>NC_069502.1:379036827-379669327 GCF_027579735.1 Bombina bombina | reverse complement strand
CTAATACTACCTAAGCACAATATAATGTATGGTCTCTAATGTTTTTGTTCTCTACAGGCAGACTGAAGAAGCTTAAAGGAATAGTAAAGTCAATTTTTTTCTTTCAAGATTCAGATAGTGCAGGCAATTTTAACAAACTTTCCAATTTACTTCTATTATCTATTTGGCTTTGTTCTCTTGGTATCCTTTGTTGAAAGAAATGCTTAGGGTGGCTCAAGAGCAGCACTGCACTGCTGGAAGTTAGCTGATGATTGGTGGATGCACATACATGCCTCTTCTCATTGGCTCACCTGATGTGTTCAGACTAGCCCCAGCAATGCATTGATGCTTCTTTAACAAAGGATGCCAAGATAATGAAGCAAATTTTATAATTTAAGTGACTTAAAAGTTGTTTACAATTGTATGTTCTATCTGAATCATGAAAGAAAAAAGTTGGGTTTCATGTTTTCTTTCTAAAAGAAATGCACAAATCAATTTCAATCTACTCGTAAAAATGTGACATTCCTTTTGATTAACAAATTCAAATTTTCTTAATGTCTAAAGTGATATTGCCATGGATTGATTTTACTACCCTTGTTCCTGCTAATGTTTTTTTTTTATAAAATAGGTGGAGAACAAACTGTGTATAAGGATCCTTTAAAAAAAAACAAAAAAACATTATCAAATGATATATCTACAAAAATATAGAGAAAATAACTCATTGTGTAAGCCATTTACAAATCTAGACAAGTCAGAAGACTTGCTTTGACCACAGAAACTCTCTGATTACACTGTTTCCAATGCAGCAAAGGATTCTGGGTGAGATATGCAAATTAGGTTCACAATGACTCACTTTTTTACTTCTAGCTTGCTTTTTAAGGCAGACTTCCCTTTACGCCATAGCATCCCTGCATTACACAGCTTCTAAGATTAGCTAGGGGTAGTACAGTGATTCAGACCAATCCCAGGACAGCTGTTTCATGGTTATTGCCACGCATCAGCTGGGAGTAGGTTGAATCACTGCTTGGTAAAGTTGTTTTCTAGGGAAAATACAACAGCAATTTAAAATATGGGGAGGCGAAAAGTGAGTTTAAAATCCTCCACTAAAAACAAAAATGTAGAGAAAATAACTCATTGTTTAAACCATTTACAAATCTAGACAAGTCATAAAACTTGCTTTTACCCCAGAAACTCTCTGATTACACTGTTTCCAATGCAGCAAAGGATTATGGGTGAGATATGCAAATGAGGTTCGCAATGACTCACTTTTTTACTTCTAGCCTGCTTTTTAAGGCAGACTTCCCTTTACGCCATAGCATCGCCACATTACACAGCTTCTAAGCTTAGCTAGGGGTAGTACAGTGATTCAGACCAATCCCAGGACAGCTGTTTCGTGAATCACTGCTTGGTAAAGTTGTTTTCTGGGGGAAATACAACAGCAATTTAAAATATGGGGAGGCGAAAAGTGAATTAAAAATCCTCCACTAAATCCAAAATGTAGAGAAAATAACTCATTGTGTAAATCATTTACAAATCTAGACCATTTACAAACCATTTACATATTTTAAATTGCACTAACTTGATTGAGACGAATGAGTCACTTGAAGTTGTCACTACTTACTATCAAGAAGAAGAAAGAAGACAATAGACACCGACTAGGCTTTCAGCTGGCTAAGGCTTACGGGTGGCTTGGTTAGTGAGTCACAACGGCATCTCACACTGACAACTGACCGTGTCCACTGTCCTCCTCACCGGCATCTTACTCCACACCTTTGTGTCTCTGAGCACAGTTACTTCTTGAGGTCACAACGCGGGTCACAGGAGTGGATGGCAGTCGCAGCTCTCACACCTAATCCTCTCACCCACAAGACACCGTCACGATCTGACTGAGTGACTGGCTGCAAACCTCTTCACCCCAGCACGTGACAGCCCGTCTTACTCCACACCTTGCGTCGGATCTCCCACCCAGCACCAGTCCACTGTAGTCAGACCACTGATTGGCTGATTTCGCTGAGCCTGAGGGCAGGGCTCCCGAGGCTGCTATAGACCAACCTCTATTGGGAGCAGTATGGGCCGCGAAGAGAAGAGCATTAAGCTTATTCACCACTGGGTGGCAGTCTCTAGCGGCCCATACGAAACAATGCTATCATATTGCGCAACGGAAGGGGAGCTGCTGAACTGGCAGCCTCTACTTCCTTGTGCAATACTGTAATAGATGGATTATTAGCGATGAGTGTAATGTATTTGAGAATAATTAAATTCAGAATATGATAGCTGATGAGGCGGGTGGTGGGGGGTTGGGGGGCACCAATAGGTACAAAAAAAAGTTTTTAAAAAAACTTCAATATTTTTATATATTTTTTTTTAAACATTATTAAAATGGTGTAATTACACACATAGGACAGGTGCCTCAAGTGCCTCCTATGACAGCACGTCACTGTCAACTTGTAATATAAGAGCAATTTAACCTGCACAAACAAAAATGTAAATGTTCACCATGTTTTATTTTTGAATATATTTTATTATTAAAATATGTGGTTTAATCACTATTTTACATTTGATTAAAACAAGGAAATTATCAATTGTAAATATGTTAACTTGGCATGTGTAGGAGTGACTTCTTCAAAGAAATTTGCCTGGAGCACTTTTTTCCAAACCTGTCCCCAGTCCTTCTCAACAGGCCAGGTTTTCAGGATTACCTTTTATGAGAGCAGGGAAAATAACCATGTTAACTAATCAGCTGATTATTTCACTTGTGCTCGAGTTCAGATATCCTCAAAATGTGGCCTGTTAGGAAGGTCTGAGGACAGCTTTGAAAACCAGTGGCCTAGGGCCCTTTAATATACAGTTAATTATTGTAATGTGATAGCTAACATTATAGTATATAAATAAATACAAAGAGAAGTGCACTCACAGGAACAAACAACTGGATCAATACCATTGTTAGCCTGTTCTATGATGATTTACCACTCGGGTGCAACTTCTTTTAGCCCAGTAATGCTTTTCACAGAGTAGAACTTTCCTGTAGTACTATTATGGTCAGTCCATACCAGGCAATTCCTCTCTGAACAAGGAACACAGCAAATATACATACATATATATATACAGTGTAAATATAAATATATATAAATATATTGTGTTTTAATTAAAGGGGCATGAATCCGCAAATGTTTCTTTTGTGATTCAGATAGAACATACCATTTTTAAAAAGTTTCCAATTTACTTCTGTTAGCAATTTTGCTTCGTTCTCGTAGCATTCTTTGTTGAAGAGATACCAAGGTAGGTGTCTGGAGCACTACATGGAAGGAAAAGGTGCTTTCATCTCATGCTCTTGCAAACACATTATATTCTTGCACAACTTCTGCTATATAGTGCTGCAGACAAGTGCATGCTCTTTAGCTTCTTTTCCTGCTTTTTACCAAGAGAAAGAATAACATTTTATACTAGAAATAAAATGGAAGGTTGTTTAAAATGATATTCTTTATCTCAATCATGAAAAACACATTTTTTTAATCACAAATAGAATGCTGGATATATATAACGGTCAACAGAGATTGCCTACTAAGCTAATTTATTTGTTTCCTCTATAACTTAAAATGCAAATAAATAAAAAATGAAAATGTATTGTTTAGGTTGAGCATGCAATAAAAAACATTAAACAAATTTGTTTTTCTCTCTGGTATACTTTGTTGAAAAGAAAACGTAGACTCCTTAGGAGCTCAGTAGTGTGCAGGTGTTTAACATTGTATGGCAGCACAGTTTGCAAATGTTTTTTAGCAGATGCTGCATACACTTTACAATACAGTGCTAAAGATAAATGTGCAAGCCTGAGTCTACACGTTCACTCTCTATCAAAGGATAAATAGAGAATTAAGCAAAAAGGGTAATATAAGTAAATTGTAAACTTTGCTAAAATTGGCCACTCTGTCTGGATTATAAACATTTATTTTTAACTTTACGGCCCCCTTTAGTTTATCCATAGAACTTGAATAATTTATGAAGCGTCTTTCAATATGCATATTCTACACTTAAAATCCTGAGGGAGAGATTACAAGTCACGCTTTGTGAGTCTTCTGTACATGATATGGTCTTTTCACAATCAATTTCCATTGCGCAGCTATTACAAGTCTTGAAAAATCGAGATTGCGTGCGTTTTCGCCTTTTACCCAACAATCCTTTCCGCGCATGAAGAGATGTAAGTTAACAGCTTTGCGCAATATAAAAGTTTCATGAAACACTTCAAAAGTACATCACAAAAATTGCACTCAAAAAAGTTATAAGGGCTCAAACATACGAGGGGCGCAATCAAATATACGGCGCAGGTTTCAGCGTAAGAGCAGAAACCCACGCTGCCCGTAATTTCACCTCGCACATCAGGGTATTACATATATGGCGCCGGCATTTTCTAAGTGCCGTAAGTCGGATAAACTAGTGATGTCCAGAAATGAGCTATTTAATAGCTACCTAGTTAAAATAAAGACAAATTTACCTGTAAAATAAATCCTAACCTAAGTTACAATTACACCTAACACTACACTATCATTAAATAAATTAAATTAATTAACTACAATTACCTAAAATTAAATACAATTAAATAAAATAAACTACAAAAAAACAAAAACACTAAGGGCTCCATGTACTAAGCAGTCAGCGAGCTACCCGCAACAAATCTCGCGTCAAAACTCGCAAACTGATATGTACAAAGTCGTCAACTATGTTCAAACTCGCTTCTTTAAAATTGCGAGCGTACTTATCCGCCAAACCTCGCTACCTCTCCATTTTTCACTGTAATTAGACACATTTGACCACCAACTCGCCAAAAACGAATGTACTAAAAAATCTATTTGTCCGCTCGCGACAATTTCCGCTCCCACCTCGTTATTTTTGCCTCGCCACCTTTTAGGTGGCGGACAAGGTACAAAACAATAGGAAAGTCACTCTAGACGCTAGTCTAGACATATATAAAAGGCAGTAATATCAGCATTGTACTTACAGCATAACTGGCTTCTAATTTGTCTCTCATTTCCATGTACATAAATTGCGCCAAATTTGTCGACTGTAATTAAAGAGTAATCTATATTTTAAATTTGTATATCTACTATTAGGAGATGGAGGCTACTCATGTACAGAATGTCTGTTGACTCCCTATAACAAACCACAGACCAGTCAAGTACGTTTCAATGAAGCTCACCGAACTACCAGGGGGATAATTGCTGATGCGAAAAGTGAGGAATTTTGGATTTTGAAGTGGTTTCAGATCAAGATTAATCCATATCCAAATTGTAAATTAATTTTACAAAAATAACGCTCTGTAATCACTCTTCAAAAATTTTTGAACAATAATAAAGTTGTTTAGATAAGTTGAACTTTTATAGGAGCAAAATTCTATTCCCGCAACTACTATGATGTTCGTGACACCTTGCATGTCACGTGTTAATAATTGGCCAGACAATTCAACTGAAAGTTAAGTACATCAGCTTAGTCGCGGCGAGCGAGGCGTCAAATTTATCAATATTCCGCCACTGCTCGCGGCGGGCTAGATGTGTCTATTTATTGGGGGATTATTGGTACATAGCGACAGCGGACACCATTTCGCCCGCGGTGAGTAACGGCGAGTTTATCCGCATCTACAATGACGGATGAATTGACGGCTTAGTACATGGAGCCCTAAATTACAGAAAATAAAAAATAAATTAATTTTTTAAAGTTTAAATTAATTACACCTAATTAAGCCCCCTAATAAAATAAAAAAGCCCCCCAAAATAATAAAATTCCCTACCCTATACTAAATTACAAATAGCCCTTAAAAGGGCTTTTTGCGGGGCATTGCCCCAAAGTAATCAGTTCTTTTACCTATAAAAAAAGAAATACAACCCCCCCAACATTAAAACCCACCACCCACACACCTAACCTTACTCTAAAACCCACCCATTCCCCCCTTAAAAAAACCTAAGACTACCCCCTTGAAGATCACCCTACCTTGAGCCGTCTTCACCCAACCGGGCAGAAGTCTTCATCCGATCTGGGCAGAAGTCTTCATCGAACCCAGGCAGAATAGGTCCTCCACATGGGCAGAAGTCCAATCAGCCAATAGAATGCAAGCTCAATCTTATTGGCTGATTGCATCAGCCAATAGGATTTTTCCTACCTTAATTCCGATTGGCTGATAGAAAACTATCAGCCAATCGGAATTGAAGGGGCGCCATCTTGGATGACGTCATTTAAAGGAAACTTCATTCTACAGTCACCGTCGATGGAAGAGGATGCTCCGCATCGGATGTCTTCAAGATGGAGCCGCTCCTCGTCGGATGGAAGAAGAAAGAAGATGCCGCTTGGATGAAGACTTCTGCCCGGATTCGATGAAGACTTCTGCCCGGATCGGATGAAGACTTCTGCCCGGCCGGGTGAAGACGGCTCAAGGTAGGGTGATCTTCAATTGGGTAGTGTTAGTTTTTTTAAGGGGGGATTGGGTGGGTTTTAGAGTAAGGTTGGGTGTGTGGGTGGTGGGTTTTAATGTTGGGGGGGTTGTATTTCTTTTTTTACAGGTAAAAGAGCTGATTACTTTGGGGCAATGCCCCGCAAAAAAGCCCTTTTAAGGGCTATTTCTTATTTAGTATAGGGTAGGGAATTGTATTATTTTGGGGGGCTTTTTTTAATTGCATTAGAGGACTTAGATTAGGTGTAATTAATTTAAACTTAATTTTTTATTTTTTTCTGTAATTTAGTGGGTTTTTTTGTAGTTTATTTTATTTAATTGTATTTAATTTTAGGTAATTGTAGTTAATTAATTTAATTTATTTAATGATAGTGTAGTGTTAGGTGTAATTGTAACTTAGGTTATGATTTATTTTACAGGTAAATTTGTCTTTATTTTAACTAGGTAGCTATTAAATAGTTAATAACTATTTAATAACTATTGTACCTAGTTAAAATAAATACAAAGTTGCCTGTAAAATAAAAAAACTCCTAAAATAGCTACAATGTAATTATTAATTATATTGTAGCTATCTTAGGGTTTATTTTATAAGTAAGTATTTAGTTTTAAATTTGAATAATTGAGTTAATAGTACATTTATTTAGATTTATTTAAATAATATTTAAGTTAGGGGGGTGTTAGGGTTAGACTTAGGTTTAGGGGTTAAACACTTTATTATAGTGGTGGCGTAGTTGGCGGCGGCAGATTATTGGTTAATACATTTAATAGGCTATGTGGGCTATGGTGGTTTAGCGGTTAATACTTGAATAGGTTTATTGCGTTGTGGGTTAATGGCGAATTAAGGGTTAATAGTTTTAAGAGGTAGTTTGCGATGTTGGGGTTTGGCGGATTTAGGGGATAATAATTTAGTTATTACTTGCGGTGTGGGTTTGATAGCGGATATAGGGGTTAATAGACTTTATTAGTTATTGCGGTGGGGGATTGCGGTTGACAGGTAGATAGGCATTGCGCATGCGTTAGGTGTTAGTTTATTTTTGCAGGCATTTTACTAAGCACAAGGCTTGCTATGGCTGCCTTTTATGGCGAGGTAAAAATGGAGTAAGATTTCTCCATTTTCACCACGTAAGTCCTTGCACTGGATATTGGATACCAATTTACGACGCGGTCCCATGTTAGCCTATGGGAGTAATAATTGCGAGCGAAGGGTGAAATATACACGCGTAACTTGTATGCTACGCCATATATGTAATACCAAAATCGCGTAAAATCTGTCAGCGGGGGATTTTGCGGGCGACGCTGCATATGTAATGGAGGCCGAGATCTCAGGTGTTAGGGGAAAAAGAAGCAGACAAAGGGATTTTAAATTGACATACATAGAGAAACATGTATTTATAGGTATAGAGATATTTTTAACTATGGCGATAAGGAAAATATTTTACATTACAATCTTATTCACAATAAACAATATCTCAGAGGGATTTTCAAAGAGATATTCGTATCTAGATCTCGAGATATATAGACAGATATATTCATATATTCATATACATATCTCGCTATAAATAGCTATATCAGTCCAACAATCATCACATATGTAGAGAAATATTTATTTATAATTATATTCCGTTGAGAAAGCATTTTCATGTTATGATAAATATTTGCGTTTTCATGTACACTTTTCAAGGAGAATACATCAAGGACATTGTGCAACACATTAGGGAATTTGTGTGTTTTTTTTTTCTATTTGTCTTCTCCATGTCTTCTCCATTTACTTCTATGGGGAATACATGAGCGCACACAAAATAAGTTATTTGCAACTTGTAATAGCTGCGCAACTTAAAATCCGAAAAAGCCATAATGTGCAAGGTGTTTTCGCAACTAATTTAGTAAAAAGTATAAATGATGGGGTAAAAACCAAGAATAAAATATGAGTGTAATTTGCCAATGTGATTTATAAACAATCTGCTCTATTTTTCAAACTTAGGGGCCCATTTATCAAGCTCCATATGGAGCTTGAAGGGCCATGTTTCTGGCGAGCCTTCAGACTCGCCAGAAACACCAGTTTAACATGCACGCTCCATAACCTGTCCGCCTGCTCTGAGGAGGTGGACAGAGATCAAGTGAAATCAACTATGATCAGGTTGATTGACACCCAGTGCTAGCGGCAGATTGGCCGCAAATCTGCAGGGGGCGGCGTTGTACCAGCAGTTCACAAAAGCTGCTGGTGCAATGTTGAATGCGGAGAGCGTATTGCTCTCCGCATTCAGCGATATCTGTCGGACATGATCCGCTGATCGGATCATGTCAGACAGACATTTGTTAAATAGGCCCCATAGACTTCTATCACAATCTATCTGTGATTTGCTACCGAAAGGCTATTGGCTTTCTGGCCAAATTGGTTTCTCAAGTTACTCTAGTGACCACAATGCAATATTAGTTTGTTTGTAAAAATTACTTTTCAAATGAAAAGCTCCCAAAAATGACCATGTGTTAAGTACCTGTTTTAGAAATAGAAACTGGAAGGTCACCTGAAACTGACAGATACATTAGCCCATTCACACCTCTTAAGGTTTACAGGAAAGCTCTATTCAAGCAACTCCTTTTGTTTACTCTACAACAAAAATAGTCATTTACATGATACATCATCAACACTCATTAACCATTAGTGATGTCGCGAATGAATTAGTGATGTCGCGGTGAATAGTTCCCGGCAAACATAGCATGTTTGCGTTCGCCGCGGCGGGTGAACATATGCGATGTTCGATCCGCCCCCTATTCGTCATCATTGAGTAAACTTTGACCCTGTATCTCACAGTCTGCAGACACATTCCAGCCAATCAGCAGCAGACCCTCCCTCCCAGACCCTCCCAGCTCCTGAACAGCAGCCATTTTAGATTTATTCAGAAGCTGCATTGTTAGTGAGAGGAGGGACAGTGTAGCTGCTGGTGATTTAATAGGGAAAATGATAGCTAGGCTAGTGTATTCAGTGTCCACTACAGTCCTGAAGGACTCATCTGATTTCTGCTGTAAGCACAGCACCCCAAAAAGCCCTTTTTAGGGCTAGAAAATATTTTTTTTTCCCCTGTGTAATCTAATTGCAGTTGCCTGCCTGCCAAGCCACTTGCCCAGTGCCACCACTCATATCTGGTGTAACAGTAGTGTAAATTTTAAAAAAAAACAACTTTTTTGACTGTGAAACATCAGTCTGCTAGTGTAATCTAATTGCAGTTGCCTACCTGCCTGCAAGCGTGTGTGCCAGGCCCACTTGCCCAGTGCCCCCACTCATATCTGGTGTAACAGTAGTGTAAATTTTAAATAAAAAAAAAAATTTGACTGTGAAACATCAGTCTGCTTGTGTAATCTAATTGCAGTTGCCTCCCTGCCAGCGTGTGTGCCAGGCCCACTTGCCCAGTGCCACCACTCATATCTGGTGTAAGAGTAGTGTAAATTAAAAAAAAAAAAACTTTTTTGACTGTGAAACATCAGTCTGCTAGTGTAATCTAATTGCAGTTGCCTGCCTGCCTGCAAGCGTGTGCCAGGCCCACTTGCCCAGTGCCCCCACTCATATCTGGTGTAACAGTAGTGTAAATTTTAAATAAAAAAAAAAATTTGACTGTGAAACATCAGTCTGCTTGTGTAATCTAATTGCAGTTGCCTCCCTGCCAGCGTGTGTGCCAGGCCCACTTGCCCAGTGCCACCACTCATATCTGGTGTAACAGTAGTGTAAATTTAAAAAAACTAAACTTTTTTGACTGTGAAACATCAGTCTGCTTGTGTAATCTAATTGCAGTTGCCTGCCTGCCAGCGTGTTTGCCAGGCCCACTTGCCCAGTGCCACCACTCATATCTGGTGTAACAGTAGTGTAAATTTAAAAAAAAAAAAAATTTGACTGTAAAACATCAGTCTGCTAGTGTAATCTAATTGCAGTTGCCTGCCTGCCTGCCAGTGTGTGCCAGGCTCACAGCGTATACTGTGCCCACTTGCCCAGTGCCCCCACTCATATCTGGTGTAACAGTAGTGTAAATTTAAAAAAAAAACTTTTTTGACTGTGAAACATCAGTCTGCTTGTGTAATCTAATTGCAGTTGCCTGCCTGCCAGCATGTGTGCCAGACTCACAGCGTATACTGTGCCCACTTGCCCAGTGCCACCACTCATATCTGGTGTAACAGTAGTGTAAATTTAAAAACAAAAAACTTTTTGGACTGTGAAACATCAGTCTGCTTTTTTGTTTCAGGCTCACAGCGTATACTGTGCCCACTTGCCCAGTGCCACCACTCATATCTTGTTTAATAGTAGTGTAAGTGTACATTTAAAAAAAAAAAAAAAACTTTTTGGACTGTGAAACATCAGTCTGCTTTTTTGTTTCAGGCTCACAGCTTATACTGGGCCCACTTGCCCAGTGCCACCACTCATATCTTGTTTAATAGTAGTGTAAGTGTAAATTTAAAAAAATAAAAACTTTTTGGACTGTGAAACATCAGTCTGCTTATTTGTGTCAGGCTCACAGCGTATACTGTGCCCACTTGCCCAGTGCCACCACTCATATCTTGTTTAATAGTAGTGTAAGTGTACATTTAAAAACAAATAAAACTTTTTGGACTGTGAAACATCAGTCTGCTTATTTGTTTCAGGCTCACAGCTTATACTGGGCCCACTTGCCCAGTGCCACCACTCATATCTTGTTTAATAGTAGTGTAAGTGTACATTTAAAAAAATAAAAACTTTTTGGACTGTGAAACATCAGTCTGCTTTTTTTGTGTCAGGCTCACAGCGTATACTGTGCCCACTTGCCCAGTGCCACCACTCATATCTTGTTTAATAGTAGTGTAAGTGTACATTTAAAAAAATAAAAACTTTTTGGACTGTGAAACATCAGTCTGCTTTTTTGTGTCAGGCTCACATGGTATACTGTGCCCACTTGCCCAGTGCCACCACTCATATCTTGTTTAATAGTAGTGTAAGTGTACATTTAAAAAAATAAAAACTTTTTGGACTGTGAAACATCAGTCTGCTTTTTTGTGTCAGGCTCACAGTGTATACTGTGCCCACTTGCCCAGTGCCACCACTCATATCTTATTTAATAGTAGTGTAAGTGTACATTTAAAAACAAATAAAACTTTTTGGACTGTGAAACATCAGTCTGCTTATTTGTTTCAGGCTCACAGCTTATACTGGGCCCACTTGCCCAGTGCCACCACTCATATCTTGTTTAATAGTAGTGTAAGTGTACATTTAAAAAAATAAAAACTTTTTGGACTGTGAAACTTCAGTCTGCTTTTTTTGTGTCAGGCTCACAGCGTATACTGTGCCCACTTGCCCAGTGCCACCACTCATATCTTGTTTAATAGTAGTGTAAGTGTACATTTAAAAAATAAAAACTTTTTGGACTGTGAAACATCAGTCTGCTTTTTTGTGTCAGGCTCACAGTGTATACTGTACCCACTTGCCCAGTGCCACCACTCATATCTTGTTTAATAGTAGTGTAAGTGTACTTTTAAAAAAATAAAAACTTTTTGGACTGTGAAACATCAGTCTGCTTTTTTGTGTCAGGCTCACAGCGTATAATGTGCCAACTTGCCCAGTGCCACCACTCATATCTTGTTTAATAGTAGTGTAAGTGTACATTTAAAAACAAAAAAAACTTTTTGGACTGTGAAACATCAGTCTGCTTTTTTGTTTCAGGCTCACAGCTTATACTGGGCCCACTTGCCCAGTGCCACCACTTATATCTTGTTTAATAGTAGTGTAAGTGTACATTTAAAAAAATAAAAAATGTTTGGACTGTGAAACATCAGTCTGCTTTTTTGTGTCAGGCTCACAGCGTATACTGTGCCCACTTGCCCAGTGCCACCACTCATATCTTGTTTAATAGTAGTGTAAGTGTACATTTAAAAAAAATGACAGGCAGAGGCAGGCCACCCCACAGGTGCCGTCGTGGTGCTGTGATTCCCTTTGGCCCTAGAATAATGCCCAGTGTTCAGAAGCCACGTCCCATGGACTCGAAAAGTTCTAAGGAAATAGTTGACTTTATAACACAGTACACCCAATCTTCTATAGCTTCCGCTCCGAACCTTGACGCACCATCCTCCTCCAGCTTATCTTCGGGCACCTCTCAAGTTACCACTTGCCCGCCTGCCGCCACCACCAACACTAGCATCACAGCCGCTTCACTTGATCTGTCAGAGGAGTTTTTTACACATCAGTTGGAAGAAATGAGTGATGCGCAACCATCATTGACAGAGGATGTAGATAACAGTGATATGTCTCAGTCAGGCAGCATTACAGACATGGATGTACGGTGTGATGATGATGTTGTACCCGCTGCTGCTTCCTTTGTTGATTTGTCGGATACAAGTGAAGCGGTTGATGATGACGATGCGTCCGTGGATGTCACGTGGGTGCCCGTTAGAAGAGAAGAAGAACAGGGGGAAAGTTCAGATGGGAAGACAGAGAGGAGGAGGAGGAGACGAGTTGGAAGCAGGGGGAGGTCATCGCAAGGAGCTAGTGGCACAGTCATACAGCATGCATCGGCACCCGGGGTCAGCCAGACAGCACGCCAATCAACGCATGCTGTTGCCACCACCAGAATGCCGTCATCGCAGAGCTCAGCAGTGTGGCATTTTTTTTGTGTGTCTGCCTCTGACAACAGCGATGCTATTTGCAACCTGTGCCAAAAGAAACTGAAACGTGGGAAGTCCAACACCCACCTAGGTACAACTGCTTTGCGAAGGCACATGATCACACATCACAAACGCCTATGGGATCAACACATGAGTAGAAGCAGCACACAAACTCAAAGCCGCCATCCTCCTCCTGGTCCAGCATCTTCAGCAAAGTCAACCACTGCTGTCCTCCTTGCCCCCTCTCAACCATCCGCCACTCCGTCTCTCTTCCGGAGCAGTTCCTGCTCATCTGCCCACAGTCAGGTGTCTGTCAAGGACATGTTTGAGCGTAAGAAGCCAATGTCACAAAGTCACCCCCTTGCCCGGCGTCTGACAGCTGGCTTGTCTGAACTCTTAGCCTGCCAGCTTTTACCATACAAGCTGGTGGAGTCTGAGGCGTTCAAAAAATTTGTAGCTATTGGGACACCACAGTGGAAGGTACCTGGTCAAAATTTCTTTGCACAAAAGGCAATCCCCAACCTGTACTCGATTGTGCGAAAGGAAGTAATGGCATGTCTGGCACACAGTGTTGGGGCAAGGGTCCATATGACCACTGATAGCTGGTCTTCAAAGCATGGTCAGGGAGGTATATCACCGACACTGCGCATTGGGTAAACCTACTGACGGCTGCCAAGCATGGAATGCGTGGCTCTGCAGAGGAGGAGTTGGTGACACCGCCACGACTTGCAGGCAGACCTGCTGCCACATCCTCTACTCCTCCTACTCCATCCTCTTCCATAACCTCCTCGGCTGAGTCCTCTTCTGCTGCTGCGTCTTGCTCCACATCAACGGCACCCCCTCAGCTCCGCAGGTACTATTCCACATCCCGGATATGGCAGTGTCACGCCGTCTTGGGGTTGACTTGCCTGAAAGCAGAGAGTCACACCGCACCAACACTCCTGTCCGCCCTGAACGCACAGGTGGATCAGTGGCTGACTCCGCACCAACTGGAGATCGGCAAAGTGGTTTCTGACAACGGAAGTAATTTGGTGGCGGCATTGCAATTGGGCAAGTTGACACATGTGCCGTGCATGGCACATGTGTGTAATCTGATCATACAACTCTTTGCGCATAAGTACCCAGGCTTACAGGACATCCTGAAGCAGGCCAGGAAGGTGTGTGGCCATTTGAGGCGTTCCTGCATGGCCATGACACACTTTTCCGATATCCAGCGGCGAAACAACATGCCAGTGAGGCACTTGATTTGCGACAGCCCGACACGTTGGAATTCAACACTACTAATATTCGACCGCCTGCTCCAACAAGAAAAAGCCATTAATGAGTATTTGTATGACCGGGGTGCTAGGACAGCCTCTGCGGAGCTGGGAATTTTTTTGCCACGTTACTGGACGCTCATGCGCAATTTCTGTAGGCTCATGCATCCTTTTGAGGAGGTGACAAACCTAGTCAGTCGCACCGAAGGCACCATCAGCGACATCATACCATTTGTTTTCTTCCTGGAGCATGCCCTGCGAAGAGTGCTGGATCAGGCCATAGAGGAAGAGTTGTGGTCACCATCACCACCAGAAATTGGGCAAGTTGACACATGTGCCGTGCATGGCACATGTGTGTAATCTGATCATACAACTCTTTGTGCATAAGTACCCAGGCTTACAGGACATCCTGAAGCAGGCCAGGAAGGTGTGTGGCCATTTGAGGCGTTCCTGCATGGCCATGGCGCACTTTTCCGATATCCAGCAGCGAAACAACATGCCAGTGAGGCGCTTGATTTGCGACAGCCCGACACGTTGGAATTCAACGCTACTAATATTCGACCGCCTGCTCCAACAAGAAAAAGCCATTAATGAGTATTTGTATGACCGGGGTGCTAGGACAGCCTCTGCAGAGCTGGGAATTTTTTTGCCACGTTACTGGACGCTCATGCGCAATTTCTGTAGGCTCATGCATCCTTTTGAGGAGGTGACAAACCTAGTCAGTTGCACCGAAGGCACCATCAGCGACATCATACCATTTGTTTTCTTCCTGGAGCATGCCCTGCGAAGAGTGCTGGATCAGGCCACAGAGGAAGAGTTGTGGTCACCATCACCACCAGAAACAGCCTTATCAGCGCTTGCTGGACCAGCGGCAATGCTGGAAGAGGATTGTGAGGAAGAGGAGTCAGAGGAGGAATGTGGCTTTGAGGAGGAGGAGGAGGAAGACCAACCACAACAGGCATCCCAGGGTGCTCATTGTCACCTATCTGGTACCCGTGGTGTTGTACGTGGCTGGGGGGAAGAAGATACCTTCAGTGAGATCACTGAGGACGAGGAACGGGACATGAGTAGCTCAGCATCCAACGTTGTGCAAATGGGGTCTTTCATGCTGTTGTGCCTGTTGAGGGACCCTCGTATAAAAAAGCTGAAGGAGAACGACCTGTACTGGGTGTCCACGCTACTAGACCCCCGGTATAAGCATAAAGTACCTGAAATGTTACCGAATTACCACAAGTCGGAAAGGATGCAGCAGTTCCAAAATAAATTAAAAAGTATGTTTTACACAGCATATAAGGGTGATTTCACAGCACAACGGGAATGTAACAGGGGAAGAGGTGAAAGTAATCCTCTGACTCCCACGACCACGCCGGCAAGGAGAGGATGCTTTACAGACGTGTTGTTTATGGAGGACATGCAGAGCTTTTTAACTCCTATGCATTGCCACAGCCCTTCGGGGTCCACCCTCAGAGAACGACTCGACCGACAGGTAGCAGACTACCTCGCCTTAACTGCAGATCTCGACACTCTGAGGAGCGATGAACCACTTGACTACTGGGTGTGCAGGCTTGACCTGTGGCCTGAGCTATCCCAATTTGCGATAGAACTTCTGGCCTGTCCCGCTTCAAGTGTCCTGTCAGAAAGGACCTTCAGTGCAGCAGGAGGTATTGTCACTGAGAAGAGAAGTCGCCTAGGTCAAACAAGTCTAGATTACCTCACCTTTATTAAGATGAATGAGGGATGGATCCCGAAGGGACTGACATTGGGCGATACATTCGAGTAAAAAAGGCCTGATGAGATGAGCTGCCTTGGGCTAGAAATGGTCCACACGGTGCTGTATTTTATCTTCGAAAGCCAGATGACTTCCGTGACTTATCCGCCACCAACTAGGGTTCAAGCCGCAATGTTTTAGGGCACTTTCTGCCTGGGAAACAAACATCATTTTTCTGGCCGCTACCACAGCAGCGACTGCAACAATACCTAATTTTTCAGGCATGTGTACATGCCAAATTTTTGCTGCACTGTGGCTTCAAAAACCAAACCAAAAAAAGGCACTGATAGGAATAGTACTACTTAACACACCACTCCTATTTGGTGGCACATTAGATTGCACGCGCAGTGCCCCAAATTTGAAGTAGGAAGACCAACCAAGCATCTTTTTCCATCTCCCGGTTCCTAATATCCATGCCATATACACGTTCCCTGGTGCCGCAACTGCCTCTGGGAACCTTACCATGGGTCCCAGGATGCACGTCTTGTAATTCTCTGTCTGGGAAATTATCTATCTATCAAATCTATCTATTTATCTATCAAATCTATCTATCTATCTATCGTATCTATCAAATGTATCTATTGCATCTATTGATTTATCTATCTAATCTAGGTATCTATCTATCAAATCTATCTATCTCGTGGCCGGACCGACCAAGCATCTTTTTCCATCTCCTGGTTCCTAAAATCCATGCCATATACACGTCCCCTGATAAGGGACGTAACAGGGATTAAACTGATAAGAATAGTACTACTTAAAACACCACTCATATCTGGTGGCACAGTAGATTGCACGTGCAGTGCCCCAAATTTGAATTAGAAGGACCGACCAAGAATCTTATTCCATCTCCCGGTTCCTAAAATCCATGCCATATACACGTCCTCTGATAGGGGAAGTAATATGGATTAAACTGATAAGAATAGTACTACTTAACACACCACTCATATCTGGTGGAAGGTACCCGGCCGAAATTTCAATGCACAAAAGGCAATCCCCAACCTGTACTCGATTGTGCAAAAGGAAGTAACCTTACCATGGGAAGTAACCTTACCATGGGTCCCAGAATGCACGTCTTGTAATTCTCTGTCTGGGAAATTATCTATCTATCAAATCTATTTATTTATCTATCAAATCTATCTATCTATCTATCTATCTATCTATCTATCTATCTATCTATCTATCGTATCAAATGTATCTATTGCATCTATTGATCTATCTATCTAATCTATGTATCTATCTATCTATCTATCTATCTATCTATCTATCTATCAAATCTATCTATCTTGTGGCCGGACCGACCAAGCATCTTTTTCCATCTCCCGGTTCCTAAAATCCATGCCATATACACATCTCTGATAGGTGACGTAATAGGGATTAAACTGATAAGAATAGTACTACTTAACACACCACTCATATCTGGTGGCACAGTAGATTGTACGCGCAGTGCACCAAATTTGAAGTTGAAGGACCGACCAAGCATCTTTTTGCATCTCCCGGTTCCTAAAATCCATGCCATATACACGTCCCCTGATAGGGGACACCGCAGTGGAAGGTACCCGGCCGAAATTTCAATGCACAAAAGGCAATCCCCAAACTGTACTCGATTGTGCAAAAGGAAGTAACCTTACCATGGGTCCCAGACCGCACGTCTTGTAATTCTCTATCTATCTATCTATCTATCTATCTATCTATCTATCGTATCTATCAAATGTATCTATTGCATCTATTGATCTATCTATCTAATCTATGTATCTATCTATCTATCTATCTATCAAATCTATCTATCTCATGGCCGGACCGACCAAGCATCTTTTTCCATCTCCCAGTCCCTAAAATCCATACCATATACACGTCCTCTGATAGGGGACGTAATATGGATTAAACTGATAAGAATAGTACTACTTAACACACCACTAATATCTGGTGGCACAGTAGATTGCATGCCCAGTGCCCAAAATTTGAAGTAGGAGGACCGACAAAGCATCTTTTTCCATCTCCCGGTTCCTAAAATCCATGCCATATACACGTCCCCTGGCACCGCAACTGCCTCTGGGAACCTTACCATGGGTCCCAGACCGCACGTCTTGTAATTCTCTGTCTGGGAAATTATCTATCAAATCTATCTATCTATCTATCTATCTATCTATCTATCATCGTATCTATCAAATGTATCTATTGCATCTATTGATCTATCTATCTAATCTATGTATCTATCTATCTATCTATCTATCTCGTGGCCGGACTGTTATCTGACATCCACTTGTGTTTCATCCAAATGTCCGTCGCCCAAATGTCCGTCGGCCAAATGTCCGTCTGCCAAATGTCCGTCGGCTAAAAGTCCGGCCACGATTGCACACGCAGTACCCCAAATTTGAAGTAGGAGGACCGACCAAGCATCTTTTTCCATCTCCCGGTTCCTAAAATTGATGCCATATACACGTCCCCTGATAGGGGACGTAACAGGGATTAAACTGATAGGAATAGTACTACTTAACACACCTTATAATAACGCAAAGAGAGGCAACGCAAAGAGAGGAGTCTGAAGAAGAGGAGTCAGAGGAGGAAGGTGGCTTTGAGGAGGTGGAAGACCAAACACAGCAGGCGTCCCAGGGGGCTTGTTGTCACCTTTCGGGGACCCTTGGTGTTCTACGTGGCTGGGTGGAGGAAGAGACCTTCAATGACATCAGTGAGGACAAGGAAAGGGACATGGCTAGCTTGGTATCCAACCGTGTGCAAATGGGGAGTTTGCGGTTGTGCAAATGGACTGTTTGCGGTTGTTGCGTTAAACGGGGAGTTTGGTCTGTCACTGTGAAGCGGGTGTAACCCTTACACTACCTGATCGATACAACATCATACCTGATGTTTTAAAGCACGTTATTCCAAACAATTTAGGAATGTTAGGTGATTTCTGCCCTTTATGGATTAAAACCAGACTCTGCATCAACTATGTAATTTTCTGTGGGAGTTTTGCCATGGATCCCCCTCTGGCATGCCACAGTCCAGGTGTTAGTACCCTTGAAACAACTTTTCCATCACTATTGTGGACAGAAAGAGTCCCTGTGGGTTTTAAAGTTTGCCTGCCTATTGAAGTCTAAGGCGGTTCACCCGGTTCACCATTCGCGAACATTTGCGGACGTTCGCGTTCGCTGTTCGCGAACGGAAAATTTTAAGTTTGCGACATCACTATTAACCATATGAATACTATAGGTATCTTGGCATGATTGGCATACGTCTATAGACACTTCAGGTCTCTAATATCACAAATTGTGTGTTTTTAAGTTTTATTTTAATATATGATTGTAAGTTACTTTCATTGTCGTGATTGTCACCAACAGTATCGCTGTCTTTTAAATCTGGTTTCAAAAGCAGAATGCTCAATCAAGACTTTCTTAGAAACCTATTTTAATCTGTTTGCATCTGTACCACTGATAAACCATCTGAATGCATATTTTATGTTGTCAGGATAGACAGACTGTGCACCTTTTTTCTATAGCTATATGGACTTTTTTTTAAACTTTCAAAACCACCCATTTCCACCGATAAAACACTGTTTTGGTGTAAACTTAAAACAAGATGGAGTTTCTATGCAAAGGACTTATAAAATCTTCTTTAATTGGATTTTAAAAAAAATGTAACCGGTAAATCATGAACCTGCTGCTTTGCTACATTGTATCTGTTAAAGTGACTCAAATGAGATCATACCTTCATAAAAAGGTTTTTTTATAGGAGACGCAACACTATGCACTCTAAATCCAAACTCGTTCATAATAGTGCTTTGGAAAGTCCTCGAGCTTACAATTTTAAACTTGTAAACTAGAAAGAGCATTTGTGACAGTGAGTTCAATAATAAAGGCTCAAGCACTTTAAAAGGCAATCAATATTTGTTTTCATAGCTTCATTAGGCCACACTGAATCATATTTTCTAATAATATAATTGCAAAAGGATTTTTTTTAAATTAAAATAATAACACATTACCATCATTAATTATAGATCTTGGATGACAATATAGCTTTTTCTGAGCATTATATTTAAGGTATGTGCCTCTCCTTTTAAAGCCAGAACCCTGCATAGCTAAGTAAGCAGCTCTCAAGGTAAAAATTGTCTTTCTTAAAATCTTTCATGGACACTACAGTACTGACAAAACTTCTTAGATAACCTTGCCAGAGCAGAGAGCTTCAGATCATCAGGCCCTGGGAACTTTTTGTAGTATATACTGTAGTGAGTAACTAAAATATCATAATAATTATATACAATACCTTTAATATTATTCATTGTCTGAGGTAAGAAGTTTGGTTTCAATGACAAGATATGTTAAAATTAGAAAGCTAAGTAGGAAAAAATAATGTTTACAAAATTATTAATTTGCCACCTTCACCATATTATGTATTTGTCAAAATGCATTTTTTTCTGTGGTATGGAAGCATATTTTTAGGCTTCTATTGTTTTCCTATATGCAGACTACTCTTGATACTTTTCTACAGATTTTCAAGACCTAAACTGGCATTTTTGATTTGTTAGCAAGTATTAAAAGATGTTTTCAAATGAACAGTTACTTTGAGCATGGTCAATACACACTGAAATTTGCCAGTGATGTTATGTTAGATGAACTTATGAAATTATGGGCTAGATTAATTGAGGACCCGAGGTTCCTTCGTCTCTCTTTTATTGTTTATTGCTAGTGGGCATTCCTGTAATTTCATATTTATTTGTCTTAACATTCTACTAATTAGCTGCATTCATGCTATGTTGCACAGCAAATGAAAACAACTAGAATGCAAGAAAACAAATATCAGGACTACAACATTAGCTCTAATAAAGTATGCATGTTCTCTTAGTTATTTAAATAGTGCTCTTTCAAATGCATGGTCGAATTCATTGGAGCTCAATATCCTCTTGAGATTTAGATCCCAGGAAAGAAGATATAGATCTAGATTTCAATGAATGTACAGTTAAAAGCAAACTATTAACAGCACAGTCATTGGCCTAGATTCAATAAAACATTGCAACTTGAAAATTGAAAATTCAAAAGATTTGTACCCTCCCCTCATCACATCTGTGTATTGCAAATTAAGCCCTAATATAATCAATATATAGGCATACTCCTCTGACACACAATGTAGATGTTCCCAAACTGCTAGGTGACATTGAAGAAAATCCTGTTGTTCAGCTGACTTCCTTCATTACAAGTTAATCTTAAACTCTTACTATTCTGCCCTTAACCTTTCCAAGCAGGACTTCTTCTCTACACTTATCTCTACTCTTTCTTCAAACCCAAAATGTCTGTTCTGCACTTTTAACACACTTCTCGACCCACCCCTAGCTCCTATTTCCACTTCTTTCTCAGCTCAAGATTTTGCCAACCACTTCAGCAACAAAATAGATTCCATCAGAAATTAAATCATCTCCCAACACACGACCAGTCTCCAACCCCCTCAACCAATAACCAATCTCTAAAACCCGCAAAGCCACAGACTCAGCTTTTTTGCTCCTGCTACTGAGGAAGAAGTTTCTGCCCTTATATCCTCCTCTCACCTCACTACCTGTCCCTTTGATCCCATTCCCTCACAATTACTGCCCTCCCTCACTCCTACTCTTACTCCTATGCTCACACATTTTTAATCTCTCCCTCAGTGTTGGTATATTTCCCTCATCCCTTAAACATGCACTAATTACACCTATCCTCAAAAAAATTTCTCTTGATCCATCATCCCCATAAAACTACCGCACTATTTCCCTACACCTCCTTGATTCAAAACTTCTGGAAAGGGCTCAAATAAACATTTTTATCACATTTTCTCACATTAAACTCCCTCCTTGATCCATTGCAATCTTGATTTTTCCCACAACACTCCACAGAAACTGCAATCATTAAGGTTATAATGAGCTAATTACAGCAAAATCTTAAGGCCACTTTTCTTTGTTAATCCTCCTTGGTCTGTCTGCAGCCTTTGACATGGCTGACACACTCTCTTGCTCCAAACCCTCCAATCTTTCGGCATCTGTGAAACAGCTCTTTTCTGGCTCTCATCTTACCTGTCTAACTGGACCTTTAGTGTTACCTTCTCTGGCACATCCTCTGACCCTTTACCACTTTCTTTTGGGGTACCACATGGCTCTGTCCTTGGTCCCCTTCTTTTCTCAATTTATACATCATCCTTAGGTTCCTTAATACAATCTCATGGGTTTCAATACCATTTGTATGCTGATGACATCCAAATCTACATCTCTACACCAGACCTATCCCCGTCCTTACTAACTTGTGTCTTTCTAATATTTTATCCTGGATGTCATTTCACTACCTTAAGCTAAATCTCTCAAAAACGGAGCTCCTTACTTTCCCCCTTTCTTCCAAAATATAACTTTCTTTAACTGTTGATAATAACATCATTACCCCAACCCTGCATGCCCGATATCTTGGGGTCACACTTGACTCAGATCTCTCTTTCACTCCCCACATCCAGTCTTTGGCCAATTCATGCCGCCTTCACCTTAAAAACATCTCCAAAATTCTCCACTTTCTCAACCAAGACACAACTTAGCTAGGAAGGCCGGAGAGGATGGAGTTGCAAAAGTTAAGGCGGGAAATGATTAGAGAATGGATTAAAGTCTGTTGTCTATCTTCCTTACAATCCATAATAAATGCCTCTGCCAGACTGATCGTCCTTACACATCACTCTTGCCCTGCTGCACCTCTCTGCCGTCCCTTCACTGGCTTTCTCTAACCTCCAGAATAAAACCTAAAATCCTGACTCTAACTTTTAATGTTCTCAATAACACTGCTCCACCGTATATCTCCGACCTAGTTTCTAGATACTTGCCCTCCCGTCTCCTTCGCTCTGCTCATGACCTCCTTTTATCCTCCTCTCTTGTTACCTCCTCACATTCCCATCTAAAAGTCTTCTCCAGACTGGCCCCTCTTTTGTGGAAATCTCTGCCTCCCTCTACAATACTCTCCCCTAGTTTTCAAACTTTCAAGTGACTCTACTGTTTAAGGATGCATATAATATACAATAACATTTTCCTATCTTAGTCCCTCTCCTCATTTAGCTATCCCCTTGAGCCCCCTTAGCATGTAAGCCTATAAGCCTAGGTGCTTTGTAAATCCCTTTCATGAGAGATGATTTACAACAGTGAAACTCTTGGCAGAGCATTCTATCCCTTTGTTTCCTGTAACTGTCACCTTGCATATTAGACCCATGTCTTTAGTGCTGCAGAACCTGTTGGTGCTCTACAAATAAATGATAATAATAATCAGTACAGCTGCATCTATCTCGTAAACGTTCAGTTCTCAATGAATAGAACAAATTCCACTGTGAATAATACTAGCATAGCAAAGGTGTCTTCAAAACATTACAGAACAGACTAATAACAATTTTAAAAATAAAAAAACTCCCTTCATAAAATAATTCACAAAAAAGTACTAAAAAACTGTTTAAAAACTAAAATAACCTAACCTTGGCAGCTTAGACTCTTTATAAATTTAGCATGCTGGGTTAAGGAGTATTTGAACATTTCTTACCACTCCTCTAAAATGCTTGACAACTCCCAGTTGCACATATCTAGTTGCCAGTGGTTCTTTTTTTATGTGTAAACTATCTTGTATTGGAAATTTCATGCAACTATATGTACAAATGTCGGGAATGCCCACTAATGAAATGCTGGAAAAGATAGGTAATGCAAGGAGAAATGTATATTATACATCACCTTGCTTTTAAAATTAGGCCTCTTGCAACCTCATGAGCTTCTGTAAATATAGACCAATATCATTTTAATTTCATGCACCATTAAATTATAAACCATAGTATAGTTAGCCAGTAAATTTAGTGACAGCTTGCTATTAATGGCAGCTCCCAATACTTTGAAAAGGGGGAACTAAGTACTGCTTGCAAAAGCACTACGATGTTCTCATACTTAAAGTGACATTAATTTAATTTATAGATATGCAGTATATATGTCAGCCATTAAGAAATGCATTGGAGATTTCCCAGGAGCAAAGAAAAGCAAAATTTCTGAGGTTAAAGGGACAGGAAACCACACATTTGTTTTTCGTTGTTTGGATAGAACATACAATATAAATATATTTCTGGTTTACTTCATTCTCTTATTATCCTTTGTTGAAGGAACATTGATAGCTAGCTGAACACATCTAGTTAGCAAATCTCAAGAGAAAAATGTTTGAAAAAAAACATAAACAGCTAGCTCCCACTAGTGTAGGATATGTGCATATTATTTTTCAACAAGGGATACCAAGAGAGCAAAGCACATTTGTAAATAGAGTATATTTAAAAGTGTCTTAAAATGACATGTTCTGTCTATATCATGCAAGTTTAATTTTGACTTTCCTATTCCTTATTACTGCTCTCTGCATTCAGCAAAGTTTGTCGGACCTGATCTGCACTGTCGGATCAGGTCCGACAGACCTTTAATAAATAGGCCTCATAGACTATAACTATTAACCAGAGCTTCCCTTCATCCAATAAACCCTTACTGTACCTAATCTCTCCACTGCAAAGCACCACTAAATCACCGACCCTATCTGAGATTTTCTCCTCTAATTGTAAGTTTATTTATGTTGTTTTACATATACACTTTTGATACTCACTATTCATATTATGATTAAACAGTTGACATTTATTATTGTAAATAGATATGCTTCAAGCATATCAAAATACTCTTTGAACAGTTATTATGAAATGTTTATAGAGATAAAGACAAAGATAAGGAGAAGAACAGGCACTTACATTATATTTGAACATGAATTTGTTCCGAATCCCCAATTAAACCTTAAGTATCCACAAGCAAGTTGTTTATGTTTAACTAATTAGCACTGCATGTCCTATAATTAACAAATGGAATTTCCAAGTACCACTCAGGGTGTTACTTCAAAATGATTCTTCCGCTCTTGGTTTTTATATTTTTCATATTAAAACACATTTAATCATGCACAGAAAATTGGACAGCTCTTCTTCTTTTCTTCTTATGCAATTAGCAACCTTACTTGTCTACAGCATTTTTCAACAGTAGAGAATGACAAAAAGATTTTATTTTTGCATATATACATATGTGCTTCTCTCTCTGTGTGTGTATATATATATATATATATATATATATATATGAGAAAATTACAGCAGATTAAAACAATTAGAATTAATTTGTTTACATTTTAATGATTTTTACTTTATATATATATATATATATATATATATATATATATATATATATATATATATATATATATATATATATATATATATATATTATTTATGGGTATGTATGTATACACTATATATATATATTATTTATGGGTATGTATGTATACACTATATATATATATTATTTATGGGTATGTATGTATACACTATATATATATATATTATTTATGGGTATGTATGTATACACTATATATATATATATATTATTTATGGGTATGTATGTATACACTATATATATATATATATATATATATATATATATATATATATATATATATATATATATATATATATATATATATATATATATATAAGTACACAAGATGAGTGAACCAGTAGAAAAAATCCACTGGATCAATCCTCAGCGCTCACTATCAGATAAAAGCTATGCCACAAAGTATATACTATATACCCAGCACCTCATATAAAGATTCTAGCAAGATATATCTAGCTGCCAAACCCTAAATAACAGAGGAGACCTATTACCCCTCTAAAAGAAAATGAAAGTAGGAAGAAGCAGGGTGGCGCAGAGAACCAAAACTAGAAAACACAGCAAATAAAATACAATACACAGCAATAATGTGACAATATAGTAGGAGCAATACAATTATTAATCAGTAGTAAAATAAAATATAAAAACAATAAAACAAAATAAAATACAATAAAAAGAGAACAGGAATAATCCAGAGCACATCAAAAATATGGAGAACACAGTCTTCAAGCGTATCCCCTATTAGATGTACACTTACTTCAGAGAACCTCAATCAAATGAGGTAAGAATGTAGCACTTTCATAAATGGGCAAGGCACCTCCTGTAGAAAAGATATAGAACGATCAACTGGATCTCCCAGATAGTAGCCTTCTGTCTCTTGGAATATAGATAGTAGAATCCTCCAAGTATCCTTGTGCTCTCTTAAGTGAGTAGTAACTTCCAATTTCAGTGTAGGTGTCATATAAGGAGAACCAGAAAAGCAAACATAGTGTGAAACTGCTTTAATATGACATAAATGACACACAATAAGTTACACTCACATAAAAGACCTCAACTAATGAGGTATGTAGAAAGCACATAAACGTGATGTAGCTCAGGCGTCCAATGAATATCCGTAGTAGGGATAGTAGTTCAAAGAACAGTCACAGGCTCCACGGTCACAGAGGCATCAAACAGTTCATACAACAGGTAATGTACCTTCCTAAATTTTCTTACGCGTTTCGAAGGGTTGAGCAAATTAGATTCCCTTCTTCATCAGAGATATGGACTATTATAAAACTCACCTATAAATAGTGCCCCAAAGTAGCTACATTTAATTAGAAAATCCACCGCGGAAGGTTTGACACGCACGCTGGCATTTCCGGGGTCCGTGACACGCAAGGCGTACTTCCGGACATGCGCATACAGCAGGACCTCTAGCTCAGGATAGACCGTTGTCATAGATACAGACAACATTAATCCCATAAGAAAGGAGACAGCGGTTGTGCCCGCTATGCGTGTCAATACCAAACGGGGTTTATAACAATATGACGCTTTGTCATATTGTTATAAACCCCGTTTGGTATTGACACGCATAGCGGGCACAACCGCTGCCTCCTTTCTTATGGGATTAATGTTGTCTGTATCTATGACAACGGTCTATCCTGAGCTAGAGGTCCTGCTGTATGCGCATGTCCGGAAGTACGCCTTGCGTGTCACGGACCCCGGAAATGCCAGCGTGCGTGTCAAACCTTCCACGGTGGATTTTCTAATTGAATGTAGCTACTTTGGGGCACTATATATAGGTGAGTTTTATAATAGTCCATATCTCTGATGAAGAAGGGAATCTAATTTGCTCAACCCTTCGAAACGCGTAAGAAAATTTAGGAAGGTACATTACCTGTTGTATGAACTGTTTGATGCCTCTGTGACCGTGGAGCCTGTGACTGTTCTTTGAACTACTATCCCTACTACGGATATTCATTGGACGCCTGAGCTACATCACGTTTATGTGCTTTCTACATACCTCATTAGTTGAGGTCTTTTATGTGAGTGTAACTTACTGTGTGTCATTTATGTCATATTAAAGCAGTTTCACACTATGTTTGCTTTTCTGGTTCTCCTTATATGACACCTACACTGAAATTGGAAGTTACTACTCACTTAAGAGAGCACAAGGATACTTGGAGGATTCTACTATCTATATTCCAAGACACAGAAGGCTACTATCTGGGAGATCCAGTTGATGGTTCTATATCTTTTCTACAGGAGGTGCTTTGCCCATTTATGAAAGTGCTACATTCTTACCTCATTTGATTGAGGTTCTCTGAAGTAAGTGTACATCTAATAGGGGATACGCTTGAAGACTGTGTTCTCCATATTTTTGATGTGCTCTGGATTATTCCTGTTCTCTTTTTATTGTATTTTATTTTGTTTTATTGTTTTTATATTTTATTTTACTACTGATTAATAATTGTATTGCTCCTACTATATTGTCACATTATTGCTGTGTATTGTATTTTATTTGCTGTGTTTTCTAGTTTTGGTTCTCTGCGCCACCCTGCTTCTTCCTACTTTCATATATATATTTGCACACAGATAAAAATTATTCAAATTTAAACAAATTAATTCTAATTGTTTTAAACTGCGGTAATTTTCTCCTAGTCCATTTTTTAATGCATCACAAGTACTCTAAAAACTTTATTTCTACCAAGCCAAGAATTAACTCCTAAAATGTGATTCTTATGTTCAAAAAAGCATCACACAGATACTTAACCCCTTAAGGACCACAGCACTTTTCCATTTTCTGTCCGTTTGGGACCAAGGCTATTTTTACATTTCTGCGGTGTTTGTGTTTAGCTGTAATTTTCCTCTTACTCATTTACTGTACCCACACATATTATATACTGTTTTTCTCGCCATTAAATGGACTTTCTAAACATACCATTATTTTCATCATATCTTATAATTTACTATAAAAAAAATTATAAAATATGAGGAAAAAATGGAAAAAAACACACTTTTTCTAACTTTGACCCCCAAAATCTGTTACACATCTACAACCACCAAAAAACACCCATGCTAAATAGTTTCTAAATTTTGTCCTGAGTTTAGAAATACCCAATGTTTACATGTGCTTTGCTTTTTTTGCAAGTTATAGGGAAATAAATACAAGTAGCACTTTGCTATTTCCAAACCACTTTTTTTTTAAATTAGCGCTAGTTACATTGGGACACTGATATCTTTCAGGAATCCCTGAATATCCCTTGACATGCATATATTTTTTTTTAGAAGACATCCCAAAGTATTGATCTAGGCCCATTTTGGTATATTTCATGCCACCATTTCACTACCAAATGCGATCAAATAAAAAAATTTGTTCACTTTTTCACAAATTGTTTCACAAACTTTAGGTTTCTCACTGAAATTATTTACAAACAACTTGTGCAATTATGGCACAAATGGTTGTAAATGATTCTCTGGGATCCCCTTTGTTCAGAAATTGCAGACATATATGGCTTTGGCATTGCTTTTTGGTATTTAGAAGGCCGCAAAATGCCACTGCGCACCACACATGTATTATGCCCAGCATTGAAGGGGTTAATTAGGAAGCTTGTAGGGAGCTTTTAGGGTTAATTTTAGCTTTAGTATAATGTAGTAGACAACCCAAAGTATTGATCTAGGCCCATTTTGGTATATTTCATGCCACCATTTCACCGCCAAATGCTAACAAATAAAAATAAAGCGTTACATTTTTCACAATTTTAGGTTTCTCACTGAAATTATTTACATACAGCTTGTGCAATTATGGCATAAATGGTTGTAAAAGCTTCTCTGGGATCCCCTTTGTTCAGAAATAGCAGATATATATGGCTTTGGCTTTGCTTTTTGGTAATTAGAAGGCAGCTAAATGCCGTTGCGCACCACACGTGTATAATGCCCAGCATTGAAGGGGTTAATTAGGGAGTTTGTAGGGAGCTTGCAGGGTTAATTTTAGCTTTAGTGTAGGTATCAACCTCCCACATGACAGATGACACATCACACCCCCTGATCCCTCCCAAACAGCTCTCTTCCCTCCCCCACCCCACAATTGTCCCCGCCATCTTAGTACTGGCAGTAAGTCTGCCAGTACTAAAATAAGAGTTTTTTGGGGATTTAAAAAAAAAAAAAAGATAATTCTGCTCTGTAGGATCCCCCCTTAGCCCCCAACTTCCCTGATCCCCCCCCCAAACAGCTCTCTAACCCCCCTCTCGGCCTTATTATGCGCCATATTGGGTACTGGCAGCTGTCTGCCAGTACCCAGTTTGAAATCAAATATGTTTTTAAGAACATTTTATTATTATGTTATTTTAAAAATATTATTTTCTGTAGTGTAGCTGCCCCCCCTCAACCCCCAACCTCCCACCCTCCCAGATCCTTAACATTTGTAAAACATTTGCCCCCCCCTCAACCCCCTCTCTCCCACCTTACAGTGTTTCATAGTGTAGGGTTCCCACCCGCGCGCGCGCACCCGCTCCCGTGCACGCGCGCGCACCCGCTCCCGTGCACGCGCGCGCACCCGCGCACGCTCGCGCACTCGATCCCGCCCCCCTTCCCCACCGATGGGCGCCCACCCGCCTCCCACGATCAGCTCCCACCCACCAACGAACAGGGCCATTGATGGCCGATGCAGAGAGGGCCACAGGGTGGCTCTCTCTTCATCGGACGGCTTAAAAATGTTATAGCAGGATGCCTCAATATCGAGGCATCACTGCTATAACATGAAAGCAGTTGGAAGTGATCAGGATCGCTTCCACTGCTTTCAAAGACCAACGACGTACGGGGTACGTCCTTGGTCATTAACTGCATTTTTTTGCAGGACGTACCCCATACGTCGTTGGTCGTTAAGGGGTTAAAAGGATATGAAACCCAAATTTTTTTCTGTCATGATTCAGATAGAGCATGCAATTTTAAGCAACTTTCTAATGTACTCCTATTATCGATTTTACTTAATTTTCTTGGTATGCTTTGTTGAATGAGCAACAATGCACTACTGGTTGCTGACTGAACACATGAGTGAGCCAATGAGAATCAGTATATATATTCAGCCTCCAATCAGCAGCTAGAACCTAGGTTCTTTGCTGCTCCTGAGCTTTCCTAGACAAACCTTTCAGCAAAGGATAACAAGAGAAGGAAGCAAATTAAATAATAGAAGTAAATTGGAAAGTTGTTTAAAATGGTATGCGCTGTCTGAATTATGAAATAAACATTTTGGGTTTCATGTCCCTTTAAGCATTTATTATTTGCTCTTCATTTTTTATGAAAATATTGCAGATGTTTTTTTTTATATTTTACTTGCCATAAGAATTATAGTTAATTGTATTTTTTTTTATTATTAGGAAACTGGTTTGCTAACTGTATTTCCACACTTGCATTGTTCTGATATTGCAAATTACTAATTTATCATTACAGTCTTGTATTACTGTGTTCTGATTACAAGTTCATATTATTTTTATTTTTGGCTCTCTGATGTTACAAAATTGCATTTTACATGCATCTATATAAAATAGTTTGCCAAACACTAGATTTGTGGTGCGTCCAAAAAATTGGTTTGTCTGAATTTTTCGGAATGAATATTCAAGGAAATGTGTTTCCCTGAACATGCATTGGCTGCATTATTTGGTATCTGTTTAGTTTTAAACAAAATGAAGACTAAATATCCTTAGAACATTTACATTCATTTTTGTTCAAACAAATTTAAATGTTCTGATGCTACAGGTAAAAAAATCACCTTTAGCTTTATACTTACCTTTAGCACACTAGAGACCTGCTCTACCCCGCTCTTCTTCTAATAATTGACATAGTGCCTTTTCTTTGAGCGCCTTTTATACTATATATATATTGACAAAAAAACACAAAAAACATTACAATAATAATAAATGGAAATGTGCAATTAGTAAAATAAATCTTAAATAAAGCAATTGCAGATATTGGAGGAAAAATTGATGCACTTGCGCATAACAGGTGCACAGCTTACTCTCTCTTTATCTTAAGGCCCCTTAAAGTCAGTAGCTCAGTAACAAAAACTCAATGACAGAATGTTCTGCTTAAAGGGACACTGAACCCAATTTTTTTCTTTCATGATTCAGATAGAGCATGAAATTTTAATCAACTTTCTAATTTACTCCTATTATCAATTTTTCTTTGTTCTCTTGCTATCTTTATTTTAAAAGCAGGAATGTAAATCTTAGCAGCCAGCCCATTTTAGGTTCAGCACCATGGATAGCGCTTGCTTATTCGAGGCTTACATTTACCCACCAATAAGCAAGCATAACCCAGGTTCTCAACCAAAAAATGGGCTGGCTCCTTTGCATCATACTCCTGCTTTTTAAATAAAGATAGCAAGAGAACAAAGAAAAATTGATAATATGAGTAAATTAGAAAGTTGCTTAAAATTGTATGCTCTATCTGAATCATGAACTAAAAAAATTGGGTTTAGTGTCCCTTTAATGTGCTAATTTTGTTAAATGGAAATTGAAGTCATTTTAAAATGACAGATTGTTATTGTCCTGAAGAAAAAACAAAAACTTTTCAGAATTATAGAGACATTTAACTGTCTACCAATAGGGTTATGGTAAATTGGAATATTCCTAGGTAGGCAACGTCTACACATGTATTTATTATATTCAAATCTAATCAAACATACTTTATTAAACCTTTTCTCATTAAAAAACATGTTTTAACCGATGCAATCGCCATTCTTCCATATTCATAATATCAAATATTTGTGTTTAGTGTCCCTAAATAGAACAGAATAAATTATCTACATTACTAAGTGAAAATTTTTCTAATAGAGAAATAAAAAAATAAGCAAAATGTTATTTTTTTGTTTGTTTGTTTCTGCGATATACTACAACTTACAAGATGAGCACAAAAATACAAAAGTTATTGAGCATTAACACTGCTGAAGCACAATTTATAACGCTTGTATTTTTAAAAGAGTCTATACTAAAATGATTTATGTTAAATAACATTTAAGTGAAAAACCCAATCAAGCTCTAAAAATTCTGCTCATTTCATAAAGTTTTTTTTTTAATTCAGTTCTTTGCTATACACTTTCATTATTTCTTTTACATGCAAGGCAACACATACATTATTATGCCTTACTTCACTCCTGTTCATTTATTTCTGTTGTATTTTAATGTGTATTTAAATGCACAACAGCAACCGGTAATACTAGATTTTACACATTGCATTAAAAAATAATAACCTCAAATGTTTTTCCAATTTACTTCTATTGTCTAATTTGCTTCTCCCTCCTGTTGAAGGAGCAGCAAAATACTATTGGGAGCTAGCTGGAAGCCAATGATAAGAGGCATTTATGTGCAGCCACCAATCAGCAGCTGCTAAGCCTACCTAGATATACTTTTCAACAAAGAAACAAAGAATACAAAAAGAACTAAACAAATTATTAGAGAATTGAAATAAATTGGAAAATTATTTAAAATTGCATGCTGTATCTGAATCATGAAAGAAAAAAAATGGGTTTCATGTCACTTAATGGGACATAATACTCATATGCTAAATACCTTAAAACTGATGCAGTATAACTATAAAAAACTGACAGGAAAATATCACCTGAACATCTCTATGTAAAAATGGAAGACATTTAACCTCACAATTTCCTCAGCTCAGCAGAGTGAGTTCTGTGTAAAATGTTTTACTTCAGCTGCTGCTTAGCTGCAGGTAAAAACAAATATGAAGAAATGAACAGCAGCCAATCAGCATCAGCAGTGCTGAGGTCATTAAAGGGACATGAAACCCAAATTTTTTCTTTTGTGATTTAGAAAGAGCATGCCATTTTAAACCACTTTCTAATTTACTTCTATTATCTAATTGGTTTTATTCTCTTGATATTCTTTTCTGAAAAGCATATCTAGATAGGCTCAGTAGCTGCTGATTGGTTGCTTCACATAGAAGCCTTGTGTGATTGGCTCACTAATGTACATTTCAATTTCTTCCATAAAGGATATCTTTTACTTCAGCTGCTGCTTAGCTGCAGGTAAAAACAAATATGAAGAAATGAACAGCAGCCAATCAGCATCAGCAGTGCTGAGGTCATTAAAGGGACATGAAACCCAAATTTTTTCTTTTGTGATTTAGAAAGAGCATGCCATTTTAAACCACTTTCTAATTTACTTCTATTATCTAATTGGTTTTATTCTCTTGATATTCTTTTCTGAAAAGCATATCTAGATAGGCTCAGTAGCTGCTGATTGGTTGCTTCACATAGAAGCCTTGTGTAATTGGCTCACTAATGTACATTTCAATTTCTTCCATAAAGGATATCTAAAAAATGAAGCTAAATAAATAATAGCAGTCAATTGTAAAGTTGTTTAAATTTGTATTCTCTATCTGAATCATGAAAGAAAAAAAATGGGTTTAGTGTTCCTTTAACTCTTTTACTGTAATCTAATGAGATTTCACTTAACTCTCATGAGATTTCATAGTAAACTTCCTTAAACTAAATAGGGAAATACCATGAGTGTGCATGAGGCTCACTCCCTTGCTGCTTAAAGTCCTTTGCAATGGGATGTTAAAACTTAGGACATTTTGAGGTGAAATATCTTTCTTTTTTACATAGAGATGTTCAGGTGATTTTTTCTAGTCATCTTTATACAGCTATGATGCATCACTTTCAAGTGTTTCAACATTTGGGTATCATGGCCCTCTAAGGGGCCCATTTATCAAGCTCCGCACGGAGCTTGTGGGTCCGTTTTTCTGGCGAGTCTTCAGACTCGCCAGAAACTCAATTTATGAAGAAGCGGTCTAAAGACCGCTGCTTCATAACCCTGTCCGCATGCTCTGAGCAGGCGGACAGGAATCGCCGGAAATCAACCCGATTGAGTACGATTGGGTTGATTGACACCCCTTTGCTGGCGGGCCGCGAGTCTGCAGGGGGCGGCATTGCACCAGCAGCTCTTGTGAGCTGCTGGTGCAATGTTAAATGCGGAGAGCGTATTGCTCTCTGCATTCAGCGAGGTCTTGCAGACCTGATCCTCACTGTCGGATCAGGTCCACAAGACATTTGATAAATAGGCCCCTTAAACTCAACTTGTAATACAAGTGCTATGAGCAAGCTACTCCCACTCAACATTAAAAGTGATGGGTGGACTACACAGGTATCAGAGGTATTATGCTTTGGTAAAACATTGTAACCAACAATGTCTTATGCCTAATTGAGAGTAATTGTATATACAAGACTGAGCACAAAATAACTTGCTGCATATTATTAAAGGGACACTGAACCCAATTTTTTTGCTTTTGTGATTCAGATAGAGCATTCAATTTTAAGCAACTTTCTCATTTACTCCTATTATCAAATTTTCTTCGTTCACTTGCTATCTTTATTTGAAAAAGAAGGCATCTAAGCTTCTTTTTTAGTTCAGAACTCTGGACAGCACTTTTTAATTGGTGGATGAATTTATCCACCAATCAGCAAGAATAACCCAAGTTATTCACCAAAAATGGGCCGGAATCTAAACTTACATTCTTGCATTTCAAATAAAGATACCAAGAGAATGAAGCAAATGTGATAATAGGAGTAAGTTAGAAAGTTGCTTAAAATTGCATGCTCTATCTGAATCACGAAAGAAAATAATTGGGTTCAGTGTCCCTTTAATAGATCACAACTTGTAATCCTGGCCACTTGTTTTACTGTTTGTTTGTGGTGATTATTAGCTTTTAATGTGCAAGTTTTATTTTCTATTCCTTAGTTTGGCAAACCTCTTTATTTGCTTTTCCTTTTATATAAAAGTTTCCAATTAAAGGGACATGAAGACACTACATTTTTCTTTTATGATTCAGATAGAGCATGTCATTTTAAGCAACTTTCCAATTTACTTCTATTATCACATTTGCTTAATTCTCTTGGTATCCTATGTTTAAGGAGCAGCAGTGCGCTACTGGGAAATAGCTAAACAAATCAAGTGAACCAATCACAAGAGGTAAATATATGCAGCCACTAATCAGCAGCTATCTCCAAGTAGTCTTTTGCTGCTCATCCCTACTGAGGTATGCTTTTCAACAAAGGAAATCAAGAGAAGAAAGCACATAAGATAATAGAAGTATATTGGAAAGGTGTTTAAAACTACATGCTTTTTCTGAATAACAAAATAAATCATTTGTGTTTCATGTCCCTTTAACTATTATGTAATTTGATTAATTCTATTGGTATCTTTTGTTGAAAAGCATATCTAGGTATACTCAGAAGCAGTAATGCACTACTGTGAGCTAGCTGCTTATTGGTGGCTGCAAAAATTTGTCTATTTTATTGGCTCGTCAAATGTGTTCAGCTAGGTCCCAGTTATACATTACTGCTCCTTCATCAAAGGATACCAACAAAATGAAGAAAATTTGATAATAGAAGTAAAATTGTTTTTGTTATTTTTTTTATTTTTTTATTGTGTGCTGTATCTGAACAATAAAACAAATTGGGGTTTCATATCCCTTTAAATAATTTGTTGGATCAAATATTATTACTTCATTATTAGATATTGTTAAGGTTAGTACATTAAAATTTCACATAAATATTTTGTGTTACTAACAAGTAAGATTGAATTATTTCTTCTTAATTGACAATTTGATTTATTTTTTAGTACTACTACAAATGTGTTCTTATATTATTTACTGAAATCAGTTATTAAAAAAGCCAAAGCTTACAGTCAGTATAAAGTCAGAATGTATGCAAATTTTGTAGAAACATGTGATTTTAAGCTACACTGGTTTGATAAATATATATTTAAAAAATAAATACATAATTACCTATTAACCTAGTCAAAATATGTAACTGTTGGATTGGTAGATTTTGCCTATTAGTGCTAAAAAAAGTCACATTGTCTAATTCTAATTAAGAAAAATTGAACTACAATTCCCTAGAAACAAATGCTGATTGAAGTCAATAAACTTTACTTAATTTCTTTTAGAAACAAAATAATTGAATTGCTTATTCTGCAAGATAAAAATGCTTACAACATACAATTAAACTATAAAGGTATCCCAACAAATTGCCCAGTCTGTCGTTTCTGCAAAATGTTGTCAAACTATAAAAGATTGGCTGTTTATTCTCAAGGGTTTCTATAATATGCTGTCATAAAGTAACACAGACTCATTTCTGAAATTGCATTTTGTCTTCTGAGGTTCACTCAATGACTCTTTGCTCATGATACATACAAAACATTAGGCAGCAAGCGATGCTAGCATCCCAGATTTTGGGACACTTACATGACATAAGCATATAAGCATGTGTTGAATTTTTAAACATTTTGCTATTTTGAAAAGACACATTATTACCTATAATAAGACCCCATACAAACTAGTGTAAAATATAATTAAACTCTTATCAACTACATCCTAGTTATATGCAATATGGTGGCACTTTACAGATAAATAATACTACTGCTACAATAATAATTCAACTAAGTTTATCTGATCACTGGATGAGGTCATTGAATAGTGAATCATGACAAATTGCCCCCTCATATGACTAAAAAACCTCAGCAACCAAAAGTTAAATGTTTCCCATACACAATGGCTCTGATGAACTAGGTTATTGAGCAACAGTTTTCATGTTTCACTATGAAAAAGGGGTTTGCACCCCCCGCAAAATAGCAACAGCCATTAGATATTGTTGCTATTTGAAGTAGTCCCCCCAAAAAATACACTAGCTCATGCAATAATTAAGCTGCTCATTTACTGTGTGACTTAAGTGTTTTTCATACCCACCACTATAGCTCTGTCACTATCAATAGTGGCTCTTACAGGAACAAATCCTGTATAAAAAAATGACCTTATTTATAACTTCGGATTGCACTTACTTAGTGAATTTTGGTATATCTGTGGTTAAATACAAGGAATTCTAAAAAAAATATGAAGTTCAGTAGTTTCTGAGATTTGTAATTTATAATATAAAATTGCATAAAGTGTTTGAAGTCCAAAAAGAAATCCAAACAAATTGTAATATCACTTATCAATCAAATGTGCATAAGTCAGGATAAATCCTGGCTTTAAATGTTCACTAGAATTCTCCATGTAAACTCCACATTGTAATCCATTACCAAATTTAAATCCTGCTTTTGTTAAATAAACATGTCTTGAGTGTGAAGCAAAATTCTTTAATTTCATTTGTCACTACGTGAAGCTTCTAAGGGGAAAACAGAGATTAAGTTGTAGATTTCTGATAATAAATAACTCAAGGACATTTGACACCAGCTGGTACCCAACAACACTGCAATCATCACCAATCACAATAAATGTTAAAAGTATTTTAGCTGTACAGAATGTTTGGGTGCTATACAAACAAAATAATCCTAGACATGACCTGGACACACTGTTATTAACCCTGCAACCTTACTGATAAGGCCCCCAAAAATCTAATTGCAAAGTAGATGACCTAAATCTTATCTGCTTGCCCTTAACACCATCACATTTAACCTCAATAGAGCTGAACCCTCTAATCTGCACAGACACCACTATCTTTACCAGCCACTATACATAACAGTGCATATCGCCTCACATTATATAGATACGGCTAGATTACGAGTTTTGCGTTAGTCTTAAAAAGCAGCGTTAGCCGGTCCTAACGCTGCTTTTTAACGCCCGCTGGTATTACGAGTCTTGAAGGTACAGGCTCACCACTCGTTTTTTTGGCCAGACTTGGAAATACCGCAAATCCACTTACGTAAATTGCGTATCCTCTTTTTTCAATGGGACTTGCATATCGTCGGTATTACCAGTCTGCCAAAAAGTGAGCGGTACACCCTCTCCTGTCAAGACTGGTACCGCATTTTAAAGTCAGTAGTTAAGAGTTTTACACTACAACGCTGTAGCATAAAACTCTTACTTAAAGTGCTAAAAAGTACACTAACGTCCATAAACTACCTATTAACCCCTAAACCGAGGCCCTCCCGCATCGCAAACACTTAAAAAAAAAATGTAACCCCTAATCTGCTGAACTGGACATTGCCACCACTATAATAAATATATTAACCCCTAAACCGCTGCACTCCCGCCTCGCAAACATTAATTAAATATTATTAACCCCTAATCTGCCGTCCCTAACATCGCCGACACCTACCTACATTTATTAACCCCTAATCTGCCACCCCCAATGTTGCCGCCACTATACTAAAGTTATTAACCCCTAAATCTAAGTCTATCCCTAACCCTAACACCCCCTAACTTAAATATAATTAAAGGGACAGTCTAGGCCAAAATAAACTTTCATGATTCAGATAGAGCATGTAATTTTAAACAATTTTCCAATTTACTTTTATCACCAATTTTGCTTTGTTCTCTTGGTATTCTTAGTTGAAAGCTTAACCTAGGAGGTTCATATGCTAATTTCTTAGACCTTGAAGCCCACCTCTTTCAGATTGCATTTTAACAGTTTTTCACCACTAGTGGGTGTTAGTTAACATATTTCATATAGCTAACACTGTGCTCCTTCACGTGAAGTAATCTGGGAGCAGGCACTGATTGGCTAGACTGCAAGTCTGTCAAAAGAACTGAAAAAAGGGGCAGTTTGCAGAGGCTTAGATACAAGATAATCACAGAGGTTAAAAGTATATTATTATAACTGTGTTGGTTATGCAAAACTGGGAAATAGGTAATAAAGGGATTATCTATCTTTTAAAACAATAATAATTCTGGTGTAGACTGTCCCTTTAAAAGAAATCTAAATAAAAATTCCTATTACTAACTAAATTATTCCTATTTAAAACTAAATACTTACCTATAAAATAAACCCTAAGCTAGCTACAATATAACTAATAGTTACATTGTAGATAGCTTAGGGTTTATTTTTATTTTACAGGCAAGTTTGTAATTATTTTAACTAGGTACAATAGTTATTAAATAGTTATTAACTATTTATTAACTATTTAATAACTACCTAGCTAAAATAAATACAATTTTACCTGTAAAATAAAACCAAACCTAAGTTACACTAACACTACACTATAATTAAATTAATTCCCTAAATTAAATACAATTAAATAAAATTAGCTAAAGTACAAAAAAACAAACACTAAATTACAGAAAATAATAAACAAATTACAAGATTTTTAAACTAATTACACCTAATCTAATCCCCCTAACAAAATGAAAAAGCTCCCCCAAAATAAAAAGCCCTACCCTACACTAAATTACAAATAGCCCTTAAAAGGGCCTTTTGCGGGGCATTGCCCCAAAGTAATCAGCTCTTTTACCTGTAAAAAAAATTACAAATCCCCCCCAACATTAAAACCCACCACCCACACAACCAACCCTACTCTAAAACCCACCCAATACCCTCTTAAAAAACCTAACACTAACCCCTTGAAGATTACCTTACCGGGAGAAGTCTTCATCCAACTGGGCCGAAGTCCTCAACCAAGCTGGGAGAAGTCTTCATTTAAGCAGGGCGAAGTGGTCCTCCAGACGGGCAGAAGTCTTCATCCAGACGGCATCTTCTATCTTCATCAATCCGGCGCAGTGTAGATCCATCTTCAAGAAATCAGACGCGGAGCATCCTCTTCATCCGACGGCTAACACTGAATGAAGGTTCCTTTAAATTACGTCATCCAAGATGGCGTCCCTTCAATTCCAATTGGCTGATAGAATTCTATCAGCCAATTGGAATTAACGTAGAAAAAATCCTATTGGCTGATGCAATCAGCCAATAGGATTGAAGTTCAATCCTATTGGCTGATCTAATCAGCCAATAGGATTGAGCTGGCATTCTATTGGCTGTTCCAATCAGCCAATAGAATGCCAGCTCAATCCTATTGGCTGATTGCATCAGCCAATAGGATTTTTTCTACCTTAATTCCGATTGGTTGATAGAATTCTATCAGCCAATTGGAATTGAAGGGACGCCATCTTGGATGACGTCCTTTAAAGGAACCTTCATTCAGTGTTAGCCGTCGGATGAAGAGGATGCTCCAGGTCGGATGTCTTGAAGATGGACCCGCTCCGCGCCGGATGGATGAAGATAGAAGATGCCGTGTGGATGAAGAATTCTGCCCGTCTGGAGGACCACTTCGCCCTGCTTGGATGAAGACTTCTCCCGGCTTCGTTGAGAACTTCGGCCCGGTTGGATGAAGACTTCTCTTGGTAAGGTGATCTTCAAGGGGTTAGTGTCAGGTTTTATTAAGGGGGTATTGGGTGGGTTTTAGAGTAGGGTTGGTTGTGTGGGTGGTTTGTAAAAGAGCTGATTACTTTGGGGCAATGCCCCGCAAAAAGCCCTTTTAAGGGCTATTTGTAATTTAGTGTAGGGTAGGGCTTTTTTATTTTGGGGGGGGCTTTTTTATTTTGTTAGGGGGATTATTTTAGGTGTAATTAGTTTAAAAATCTTGTAATTTGTTTATTATTTTCTGTAATTTAGTGTTTGTTTGTTTTTGTACTTTAGCTAATTTTATTTAATTGTATTTAATTGTATTTAATTTTGGGAATTAATTTAATTATAGTGTAGTTTTAGGTGTTAGTATAATTTAGGTTAGGTTTTATTTTACAGGTAAATTTGTCTTTATTTTAGCTAGATAGTTAGTAAATAGTTAATAACTATTTAGTAACTATTCTACCTATTTAAAATAAATACAAACTTGCCTGCAAAATAAAAATAAATCCTAAGATAGATACAATATAACTATTAGTTATATTGTAGCAAGCCTAGGGTTTATTTTATAGGTAAGTATTTTAGTTTTAAATAGCAATAATTTAGTTAATGATAGGAATTTTATTTAGATTTATTTAAATTATATTTAAGTTAGGCGGGGTTAGGGTTAGGTTTAGGGTTTAATACTTTTAGACTAGTGGCGGTGACGTTGGGGGCGGCAGATTAGGGGTTAATGAATATAATGTAGGTGTCTGCGATGTTAGGGGCAGCAGATTAGGGGTTATTAAGTATAATGTAGGTGGCGGCGATGTCCGGAGCGGCAGATTAGGGGTTAATAGTTATAATGTAGGTGTCGGCGATGTCGAGGGTGGCATATTAGGGGTTAATAAGTTTAAGATTAGGGGTGTTTAGACTTGGGGTTCATGTTAGGGTGTTAGGTGTAAACATAAATTTTATTTCCCCATAGTGCTGCGTTAGGAGCTCTCCCTGTTGATTCCTATGGAGAAATTGTGCACGAGCATGCACAACCAGCTCACCGCTAACGTAAGCAGTGCTGGTATTGGAGTGAGATGTGGAGCAAAATTTTGCTCAACGCTTACTTTTTGTCTGTAAACTCCGGGTTTGTAAACCTTTGTGACACTTAATTTCTCTTATTATTGATTTTCACTAGATTCTATTATCCAGATGTGTTGTGTTACTCTGCTTCTGAAATAAACACAATAATATTAAAAAAAAATGTATTATAATTTATGTATATATATTTATGTATATATATTTATGTATATATATTTATGTATATATATATATATATATATATATATATATATATATATATATTATATATATATATTTTATTTTAAATATACTATCACATGTGCATTCAAAAGATAGATACACTATGTGTTATTTGGTTATTGTTTTTTTATTTACTTTTTAATTGATTGATTGATTAATTTGTTTTTTTATGCCATTAATGTTTAATTGCTGCTGCATTTTCCTGGTGAAATATGTTCACTATTTCTAGAGGATAAAAAAATGTTTTTGCTGTTAACTAATACATTCTATTTACTTCAATTTCAGTATCTTCAGGATGATGGTGCTTAATATGATGTAACAAGTTAATGCTAAAACAGATTTACCAGATAATTTTAATGCAGCCAACATTTTTTTAGCCCATCCTATGCTTTCAATGGATAGTGCAGGGTGTTATCATCACTCATATTACAAGTAGTTTGTTATGTGTTGTGCTCAAATGGTAGACATTATAGTGCTGGAAAATTTACTTGGAATTGCTTCAATGTGCTTGGAAACACATATACATACACCCATATATCTATACACATACAAATACACACACATGCATATACACCGACCTATTCATTTACTATATCCCTATAAATCACTATTAAAACACTTCAATTAGAAAGAAATATATATTTGTATCTCAGTAGAAGATTACTTAAAATTGTAGTGAAAAACTCTACTACTTGACCTTCAGTTTAGCATAAAGTCTATTATGTGAGGAATTGAGTGCACCCGTGTTATCCAGTATCCAGATGATAGCACACCCTAGGCTTTTGCTCAAGTGCTAATATTTTACTTTGAACGAGAGTGAAGAGTGAAAACAAAAGCACTACTTTTTGTACTCCACTTGTATTCTCGGCCAATGTATTTCAACCTTAGATTCTGATCCTGGTGATAGACAGTAAAATAACTTTTAAATGAACCCCCATGCAATGTAGAGGTGTTTGTGACCACTAATTAAAATGTAAAAAATCTTCATTTGTATTTTGGGAGTCTTATATAATAAAATGTTTGTATACTACTAAAGTAAAATCACTTTCCTGACAGTCTTTGCCTTGACAGCAGCTCAGAACTCTCAGTATAATAATCAGCAATGACTTTGTAGAACATCACTGCTTCTGACAAACAGTAACCAAGCTCTGGTGAGAAAAGCCGCAGTGGTGTAGCACAACAATGGATTTCCTTTTTCTGAAATATGAGCACCTTCCATTTGGTGAACATTTGCTGTGTGAATTTTACTACACCATTGTCACTTACCTTGGTAGTTGATTGACAATCTGGTTATCACTAGATGTACAGGAATAAATGTGAGTGATCTCTAAAACTAAGCAAAAAATATAACCATATTTCCACTTTATTTGAGGATGAGAATTTCTTTGTTTGCATGAACGGTCATATGACTCTTTAGACGCAAATAATAGATGAAAAAATTGCCATTTTAAAACCTTTTTACTGAAACTGTGTCACTTTTCTCAAATATGAAATCTAATCATCCATGAGACCTCTAATCCAAAAAAACAAAAAACACCTTCTTAAAATATTTTTGTGTTGACTGTTTAATCGGCAAATTTCATAAAAAAAATATGGAGTGGTTACATAAACTGCAACACCATCTCTAACAAATAAATCAGCTAAATTTATCAAAAGACAGATGGAAAATGTTCCCAGATAGGGAACCTTTCGTCTTGTCCTCAAGGTGAGTAGACAGTGGAAAAACAGCATTAACCAGTTATTATTGCACAATAAATCTTTTGTAGAGCTGCCCCAACAAGTTAAGAAGCAGTATTCATACATTCATGTCAGTCACTAGACATGTGCATGGCGAAAAAATTCGGTTTGGTTCGGTTCAGATCGATTAGTTTTTTTTCAAATCTCGGTTCGGATTGATTCGAATTCTGAAAAATTTGAATCAATTCGGTTCGGATTCGTTTCAGATTTATTTGGATTCGAATAAATTCGGCTGGATTCGGTTCGGTTCGGTTCGGTTCGGAAATTTGGAATTTCGGTAAGTGTTAGGTGGGATTATACTAGTATTATGTACTGTATATTAGGTGTAACCCATAGCAGACTAATATAACCTAATATACTGTACAATACTAGTATAATCCATGGCCATCTGAATCTATTGAATAAATCAGAATAAATCCAAACTTATTCAGATTTATTCGGTAGATTCGGCACTAATTTAATTCAGAAATTCGAATCGATCCGAATCCCAAATTTTATGAATTCGGACGAATTTCCGAATCGATCCGAAACGAATCGCACATTTCTATCAGTCACATAAGAGCAGGACCTGTCAATCACCCTGAACGAGGAAGTATGACCCCTGCTTCTTGTGCTAAACAGGCTCACCACAATGGCCCAAATGAGCTTCTGCTGCTTAATAAATAAAGCCCACAGTTACAAATAAGGACATTTATTTAATATTTTAAAATATGCATACCTGATTACTTTATTTGCAGTGTTTAGTTTTATTTTTTTAGTGTTACTTTTCTTTCAAATTTGCTAATCCTTACCCATCTCTTCCCTACTATCTCCTTTCAGTTTACCCTGTCAGCTACTTTAAAAAAGTATCTTCATCCCTTCTTTCCACATCATAAATTCTTTATTTCCCTCAATACCCCTACACGCAACTAACTATTCCATAAAATAATTGACAATGAATAACTAATAAAACTATTTTTATGTTTATAGTTGTGCATGAATAAACAGTTTTAACAATATTGCTGTGATTTATATTATGATAAAATTGTATGTGTGCCCTAATATTAATCTTACATTATATAGTGTACATTATTTCTTAATATATATATATATATATATATATATATATATATATATATATATATATATATATATATATATATACTATATATATATACTGTATATATATATATATATATATATATATATATATATATATATAAACTCTTTTTAGACTAAAACATTAAAACAATAATGCAGTGTAAAGATGATTCCTTCTTTTTATCACATGCACACACAAATAAGCTGATAAAGACTTTCAAATTTAAAGGGACAGTCAACACCAGAATTTTTGTTGTTTAAAAAGATAGATAATCCTTTTATTACCAATTCCCCAGTTTTACATAACCAGCACAATTATATTAATATACGTTTTACCTCTGTGATTACCTTGTATCTATGCCTTTGGAAACTGCCACCTTATTTCAGTTGTTTTGACAGACTTGCTTTTAGCCAATTAGTGCTCACTCCAGGGTAACTTAACGTGCACAAACTTAATGTTATCTATATGAAACACATGAACTAAGGACCTCTAGTGGTCAAAATGCATTCAGATTAGAGGCTGTCTTCAAAACTTAAGAAATTAGCATTTGAACCTCCAAGAATTAGCTTTCAACTAAGAATACCAAGGGAACAAAGCAAAATTGGTGATAAAAGTAAATTGGAAAGTTGTTTAAAATTACATTCCCTATTTAAATCAGTTTTTTTACTTGACTGTCCCTTTAAGATCTATTAGCACAAGGGTTGCTAGCTTTCTTAATATTGAAGCACATTCACAAAGTAAATCATGCTATATACATTTTACTCTATAATTGATAATTCTCCCTGTCCATATGACAAACGCCTTGTGAATGTTTTTTACAATAGTATGTAGAGTTCTGTCACAGATTCCATTTTCTGAAGATTCACTTGATATTATATCTTGAACAGAACTAGAAGCATTTACAGAATGTTACACAATTGTCTTGTCAAGACACAAAGGAAACATTTGCCTAGATTACGAGTTTTGTCGGTAAAGACCTGCGGGGCTAACAAGCCTTTTTTTTCCAGCGCACACTTTAAACAACGCTGGTATTACAAGTTTTCTGAATAGATGCGTTAGCCTCAGAAAAGTGAGCGTTGAGCAAATTTGGCTCCACTTCTACCTGTAATACCAGCGTTGCTTATGGTAGCGGTAAACTGGCAAAACGTGCTCGTGCACGATTTCCCCATAGGAAACAATGCGGCTGAGATGGCTGAAAAAAAACCTAACAGCTCCTAACGCAGCCCCATTGTTTCCTATGGGAAAACACTTTCTAAGTCTACACCTAACACCCTAACATGAACCCCGAGTCTAAACACCTCTAACCTTACACTTATTAACCTCTAATCTTCCGCCCCCAACATCGTCGCCACCTGCATTATACTATTAACCCCTAATCTGCTGCTCCGGACACCGCCGCAACCTACATTATCCCTATAAACCCCTAATCTGCTGCCCCTAACATCGCCGACACCTATATTATATTTATTAACCCCTAATCTGCCGCCCCCAATGTCACCGCCACCTACCTACAATTATTAACCCCTAATCTGCAGACCGGACAGCGCCGCCACTTTAATAAATGTATTAACCCCTAAAAAGCTGCACTCCGGCCTCGCAAACACTATAGTAAATTTTATTAACCCCTAATCTGCCCCCTCAAACGTTGCCGCCACCTACCTACAATTATTAACCCCTAATCTTCCGACCCCAACGTTGCTGCTACTATAATAACGTTATTAACCCCTAAACCTAAGTCTAACCCTAACACCCCCTAACTTAAATCTATTTTTAATAAATCTAGATAAAATTACTATAATTAAATAAATTAATTCTATTTAAAACTAAATACTTACCTATAAAATAAACCCTAAGATAGCTACAATTTAATTAGTAATTACATTGTAGCTATTTTAGGATTTATATTTAATTTACAGGCAGCTTTGTATTTATTTTAACTAGGTACAAAAGCTATTATATAGTTAATAACTATTTAATAGCTACCTAGTTAAAATAACTACAAAATTACCTGTAAAATAAATCCTAACCTAAATTACAAATACACCTAACACTACACTATCAATCAATAAATTAATTAAATAAATTAACTACAATTATCTAAAATAAAATACAATTAAATAAACTAAACTATATTACAAAAAAAAAAAAACTAAATTACAAAAAATAAAAAAAAATATTACAAGAAGTTTAATCTAATTACACCTAATCTAAGCCCCCTAATAAAATAAAAAAAAAACAAAATAATAAAATTCCCTATCCTAAACTAAATTACAAAGTAATAAGCTCTTTTACCAGCCCTTAAAAGGGCTTTTTGGGGGGCATTGCCCCAAAGTAATCAGCTTTTTTACTTGTAAAAAAAGAAATACAATACTCCCCCCAACATTACAACCCACCACCCACATACCCCTACTCTAAAACCCACCCGATCCCCCCTTAAAAAAACCTAACACTACCCCATTGAAGATCACCTTACCTTGAGCCGTGTTCACCCAGCCGGGCACGATGGGCCAGAAGAGGACATCCTGACCGGCAGACATCTTCATCCAGGCGGCATCTTCTATCTTCATCCTTCCGGAGCGGAGCCATCTTCTATCCAGCCGGCGCGGAGCCATCCTCTTCAATTGAAGTCATAACGAAGAATGAAGGTTCCTTTAAATGACGTCATCCAAGATGGCGTCCCTCAAATTCCGATTGGCTGATAGGATTCTATCAGCCAATTAGAATTAAGGTAGGAAAAATCTGCCTATCCGGGCAGAAGAGGACATCCAGACCGGCAGACATCTTCATCCAGGCGGCATCTTCTATCTTCATCCTTCCGGAGCAGAGCCATCTTCTATCCAGCCGGCGCAGAGCCATCCTCTTCAATTGAGGTCATAACGAAGAATGAAGGTTCCTTTAAATGACGTCATCCAAGATGGCGTCCCTCAAATTCCGATTGGCTGATAGGATTCTATCAGCCAATCGGAATTAAGGTAGGAAAAATCTGATTGGTTGATGCCGCCTGGATGAAGATGTCTGCTGGTCTGGATGTCCTCTTCTGCCCGGATAGGATGAAGTCTTTTGCTGGTCTGGATGTCCTCTTCTGGCCCATCGGTGCCTGGCTGGGTGAACACGGCTCAAGGTAGGATGATCTTCAATGGGGTAGTGTTAGGTTTTTTTAAGGGGAGATCGGGTGGGTTTTAGAGTAGGGGTGTGTGGGTGGTGGGTTTTAATGTTGGGGGGGGATTGTATTTCTTTTTTTTACAGGTAAAAGAGCTGATTACTTTGTGGCAATGCCCCGCAAAAAGCTTTTTTAAGGGCTGGTAAAAGAGCTAATTACTTTGTAATTTAGTTTAGGATAGGGAATTTTATTATTTTGGGGGGCTTTTTTATTTTATTAGGGGGCTTAGATTAGGTGTAATTAGATTAAACTTCTTGTAATATTTTTTTATTTTTTGTAATTTAGTGGGGTTTTTTTTTTGTAATATAGTTTAGTTTATTTAATTGTATTTTATTTTAGATAATTGTAGTTAATTTATTTAATTAATTTATTGATAGTGTAGTATTAGGTGTGTTTGTAATTTAGGTTAGGATTTATTTTACAGGTAATTTTGTAGTTATTTTAACTAGGTAGCTATTAAATAGTTATTAACTATTTAATAGCTTTTGTACCTAGTTAAAATAAATACAAAGTTGCCTGTAAAATAAAAATAAACCCTAAGCTAGCTACAATGTAACTATTAGTATTTAGTTTTAAATAGGATTAATTTATTTAATTATAGTAATTATATCTAGATTTATTTAAATTATATTTAAATTAGGGGGTGTTAGGGTTAGGGTTAGACTTAGGTTTAGGGGTTAATAACTTTATTATAGTAGCGGCGAGGTTGGGGACGGGAGATTACGGGTTAATAATTGTAGGTAGGTGGCAGCAACGTTGGGGGCAGCAGATTAGGGGTGAATAAAATTTACTATAGTGTTTGCAAGGCGGGAGTGTGGCGGTTTAGGGGTTAATACATTTAGTGGCGGCAATGTCCGGTCGGCAGATTAGGGGTTAATAAGTGTAGGTAGGTGGCGGTGACGTTGGAGGCGGCAGATTTGGGGTGAATAAATATAATGTAGGTGTCGCCGATGTTAGGGGCAGCGGATTAGGGGTTCATAGGTATAATGTAGGTGGCGGCGATCTCCGGTCGGCAGATTAGGGGTTAAAAATATTTATTTTAGTGTTTGCAATGTGGGGAGGCCTCGGTTTAGGGGTTAATAGGTAGTTTATGGGTGTTAGTGTACTTTTTAGCACTTTATTAAGAGTTTTATGTTCCGGCGTTAGCCCATAAAACTCCTAACTACTGACTTTTAAATGCAGTAGGAGTCTGGACAGGAGAGTGTCTACCGCTCACTTCTTCCAAGACTTGTAATACCAGCATTCGGAAAATCCCATTAAAAAGATAGGATACGCAATTGACGTAAGGGGATTTGGGGTAGCCTTGAGTTGCGGAAGAAAAGTGAGCGGTGAGCCTCTACCTGTCAGACTTGTAATACCAGCATTAGCTAAAAAGCAGCGTTGAGACCTCTCAACGCTGCTTTTTAAAGCTAACGCAGAACTCGTAATCTAGCAGAATATTTCTTCACTAATGCCAATTAATTTTCTTTCTTTTTTTTTTAAATAAAATAAGTGGCAACCAAGCTTAAAGGGACATGAGCCTACCTCAGTATTCATTTCAACAAAGGAAACCAAGTGTGGAGTATTTGGACGCGTGTGATGGAGCATTGTCCTGCATGAAAATCATGTTTTTCTTGAAGGATGCAGACTTCTTCCTGTACCACTGCTTGAAGAAGGTGTCTTCCAGAAACTGGCAGTAGGACTGGGAGTTGAGCTTGACTCCATCCTCAACCCGAAAAGGCCCCACAAGCTCATCTTTGATGATACCAGCCCAAACCAGTACTCCACCTCCACCTTGCTGGCGTCTGAGTCGGACTGGAGCTCTCTGCCCTTTACCAATCCAGCCACGGGCCCATCCATCTGGCCCATCAAGACTCACTCTCATTTCATCAGTCCATAAAACCTTAGAAAAATCAGTCTTGAGATATTTCTTGGCCCAGTCTTGACATTTCAGCTTGTGTGTCTTGTTCAGTGGTGGTCGTCTTTCAGCCTTTCTTACCTTGGCCATGTCTCTGAGTATTGCACACCTTGTGCTTTTGGGCACTCCAGTGATGTTGCAGCTCTGAAATATGGCCAAACTGGTGGCAAGTGGCATCTTGGCAGCTGCACGCTTGACTTTTCTCAGTTCATGGGTAGTTATTTTGCGCCTTGGTTTTTCCACACGCTTCTTGCAACCCTGTTGACTATTTTGAATGAAACGCTTGATTGTTCGATGATCACGCTTCAGAAGCTTTGCAATTTTAAGAGTGCTGCATCCCTCTGCAAGATATCTCACTATTTTTGACTTTTCTGAGCCTGTCAAGTCCTTCTTTTGACCCATTTTGCCAAAGGAAAGGAAGTTGCCTAATAATTATGCACACCTGATATAGGGTGTTGATGTCATTAGACCACACCCCTTCTCATTACAGAGATGCACATCACCTAATATGCTTAATTGGTAGTAGGCTTTCGAGCCTATACAGCTTGGAGTAAGACAACATGCATAAAGAGGATGATGTGGTCAAAATACTAATTTGCCTAATAATTCTGCACTCCCTGTATATATATATATATATATATATATATATATATACACATACATCACTTCGACATTACCTTTTTTCCATGAAAACGTATGCGAAATGAGTTTGAATAGGGAATATAATCATTGGCAAGTTTAGAGATAATTAATTTTAAGTTTTATGGGGTGCATTAAACTGAAGGCACTGTGTGCTGCCTGGGCCAGCTAGGAGGAATTGGATTTGTTTGCTGGTGAGTACAGTGTGCTAACAAGATACCTCTTAGTGAGGCCCCATCTCTGGCAGCACGCAGTACCTTTGGTTTAGATTGGTCATGAAGCTTCCCTGGCAGAATCCTCTGGATTTGTGAGGCAGTCACTGTACTTAGGTAAGTCCTGACATTCCCAAACAACACCACTAATAGTGCCTTGGGGCATACTGGGCAAATACCATGGGGCCAGTTGCCATAGCCCAATCCTGCACAGACACAGCCCTTTGCCATTTTTAGGAGTGTACCAACTAGTAATTTCCCCATTGCCCCAAGGATCTATCAGGGGTGTAGTGTGCTGGACTGTCAGGGCTTACCTAAGTGCTGTGACAGCTTTGCTACGCCGAAGAGGATTCTAGCAAGGAAGCTTCATGGGGTTTTTAAAAGCGCAGGAGTGTCTGTAAGGAATGAGGAAACAGTAGTCTATCCTGTCAAGTTTGTCTGCTACACAGTAGCATAGACGCTCAAGTTGCTCCCATGTAAGAGTTGCTGCTAATCTTGGGATGCTTACTTATAATTTTGGTAAAAGCATGGACCATGGACATACATTAGGACTAATGAGCTTGTTATTTTTTGATTGTAAAACTTACATGATTTAGTACATTTTATATTTGGAATTTTCTGAAAGAAGTTGAACAGTATTTAGTGCATGCTTTTATTGTTTATCTGTGCACTTTAATGCGATAAATTATAATTGACGGCTAATATTTTATAGTCTCTTTGTATGTAGGTGTACTCCCATGTTATTTACTACTTCTACTCTTCACATTCATATATATATATATAACTTTAAATATGAGGGCAATCACAGGTAAAGTAGAATTTATTTATTCATCAAAAAATCACTTCATCAAATAATGTAAGTTGACTTTTTGGCTTATAACTTAAGTCATCTTCAAGAACGTCTAAAATACAGACAATACATTATATTGTTTTATAGCAAAGATATACATAATTTATACAGAAAAGAAAAAAAATACATAAATACATTATTAACATCCATTAAACTGATCACCTATGGGAATTCTAGTATGTCCTCAAAGGGTTAATCCCACAGAGGCAAAAACAAACACCCTATTTGGATTATCAGTGTTAATTCATTCAACTCAGGATTTTATTGGCCTAGACCCATACGATATATAAAATTATTTTGTTAGCAGAGATTGTTACAATGTAGCAGAGTGCTACATAGCACATCATTGCAAGGATTTGTAACATAAAGAAACATTTTAGTTATATTAGCATACCTTTGGGGGTTACTGTTCACAAGTACTGCGTCTCAATCGCTGTTGGAAAACTGCTAGCGATCTTTGCATACCGGGCAATTATTTAAACAGACCGCTCACATCTCATTGGTTATAGTGTCATATGACGCATCAAAAGGGGAGGGTTTAGCAATGTTACTTTACATTACAAGGGGTGTGAATCAGCCTAATTGTATAGGATCAGGCGGATTAAAGACTGCAGCCTCAGAGGCAGTGGATCAGTTATGGACTGCTGCTTCATAACTGCTGTTTCTGGCGAGCCTGAAGGATTGTACGAAATCAGGGGCATCATGCTCCATTCGGAACTTGATAATTCACCCCTGAGAGTCTGATTATAAAACAATTGTCCCAATAGCACTATGTTCTAAAGGTATCCGCATCGCAATCTAGATTGCTGGGAAATGTTCTAAAGTGATGAAATCAGATAGTTTCATAAAGAGGCATTCAATGTGGGAGGCAAGATTTTTTTGCCAGTTGCAGAATGCTTAAAGCAGCATTGCCATGTGCAGTAAGAATTTAATGTAAACAATCCCTTTAGAATGTATTGAAGGTCAATATAATTTATATGTGTGAAACTGAAACTTTTTTGTTACAATCCAATAGTGAAACTTGTTCATAAATAATAATCCTATATGAGGGATTGTGGGTATACTGTAGATGTGTATATAGTGTGTTATAGATATTTGTATTATACTTTAAAATAATATATTATGTATTTTAACTTAGTTTCGGCTAAATTACGAGTTTTGCGTTATGGTGAAAAAGCAGCATTATGGCTCTTTTTCTTGCAGGTATATCTGTACCGCACACTTTTTTGGCCGTCACACAAAGTAACTACCACAGGTTTCAAAAATTCCTTTCTCAATGGGACTTCCATAGCTCCGGTATTACGAGTTTGCCTGTCCGGCCAAAAAGTGAGCGATACAGCCCATAACTACAAGATCCGTACCGTAAATTGAAAGTCAGTAGTTATGGCTTTTATGTTACAGAGCTGTAGCATAAAACTCATAACTAAAGTGTTACAAAGTACACCAACACCCATAACTACCTATTAACCCCTAAACCGAGGCTCTCCCGCATCGCAAACACTAAAATAAAATTATTAACCCCTAATCTGCCCCCGGACATCACCACCACTATAATAAACATATTAACCCCTAAACCACCACACTCACGCATCGCAAACACTAGTTAAATATTGTGAATTTACAAAAAAACAGTGGCACTACTTCTTATGTAACTTTGTAGAAAGAGCTCTTCATAACTTCAATATTTAATAATGTTATTATAAACTCTGTTAATACAGAGTGAATGAGTCAGTGGTGCTGTGTATTTGTCTAAACTTGAAGCAAATTTTTGGTGGATTTTGGAAAATCCGCCCAAAGAAAGAATACACTTGTAGCACTCAAGAGCTATCAATATATATATAACATCACTTGGGTGATGAAATAATTATCAGTACTTTACAACAAGTCTTTAATAGGTAATTATCAGAGGTGAGTAGAAAGGAATGATAAAATATAACTTTTATTTACTTTATTATATTAAAAGGGGGGGGAAACACACACAATTAAAAATACACGCAATCTTGACCCATGCGTTAAGTTACCCAGTATGTCTAATATTATTAGATAAACTAGGAGCTGATATAAGAATCAAAACAGACACTAGTACAGAGAAAAGTAGATATCCAGTTGGATGGATTAATTAGATATACGATTATGGATATACTTACAAAATTTGTGAATCTATTGATCAAAATTGATCTAAATTCAATATCTACACCATTAGTAAGTTTGGTTGATATCTAGTTGAATACATATGCAGTTAGTATTAATCAGGTACAACCTAACTGAAATCTGTATTGGTTAGTAGCAGATATAATCAACCAATATAGGTCAGATTTCAGTTAGGTTGTACCTGATTAATACTAACTGCATACAAATTCAACTAGATATCAACCAAACTTACTAATGGTGTAGATATTGAATTTAGATCAATTTTGATCAATAGATTCACAAATTTTGTAAGTATATCCATAATCGTATATCTAATTAATCCATCCAACTGGATATCTACTTTTCCCTGTACTAGTGCCTGTTTTGATTCTTATATCAGCTCCTAGTTTATCTAATAATATTAGACATACTAACGCATGGGTCAAGATTGCGTGTATTTTTAATTGTGTGTGGTTTTTTTCCCCCCTTTTAATATAATAAAGTAAATAAAAGTTATATTTTATCATTCCTTTCTACTTTTTAGGAATGAGCTTTGCAGATGTGTTCTATTGTTCTATATAATACACACTAGCTTACGTGAACATTTTAACACATACCTGTGTCATCACCTTTTCAGTGGCAAGGTGTGCAATTTTAAGAAATTAAAAACTTTTGTTTGCATATAGATTATTACAAAACATAATCCATGTTTATATTTATGAAACACACATTATATGTTTTGTAACATGTTTTGAAAACTTTCCCCTCCACACTGTTGAGATTTGTATTCAGAATGTTCAAAAGCAGTGAGCCCTATGTTTTTTTATCGAACGCAAATGCCACTCATTTGTACAGCAATGGTCAGCCCACTTTATTATAAAATTTCACTTGACAGAAGGTTCGCGAGACTGAGATTATTATTTCTTGGTGGGCCGAGTAATGTTTAGAATAGCTGGCACTTAGGTGGATATTTTATCAAAGTGTCAATCTCAGTGCATTTGCCGGCATCAATACACTCGCCAGATGGCGCGATGAGCATTGGACTGTTGTTAACTTGCAGTCGTCGATGTTGTGGTTATTCTGTTTTTTTCCAACTTTATTTATACCATTTCATTACTGTCCACGAACAAGCACATTTCTCTAAAGCTAATCTTTTTTTTCCATCTGTTTATGTCCAAGAAATAGCTAGATTTATACCTCAACAAACAATATCTCATAGAAAGTTATTTTTATATTTATTTGTTATATGATACTTTCACCTAAATTAATGTGTATTTGTATTTCTAGAATTCATTATATACTTTTATCTCATGTTTATTTTTTATAAATGATTATTAATGCTAGAATTTGTACATACTTGTGTGTGTGTGTGTGTATATATATATATATATATATATATATATATATATATATATATATATATATATATATATATATATACACACAGTATATATATATATATATATATATATATATATATATATATACAGTATATATATATATATATATATGTGTGTGTGTGTGTGTGTGTGTGTTATGTCAGAAATCTTTTGCAAACATACATGTTCCTAAAGTCCTTTTTTTGTCTTTCATATCTCTGTGTTTATTTATACCACTATATGTATATAGTGTAAATTTATTATTATTCTGAGCAGGAATAATTTCGATTAGAACATGTAATCAGGGTATCATGTGTATTTATTTGCAATCAATGGATATTTTAAGAGCTGGGCCAGTTTTCTCTCTGTACCTGTGTAACCCTTCCTGATTGCAATCTAGTTTTAAAAACCACCCCTACACAGGTGTTATAAAGTGGGCTGGCATATAAGATGACATTTCTAACTGAAAAAGAAATTCAAGAGAAGGAAGAAATACACTGAAAATAGCATGACAGTAAAGAGGTGATTTGCCATTAATTTATATAAGCAACATTACTTATCCACTCTTATCTCTACTCTTTCTTTAAACCCAAAATGTCTGTTCTCCACATTCAATACTTTTCTCTGCCACCCCCACCTCCAACTACAACTTTTCTCTCAGCCCAAGATTTTGACAGCTACTTCAACAACAAAATGGACTCCATCAGAAATGAAATCAGCTCACAATCATCCAAAACCCACATAGCCATAAATTTAGCTCTTTTGCCCCTGTTACAGAGGATAAAGGTTCTGCCCTTATACTATCCTCTCACCTCACTACCTGTCCCCTCGACTCCATCCCCTCACAATACTACCCTCCCTCTCTTCTACCCTTACCCCTATACACACACAACCTCTCCCTCAGCACTGGTATAGTTCCCACATCTCTTAAGCATGCATTAGTCACACCTATCCTCAAAAAACCTTCTCTTGATCCAACCTCCCTATCCAACTACTGCCCTATTTCCCTACTTCCTCTTGCCTCAAAGCTTCTTGAAAGCTAGTATATGCACGTCTATCCCATTTCCTTACACTAAATTCCCTCCTTGACCCACTGCAATCCCTCTTTTGCTCTATACCCTCCAATCCTTCAGCATCTGTGACACAGCTCTCTCTTGGTTTTCTTCCTATCTGTCTAACCATACCTTTAGTGCATCCTCTGCCCTGTTACCTCTTTTTGTTGGGGTACCTCAAGGCTCTGTCCTCAGTCTCCTTCTCTTCTCAATCTACACATCCTCACTAGGTTCCTTAATAAAGTCCCATGGGTTTCATTATCATTTGTATGCCGAAGATACCCAAATCTACCTCTCTGCACCAGAACTATCTCCTTCCTTGATAACCCGTGTCACTAACTGTCTCTCTCATATCTCATCTTGGATGTCCTCTCACTACCTCAAGCTAAATCTCTCCAAAACTGAGCTCTTTATTTTCCCCCTTCTTCAAAAATCTCAACCCCCCATGTTTCTATAACTGTTAATAACTCTATCATTACCCCAACCTCACATGCCAATGTCTTGGGGTCACACTGGACTCAGATCTTTCTTTCACTCCTCACATTAAGTCCTTGGCTAAAGCCTGCCGCTTCCACCTTAAAAACATCGCTAAAATTAGACATTTCCTTACACAAGACACAACAAAGATTTTAATCCACTGTCTCATCCTTTCTCGCCTCGACTACTGTAACTCTATCCTCTCTGGTCTCCCTAGCTGCCACCTAGCTCCTTTACAATCCATAATGAATGCCTCTGCCAGGCTCATCTTCCTTGCAAGTCACTCTTCATCTGCCGCACCTCTCTGCCAATCCCTTCACTGGCTCCCTCTTGGCTCCAGGATTAAACAAAAAAATCTCACTCTGACACACAAAGCCCTCAACTGCACTGCTTCCCCTACATCGCAGACCTTGCCTCCAGATACTCTCCCTCCTGTCCCCTTTGCTCCACTCATGATCTCCTACTCTCCTCCTCTCTTGTTACCGCCTCACATTCTCGTCTACAAGATTTCTCCAGATTGGCTCCCATTTTATGAACCTCTCTGCCTCGCTCCACAAGAATGTTCCCTAGTTTTAAAAGCTTCAAGTGCTCCCTGAAGACTCTACTATTCAGGGACGCTTACAACCTACACTAACCTTCCTATCTCCACTGCTATCCCCTAAAACCCCATAGCATGTAAGCCTATGAGCCCAGCTGTTTGTAGTTCACCTTCATAAAAGCTGACTACAACAGTGCAACTCTCGGCAGGACTCTCTCCCCATTTGATCCCTGTAATCGTTTTTTTATATACCACCTATGTTCATAGCGCTGCAGAACCTGTTGGCGCTCTACAAATACCTGATAATAATAATAATAAAAAATTTTTAATTTCTGCTGTATCTGAATCATGACAGTTTAGTGTTAGGTGGGCTATCCCTTTGAGCTATCAGCTTGAGATTATATTGAATCAAGCATTAATTAAAATTTTAAAATCCTTGTCTAAAATATTACACTGTGTGTCCTAATGTCAGCATCAATGTTTATCTTTAATACTAATGTCACATATACATGCTTTCAAAGTATAATACACAATGTAACAAATGGCACAAGTTCTGATGAGTGATCAATGACACAAGTATCGAGCAATTTGATTAGTTAGTAATAGTTTAAAATGTATATTTGAATTAGATTGGCTAATTTCATAAATCATGTGATTATGCATATTCCAATTAAAAGTGGTTGAAAAATTCACACGTGTGTGGGTTGTTTAGGAGTTTGCATCATAATTGGTGCGAAAAGTATTGCGTCAAATTTGGTGCGAAGTGGAGCGTGGGACTTGCAATTGCATAACTTAAACATGATACAAAAAGATTTTTCCAAAAAAATAAAAAGGAAGTTAGCTATATTATTTTGTGTATTTATTTCATTTTTATCTCTATATCTATTAGTGCAACAAGTTTGGGGCAAAACTTTGCAACAAATTTGGAGAAATATTATTGTCCCCTTGCTTTGTAATAAGAGACAAAGTTGTAACATAATCCATAAGTAATAATGTATTTTTTATTTGTATCCTTATATCTACTAGTGTACCAAGTGTGGAGCAATAATATTGTTTGATTTAGAAAGGGTATCCAATTTACTTTTATTATGTAATATACATCATTCTCTTGCAACATCGAACATAAGCTTTATGTGTTTTCAGACTCCCATTGATTTCTATGGCATCCACGGCCTCAAGGGTGGTGGATTGAAACTAGGTACGCTGCGTCGGAATAGACGCAAGCATACCTGTTAAATGTTTGATAAATTGGGAAAAGGGTCAAATAGAGTCGATTGTGAATTCAAAACATCTGTAATGATGCAATCATCGATCTGCGTCGGATTGAGATCGCTGGAGCATATATTTCGTCACACATTTCAACATTTGACAATCTTGACACTTTGTTAACAATCTCGCGTCAAATAAAATGCTGGTTTCCAGCGTATTATCAGTTGACGCTTTGATAAATATCCCCCACAGTCTCAACTTTAAATAAAATAGTAGATTTGTTTTCTGAAAATCTTCAGTTATAGCCCCCATATCATGTGACAGTCATCAGCCAATCACAAAATATATATACACTGTGAACTCTTGCACATACTCAGTAGAGCACAGAAAAATAGTTAATTTATAAAAACTAAGAAAAAAGGAAGAGATACACTAATGTAAATCTCCCATAGGGGTCGCTTCCTAAATACTAATATACAAAATACAGCATATAAAATATTGATATAGGCATATAACAAAAATAGATTAAAAAATCAGCATATTAAAGCAAAAACAGTCCCAAATAGAACTCCAATCTAAAGGCAGAACTGTCAAACGATAGTCAAATCCTGAAGCAAATGAGATCTGTAGAAGAAAAAACAGGCGCCACAATGGCCTAGTATCATCAGCACAAGGGCAAGAGATAGCAAAATGGTACTAGGCCATTGTGGCGCCTCTGTGTTTTTTCTTCTACATTTATAAAAACTGTTAACATTTAATAATTTATTAAATTACAGGATGCATCTGAATTGTGAAAGTTTAATTTTGACTTTATTATCCCTTTAATATTGTATTTATTTTATATTTATTAAAATGTATTGGAGTAATTTATTTGGGTATTTTCTAATTTTTATAGTATGAAGATGAAGGTCCTTAAAGGGATAGTCTACTCCAGAATTTGTATTGTTTAAAAAAATAGATAATCTCTTTATTACCCCTTCCCCAGTTTTCCATAACCATCACTGTTATATTAATATACTTTTTACCTCTGTAATTACCTTGTATCTAAGCCTCTGTAGACTACCCCTTTATTTAATTTCTTTTGACAGACTTGCATTTTAGCCAATCAGTGCCCTCTCACAAGTAACCCCATGGGCACAATGTTATCTATATGGCACACGTTAAGTAATGCCCTTTAGCTGTGAAACACCCTGTCAAATGCATTCAGATAAGAGGCAGCCTTCAAAGTCTTAGAAAACAGAATTTATGCTTATCTGATAAATTTCTTTCTCTTGTGATGTATCGAGTCCACGGATTCATCCATACTTGTGGGATATTCTCCTTCCCAACAGGAAGATGCAGAGAGAGTACCCACAGCAGAGCTGTCTATATAGCTCCTCCCTTAGCTTCACCCCCCAGTCATTCGACCGAAGGCTAGGAAGAAAAAGGAGAAACTATAGGGTGCAGTGTGACTGAAGTTTTTTAAAGAAAAATATACTACCTGTCTTAAATAGATAGGGCGGGCCGTGGAGTTGATGCATCACAAGAGAAAGAAATTTATCAGATAAGCATAAATTCTGTTTTATCTTATAAGATGTATCGAGTCCACGGATTCATCCATACTTGTGGGATACCAATATCAAAGCTTTAGTACACGGATGAAGTGAGGGACAAGACAGGTACCTTAAACGGAAGGCACCACTGCTTGTAGAACCTTTCTCCCAAAAGTAGCCTCCGAAGAAGCAAAAGTATCAAATTTGGAAACTTTGGAAAAAGTATGAAGCGAAGACCAAGTCGCCGCCTTACAAATTTGTTCAACAGAAGCCTCATTTTTAAAAGCCCATGTGGAAGCCACTGCTCTAGTAGAATGAGTAGTAATTCTTTCAGGAGGCTGCTGGCCAGCAGTCTCATAAGCCAAACGGATGATGCTTTTCAACCAAAAGGAAAGAGAGGTAGCAGTAGCCTTTTGACTTTTCCATTTACCAGAATAAACAACAAACAATGAAGATGTTTGACGGAAATCTTTAGTTGCTTGTAAGTAGAACTTTAAAGCACGAACCACATCAAGATTGTGCAACAGACGTTCCTTCTTTGATGAAGGATTAGGACACAGTGAAGGAACAACAATCTCCTGATTGATATTCCTATTAGAAACAACCATAGGAAGAAACCCAGGTTTGGTACACAAAACCACCTTATCTGCATGGAAAACAAGGTAAGGTGAATTACACTGTAAAGCAGATAACTCAGAAACTCTTCGAGCCGAAGAGATAGCTACTAAAAACAAAACTTTCCAAGATAGAAGCTTAATATATATGGAATGCATAGGCTCAAACAGAACCCCTTGAAGAACTTTAAGAACTAAGTTTAGGCTCCATGGCGAAGCAACAGGTTTAAATACAGGCTTGATCCTAACCAAGGCCTGAATAAAGGCTTGAACATCTGGGACCTCTGCCAGACGTTTGTGTAAAAGAATAGACAAAGCCGATATTTGTCCTTTTAAGGAACTAGCTGATAATCCCTTCTCCAATCCTTCTTGGAGAAAGGACAATATTCTAGGAATCCTAATCTTACTCCATGAGTAACCCTTAGAATCACACCAATAAAAATATTTGCGCCAAATCTTATGATCTTCCTGGTGACAGGCTTTCTAGCTTGAATCAGGGTATCAATGACTGACTCAGAGAAACCACGCTTTGATAGAATCAGGCGTTCAATCTCCAAGCAGTCAGATGCAGATAAATTAGATTTGCGTGAATGGACCTTGGATTAGAAGGTCCTGCCTCATTGGCAGAGTCCATGGTGGAACCGATGACATGTCCACTAGGTCTGCATACCAAGTCCTGCATGCCACGCAGGTGCTATTAGAATCACCAAAGCTCTCTCCTGCTTGATTCTGGCAACCAGACGGGGGAGGAGAGGAAACGGTGGAAATACATAGGCCAGATTGAAGGACCAGGGCACTGCTAGAGCATCTATCAGTACTACCTGGGGATCCCGGGACCTGGACCCGTAACGAGGAAGTTTGGCATTCTGACAGGACACCATCAGATCCAATTCTGGTGTGCCCCATAGCGGAGTCATCTGGGCAAATAACTCCAGATAGAGCTCCCACTCCCCCGGATGAAAAGTCTGACGACTTAGGAAATCCGCCTCCCAGTTTTCTACTCCTGGGATATGGATTGCTGAGAGATGGCAAGAGTGATCCTCCGCCTATCGGATTATTTTGGTTGCCTCAATCATCGCTAGAGAACTCCATGTTCCTCCTTGATGATTGATATAAGCTACAGTCGTGATGTTGTCCGACTGAAATCTGATGAATTTGGCCGCAGCAAGCTGGACCACGCCTGAAGTGCATTGAATATCGCTCTCAGTTCTAGAATGTTTATTGGGAGGAGAGTTTCCTCCTGAGACCATAAGCCCTGTGCTTTCAGGGAGTTCCAGACTGCACCCCAGCCTAACAGGCTGGCATCTGTCATTACTATGAGCCACTCTGGCCTGCGGAAACACATTCCTTGAGACAGGTGGTCCTGAGACAACCACCAGAGAAGAGAATCTCTAGTTTCCTGGTCCAGATGCAGTTGAGGAGATAAATCTGCATAATCCCCATTCCACTGTTTGAGCATACATAGTTGCAGTGGTCTGAGGTGTAGGCGGGCAAAAGGGACTATGTCCATTGCCGCTACCATGAGTCCAATTACCTCCATGCACTGAGCCACTGATGGCCGAGGAATGGAATGAAGAGCTCGGCAAGTGGTTAAGAGTTTTGATATTCTGACCTCCGTCAGAAATATTTTCATTTCTACCGAGTCTATCAGAGTCCCTAGGAAGGAAACTCTTGTGAGAGGGAAGAGAGAACTTTTTTTTATGTTCACCTTCCACCTGTGAGATCTCAGAAAAGCCAACACAATGTTGGAAAGTCGACGCCTGAATTAAGATGTCATCTAGATAAGGCACCACTGCTATGCCCCGCGGCCTTAGAACCGCCAAAAGGGACCCTAGCACCTTTGTGAAAATTCTGGGAGCCATGGCCAACCCGAAGGGAAGGGCCACAAACTGGTAATGCCTGTCCAGAAAGGCAAATCTGAGGAAATGATGATGATCTCTGTGAATAGGGATGTGTAGATACGCATCCTTTAAGTCCATGGTAGTCATATATTGACCCTCCTGGATCAGAGGTAGAATAGTCTGAATTGTCTCCTTCTTGAATGATGGTAGTCTGAGGAACTTGTTTAGAATTTTGAGATCCAAGATTGGTCTGAAAGTTCCCTCTTTTTTGGGAACCACAAACAGGTTTGAGTAAAACCCTGGCCCTTGTTGCGCTTTTGGAACTGGGCGAATCACTCCCATGGTATGTAGGTCTTCTACACAGCATAAGAACGCCTCTCTCTTTGTCTGGTTTGCAGACAATTGAGAAGTGTGAAACCTCCCCCTTGGGGGAGAGTCTTTGAAGTCCAGAAGATATCCCTGGAAAACGATTTCTAAAGCCCAGGAATCGGGGACATCTCTTGCCCAAGCCTGAGCGAAGAGAGAGAGTCTGCCCCTACAAGATCCGGTCCCGGATCGGGGGCTACCCCTTCATGCTGTCTTAGAGGCAGTTGCAGGCTTCTTGGCCTGTTTGCCCTTGTTCCAAGCCTGGTTAGGTCTCCAGACTGACTTGGATTGGGCAAAATTCCCCTCTTGCTTTGCAGCAGGGAAGCTAAAGTGGGACCACCCTTGAAATTCCAAAAGGAACGAAAATTATTTTGTTTGGTCCTCAATTTATTTGTCTTATCCTGAGGGAGAGCATGGCCTTTCCCTCCAGTGATGTCTGAAATAATCGCTTTCAGTTCAGGCCCGAATAGGGTCTTTCCTTTGAAAGGGATGTTCAAAAGTTTAGATTTTGATGATACATCAGCAGACCAGGACTTAAGCCATAACGCACTGCGTGCTAAAATTGCAAAACCCGAATTCTTTTCTGCTAACTTAGCCAGTTGGAAAGCAGCATCTGTAATGAAAAAATTAGCCAACTTAAGAGCCTTAATTCTATCCATAATATCCTCTAATGGAGTCTCCATCTGAAGAACCTCTTCTAGAGCCTCAAACCAGAAAACAGTTGCAGTAGTTACAGGAACAATGCACGCAATAGGTTGAAGAAGAAAACCTTGATAAACAAAAATTTTCTTCAGGAGACCCTCTAATTTTTTATTCATAGGATCTTTGAAAGCACAACTGTCTTTGATAGGTATAGTTGTACGTATAGATAGAGTAGAAATAGCTCCCTCCACCTTAGGAACCGTCTGCCACGAGTCCCGCATGGTGTCAGATATGGGAAACATTTTCTTAAAAACAGGAGGGGGAACAAACGGAATACCTGGTTTATCCCACTCCTTAGTAACAATATTTACAATCCTCTTAGGGACTGGAAAAACATCAGTGTAAACAGGAACCTCTAAGTATTTGTCCATTTTACACAATTTCTCTGGAACCACTATGGGGTCACAATCATCTAGAGTGACTAATACCTCCCTGAGCAATAAGCGGAGGTGTTCAAGCTTAAATTGAAAGGGCGTCATGTCAGAATCTGTCTGAGGGAGCGTCTTTCCTGAATCAGAAATTTCTCCCTCAGATAACAAATCCCTTACCCCTACTTCAGAACATTGTGAGGGTATATCAGATACGGCTACTAAAGCGTGAGACTGCTCAGCTTTACTTAACCCAGAGCTGTCATGCTTTCCTTGAAAACCAGGCAGTTTAGAAAAAACTTCTGTGAGGGTTTTATTCATAACTGTGGCCATGTCTTGTAAAGTAAATGAGTTTGACGCATTAGAGGTACTTCACTTGTGCAGGCATTACTGGTTGTGACACATGGGGAGAGCTAGATGTCAAAAACTCATTTCCTTCTGTCTGAGAATCATCTATTGCTATATTTTTCATTGCTAAAATATGCTCTTTATAATTTATAGACATATCAGTGCAAGTGGGACACATTCTAAGAGGGGGTTCCACAATGGCTTCCAAACACATTAAACAAGGATTTTCCTTAGTGTCAGACATGTTAAACAGGCTAGTAATGAAACACGCAAGCTTGGAAAACACTTTATTCAAAGTAAATAATACTTAGAAAAAAACGGTACTGTGTCTTTAAGAGAAAAAAAGCTGCACAAACTCTGCAAAACAGTGTAAAAAAGCAGTAAACTCAACAAAATGTTTACAGTAGCATCGTAAAGCCTTAGTAACTTTGCACAGCTATGCAAATAAACAATTAACCCCTTAATGTAAAAACCGGATTGACAAAACATCAAAAACCGGTAAAAAAACATTCAGCACCTTGCCACAGCTGTGCTGTGGCGCCGACCTGTCCTTTATGAATGATTTGTGGGGAAAAAACGTATTTACAGCCCTCAAACACAGCAGGACCCTCTGGAGAAGCATTTGGATGTCTCTGATGAAAAGAAACTGCGCAACTGAGGCTCGAAAATAGGCCCCTCCCACCTCACTCAATGTCATGGGGCCTAAAGGAAAAACAACAGAGTGTTTCCTAAACTAGCCATGTGGGTTAATAACCCTTAAACAAGCCACAAAGACCCCTTAAAGTCCCTCAAGAAAACGTTATTGCAATAATAATAAAAATGTTTTTCCTTATCAGTGTCACCAGTAACTAACGAGCCCTTTGTGTAATCTAGGATTCTTACTAAGTCTCTGAATACAGCTTACCCTTCCCTCATGGGGATATTGTCAGCCTTTTCTAGAATTAACACAGTCTGTCTAGAAAAAATTAGACTAAACATACCTCAAAGCAGTTTAGCCTGCAAACTGTTCCCCCAACTGAAGTTTTCCTGTACTCCTCAGTCCTTGTGAGAACAGCAGTGGATTTTAGTTACAAAGTGCTAAAATCTTCATCCTCCCTGCAGAAATCTTCATCTCCTTTCTGCCAGAGAGCAAATAGTACACACCGGTACCATTTAAAATAACAAACTTTTGCTTGAGAAAAGAAAAACTAAACAATGTTGTCACCACATTCACTTTGCCCTTCCTAGCAGTTAAGCAGGCAGAGAGAATGACTGGGGGTGGAGTTAAGGGAGGAGCTATATAGACAGCTCTGCTGTGGGTGCTCTCTCTGCCACTTCCTGTTGGGAAGGAGAATATTCCACAAGTATGGATGAATCTGTGGACTTGATACATCTTACAAGAGAAATTAGCAAATGAGCCTACCTAGGTTTAGCTTTCAACTAGGTATACTAAGAGAACAATGCATATTTAATAATTAAAGCAAATTGGAAAGTTGTTTTAAATGACATGCCCCATTTGAATAGTGAAAGTTTAATTTTGAGTAGACTTTTTCCTTTAAATATTTAGATTTTAGTGGTGACCATTACGTATTAAGTAGTATACAATTGAATAGGTTGTGTAGGATGTTCCTCTGGTATTTTGTTTGTTTATTCTTGGAGTAGTATTCTTTATTGTGCTGCCTTTTGCACACCTCAAATGAGAGTAGAGTGGCTTAGACCCTGCATATTTTCCTTAATAAATTAATAAACTAGACGGCTTAAGGGCATTACATTAGAAGAAGGACCTATAAATAATAGATGTGTGTATAATTTATGTATAAGTATTATTTATTTATAAACTGTATAATTTTATTTTTACATGTAGCATGTTGTGCAACTTCATTGGACAGAAGCTAAAACATTTTTTTTTCTTTATTCTATATCTCAAACTAATCTAAAGACATTCACATGGCTTCAAGAGGTTTTCAGTCAATGACTATCTTGTTTGTAAAACCATTACATATTCCATTATATGATCAATATGTGAAGGGATTGATTATTTACAATCTTCTGATGTCCTTAAAGATTCCTTGTTATTACAAGACTTGCATGCACTGCTTGTAAACTGGGAATCCTTTATAAAACAAGTCCTGGCAGTAAATGTTGCTTAGTTTTTCCTATCATACTAATTCTGACCTTTTCACTGCCAATCTGTGAAGCAAATGCCAACAATCTGTTTTATTTTTCATCTCTATAAACATTGTGAAACAATTATCTGTTTTTCCTCACTTTGCTTATTACATTGTGAATAGCAAGCTAAACTGAAAAAAAAAGAACAACATTGTATAGCACCTCTTGTTACCTGTGTTTGTTTTATCTGCCAACAACATTGCTGTTATAATTGAAACTGAACATTAGTTGTATCAGAACAGATTGCTTCATTTATTTTAAGTACAATATTAGCTGTAGTAAACAATAAACTAGCAAATCAGTTGAATATATTTAAATGCATATCTAAATATTGGTTGCTACCTGACATATCTTTGAAAGTTTGGGTCATTTTATTAGGATTTAGCATTTGACAAAAAATGGGATCTGAGTATCTGCAATAGACTTCACTTTCCCTCAGTCCACTGGGCTATCTTAGCATTTGATTGCTTTTATAACAGTTTTTGATTTACTAATAATTACAAATAGAAATCAGTAAGTATGTTATAATTAGGACAAAATCTACTACTTTTTTTTAGAACCCTTGATGTTATGTAAGTAGGAGTTCTCCAAAAACCTATTGCAAAAGCTAATTGTTAGAGCTGCTAGACTTAAAAAAAAAAAAAAAATAGAATACAGGGAGTGCAGAATTATTAGGCAAATTGTATTTTTGAGGATTAATTTTATTATTGAACAACAACCATGTTCTCAATGAACCCAAAAAACTCATTAATATCAAAGCTGAATAGTTTTGGAAGTAGTTTTTAGTTTGTTTTTAGTTATAGCTATTTTAGGGGGATATCTGTGTATGCAGGTGACTATTACTGTGGATAATTATTAGGCAACTTAACAAAAAACAAATATATACCCATTTCAATTATTTATTTTTACCAGTGAAACCAATATAACATCTCAACATTCACAAATATACATTTCTGACATTCAAAAACAAAACAAAAACAAATCAGTGACCAATATAGCCACCTTTCTTTGCAAGGACACTCAAAAGCCTGCCATCCATGGATTCTGTCAGTGTTTTGATCTGTTCACCATCAACATTGCGTGCAGCAGCAACCACAGCCTCCCAGACACTGTTCAGAGAGGTGTACTGTTTTCCCTCCTTGTAAATCTCACATTTGATGATGGACCACAGGTTCTCAATGGGGTTCAGATCAGGTGAACAAGGAGGCCATGTCATTAGATTTTCTTCTTTTATACCCTTTCTTGCCAGCCACGCTGTGGAGTACTTGGACGCGTGTGATGGAGCATTGTCCTGCATGAAAATCATGTTTTTCTTGAAGGATGCAGACTTCTTCCTGTACCACTGCTTGAAGAAGGTGTCTTCCAGAAACTGGCAGTAGGACTGGGAGTTGAGCTTGACTCCATCCTCAACCCGAAAAGGCCCCACAAGCTCATCTTTGATGATACCAGCCCAAACCAGTACTCCACCTTCACCTTGCTGGTGTCTGAGTCGGACTGGAGCTCTCTGCCCTTTACCAATCCAGCCACGGGCCCATCCATCTGGCCCATCAAGACTCACTCTCATTTCATCAGTCCATAAAACCTTAGAAAAATCAGTCTTGAGATATTTCTTGGCCCAGTCTTGACATTTCAGCTTGTTTGTCTTGTTCAGTGGTGGTCGTCTTTCAGCCTTTCTTACCTTGGCCATGTCTCTGAGTATTGCACACCTTGTGCTTTTGGGCACTCCAGTGAAGTTGCAGCTCTGAAATATGGCCAAACTGGTGGCAAGTGGCATCTTGGCAGCTGCACGCTTTACTTTTCGCAGTTCATGGGCAGTTATTTTGCGCCTTGGTTTTTCCACACGCTTCTTGTGACCCTGTTGACTATTTTGAATGAAACGCTTGATTGTTCGATGATCACGCTTCAGAAGCTTTGCAATTTTAAGAGTGCTGCATCCCTCTGCAAGATATCTCACTATTTTTGACTTTTCTGAGCCTGTCAAGTCCTTCTTTTGACCCATTTTGCCAAAGGAAAGGAAGTTGCCTAATAATTATGCACACCTGATATAGGGTGTTGATGTCACCACACCCCTTCTCATTACAGAGATGCACATCACCTAATATGCTTAATTGGTAGTAGGCTTTCGAGCCTATACAGCTTGGAGTAAGACAACATGCATAAAGAGGTTGATGTGGTCAAAATACTCATTTTCCTAATAATTCTGCACTCCCTGTATATTAATTAAGGCTAGTTAACAAGTGGAGATTGTGTTCGCATTGCGCTCAACTTGTAATACCAGCACACAGTTGAGTGTATGGGTGTTAATAAGTGGAGCGGAAATATTGCTTTTGTAATCTAGCCCATAGCATATAATAACAATGTTACAATGTAATAAAATACATGCAAACAAGGATACATGCATAAAGTTAAAGATCCACAAACACTGTTATAGTCCACTCTCCTAAGTTTGTACAGACTATGGCCCCGATATTCAAAACATCGCCATGTTAGTATGGAAATGACTGATGGGCCTTGTCAGAATTGCCACATATCGCCCTTGTGATATTTTTAAAGAAAACGTACATGGCCGAGCAGTGCCAGTGAGCGGTGATGTCTCTTCTATTGAAGTTACTGGGAGTGTGACGTCACCACTCACATCACCAACATCGCCACTAGTTGTCATTTTGTTGTGGCTGGGGGGGGCTATTTGAAGTGGGCCAACATGGTGTAGACGGTGCACTCACTGAAACTTAAAATAGTTTCTGTGTAGGCACACTCCAAATATTGCCAGTGGGACCTAAAGTTGCGCTAAACCTATGCTAACTACCTCTGGCGATAGCTGGCTAGTAACTGGTGATACAAACATGGCCACTACCTTCCTTGCAACCTTCAGTGATTCAAACATATTGCACTGGTGGTGATAAATCCAAATCAAAGTGCAACCTACTTCCCCTAGCAGGCACACTAAATCCCCCTGAATTCCTATACCTATGCCATATCTAAGCTACACTCCCCCTGCACCACCTCACTAACCTCCACTGACTATCTACACCTATGTCAGAGCTAACCTACAGTCCCCTTGCGCCACCCAGCTAAATCCCTCTGACCGCCTACACCTACGTCATGCCTGATTTACACACCCCTGGAATGCCCAGAATCCCAGCTAAGTCCCTAAAACAGCCCACACTTACATAAAGCCTAAACTAAACTATCCTGGAATGCCTCAGCAAACACCCACATACTGCCTACTGTCTGCAAACTACTTGACTATAATAAAGTATACAAAATAGTAACCCTCCCCTTTATAACTATGTGTCACTAAAATTATAAATGGAAAAGAATAGGGCTAGTGAAACCTATGGAGGTGCGCTAATGATTGCAGCAATGTGTCCAAATCGATCAAGTAGAAGGCAGCTCTCCCAAAAGTAAGAAGTCAGATGGATATCCTGTAGAACAGAAAAAGAGGCGCCACATAGAACAGTATCGTCAAGTTAAATGGAGCAAACAATCAGACGATTTTAAACTCACATAAAGAGCGGCACTCTTAGTGCCAGAAACAGCAGGTCAGGACCTCTTAGTCACCCGACAGACTCAATCGGCAATATCCGCAGTCTGGTCAAGTGGATACGTCTCACCAATCAGAGGCGACAAAATCCCAACGCCTTCCAGTGGTAGTACCAATCAGCACGACTGAATCAGGAGGTGTGTATGAAGAGCCCCGTAATCACCTGTGCCGACACACTTGCTATACAAACTCGGCAAAATAATTAGTGGTGAAGGGTGGTCAAATGGAGGTGGACAAGGGAATAAAAAGCTATAACAAATTTATTAAAACAAATAAAACTCAGCAATGTGTTTCTCGGCTATGCAGAGCCATTTCACCAGGCTGTAAAATACATACAATTCCCTTGCTCTATTAGTGCCTCCCTCTACCTAATCAGACGGTAGGAAAAATCGCACACCCCTAAAAATACAAATTTGTGTTAGTCATGGTATAAATCCTATCCCATATTATGGTAAACTTATTGGTGCCATGATCAATCATACAAAATAAATCCACATTATTGTTACATACATTCAAAATGCTATATAAAAATATTACCATAATATTACTGTATCCTACCCACATACAAAAATCTCAGAACTTTTATATTAGACATTACAATAAATTGATTAATATTATGTTAAATAGATCTGATACCAACTGAATATAAAGCTATTAACAACACTCGGATGTTTAATAGGACATTGTTCTTACAATGAATTATATAGCACTGCTAGCTAAATCAATGACCTCTGTCGTTTAATTAACCTTCTGTCGGACTAATATATATATATATATATATATATATACGCTGGCTAATGTGTTCTTGCAGTTCGTTATGGGTTCTATCCGACAAAGGAGCTAGTCTACCCTAGATATGTATATATGCTCCTATTATGATCCAAATAATAGAAGATATTGGCCCCAGATAGAATATTAGTATGAGAAATGATAATAATAATAGAGGATATTGACCCCAGATCAGTGTAAGAGAAATAATACTAAACATAATAAAATCACATATGTGAATCTCCCCCACAGTTAACCAAGCTACCAGGTGGTCTCCCTCCCATAAATAATCTCCATCTAAGAAACTTAACTTACTATTCACTTAGTATTGTAATACTAACCTCTAATTGGAAATGATCTTCCAATCCTAACCTCCAATGATGTATGATATTTGATCCCATGAATCAATGGAATGCTGCTAAATCTACATTCATATTGAGACCATATGGATGTAATGTCTGGAATTTAAGAATCCAATACGTCTCTCTTTGTCTTAACCTGAAAAACAATTGTAAAGATCTGACTTGGGAATCTGTTCTATCGATGTAATGAAAAAACAATAAATTTTACCATTATATTTCAAATGGCAATATCTAGGTACACTATGTAGTTTAAAATTGTTCTTAATATTACGATAATGTTCCGACCATCTGGTACTAATGTGCCTGCAGGTGCGCCCTATGTATTAGCTACCACAAAAGCAGGACAAAAGATAGACCACATAATTGGATGCATAAGACATGTGGCTCACCAAAAGAAAAAAAAGTATATCCTATGGTGAGCCGCATGTCTTGTGCATCCAATTATGTGGTTTATCTTTTTTCCTGTTTTTGTGGTAACCAATACATAGGGCGCACCTGCAGGCGCCTTAGTACCAAATGGTCTGAACATTATCGTAATATTAAGAACAATTTTAAACTACATAGTGTACATAGACATTGCCATTTTAAACATAATGGTAAAATTAATTGTTTTTTCATTACACTGATAGAACACATTCCCAAGTCAGAACTTTACAATCGTTTTTTCAGGTTAAGATAAAGAAAGACGTATTGGATTCATAAATTCCAGACATTACATCTATATGGTCTCAATATGAATGTAGATTTAGCAGCATTCTAAGTAAGTTGGTGACTGGCTTAAACGAAATATGGCCATATTGTGTGTCTAAGATCCCAATTTTAAAATACAAGCTTAGGTGATGTTTCGATAATATAAAAGTGGATGTACACTTTTACATTTGTAATGTATTTTATGTGTTTTGAACAGAAATACCTGAAATTCATATGTTCTTTTCATTTAAAACTCCTTGCTCAGTGTGTTTAGAGGAATATAGCTACACCTCACTGACGAGGCCCAATGAAGGCCGAAACGATCGTCTGGGGTTGCTGTGTTCCTTGTTCAGAGAGGGATTGCCTGGTATTTCTGAGCTGGACTGGCCATAATAGGCGGGATCAGACTGATATACTACAGGAAAGTTCTACTCTGTGAAAAGCATTACTGGGCTAAAAAGCTGCACCAAGGTGGTAAATAGCCATAGAACAGGCTAACAATAGTATTGAGCCAGTTGTTCATTCCTGTGAGTGCACTTCTCTCTGTATGTATATATATATATATATATATATATATATATATATATATATATATATATATATATATACTGTATATATTTAATTTTTTTTAAATAAAAAGAACATTTTCTTTGGGTTTAGTGCAGTGTTGGTTTAGCGTGTAAGCAATAACTATTAGATTTTATTTTCAGCACGCCGCTTTGAAGTCTATAGGGAGAAGAAGTTAGCGGAGTTATGATATCCAAATTCCTGAAATGAGCATCAGACTTTTGTTTGCTCACTGACGTTTTATTTTTGCTTGCAATACTCATGCTAATGTGGCCGTTATAATTTTTTACTTTGAGCACAGTTTGTGAGCAAAAAAAATTAGCTCTACACTTGTATCTGGCCCAATATCTTTAAATAAATATATTCTATTTTTTTAAACAATATTGTTTGAGTGCTGTCTATTGTTTCTATTGCTACAAATCTTCTTTTGACCAAATCACTAATTAAAATATTATATATTGCCGTATCTAAAAGGACTTAAAGGAATACTAAACCCAATTTATTTTCTTTCTTGATTCAGATAGAACATGCAATTTTTCTTCGTCCTCTTGGTATCTTTATTTGAAAAAGCTGAATGAAAGCATTGTAGCCGGTCCATTTTTGGTTTAGCACCTGGGTTGTGCTTGCTGATTGGATGACTAAATGTCACCAATCATCCAGTGTACTGTACCAAAAATGGTCTGTCTCCAAAGCTTTCATTCCTTCTTTTTTAAATAAAGATGTCAAGAGGACGAAGAAAAATTGATAATAGGAGTAAATTAGAAGGTTGCTTAAAATTGCATGCTCTATCTGAATAATGAAAGAAGAAAAAAATGGGTTTAGTATCCCTTTCAATTACAACCTTATATTTACTATTTTCATCCAATTTTCAATAAAAATTGATTGAAAAATGTATGCTTTCTTGATAAAGGGCAAGATTATAAATGGAACGTTATTTAGCACCCCGTGTTAACTTTGCTAGATGAAGGCTTTTGCGCAAGTTGTGTTACAATGTAATACAAGTTGAAAGTAAAAAGTTTGTGCACAAAAAAATATTGCAACTGCATTAACTTCTTCTCCCATAGACGTCAATGGAATGCCAAAACTTAAAAAAAAAAAAAACTAACACCCATACTCGCACCCTTACCCGACCATATATATTCAAGAGCATCAAACCTGACATAAAAAAATTAAAATTTTACATTGAAGAATATGTTCTATTTATTCTTAAATAATTATTTCTAAATATATATGTATATACCTATATATCTATCACACTAGATATATAGGTATATATGTGTATTTTACATTAACAGTATCATATATATATATATATAGAAATATATATTTAATTATAAAAAGTACATTATTTTGGATGGGAAGAACATAGGAATGTAAAATATATATTTTGTGCATCGGGTTTCTCAATTTAGATTTTAATGCGGTCGGGTTAAGCACAAGAAAATGTATTCTAATGGCGCGTTATTGAAATATTACATATCAAATATTGATTGCACTTGATTGATGTTAGGGTACAATGGCACTTATATTTGTGTACTCCACTTGTAATCTAGCCTAAATAATTTAAAGTGCAGAGAATAAGGCCAATAGCATATTATAGCCTGTGGTCTATTCCAGATGCAAATCTAGCAGCTTGCGAAGTGCCAAAAAAATGTAAGCAGTAATGAAAATGTACTAGTATTTGGTTAAAACATGCCATAAGTTATTAGCTATTGAAAGAAGCTAAACATAGTGAAACAACAGTCCAGTCCTGCATTTTTATGCATGCTTTATATATATCCCTTACTCATATATCTTCATATTTAAGTCTTGTTGTTGCTGTACATATCCTGACAGTGTACACTGCACGAGGGACTCTACAACAGATAACTGGAAATGACAATGTACTCTGCAGTCAGGACTCTCTATAACAGATTACTGGAGGTGACTAGGTGCACTGCAGGAATTACTATAACTGATAACTAGAAGTTCATAAATTTGCACTTGAATAGATATAGATATAGACAGTGTGGGAGATTGTCTGTTAAAAAGACTACAATTCCTAGTAATTTCAAGAAAAGTAGAATTTCCAAAACCTTGTCAAGCGCTTTGAGGCTGAAACAAACACAGAGGCATAATACCATGTGTCTCTATGCCATCTCTATTTCATGTGTCATTAAAACATTAGAAAACAAAAAATAGATCATCTTTTTTTTTTTCAAAGGAACTTAATTCTAACTCCTTGGCTGTAGCCACTGATTTTAAATCATCATAGACCACCTTAGAGAATTTTGCACAAATTAATATGTAATAATGAATAAGAAAAATCAGAAGAAATTTAACCAGAAAGCAAAATTAAGCAATAAGATAAGTCTGTGCTCCTAATTTATATAGGTGCAAAACTACTTAAAGGATATGAATGGCATAGACATGTAAGTTCATTCAAACATAAATATACAAATTTGACAAGATTAAAAAGTCAGCCATGCAGGTGCCCAAAAAGTAAAGAGTTCTTAGCTATCTGTAAACATGTTTTTTTTTTATCAACGGAAACACTAAAGTACTAGAAAAAACAATAACTTGTGTAAGTGTTGGCATCATCTGTGAGACTTAGATCAGTCTACCCAAAGATAAAATTATTTTAGGTCATAAAGTGTCGTGATGTGGAGTAGGTCATGGTATTAAAGCTCAGGGACAGAGGTTTTAGAAACAAGGAGTAGGTACTACTTAGGATGCAAGTAAGATGAAGCAAATACAAAAAAAAAAAAAAAACTCCCCATCTGGGTAATTAGTGACTTTGTATGCTGAATTCTCAACCTGCTGTTATATCCACATGAAGAATCAACAATATGTCATATTTATGTTAATACTTATGTAGAATTTTTAAATTGTTGATTATTCAATTTTTCAAATTTTCTACTCAAGAACAACATTTTAGAAGTTTTTATGTCATACATTTCAGTACCAATCTTTCTAGAAAAATTAAAAGTAAGGATTCATTATAATCCATATTTTATGATCTTTAATGATATATAATGTAAATAAAAGTAATTTATACATTTTAAAATATGAAATCAATGGTAAAACAAAGTATAGCTTTAAATTAAACATAACTAAATGTATATCTATATAATACTTTATTTCCAACTCATGACTAGCCATTAAGAGCATGTTTTCTTGACCTTGTTTTTGACATTTAACAAATAGATAACACCCATTAAAGATTTATATTTTACTAAATAAATTATTATTATAAGAATAATATTTTGCAGGCGTATCAATGTGAACCTTGACTTTTGATACATAGTGCATGTATATAATAAAATTCAACAATTTATAAACCATAATCAGAAAAATAAAATAGATGTCTTCTTATGAGACCACACAAGGGCAAATTATTTGTATTATTGTGTGAAACTAATTATTGTACGGTAACTAGTTTGTTGCTAGAACAGTACACTTTTGTAATTCCAAGGCCCAGATGAAAATAAATAAAAGCAAAATCTCAATGTTCTTAAGGTCAGAAAGAGGTTATTGCTGAGGTAGTCAACTGTAGTGTTTAAACTCTTTAAAATAGGCTTTCTTTAAAACACCATATATATTGGAGTTCAGTTTTATGAAAATTGGTGTATACTCTCCACCACTATCCTCATCATAATAAACTCCTTAAACTACTTAACCCCAAAAACACCCCAACCTCCATCACAATAAACCCCTACACTCAACCCATAAACCACCCCCACCCCCATCATAATAAATCCCCTATACTATTTGACCCCTGAATTGCAACAACCCCCATCGCAGCAAAAACCCGTACACTATTAACCCCTAAACTACCACACCCCTCATCACTATAACCTCCCTTTTCTATTAACCCCCAAAAGCTAAGCCCCCAAGACCCCTAAACTAATACCCCCTACGTTACAAAAACTAACACTAACAGTAAAAAAAAGCACCTAAAAAACTATATTAAAACTAGAGTACTACCAAAAAATAAAGCTATCCTAAAACTAAACTAAAAAAAACTATAGTAAAACTAAGCCCCCCCTAAAAAAGACTAACACTAGAACTCCATTTTACTCACCATCCTTGAACCTGACTCCTTTAAGGATGGTGACATGTCCTCAGGTGTGGTCTTCCCCCTTTGCGGCAATCCTCTCCTCAGTGACAGTATTCTCCTCTACAGTATTCATGCTGTCCCTGTAGCACTCAGAGCTTTGAATACAAGTTTCCCAGTGTGTTTAGGGGTGTCCTGGCAGCTCTATTGGCTTGTTTCAAATTCAATTTCTAATCAGATAGTAAGGGATGTTTTTATTTTTAAATCAGACAATAGGAAAAAAAGTAAATTCCATTTCCTTTTTTTTTATTGGTTGATTTTAAGAATCTATCAGCAAATACAATTTGCTTTTTATCTATTGGCTGGTTTAAAAAATAATTGAATTTGAAATCAGCCAATAGAACTGCCAGGACACCCCTATAAATGTAGAAACTGGCATTCAATGCTCAGTGTGCGGCGTGGACAGCAGGAAGACAGATTAAGAAAGAAGGGGAGGACCACCGACGAGGAACACTGCCAAGGAGGGGACTGCTGCCTCAAAATATCTGCCCAACTCCAAGGATCTGTCTGACTCTGAGGATCCGCCACCACCCTTGTGGAGATGGATTCAAGGATGGTGAGTAGAACTTTGAGTTCTACTGTTATTTTTAGAGGGTTAGTTTTACTGTAGGGTTTGTTTTTTTTTGCTTAGTTTTTGGATAGGGGATTTTTAGAGGGGGGGGGGGGGGCTTTTTTAGGGGGTTCTTTGTTTTAGGATAGGTTTTTTGTTTTGTTTTTAAGTGATTGTTTTTACTATTTTTTATTTTATTTAGGTTGTCCAGTCATGAAGTGGTAAACCATGCAAACTCACAAAGAGGAGTCGATGAGTACTGAAGAGCCTAGCACATAAAAATCATCTCTCATCTGAAATCACCTATAATCTGTTGCATCACTCAATACAGACTTCCAAAATACTTCTGGAAGCAACATCAGCACAAGAACTGTGCATTGTGTATTTAATAAAATGGGTTTCCATGGTCAAGCAGCTATACACAAGCCTCACATCAACATGCACAATGTTGAGTGTATTCTGGACTCTGGAGCAGTGGAGAAAAGTTATATGGCATTATGAATCATGCTTCATTCACTATCTAGCAGGCTGATGGAAGAATGCATAGCGCCTACTTGTATGTGTCTGTTTTTCAGGGTTTGGGCTAGTCTCCTTATTTACAGTGAAAGGTTATCTTAATTCTAGAGGATACTAAAATATTTTAGACAATTAGGTGCTTCAAATATTGTTAAAACAGTTTGGGAATGCCCTTTTATCAGCATGACCGTGCCCCTGTGCACAAAGCAATGAAAACATGGTTTGATAAGCCAAAAATTCTCCAGTTATGTGTTATATAATTTACTAATTGAAATGTATAGTTAATGATCTTGATGTTCTGTTTCTAATTCTGTACAGTTCTAGTATGGACATGTCAGCTAAGTGAACCCTTCCTTTGATAGATGGATCTGAGTTGCATTATCTGTGAGTCATGATTTCTTCCTCTTCATTGAATTCCCACTTAATTTTCTTTTTTATCCTCTTATTTTTAAAATATTTACCAGCAAATTATGATTTTTACAATTAGTATTTAAATCAACAAATGTCCATTGCAGGGATATACACTAAAAATATAAGTTTTTATTGTTTTCAATAATATGGTAATTTATGTAACTGGTTTATAAATGAATAGTAAAATATAAGGCTCATATTAGCAATTAAGAAATTATTATGTAAACCTATGATGTATTATGTTTGATAAGACATGCATAAATACACATTAAATTAAATAATATGTATAATTTAAAGTGAGAGTGGGTGGGGGTAGGGCAGAGTATATTATAAACAGGAGATTAGTGGTTAAGGGCGAATAGCCCAATTTGAGTTTTATAATCTCCTAACCACTAATACCTCCTGCCACAGATTTAAAGTTAAGAGCAAGGTACAACTAACAAGTAATTGTAAATAGACTTACAAATAAGAATAGGTAACTTAAATCTGTGAGAAAAATTCCACCATTTGTGCCCTATCAGAATCAGAGCTAGATTGGTATTTAGTTAGAAAAAATGTTTTTCTTATCCATTCATACACTAAAGTTTATTAAATCAATATATTTAACCACACATACATTTAGCAAAAGCTAAAAATTAAAAACACTGCACCCAAGTTGAGCTATATTTTTTAAATTAATCTGAAATCAGCATCAAAGGTATCTTGCAGCAGAATTATAAATATAGGCTAAGCCCTTACAATCCGAGGGCTAGTTTAAGTTTAAATTTTACCAAGTTTTAAAGCTGCAATTTACCAGACCAACAAGGGTGAGCAAGTTAAAAAGAAGGGAAAGACAAAGCTTATCCCAGAAGACCCCTGACGTACGTTTCACAAAAAAACGCTTCCTCAGAGGGGTGTGGAGCCGCTGCAAAATGTCATATTTATGAGTCTTTGAGACCCTCCTCCGGTATTTGAGTGGATATGCCTAATTGCCAAAGGTCAAATTGTTATTGGATTATGCATATGTCAATCACAGAAGTGACTGGGGATAGGGTAGGGTAGGGGGTAGTGGTTCTCGACGTCAGTGTTACGTCTGAAATGGGCGTATTTGTTTATATTTGCATCGCTAGTATAGTTCTCATTGGATGATTGCATTGAACATATGTTCTGCTGTTATACTAAGCCGAATATCTGACATCTTGATAGACGTTATAGAACATTTACTGCCGAGCACGGTCGTATATCATAGGCAGATAAATTTAACTTAATGCGTCCCCAATGTCTACTTCACAAAAGAGTTGTACCAGGCGGCTGCTGTTTAGCCGAATTACTGTCAGCCTCATTCATTCCCAGATCTAAACAATGACACATATAGAGGCATAACAATATATATCGGAGCACAGAATAGCCCTTTTTACATTTGTCAACAACTTGATTTTATCGCTAATATAAAGGAATATGATTGATCGACTCAATTGAATGCTGAACTTCCCATATGTTTATGTTTAATCATAGGAGGCGTGCCAGAGTGTTAGTCATAGGGTCAGCTCGATAGGAGGATAAACTTCCCATATGTTTATATTAGTCATAGGGGGCGTGCCGGACCGCGATGTGTAGCCCTCTGATTGGGCAATACTGCATATCATGTGTTCTATCATATACATATTAGTGAAGTTTTATAGTATTCCCCCTATTAGGGATAATCTAATTAAAATATGTATCCATTTACTGATCCGCATTATTAAATAGGGGATAGAACAGCATCCTATTGCCGATTCTACAGGACATTGCGTTGATAGCGCCACTATTTGTTGGAAAGTACATAGATATTAGAGATGATTTTTGATGATGTAAATATTACTTTCTGTGCAAATATGATAGGGTATATATTATTAGAATATATGTGTAGAAGATAACCATATTTTCTTACTATTGGGCACTAGTTTTAATTCCCAGATAAATTCTTGGTGTACTTGTATCAGACAGTATGCTAGATTGTACTCAAAATGGATACTCTCAGTGTTCTGAATGGCAATTTTGTTGAATGATTGCTGTGCAGATCACTTGTATCTTATGTATATAAGTAGTGACTGTGGGTATCGTGATGAATGTGATGACATAGATGTGTGAAGTGTACTATTGAGTGATCAAAAGTAATACATATTGAAAGTGAACAAAGAAAAAGGGGGGGGGAAACAAAACGTGAGACATACATATCTTAGTGTGTATAAATTAACACAGTGAGTTTTAAAGCGTATGATGATTTTCGTATATATAAAATTGTAAATTAAATAATCAAGTGAAGGATATAATTGCCACAAGATTAAATTTGTGAGATGAATTAAATCTTGGTGAGTATAGGTGGATCATGGTCTGAGCCATGAGTTATAAAAGTGATAAAAGGAAAGGATTTTTAATATAAGTGATACAGTACCTCACTTACAGATATACAAAATAATTATTGAAATCATTCATGCCATTTGGTTTTACAGAATTTAAACGATAAATCCATTTACACTCAAGTTTAAGTAATGTTTTCTCCAGATTGCCTCCTCGTATTCCTAGTGAGGCTTTTTGGATGACCATATATTTCAGGTTGGTAGTGGAACACTTATGATGTATTTGAAAGTGTTTTGCGACTGATGTTAACTTTTTGCCACGTGCTTCATCCTTATTGGCATTTTTTATATTATTAGCGTGTTCAAGGATACGTACCCTGATCTCACGGGTTGTCATGCCAACATAAATCATTTTACATTGGCAAAAAAGAGCATATACAACCGCAATAGTTCTACAGGAAAAATGGGAGGCTAGATTGTATGAATGGCCATCTTTATCTTGGATGGTTTTGGACTTCATTACATATGGGCAGGCAGAGCACGTCCCACAGGGATACATCCCTGGGTCAGTGTCCTTTTTCTTAAAAGATCTCACATAATGACTGGAAACAAGTCTATCCCTTAGATTTGTGGGTCTTTTGTACCCAATAGAGATTCTGTCACCAATAGTTTCTTTCAAAGAGGGATCATTTTGTAATATTTTCCAGTGTTGATTGATTATTTTGGTTACTTCTGGCATTTGTGGGTTATATGTGGTGATTAGTCTTGGATTGGATTCACTTGTGTTTTTGACCTTTGGGACGAGTAAATTATCTCTATGAATGTTCAGGGCCTTATATTTGGCTTGTTTGACTGCTTTCTTGCTGTAGCCTCGTGCTATTAATCTGTCCATTAGGGCTTTACTTTCTGTGAGATATATGTCAGTACTAGAGCAATTACGTCTTAGACGCAGAAATTCCCCAAAGGGGATAGCCTTAAGGGTGCATGGTGGATGAGCACTAGATCTATGTAACAGAGTGTTAGTCGCTGTTTCTTTTCGATAGATAGTGGTGTTAATAAAACCATCTTCTTTCTTGAATATGGTTATGTCCAAAAAATGCCATAAATATGACATTTTGCAGCGGCTCCACACCCCTCTGAGGAAGCGTTTTTTGTGAAACGTACGTCAGGGGTCTTCTGGGATAAGCTTTGTCTTTCCCTTCTTTTTAACTTGCTCACCCTTGTTGGTCTGGTAAATTGCAGCTTTAAAACTTGGTAAAATTTAAACTTAAACTAGCCCTCGGATTGTAAGGGCTTAGCCTATATTTATAATTCTGCTGCAAGATACCTTTGATGCTGATTTCAGATTAATTTAAAAAATATAGCTCAACTTGGGTGCAGTGTTTTTAAATGTATGTGTGGTTAAATATATTGATTTAATAAACTTTAGTGTATGAATGGATAAGAAAAACATTTTTTCTAACTAAATACAAATCTAGCTCTGATTCTGATAGGGCACAAATGGTGGAATTTTTCTCACAGATTTAAGTTACCTATCCTTATTTGTAAGTCTATTTACAATTACTTGTTAGTTAAATAATATGTATGACTGTATAATAATTACAAAATTAAATATACATTTACATTAATATTTCATATTTATACAGATCTCGGTCGAAGTAATTTAAAAGATGTAACGTTTAAAACATTCTGGAAAGTTAACCACAATTTTACTTTGTTGAACTGTAGATGCAAACAAATGAAAATAAAATTATACTTTTTGTTGTGAACAGCGAAGGCCAATTTAGAAACTCATGCTCTAATTGTTTTTTAAAAAATAAAATAAACGCATTTATTAATTTATTTGGATTTTCTAAAAACATTTCTATAAGTCAGCAAAATTGTAAACACCTAATGGGAGACAGATCACTTCATGGATTATGCAAAATATGCTAATAAATGCTATTTAAGAAAACTACACCAATATGCAGTCTATTAACAGCACTCTGGGGCACACACAAGATTTTAAAAGAAAGACAATGAAAATAATTGAACTGAGTTATAATGAACAAATTCTCTTAGGAGAAAGGAAGTAAAATTATTGTTCCTGCATTATGGCTAAAATTTTAAGGGACCATGCAAATGCCACATTTCAAACTTTATGAAGCAAAATGTAACTTATGAAAACCTAATATTCAACTGTAGTTAAGACTAATAATTTAATTTCACTGAAGTATCAAAAAAGGAAATTCTAAACAGTATAACAACATACAGGGCCATACATTGTTTTTATTTTTCAGCATATTTTTCTGAAATGTCTTTTTGATATACGATATTGGGGTTCACCACAATCCTTTAGAATAATTTATGTAATGAAAAGCTTATGTAATGATTTTCTGCTGAAAATGCCCATTAAAATATATGAGGAGTTTTGTAGATAAATACTTTGATAAACTTTTCTCAGGATTGTGATCAACCCTTGGTAGAAAACATTGCACAGAAATGTAATGTTGCTGCCTTTAGCACATAAGGGTAAAAACTTCCTATAACTTCATTATTACTGCTGAGTGACACAGGATTTCATAAGTATCATCCAGGAAGTCTGCAGTGACCCTCTACATACGCATGATTCCATTGCATGTCACTCACAATTCGTAATAAAAAAAAATAGTCACGTTTTCAAGGGTGTTTCTTACAATACACAAAAATTCTTGGTTAATTATCACCTAGATTACGAGTTTTGCGCTAAACAGTGTGTGCGAAACAAACGCAACAAAAGTTGTGTTATTTCACCCTCCATAGCGCTGCCATTACAAGTTACTGAAAAGCCTCCTTGTGCGTGCGATATGGTGGCGTTAAGCTCCATACCTCACAAAACCCAAGGACTTGTGCACGCTTTTCCCCATAGACATTAATGGGGAGAGAGTGTTAGAAAAAAAACTAACACCTGAAGTGCGAAATGAAAAATCTCTGTAACGCAACCCCATTATGTCTATGGGGAAAAAAGTTAAGTTTAAACCTAACATCCTAACATAAACCCCAAGTCTAAACACCCCTAACACCCCCGACACTATAATAAAGTTATCAAACCCTATTCCGCCGCTTCCTGACATCGTCGTCACTATAATAAAGTTATTAACCCCTAAAACTCCGGCCTCCCACATCTTCACCACTAAATAAACCTATTAACCCTTACACTGCCAGCCCCCCACATTGCAAAACACTAAATTAAACTATTAACCCCTAAACCTAACACCCCCCTAACTTTAAATTAAAATTACAATATAACTCTATTTAAATAAATAAAAATTTACCTGTGAAATAAATATAAACCTAACATTAAACTATAAATTAATCTAACATAACTAATCTAATAAAATAAAAAATACTAACCAATTAAAATATCTAAATTACAAATTAAAAAAAACTAAAGCTAACAAAAAAAAAAAAAAAATCTAAATTACTAACAAAAAAACAAACAAATCCTACGAAAAATTTAAAAAATCTAACGCCTAGATTACAAGTTTTGTCGGTAAAAACTTGCGGAGCTAATGCTCCTTTTCTTTCCATCGCTCCCTTTAAACAACGTTGGTATTACAAGTTTTCTGAATGGCTGCGTTAGCCTCAGAAAAGTGAGCGTTGAGCAAAATTTAGCTCCACTTCTCACCTCAATACCAGTGTTGCTTACGGTAGCGGTAAGCTGGAAAAACGTGCTCGTGCACGATTTCCCCATAGGATACAATGGGGCTGAGCTGGTTTAAAAAAAAACTAACACCTGCAAAAAAGCAGCGTTCAGCTCCTAACGCAGCCCCATTGTTTCCTATGGGGAAATGAAATTTATGTCTGCACCTAACACCCTAACATGAACCCTGAGTCTAAACACCCCTTACCTTACACTTATTCACCCCTAATCTGCCGCACCCAACATCGCTGACCCCTGCATTATATTATTAACCCCTAATCTGCTGCTCCGGACACTGCTGCCACCTACATTATACTTATGAACCCCTAATCTACTGCCCCCAACATCGCGGACACCTACATTATATTTATTAACCCCTAATCTTCCGCCCCCAAAGTCCCCGCCACCTACCTACACTTATTAACCCCTAATCTGCCAACCGGACATCGCCGCCACTATAATAAATGTATTAACCCCTAAACCTCCGCACTCCAACCTCACAAACACTATAATAAATTTTATTAACCCCTAATCTGCCCTCCCTAACATCGCCGCCACCTACATACAATTATTAACCCCTAATCTGCCGCCCCCAATGTCGCCGCTACTATAATAAAGTTATTAACCCTAACACCCCCCAAAGTTAAATATAATTTAAATACATCTATATAAATTTACTATAATTAAATAAATTATTCCTATTTAAAAATAAATACCTATAAAATAAACCATAAGATAGCTACAATATAACTAATAGTTACATTGTAGCTATTTTAGGATTTATATTTATTTTACAGGCAACTTTGTATTTATTTTAACTAGGCACAATAGCTATTAAATAGTTAATAACTATTTAATAGCTACCTAGTTAAAATAATTACCAAATTACCTGTAAAATAAATCCTAACCTAAGTTGCAAATACACTATCAATAAATTAATTAAATAAATTACCTACAATTATGTAAACTAAAATACAATTAAATAAACTAAACTATATTACAAAAAAAAACAAACACTAAATTACAAAAAATAAAAAAATTACAAGAATTTTAATCTAATTACACTTAATCTAAGCACCCTAAAATATTAAAAGAAAAACCCCAAAATAAGAAATTTCCCAACCCTATACTAAATTACAAAAGTAATCAGCTCTTTTACCAGCCCTTAAAAGGGCTTTTTGCGGGGCATTGCCCCAAAGTAATGAGCTCTTTTACCTGTAAAAAAAAAATACAAGACCCCCCCAAACATTACAACCCACACACCCCTACTCTAAAACTTACCCGATCCCCCCTTAAAAAAACCTAACACTACCCCATTGAAGATCACCCTACCTTGAGCCGTCTTCAGCCAGCCGGGTACCGATGGGGCAGAAGAGGACATCCGTACTGGCACAAGTCTTCATCCGATCGGGGCAGAAGAGGTCCTCCATCCAGCAGAAGTCTTCATCCAAGTGGCATCTTCTATCTTCATCCATTCGGCGCGGAGCGGGTCCATCTTCAAGACATCAGATGCGGAGCATCCTCTTCTTCTCGACGACTAATGACGAATGAAGGTTCCTTTAAATGACGTCATCCAAGATGGCGTCCCTTGAATTCTGATTATTAGGATTCTATCAGCCAATTGGAATTAAGGTAGGAAAAATCCAATTTGTTGATTTAATCAGCCAATCGGATTGAAGTTCAATCCGATTGGCTGATTGGATCAGCCAATAGAATGCAAGGTCAATTCTATTGGTTGATCCAATCAGCCAATCGGATTGAACTTCAATCCGATTGGCTGATTGCATCAACCAATCTGATTTTTCCTACCTTAATTCCTATTGGCTGATAGAATTCTATCAACCAATTGGAATTCGAGGGACGCCATCTTGGATGACGTCATTTAAAGGAACCTTCATTCGTCGTTAGTAGTCGGGAAGAAGAGGATGCTCTGCGTCAGATGTCTTGAAGATGGACCTGCTCTGTGCCGGATGGATGAAGATAGAAGATGCCGCTTGGATGAAGACTTCTGCTGGATGGAGGACCTCTTCTGCCCCGATCGGATGAAGACTTCTGCCTGTCCGGATGTCCTCTTCTGCCCCATCGGATGAACACTTCTGGACGGATCAGATGACCAGTGGTGCCCGGCTGGGTGAACAGGGCTAAAGGTAGGGTGATCATCAATGGGGTAGTGTTAGGTTTTTTAAGGGGGGATCGGGTGGGTTTTAGAGTAGGGGTATGTGGGTGGTGGGTTGTAATGTTGGGGGGAGTCTTGTATTTTTTTTTTACAGGTAAAAGAGCTGATTACTTTGGGGCAATGCCCCGCAAAAAGCCCTTTTAAGGGCTGGTAAAAGAGCTGATTACTTTTGTAATTTAGTATAGAGTAGGGAATTTTCTTATTTTGGGGGGCTTTTTTATTTTATTAGGGGGCTTAGATTTGGTGTAATTAGTTTAAAATTCTTGTAATATTTTTTTTATTTTTTGTAATTTAGTGGGGGTTTTTGTAATATAGTATAGTTTATTTAATTGTATTTTAGTTTAGATAATTGTAGGTAATTTATTTAATTAATTTATTGATAGTGTATTGTTAAGTGTATTTGTAACTTAGGTTAGGATTTATTTTACAGCTAATTTTGTAATTATTTTATCTAGGTAGCTATTAAATAGTTATTAACTATTTAATAGCTATTGTACCTAATTAAAATAAATAAAAAGTTGCCTGTAAAATAAATATAAATCCTAAAATAGCTACAATGTAACTATTAGTTATATTGTAGCTATCTTATGGTTTATTTTATAGGTAAGCATTTTTTTTTAAATAGGAATAATTTATTTAATTATAGTAAATTTATTTAGATGTATTTAAATGATATTTAACTTAGGGGGGGTGTTAGGGTTAGGGTTAGACTTAGGTTTAGGGGGTTAATAACTTTATTATAGTAGCGGCGACGTTGGGGGTGGCAGATTAGGGGTTAATAATTGTAGGTAGGTGGCGGCGATGTTAGGGAAGGCAGATTAGGGGTTAATAAAATGTATTATAGTGTTTGCGAGACGGGAGTGCGGAGGTTTAGGGGTTAATACATTTATTATAGTGGCAGCAATATCCAGTCAGCAGATTAGGGGTTAATAAGTGTAGGTTGGTGGCGGCGACGTTGGGGGCGGCAGATTAGGGGTTAATAAATATAATGTAGGAGTCGGCAATGTTAGGGACAGCAGATTAGGGGTTCATAGGTATAATGTAGGTGGCGGCGATGTCCGGTCGGCAGATTAAGGGTTAAATAATTTTATTATAGTGTTTGCGATGTGGGGGGGCCTCGGTTTAGGGGTTAATAGGTAGTTTATGGGTGTTAGTGTACTTTGTAGCAGTGTAGTTAAGAGCTTTATGTTCCGGTGTTAGCCCGTAAAACTCTTAACTACTGACTTTTTTATGACTTTTGTAGGAGTCTTGGAGGTAGAGGCTGTACCGCTCACTTCTTCCAAGACTCGTAATACCGGCATTAGGCAAATCCCATTAAAAAGATAGGATACGCAATTGACGTAAGGGGATTTGCGCATAGCCAAAAGTCGGGGAAGAAAAGTGAGCAGTATACCTCTACCTGTCATACTCGTAATACCAGCGGGCCTTAAAAAGCAGCGTTAGGACCCCTTAACGCTGCTTTGTAAGGCTAACACAGAACTCGTAATCTAGGCGTAAGTTTGCCAAAAATAATTAACACTAAAATCATGAAAAATAAAAGATTACAAAAAAATAAATAAAATTATCAAAAATAAAAACAATTATACATAATCTAATAGCCCTATAAAAATAAAAAAGCCCCCCAAAATACCCCCCCCTAGCCTACAATAAACTACCAGTAGCCCTTAAAAGGGCCTTTTATAGGGCATTGCCCTAAAGAAATCAGCTCTTTTTTTTCTGTAAAAAAATGCAAAGTTCCCCCAACAGTAAAACCCACCACCCAACCAACCCCCCAAAATAAAAACCTAACTCTAAAACAAACCTAAGCTACACATTGCCCCTAAAGGGGCATTTGTATGGGCATTGCCCTTAAAAGGGCATTTAGCTGTTTTTCAAAGCCCAAAGCCCTAATCTAAAAAAAAACTCACCCAAAAAAATGAGAAAAAAAAAACAAACCTATGGCGGTTTAGGGGTTATTAGGTTTATTTAGTGGGGGAGATGTGGGAGGACAGAGGTTTAGGGGTTAATAACTTTATTTAGTGGTGATGTCGGGGAGCTTCAGAATAGTGGTTAATAACTTTATTATAGTGGCTGCGATGTCGGGTTGCAGAGTAATAGGTGTTAATATAATTAAATAGTGTTGGTTATGTGGGTGGGTGGCAGATTAGGGGTTAATAGGTTTAATATAGTGTTTGTGAGTGCTAGAGGGTGGCGGTTTAGGGGTTAATAGGTAGTTTATGGGTGTTAGTGTACTTTGTTACAGTTTAGTTATGAGTTTTGTGAAACATTTTTGTTACACAAAATTCATAGCTACTACTAGACTTGGAAAACATCTACCCTCACTTATCCATTTGGACCAAGTGGGATTTATCCAGGGCAGGCAAGGTACTGACAACACCCGTAGACTCCTAAATATATTCATGGAAGCGGCTGATATGGAATTGCCCCTCCTCGCCCTGTCCCTGGACGCAGAAAAAGCGTTCGACAGGGTGAGGTGGGAATACATGTTCTGCACTATGGAGCTTTTGGGCTCCCCAGAGTGTTCCAGACTGCTGTTGCAGCCCTCTACGCCTGCCCGACGGCAGTGGTTAAGGGATTGGGTTTTTGTTCACCTAAATTTCCCATCAGCAATGGGACCAGGCAGGGGTGCCCCCTGTCCCCGCTTCTTTTCGCCCTGGTTATGGAGCCACTAGCTGAGGCTATTAGGGAAAATATAGGAGTCCAAGGCCTTCAGATACATGATACCCTACAGAAGGTAGCGCTTTTCGCCGATGATCTCACCCTCTTCTTAACAAATCCGCCAGAATCTTTGCCCCCTCTCCTTGAAATTATTGATGCCTTTGGCAAAATATCAAACTACAAAATTAATGTCACTAAAACAGAGGCCTACACGACATTTGTTGGGGAGAAGGAACAGAGACATCTCAGGAGGTCTTATTCCTTTAAGTGGTCTACGATTGGTATCAGACACCTAGGGATATTTCTATCCCATGTAAAGGACACAGTGATACAGGAGAACTATGCAACTCTACTGAAGAGGTTGGACCCTAAGCTGAAGTCTAAGAAATACGAGGAAATCTCATGGATGGGCAGAATAGCTGCCCTTAAAATGATGATCCTCCCCAAATTAACCTATATTATGAGGTGCATCCCCATCCCAGTCCCAGAACGGATCTTACGCGGTTTCCAAACCTTATTCAACTCATATGTTTGGGAAGGCAAGAGACCGAGAGTAGCGGCAGCCACGTTGCAGGCCCCAGTAACTAGAGGTGGACTGGGCCTACCTAACGTTCAGCTATATCATCAGGCGGCCATGCTTACGCATGTCTCAGCGTGGGGACCTAGCTTACCTCCTACTAGGTGGAGGGAACTAGAACAAGCTTCCCTCCCGGCATACATTGATCTTTCAGACCTACTATGGGTCCCCCAACATTTAGCTGCTCGAATACCAATCTCAAACCAGCTTATCAAAGGTTGCCAAACAACTTGGTTCCAACTGAGACACAACCAGTTGATAGCTCCGCATCCGTCCCCCATTCATCCTATCTTGTCACTCCTACGGGAACTACCTAATGTCAAGCTAGCTCTCTGGAAGACCCATGAGATTGCCTCCCTGGGTGATTTTTACCAGAATGAAAACCTCCTCACAAACCAAGATATGATAGCCAGGTTTGGCATCCCTCGTCAGCTAGACTTTGACCTCACGAGACTCAGATCCCTTATGAAGGCTTGGGGATTCCTGACTGACAAGATCAGGGCCCCCACCATCTGGGAGATAAGATGGAAAACTAACCAACAACTGTACAAACCCCTGACTGCTCACTATCAATCTCTTCTGGGGCTCCCTACCCTTGTAAAGACAAGGCATATGATCTCCTGGGAAACTGAAATGGGATCGACCTTCACTCCGTTGGACTGGTCTAGGGCTATACAACTAACCAAAGCTGCTCTCCATTGTGTCACTCTATACGAACTTTACTTCAAGATCATTACAAGATGGCACCTGGTGCCGACCAAGCTTCGCACTATATACCCTAGCCACTCTCCCCTGTGTTGGAGAGAATGTGGCGAGATCGGCACACCACTACATGTGTGGTGGTCATGCGATAGACTGAGACCGCTCTGGTCTAAGACCTCTGCGATTTGCGCAGCGCTGGAGCTCCCGACACCTGACGCCCCGAGCCTAGCCCTTCTGCATATAGGGGTAAAAAAGATTCCGAAATATAAGAGATACTTGTTGGTCTACCTGCTGACATCTGTAAAAATGCTGATAGCCAGAAACTGGAAGAAACAACAGCCCCCACGATGGCAAGCAGTGGTTGACCATTTGCACTACATCAAATCAATGGAAGACTATGTCTTCCGCATACACAACCAATCTGCTATCTTTAGCCAGATATGGGAACCTTGGGAATCACTCCTTAAATTGGCTACGTAACCCCCCCTTCCCTTGGCCATTGTTGGCCTGCTCTGGCTGGGTCCCTGGTCGTCCTAGGAGCTGTGCCCCGCTGTTACTGAGCTGAGATACCGAGACATAAAATTCTCCCCCCCCCCCCTCCCACCTCTGATTCCTTCCCTTTCCCCCCCCCCCCCCCCCCTTTTTTTTTTTTTTTCTTCATGTGAGGATATATAGAGTAGAATCTCGCACTCCACCTATCATACATGTTTAGTATGAACACCTATTAGTTTCCGCGCATGGCTGTCAGACATATTAAATATGGCATACACTGCGATACTTTAATTAAAATATAAAACTTTAATGGTTCCTTAGAATGACCAAAACATCACAACAGATATGTTCAGCACGCATTGGGCACTATCTCTATTATGCTTATGAGTTTTATCCTAGATGCACTGTTCCTGATTGTAACTCACTCCTCCTCCACTTGACTGCGTGTAACCTCATTTTGATTTATGCCAAATACTATTTGTGTTGTTTTCTGGTTTATGTACCATATTTATTAATAAAAACTTATTATGAAAAAAAAAAAAATTCATAGCTACTGGTCTCAGATGTCGGTATGGATCATGTCGGTATAGGTTGCAACGCAAGCTTTTTAGCCTCACTGCACAACCTGTAATACCGGCACTATGGAAATCCCATGCAAAAACGTAATTTTTTTGAGTGTGGGATTGACTTTGCGCTACAGTCTAAAATTCTTGCGGTACAGCTATACCAACATGACTCCCAATAGCGGCGTTAATGCTTTTATGCTGAAATTGCCATTTTTTCAGCGTTAAAAGCCTCAACGCAAAACTTGTAATCTAGGTGAAAGTTATTTCCAAAGTAATTTATTTAGAAACAGAAAGAAAAATGCTGCCAATACTATGCTTCAGCACGGCTGAATATTCAACTTGACATCATGTACAAACACTTTCCAAAGAAAATCAAACTTATATTATTGTTTTCATGTAAGCTTTTGGAGTTACAGCCATAAGACAATATCACATTTTGCATGAATCTTTGTGTGATAACCATATTAAAGTATAAACTTATGTACAATTGTGTGTGAAATTATTTAATTGTTGTAAGGAGAAACAAAAACATTCAATATGGATTTTACTATAAGATATCATTTAATATTAAAGAGCATTGCATTTTGTCTGAAAGCTTTATTATAGTTGGCCTCTAATTTGAAAAATACTACTAAAAGGTTTGCACATTTGCTTTATAGCCATAGAAAAGTTTTCATCTTTGCTTAAAAGCAGGTGTCATTTTAAAATTTGTTTTTCTACATTAAAACATAAGTGGATTTTTTTTTATAAATATCTTTGATCAAATATGCACACTTGTTTATGACTACCTTTGTATATCTATATTATTAAATATATCTTTAATTAAATGTATCTTTATCACTTAGGTTTTCATAATATATGAAAAGAGGCCATGAGGAGGATTCTTCCAAAAATGTTGGAGGTGAAGCTGCAGGTCTACAGAGTCTGAAGAACTGCATGTAAGTGCCTCCAGAGGTATTTGAACCTCCAGAAAAGACAGCAGGGTCAGCTGCAGGAAATAAATAGCTCCAATAATGAGTGCAAGTATTCATAGCTACATTTGTATACAATAATGTACTTTCTTTTTTATGTGCATACTAGTCCTAAAGCCCGTGTACACGGGCCATTTTTTGCTGTAAAGTGGTCCCACCTCTTGCTTTCTCTCGCCTCTCTCTTTTGCTCTCTCTTTCCCCCCTCTCTTTTGTTCTCTCTCTCCCCTTTTCTGCTCTCTCTCCCCACTCTTTTGCTCTCTTCTGCCTCTCTTTTGCTCTCTCTCCCCTCTCTTTTGCTCTCTCTCCCCTTTCTTTTGCTCTCTCTCCCCCCTCTTTTGCTCTCTCTCCCCCCTATTTTGCTCTCTCTCCCCTCTTTTGCTCTCTCCTGCCTTTTTTTTTTGCTCTATCTCCCCTCTCTTTTGCTCTCTCCCCCTCTCTTTTTCTCTCTCTCTCCTCTCCCCTCTATTTTTCTTTCTCTCTCTTCCTCTTTTGCTCTCTCTCCCCCCTCTCTTTTGCTCTCTCTCCCCCTCTCTTTCCTCCATCTCTTTTCCTCTTTCTCCTTCCTCTTTGTCTTTTGCGCTCTCGGCCACGCCCACTCCCAACCTGCCATGCCCACTCACACCCAGCCACGCTCCCTTCGCGGAAGCTCCATCGACCACGCCCCCTTCACACACACACCCGGTCATGCCCCTTGTCATGCCTGCCCAGCCACTCCTTCCATTACAGCTCTCCCATCCAGCCACACCCCACCCCTATGGTGCTCATCCTCTCTGCTGCCCAAGGCCAGGAATGTTTGTCCTTGCACAGTCTCTACTGCGCATGACTGCATCTGACAAACATACTTGGCCTTTTATTATATGATATGATTGTTTATTTTGTGTGTGTGTGTGTGTGTGTTTACTAATAGTTTCATATGTGTGTTTGTGTGTGAGCAGACAACGGTATTACTTGCTTACAATGGAGTTTGCTAGCAAGGAAATGTGTGTGGACAAGATGTTTGCTTGTTTATAAAACAGCTATTTCCCTCAATACGCCTAGTGGAGACATGAAAACCCAGACACATTTTTTTCTGCAACAATCCACACTCCTAGTGAAATGTGGTATATACACTGTCAGACAAAATGTGCAAAAACTGTACCTTTAGGGGAACAACAGCTTGTCACTGGGGCAGTACCTTCAAAGGTACACCCGCTGTACCCTTTAACATGGAAACATATTGGTACCCTTGCAGATTGTACCTTTCAAAGGCAGATATATATATTTGGTGACTAAATTGGACCTCAGTGCTATGGTACCATAATGTACCCTTAAAATTCGTGCCAATTTGGCCTTTTAAGGGTACTGCCCAAGTGACAAGCCCTTTGTACAACATAATGGAAAATTTGTACTCAACAAATGTGATTTTCACAGAGTAGAACTATCCTGTTCTATACCTAAATGCTATTCCACCAAATGTATTAAATACCATTCAAATATACATTCACCTATTGTGCTCTTGCTTAGAAAGATAAGTATTTGTCTAGCTTTAAATAACAAAAAAACAACAACACAGTAGCCACACTGATAAGCACTGAACCACAGACACAGGGCTATAGTGTCATTCAATCTTCTACGGGAACTTCACCAGGCCCTATAGGAGAAAGGGTCACCTGTGTATATCCATGAAATGCTTGAAGATAGTGACGTCTATTTGGCAGAGGTGAAAATACCTGAACGGAATCCACAGCTTGTGGCCCGTCTGGAAAAGATCAAAGCAAATTTGGCAAATGAGGAATATAAGAAAATAACAAGGAATATCAGATGCAAGGCCAAACAGAATGGAACACTGGCAGAACTGAGCAGACAAAGTAATCGCATATACCTTTTGTATACACGGATATATTTTTTTATTTGTTTGTTTTTTGGGGAGTACACATTTTTTTGGACACTTTTTTGTATACCTTTCCAAATCGTTTGGGGATATACACTTTCGGATAGCATAGCAAAGGACACTTTTCACAGGAGCTTGGAGAATTGGCAATATTGTCAGTTCTTTTTTTATGGTTTTTTTTTAGGAACTTATACATAATCTGTATTATCTGTTTTAATAGGGTACCCTAATGTTTTGTAACATATAATAAATGTTAACTTTTTAATATATACTCTGGTTGGTTTACTTAAGCCTCTTTTGGCGCTCCCTATATTTGTATTATTTCAGTAGCCACACTGAATTTGATGATTTTGGAAAGTGAAGCCAGAAAGCAGGTCCTAAGACTCTGTCACTATAATTCCTGATAGAACCAAGCAAGAAAAACTGTTCCAAAATGAGCAACTCAAAATTCTTTATTTCACCCAGGACTAGACTCTAACAACACAACATTTAACTTATGGTGACACACTCCACATAAAATATATACATAGAGAAAACATATAGTCAACAACATAATAATAATAAAAAATAATTCTAGCAAAAGGAAGGGGGGTTTATAAATAATAAAATACACACAGAGAGAAGCGCACTCACAGAAATGAACAACCATGTTGTTCTATGGTGATTTACCACCTGGGTGCAGCCTCTTTTTTTTTTTTTTTTTTTATTGAAATTCAGAAAAGTACAAATTACAAATCTTTGTAATGCTATGCAGGTTACAGAGCTTCTTGTAAGTTACATTTAGTTATAGTATGGAGGGAACAACAGAAACAGGCAAACAAATAAATAACATTAAAGCTCCATATGAACATTGGACTTTTCTTACTAGTCGTTTTTTGTAATAAACTTTACACACATTACGGTAATGGCGGGTCATGGAGATCCATTCGATCATAAGAGTATGGAATGAGCTCAATCATAGTCGGGCATGACTGATAAGAACAACCTTTAGGGTAATTAGAATAGCCAGAAAAAGAGGAGAAGAAGAAGGGAGAAGAAGAAAGAGAGAGAAAAAAAAAAAAAAAAAAAATAGGGGGGGGGGGGTCACAGGTGGGGGGAGGGGAGAAGGAGAGGGGGAATGCCTGGCACTTACAGCTAGTGTTCCTGTTTACTTCTCAGTGAGGGGGTTAGGTCATCTGCCTCCAAGTTTCCCAGATTTCTGAGTGTAGGAAGGTTTTATTATGTTGGGTGAAAATCGGGCCTTCCATTGTCTCTAGGTAGGTCATGGTTTTGACTACTTCCCCCCAGGTAGGCGGGGTTTGCTGCCTCCACAGTCTCGCAATAGCTAATTTAGCTGAGATAAGAATATAAACAAGAAGTAGGGATTTTGGGGGAGAGGTCGTGTCTATGTTTAGGTGCAGCAGGGCCGCTTGTGGAGAGACCCCTAATTGGGGGAGTAGATTACTGCAATTGTGTGAGACAGTGCGCCAAAAGGAAGCTAATGCCGGGCATTTCCACCAGACGTGAGCCGGCGAACCCACCAATCCACATTGCCTCCAGCATAGCGGGGAGTTAATTTGAGAGATTTTGAACAGCCTAAGTGGTGTGAGATGCCATTGCGTACAAACTTTAAGGTATAGTTCAAGTAAGGTAATACAGTGGAGTGCTTGTTTGGTTAGAGTTACTGCCCTGGCCCAGTCATCTTGCTCTGCTCGAAATTGAAAAGCATCTTCCCAGGCTAAGGCGTAAGCCGACCTATGGAAGATGGGGGAGTTCATCAGGTCTCTGTAGGAAACCGACAGAGCCCTGGGTATCTTCATATTGGTGGTCCACCTTTTTTCCCACATAGTGGGGTCTCGGGGGGGTTGGTTCAAGAATCCCCAAGATTTCAGAAGACTCCTGAGCCTCCAGAACTCGAATAGAAGAAGCTGATTTGGGTTGTAGATATTGGTGAACTGCTCAGTGGTGAGGAATTGGTTGTTGAGGTACAGATCCGCCATATGGTGTATCCCAGACTCCTGCCATAGACAAGGATGAGAGTCCCTGAGGGCCGCTAGCAGGCCTGCCAGGGAATGGATGGGGGAAGGGTGAGGAGCTATCTGGGGGAGTGAGCGCAGTCTATCCCACAGGCGAAGGGCATGGGTGATAACTATATTCTGTATTCCGTAGTATGACCTAATATGTTTGGGCAACCATATAAGGTCCCGTAGAGTGAGAGGACTGGGGAGCACTGCTTGTTCTAGGATTTGCCATTTATTTTTATTGTCGAATTATTCCATGCCAAAATTTGAGAGAGTCTCGAGGCCTCGTGGTAATAGGTTAAGTTGGGGGCGCCCGCGCCGCCACTTAAGAGTGGTTGTTGTAGTATTCTGGTAGCAACCCTAGGGTGCTTGTTTTTCCATATGTATTTGTTGCAGATTTGCTGGAACTTGCCAATTAGAGACTTAGGAACATGGATAGGAAGCGAGCGGAATAAATACGTGAGTTTGGGGAGTAAGAGCATTTTAAATGCTGCTATGCGTCCAAGCCAAGAAATGCATGGGACACTCCATCTATCGACACTAGACTGAAAATGCTGGAGGAGGGGGTAGAAGTTAGAATCGATTATAGTGGGAATGCTCCAAGAGAGGTAGACCCCTAGATGCTTAATCCGGTGTTGGGACCAGTTGAATGCATAGTTTTGTTGGAGTTCTGCGAGCGACGGGCCTGATAGGTTAATAACATAGGCCTCTGTCTTACTGACATTGAGTTTGTAATAACTAATGTGCCCAAACCAATCTAATAATTTAAAAAGATTGGGGAGAGAGTGAAGAGGATCGCTCAAGAATACAGTTAAATCATCCGCGAATAATGCGGTTTTTTGTAGAGTGCCCTCAATCTCTACACCACGAATGTCAGGATTGATTCTTATCGCCTCGGCCAGCGGTTCCATAACTAAGGCGAATAGTAACGGGGAGAGGGGACAGCCCTGACGGGTCCCATTTTTGATGGGAAAGGCCGGGGAGCGAAACCCCAGGCCCCTAACCGAGGCCGAGGGGGCCGCGTATAAGGCCTTGACACAAGAGCAAAAACCAGGAGGAAATCCAAACTTATTTAATACTTCAAATAGATATGTCCAATTGACCCTATCAAAAGCCTTTTCGGCATCTAAGGCTAAGGTCGTGCAGGGGAGATTGCGCCTCTTGGCTTCAAAATATATATTGAGAATCCGACGGGTGTTATCCGGGCCCTCTCTGCCGGGAGTGAAGCCCACCTGATCGCCATCCAGCAACGTCGATAATACTAGGTTCAATCTAGAAGCCAGGAGCTTCGCCAGCAGCTTCACGTCTGCATTGATCAGTGAAATGGGGCGAAAGTGTTCGCACACATTAGGGGTTTTACCCGGTTTCGGGATGGTTACAATGATCGCCTCCAATAGTTCAGACGGTAGGGTACCTGACTCTCTAGCTAGGGAGCAAACTCTAGTTAAGAGCGGGGCAAGTTGTAGGCAAAACGTTTTATAAAACAGAGCGCCATAACCGTCTGGTCCCGGAGCTTTGCGTGGCTTCAGAGACTTGATGGTAGAAAGGACTTCTTTGGAGCTGAATGGGGCTTTGAGTAATTCTATCTGGTCTGCCGTAAGAGTCGGTAAAGAAAGGTTGTCCAGGAAGTTCTGAATGTGCTGAGTGGGGGGAACCTGATGGGCAGGAGAGTCTGCTAAATTATAAAGTGAAGAATAGTAAGAGGCGAAAGCCTTCCCAATGTCTGCTGGTAATCGGACAGTCCCCTGGGGTGTTTTAATATATGGGATACGTGCTTCCGCGGTTCTTTGCCTGAGCTGATTGGCCAATAGCCTATCGGCTTTGTTTCCTTTGGCATAGAAAGTCTGTTTAAACTGACGAACCTGGGCCTGGTGTCTTTTTGCCTCTAGGGCCGAGATTTGTGCTTTGATGGTTTCAATTTGAATGAGAACCTGGGGGTCTAAGGACTCCTTATGTAAGGGATCCAGTCTCCTCAGGGTGGTATGAAGTTGGGCAAGTGAACTACCTATGCGTTTCCTATGCTCTGTTGTCAGTTTGATGAACACTCCTCTGAGGTATGCCTTGAGGGAACTCCACAGGCAGAAATCATCAACTGCGCCGTTATCATTTATACTCAAGTATTCGGATATCTCCTTCCGGATGAGTACAACCTGTTCTGGACTCGAGAGTAGATATTCTGGGAGTCTCCAAGAAGGCCTAAATGGGGCACTATTAGGGTGATTCAAGGAAAGCTGAACCGAGGAATGGTCAGGCCATGTACAACCGGGCATGCGTATTGACTGGACCAGGTCTAGTAATCTAGGCTCACAGAAGAAATAGTCAATCCTTGTATAGGAATTATGCACTCTAGAGTAGTATGAGTAGTCTCTGGAGGTAGGGTGGTGAGAACGCCAGATGTCAAATAAGTTGTATTGGGCTAGAAGGTTGCTAAATTGTTTTGCAGTCCTAGCAGTTTGTGTATCGCAGGGCTTAAGCTTGGGGGAGCGCCTATCAAGCGCTGGGTCAAGTAGCATGTTGAAGTCCCCTGCTAGGAGTAAATTCTGCGTTTTGTGGGATGACAACTGTCTCAAAAACTTTCTAAAGGCTCGCGTCTGACAGGAATTTGGGCCGTAGTAGTTAGCTAGAGTATATGGGATATTGTCTAGTCTACAGTTCAGTATCAAGAATCTCCCTTTTACGTCTTTAAAGGTTTCTATCTTTTCGAAGAGTATGGACTTATGTATCAAAATTGCAACCCCCCTAGATTTTCCTGCAAAGGAGGCTGCCTCCACTATTGGATACTGTCTACAATGTAGGGAAACAGAGGAGCCCTCCACCCAATGGGTCTCTTGTAGAAAAGCCATTTTAGTTTTGGAATGAGTTAGGTAGCTGATTAGCCTACTCCTCTTGTCCGGAGTGTTAAGTCCTCTGGTGTTAAGGGAGGAGCAGATTAGAGACATTTTTGACTAGGGCTAAGGGGGGGAGAAGTGGGGGGAGGAAATGGGGGAGGAGGGGGAGCAGCAGAGAAGACTAGAGAGAGGGGGAAGGAGAGGAGAAGAAAGGAAAAAAAAAAAAAAAAAAAAAAAATTTTACAGGAAGACCAAGAGTAGAGAGAGATAAGTTGTTCTTATAATTTGGTGCTATTCCAAAGCGTTGTAGTTCTAATCAGAATTTGTTATTGTATAGGTGTAATATGAAATAAGAGTCGCGGTATGACAGAGAGAAACCGCATAAATCGTCTTCCCTAGAAAGGGAGGCACATTTAAAAAAAGGGGGAGTGGGGGTCTATTGCTGGGGGGAGGAGGTGGTGGGAATTGTTAGTGGGAGTTACTGTTCTTATTATTGCTATTATTGGCGGGCCTTATAAGAGGGGGGGGGGGCGGCCGCACTAGAACAGAGAAGTTGAAACTTAGGGGGATGGGGGTCGATTTGTAGATTGTCGGCCTCGTGGCCTGTCACATGTAAGGGTTGTAGAATAGCAGAGATTATGTAACAGTGATAATATATAGCAAACAAGAAATGTAAAAAAAAAAAAAAAAAAACAATAATTACACATTTGGAACTTTTTTAACATTGTGAACAGTTATAACATCACAAAGTGAAAACTAGGAGTCAATTGTACATTGCATTGCGGAGACATGAAATCAGTTCTGGGAATTGTAGTTGTGGAACTAAAGGAGTCCTTTATAATTAACCCAGTTGCACTGATTAAACAGGTATTAATGGGACGTATATGCTCTGGATGTGTGTCAGGCCCCCATATCGCTGCGTTTTAAAAGCCTTGTGTTTTGTAATGTGATAGTTGTGTTGACAGCTAATGATGTGGGAGCATATAAGAATTATGGTTTGCTGTATTGCGCCTAGTATTTCTAGCTATGTTGTAATAAGTCTCCTATTAAGCTGTTTAGACTGAGGTGCTAATGTTAGAGGTACCTACTGCGCATGCAAGCTAACTATTTCTCCTGCCAATCTTCACATATCACTAGGGGGTATCGTGTATGGATTTAGTGAGCGAAACTGGTAACTAACATTAAGGCTTATCATGTCAAGCTGCACTGCGCTGCATGCAAAGTGAGGTGCTGAGCGGATATTATCTGCTATGGTTATGGATGTTAAGTGCGCAGGAAATGAGCTCCGGTTGGGCCCACACCGAGCACTCAGGACCTGCGGAACAGTGTGACCCTGGCTAACAGGATAAATTTCAATCTATAAACCAATGGAGACAAGGCTAGAGATAACTGCAAAGTTAAGACAATATTGCACTCTATACACGGTAATGATAGCTGATAAGCATGCAGGTCCCTGTATATTTACATAAGCAGTGGTAAGAACAACCTGAGTAAACAATTAAAGAAGGATATAGTCTAAAAGATATACTTATCGTCCAGAGACCACCGGAATCAGCACACAAGACCTAAGAGTTCTTAGGGTGTTGGGACACAATCCTTCAGCAAACACACAAACAGTGTCCCGCAAAAACTGTTCATGTTAGTCAGACTCCAGGATGCAGTCACAAAGGTAAGTTCTAGGGATTAGGTGATCCAGGTCTGTGTCTTTGAGGAAGAGTGGACCATTCCTGATCTTCATGTCGCTTCTGCGATCCGAGGCCTCGGACAGAAGGAGTTGACCAGTCCTTTAGCCGGGCGGCCCCTGAGGTGCCCTGTCGGTCTGCAGGACTGTTGGAAGCTGTCCACTCTGCTGCTGAGGCACTTAGCTGGATTTGCCTGGCTTGTGGTTTTTCTTTTTCTTTTTGGGGGGGATACAGGTTCCACACTTTTAGGAGTTCGTATCCTCTGGTTGGAGTTTGTACCGTGAACATCTGATTGTTTCGGAAAATTAACAGCTTTATGGGGTAGCCCCATCTATACCTGATGTCATTTTTCCGTAGGATAGAAGTTATTTCAGCGTAGGTCTTTCTTTTTTGTAGGGTTCTCACAGAAAGGTCGGGGAAAATTTGCAAATTCTTGAATTTGTCATGGAGGGATGGTTTCTGGAAGTGCGCTCTCTGGATTCTCTCTTTATAAGTGAAATAATGAAGTCGCACTATTGTATCTCTGGGCTGGTCATCTGGGAGACCTCTGGGCTTAAGTGCGCAATGCGCACGATCCATTAAGTCTTCTATTTCTGTGGCAGGGGGAGCAAGCACATGAAACAGTTCTTTTAGGTATGGTTGTAGGTCAGCTGCGGAGACAGTCTCAGGGATACCTCGAATCCTCAGGTTATTCCGCCGAGATCTATCTTCCAGATCGGCTATTTTGTCATCTATTACTTCAAGATAATCTGCTAAGCGCTGCGTGTAGGATTGCAAGTTAGAGTGTTCAACAGCAGCATCCTCCTGCCTTCTCTCTAGATTATCTATTCTTTCATTAGTAGATGATATCTCCTTTTTAAGTTCGGCCGTGGAGGCAGCCATTTGGGCTGTGAATGAAGCATGGTGCTTGTCCAGCAGGGATTTTAGGGAGTCCATAATAAAAGAGGGAGTAGCAACCTCAGGGGGGGCTTGTTGTATATTTTGCAAAGCCGCTAATGTGAAATCTGAGGAATCAGACCTGGGGGAGTCTGGGGGCTCCATGTCACACTGTGGTAGTCCTCCTGAGGGTCCAAAGTGATCAATTACAGTTTTTTTGGGGGGAAAAGGCTGCTTGTTCTTTTTCCCCCTCGCTGACTGCGACATACTGGATGAGAGATGAGTTAAGTTCTCTGTAGCGGGGGTTCTTGGTGGGAACGTATCCTGTAGTGTCAGGGTAGTCCCCCCTGAGTGGCAATAAAAATCACTGTGTGGTAGACAGGCCTGGGTGGCCTAAGGGGAATTATTCCATGTTAGCCGGATTTACTTCTAATGAAATCTGGAAATGCCGCTAGTGCTTGGGGCATCTAACTAATGGCTTAAGATTCAGCAGTGTCAGTCCTTTGTGGACTAATAAGTCACTCTGCACTAAGACCAGGCAAGAGGCACTCCCCCCGGGGAGATTGCCACCTCTGGGCCAGTCCGGAAAAAGGGAGATGGGATATGACCTGCTGCAATGTATACAGCAGGAAAGGGAGTGGGAGAGTGCCCACCTGCTGTGCTATCCAAAATTGCTTAGGAGGTATTTGTAGCTGCTCCTATGAGAAAATTTTTTGATAAAAACTATGGCAGGGTGAACAGCCTAAAGCAGTCTCTAATACTGTGCTGTTTGCTTGAAGAAGGGCTTGCAGTGTGAAGTTGGGAAAACCAAGGGGGTACTCAGACAGCCAGAAGTCAGTTATTAATTCCCCCTTTCAATTATGGTATCCTCAGATGTTAAGTTGGGATACAGGTGAGTGGGGGAGATTTGCTGTGTGATGTTAATGACAGGCCTCAGTATTAGAAGTAAACTCCACGTGTGCAGCCGGAGGATTGATGCTTACAGCTGCAGGCCTTTCACTGATCCTCCATTATTTCTTTTATTTTTATTTTTTTGTTAGGGGTGTCAAACTGAACTTTTAATAGGGCCTTTGGGAGAGCTTGATATGGGCAGAGTTCAGGGGCAATCAGTAATTGCATGTGTAAAGGGCCAGGATGTCTGCCTGGTGTGCTATGGCGCAAAATAAACAAAGATGGCGTTTTCGCGCCACTATGTGGGGAGACCTGTCACTTTAATGGGGCCCCAATTACCAGTCTGGTGTCTTGGGAGAGTGAACTTGTGACTTAGATGTTGCCCCTAGAGCAGGTATGCGTGTGCGGGAGCGGAGCGGCAAGGTTACTGCATGTAAATTGAGCAGCAGGTACTCACTCGGGTAATCCGGCAACGGGGTGCCTGTCAAAAGTCACTGAGGCGATGTTGAGATGCAGGCTCCGGAGCGGATCCCCGACCCTCCGGAGCTATCGCCAGTGGTGAGATCTGCTGCTGTGTGCTGCTGACTCCGCAGTCCGGTCGGCTCACTAGTAAAAAGTTGCGGGTTAGCTCCCGTCTCCGCTCCTGCAGTTGTATGCTGTGTTCCGGCTGCCGGGGTGAGCGATTAAGCTGGTGCAGCCTCTTTTTAACCAAGTTAGTATATCAGTCTGATCCCGCCTATCACGGTCAGTCCAGTGCCGAAATTTCAAGCAATTCCTCTCTGAGCAAGGAAAACAGCAACCCCAGATCACAGCCTATCACAGTCAGTCCAGCACCAAAATATCAGGTAATTCCTCTCTGAACAAGGAAACACAGATGATCGTTATTGCCTTCATAGGGCCTCGTCAGTGAGGTGTAGCCATATTCCTCTAAGCACACTGAGCAAGGGGTCCACGTCTGGTTGCCCCTTTTTCCTTTAGGGAGACTAAATACACACATTGAGAAGCGTACTCACAGGAATGAAAAACTAGCTTAATAACAATATTAGCCTATTCTATAGTAATTTACCACCTAGGTGCATCCTCTTTTTAGTCCAGCATTGCTTTTCACAGAGTAGAACTATCCTGTAATATATCAGTCTGATCCCGTCACTGTCAGTCCAGCACCAATATATCAGGCAATTCATCTCTGAACAAGGAACACAGCAATCCCAGATGATCATTTCTGCCTTCATCGGGCCTCATCAGTGAGATGTAGCCATATTCCTCTAAGCACACTGAGCAAGGAGTCCAAGTCTGGTTGCCCCTTTTTCCCTTAGGGAGACTAAATGCAAACATTGAGAAGTGTACTTACAGGAATGAGCAACTAGCTCAATAACATTGTTAGCCTGATCTATGGTAATTTACCACCTGGGTGCAGTCTCTTTTTTGCCCAGTAATGCTTTTCACAGAGTAGAACTATCCTGTAGTATATCAGTCTGATCCCATCTATTACCGTCAGTCCTGCACCAAAATACCAGGCAACTCCTCTCTGAACAATGAACACAGCTACCCCATTCGATAATTCCTGCTGTCATCGGGCCTCATCAGTGAGGTTTAGCCATATTCCTCTAAGCACACTGAGCAGAGTCCAAGTCTGGTTGCCCCATTTTCCCTTAGGGAGACTAAAAACACATAGAGAGAAGCACACTCACAGGCATGAATAACCAGCTCAATAACATTGTTAGCCTATTTTATGGTGATTTACAACCTGGTTACAGCCTCCTTTGGTCCAGTAGTAACACTTTTCACAGAATAGAACTATCCTGTAGCATATTAGTCTGATCCAGTCTATCACAGTCAGTCCAGCACCAAAATACCAGGCAACTCCTCTCTGAACAATGAACACAGCAACCCCAGGCGATCATTTCTGTTGTCATCTGGCCTCATCAGTGAAGTGTAGCCATATTCCTCTAAGCACACTGAGCAAAGAGTCCAAGTCTGGTTGCCCCTTTTTTTCCTTAGGGAGTCTAAATACACACAGAGAGAAGCACACTCACAGGAATGAATAACCAGCTCAATAACATTGTTAGCTTGTTTTATGGCAATTCACCACCTGGTTGCAGCCTCTTTTTAGTCCAGTAATGCTTTTCACAGAATAGAACTATCCTGTAGCATATCGGCCAGATCACGCTTATCAAGGTCAGTCCAGTTATGAAATACCAGGCAATTCCTATCTGAACAAGGAACACAGCAACCCCAGACAATTGTTTTGATCTTCATAGGCCAGTCAGTGAGGTGTAGCAATATTCCTCTAAGCACACCTGATTGACGAGGCCCAATGAAGGCCCAGCCATCTGTCGTTTTTTTCCTAGACACATACAAACATGGAGGTGAATGGCTCTTTCAAACCAGAGTTGGTACAATTTAGAACATTATAACAATATGATTTACAATGCTCAAAAAGGACAATGACATTTGCTTGTGGTTTATATAAGATTTGTATTAACATATGTAGTGCTAGATAGTTTTTGGACCCATCAGGTTTTTCGCTCGTATTATAAGTTCATATCTGCTAGATTACGATTCTTGCGTTAGGGTTAAAAAGCAGCGTTGAGAGGTCCCAAAGCTGCTTTTTAACGCCCGCTGGTATTACGAGTCTGGCAGGTACAGGTGTACCGCTCACTTTTCTTCCGCAACTCGAGCATACCGCAAATCCCCTTACGTCAATTGCGTATCCTATCTTTTTAATGGGACTTGCTTAATGCTGGTATTACGAGTCTTGAAGAAGTGAGTGGTAGACCCTCTCCTGTCAAGACTCCTACCGCATTTAAAAGTCAGTAGTTAAGAGTTTTATGGGCTAACGCTTAACATAAAACTCTTAACTAAAGTGCTAAAAAGTAAACTAACACCCATAAACTACCTATTAACCCCTAAAACGAGCCCCCCCCCCACATCGGAAACACTTTAATAAATATATTAACCCCTAATCTGCCAACCGGACATCGCCGCCACTTTAATAAATATATTAACCCCCTAAACCACCGCACTCCCGCCTCGCAAACACTAGTTACATTTTATTAACCCCTAATCTGCCGTCCCTAACATCGCTGAAACCAACCTACATTTATTAACCCCTAATCTGCCACTCCCAATGTCGCTGCTACTATATTAAAGGAATTAACCCCTAAACCTAAGTCTAAACCTAACCCTAACCCCCCCAACTTAAATATAATTTAAAATAATCTAAATAAAATTACTACAATTAAATAAATTAATCCTATTTAAAACTAAATACTTACCTATAAAATAAACCCTAAGCTAGCTACAATATAACTAATAGTTACATTTGTATCTATCTTAGGGTTTATTTTTATTTTACAGGCAACTTTGTATTTATTTTAACTAGGTACAATAGTTATTAAATAGTTATTAACTATTTAATAACTTCCTAGTTAAAATAAGTACAAAAGTACCTGTAAAATAAACCCTAAACTAAGTTACAATTACACCTAACACTACACTATAATTAAACTAATTACCTAAGCTACCGACAATTAATTACAATTCAATTAAATAAACTAAATTATGAAAACAAAATACACACTAAATTACAGGGAAAAAAAAGAATTACAAGAATTTTAAACTAATTACACCTAATCTAAACCCCCTAATAAAATAAAAAAGCCCCCCAAAATAATAAAATTCCCTACCCTATACTAAATTACAAATAGCCCTAAAAAAAAGGGCCTTTTGCGGGGCATTGCCCCAAAGTAATCAGCTCTTTCACCTATAAAAAAAATACAATACCCCCCCAACATTAAAACCCACCACCCACACACCCAACCCTACTCTAAAACCCACCCAATCCCCCCTTAAAAAACCTAACACTACCCCCTTGAAGATCTCCCTACCTTGAGCCAATAGGATCAGCCAATAGGATTGAACTTCAGTCCTATTGGCTGATTGGATGAGCCAATAAGATTTTTCCTACCTTAATTCTGATTGGCTGATAGAATCCTATCAGCCAATTGGAACTCAAGGGACGCCATCTTGGATGATGTAATTTAAAGGAACCTTCATTCTTCGCTTGGACTTTGTTTAAAGAGGATGGCTCTGCGTCGGCCTGATTGAAGATGGACCCGCTCCGGATGGATGAAGATAGAAGATGCCGTCTGGATGAAGACATCTGCCACTTGGAGGACCTCTTTTGCCCGGATTGGATGAAGACTTCTGCCCCTCTGGAGGTCCACTTGTGCCCGGCTAGGTGAAGATGGTTCAAGGTAGGGAGATCTTCAGGGGGGTAGTGTTAGGTTTTTTTAAGGGGGGATTGGGTGGGTTTTAGAGTAGGGTTGGGTGTGTGGGTGGTGGGTTTTAATGTTGGGGGGTATTGTATTTTTGTTACAGGCGAAAGAGCTGATAACTTTGGGGCAATGCCCCGCAAAAGGCCCTTTTAAGGGCTATTTGTAATTTAGTTTAGGGTAGGGAATTTTATTATTTTGGGGGGCTTTTTATTTTATTAGGGGGATTAAATTAGGTGTAATTAGTTTAAAATTCTTGTAATTCTTTTTTTTTCTGTAATTTAGTGTTTTTTTTTTCGTAATTTAGTTTAATTTAATTGTAATTAATTGTAGGTAGATTAGGTACTTTTGTACTTATATTAACTAGGAATGTATTAAATAGTTAATAACTATTTAATAACTATTGTACCTAGTTAAAATAAATACAAAGTTGCCTGTAAAATAAATAAATCCTAAGGTAGCTACAATGTAACTATTAGTTATATTGTAGCTAGCTTAGGGTTTATTTTATCGGTAAGTATTTAGTTTTAATAGGAATAATTTATTTAATTTTAGTAAATTTATTTTGTTTAATTTAAATTATATTTAAGTTGGGGGGGTGTTAGGGTTAGGCTTAGGTTTAGGGGTTAATAAATTTATAATAGTGGCGGCGACATTGGCGGCGGAGGCAGATTAGGGGTTAATAAATATAATATAGTTGTGGCGACGTTGAGGGGGGCAGATTAGGGGTTAATAATATAATGTAGGTGTCAGCGATAGCGGGGGCGGCAGATTAGGGGTTAATAAGTGTAATATTAGGGGTGTTTAGACTCGGGGTTCGTGTTAGGGTGTTAGGTGCAGACATAAAATTCATTTCCCCATAGGAAACAATGGGGCTGCGTTAGGAGCTGAACGCTGCTTTTTTGCAGGTGTTAGTTTTTTCAGCCAGCTCAGCCCCATTGTTTCCTATGGGAAAATCTTGCACGAGCACGTTTAGCCAGCTCACCACTGACTTAAGCAATGCTGGTATTGAGGTGAGATGTGGAGCTAAATTCTGCTCTAAACTCACTTTTTTGCGGCTAACGCCAGGTTTAAAAAAGCCTGTAATACCAGCGTTGTCTTAAGGGAGCAGTGGAAAAAAAGGCTTGCTAGCAATGCAAGCCTTACCAACAAAAACTCGTAATCTAGCCGTATGTATTTATGTAATTATCTTGGCCTATATGTATTTACCGACAAATATACACTTATAAACACATAAATACATATGTATACATATTTAGACACATATATATACAGGGAGTGCAGAATTATTAGAAGAAAAGAGAGTACTGGCCCTGCGCCAACCTAACCCCCACTGGCCTGAGAGAGGTGGTACCTAGTTACCACCGGGTGGATGTATCTAATATATTGTGGGTTCCCTCAGGCGCCTAACAAAAAGGCAGAGGGGAATAATATAGGATGAACTAGCCCACGAGTGGGTAGCAACAGTAACTATGTGTTACAATAAAATGGGTGTACAGATCAAATCAAGTATAAAAACAAGTGTAAAAATTATTACATTTATTATACACAATTTGCACAAGTTAGATTCATGGATCCATGATAAAAATATACAATAGCATAAGACAGTAAAAAATTATACAATAGCATAAAACAGTTAAAAATTAAAACGATGTATAAAAACAATGGGCTATCAGCACTATCTATAATAGAATAGAATAAAACAAATTACAAGTATCTAAAATAAAAAATAAAAAACTGTGTGGTGAAAACAATATCTGTCAAATTCTTTGGTGATTCCTCTAGTAGTGATTAAGCTTCAAAAAATAAGTGTCCAAATTAAAATCCAAATTTATATCCCAAATAATAATCCAAAGGGAATAGTCCCAAAAATAGTGGAAAAATCGCAAAAATGACAGTGAAAAATTATATCAGTGAAAGATTGCAGTGAGTGCAATGAAAAAATAAAAAATGAGTGAAGAATCAAAAAGGTGTATCAAAATTCATCCAACATTTCCAAAAAACAAATGTAGAAAAAGGTGTATTCAACCAAAACAGTGTGTGTGGTTTGAGAAGTATATATATCAAGCTTGATAAAGGCCTACTATGGGCCGAAACGCGTTGGCTGATTGGTAAGCTACATTTCAACATTATCATCATTGTAAAAACGTATTGCGCTATGTTTCTTTATTTGTCTTTTTATAGGTATTGATTTTGGATTTTTTTAGTTTTTTTACTACCATTTGGGATCATTTAAACCACTAGAGGATTGTGACAGCACCTCCAGTTATAAACATTCACTGTTATTGCAGTCCCATTGTTCTACACCGCAAGATATACTTCTCAAACCACACACACTGTTTTGGTTGAATACACCTTTTTCTACATTTGTTTTTTGGAAATGTTGGATGAATTTTGATACACCTTTTTGATTCTTCACTCATTTTTTATTTTTTCATTGCACTCACTGCAATCTTTCACTGATATAATTTTTCACTGTCATTTTTGCGATTTTTCCACTATTTTTGGGACTATTCCCTTTGGATTATTATTTGGGATATAAATTTGGATTTTAATTTGGACACTTATTTTTTGAAGCTTAATCACTACTAGAGGAATCACCAAAGAATTTGACAGATATTGTTTTCACCACACAGTTTTTTATTTTTTATTTTAGATACTTGTAATTTGTTTTATTCTATTCTATTATAGATAGTGCTGATAGCCCATTGTTTTTATACATCGTTTTAATTTTTAACTGTTTTATGCTATTGTATAATTTTTTACTGTCTTATGATATTGTATATTTTTATCATGGATCCATGAATCTAACTTGTGCAAATTGTGTATAATAAATGTAATAATTTTTACACTTGTTTTTATACTTGATTTGATCTGTACACCCATTTTATTGTAACACATAGTTACTGTTGCTACCCACTCGTGGGCTAGTTCATCCTATATTATTCCCCTCTGCCTTTTTGTTAGGCGCCTGAGGGAACCCACAATATATTAGTGCAGAATTATTAGGCAAGTTGTATTTTTGAGGATTAATTTTATTATTGAACAACAACCATGTTCTCAATGAACCCAAAAAACTCATTAATATCAAAGCTGAATAGTTTTGGAAGTAGTTTTTAGTTTGTTTTTAGTTATAGCTATTTTAGGGGGATATCTGTGTGTGCAGGTGACTATTACTGTGCATAATTATTAGGCAACTTAACAAAAAACAAATATATACCCATTTCAATTATTTATTTTTACCAGTGAAATAAATATAACATCTCAACATTCACAAATATACATTTCTGACATTCAAAAACAAAACAAAAACAAATCAGTGACCAATATAGCCACCTTTCTTTGCAAGGACACTCAAAAGCCTGCCATCCATGGATTCTGTCAGTGTTTTGATCTGTTCACCATCAACATTGCGTGCAGCAGCAACCACAGCCTCCCAGACACTGTTCAGAGAGGTGTACTGTTTTCCCTCCTTGTAAATCTCACATTTGATGATGGACCACAGGTTCTCAATGGGGTTCAGATCAGGTGAACAAGGAGGCCATGTCATTAGATTTTCTTCTTTTATACCCTTTCTTGCCAGCCACGCTGTGGAGTACTTGGACGCGTGTGATGGAGCATTGTCCTGCATGAAAATCATGTTTTTCTTGAAGGATGCAGACTTCTTCCTGTACCACTGCTTGAAGACAGTGTCTTCCAGAAACTGGCAGTAGGACTGGGAGTTGAGCTTGACTCCATCCTCAACCCAAAAAGGCCCCACAAGCTCATCTTTGATGATACCAGCCCAAACCAGTACTCCACCTCCACCTTGCTGGCGTCTGAGTCGGACTGGAGCTCTCTGCCCTTTACCAATCCAGCCACGGGCCCATCCATCTGGCCCATCAAGACTCACTCTCATTTCATCAGTCCATAAAACCTTAGAAAATTCAGTCTTGAGATATTTCTTGGCCCAGTCTTGACGTTTCAGCTTGTGTGTCTTGTTCAGTGGTGGTCGTCTTTCAGCCTTTCTTACCTTGGCCATGTCTCTGAGTATTGCACACCTTGTGCTTTTGGGCACTCCAGTGATGTTGCAGCTCTGAAATATGGCCAAACTGGTGGCAAGTGGCATCTTGGCAGCTGCACGCTTGACTTTTCTCAGTTCATGGGCAGTTATTTTGCGCCTTGGTTTTTCCACACGCTTCTTGCGACCCTCTTGACTATTTTGAATAAAACGCTTGATTGTTCGATGATCACGCTTCAGAAGCTTTGCAATTTTAAGAGTGCTGCATCCCTCTGCAAGATATCTCACTATTTTTGACTTTTCTGAGCCTGTCAAGCCCTTCTTTTGACCCATTTTGCCAAAGGAAAGGAAGTTGCCTAATAATTATGCACACCTGATATAGGGTGTTGATGTCATTAGACCACACCCCTTCTCATTACAGAGATGCACATCACCTAATATGCTTAATTGGTAGTATGCTTTCAAGCCTATACAGCTTGGAGTAAGACAACATGCATAACGAGGATGATGTGGTCAAAATACTCATTTGCCTAATAATTCTGCACTCCCTGTAAGTGAATTGGAGCCCTTTGCAGTCAAGTACTTAAAAACATGTAAAAACATATTAATGCAATATTCATCTTCAATAAAGTGTTTCATTTTGTATTTAATGTAAATATTTCACATTCCAATGTTCTGAACATAGTTGAATATTTTCTATGTATTTTTAAATACATATTCCAATATATAGCTATACCTATAAATAATAATATATTTATATATATATATATATATATATATATATATATATATATATATATAGTCTTGTATATAGAGAGTCAGTAGACTTGAGACACTAATGTCTAGCCTACATAATGCTTATTCTGTGTAACTGAAAGATATAGGCAACGATAGGCTAAGTTGTTATTATGCCTCTGTAAATAATGTAAACTTTTAGAGGTCTGTAGTGGCTACCTTCAATAAAAACATAAGAACAATATGAAACTTGGATGCTATCAAACAAGAGCTCAATCTATGTATCCTTTACTAGTTTATTTTAGACAGAACACACAATGCAGAATGACAGCTTGGTATCCACGCCCACACTGATGAACAACAATATGATTGGTCCAAATACTGTGCAAACATGTATGTGCCACACCACCTTGATATTATACTTGGCATGGGACTGGATACCAATGTCTTCTAATTGGGTTACAACACATAACGTATATTATACAAGATAGAACATGCAATACAAAATGAAAGCTCACACCCACAACCACACTGACGAATAACAACCTGTTTGGTTTAGTCACGGTGCAAACTCAAATGTGCTATTCCTCTTTGTTGTTTGTACTTGGAGTGGGACAGTATACCAATATCAGCTAGTTGGATCTACAAGTTTTAGCAATTTGTTTAGATGCTACAGTTTAATGTATAATATGCAAGATAAGCCCCTAAGAACAATCTAAATGGCGAGTTGGAAACACCCTGGATATATGATGAACTATAGTTAGTATAATACTCTGCCAGTGTTGTTCATTCTTGACAAGAAATGTAGTGATCAGAATAAGAATATATTAAGTTTACCAAAAAAGTATGGTTTGTAATAAATGTAGCAAATAAGTTACTCTTTATATGAATGTGCTACTTACTATGAACAAACAATTGTGTTTGCACACGAGTATAGTGTTTTTTTACACTTTTTTTTTGCTCCATTGACTTCTATGGGGGCAAATGTTCTCGTACCACAATATTGTAAGTTTGGCTTTTTACGCTTGTTGGGTTAGCATGCAAGCAAAACAGTTTACTTTTAACTTGTAATACAAGCACAACCCCACATCAGCAAAAAGCTTACTTCTAAAGGAGGTAACACTCTAGCACAAGGGTTTTCAAACCTGTCCTCAGGCCCCCATAAAAAGCCACATCTTGAGGTTATCTGAACTGGAGCAGAGGTGAAATAATCAGCTGATTAGTAAACATGGTTATTGTACCTGCTATCATCCAAATTAATCCTGAAAACCTGCCCTGTTGGGGAGACCTGAGGACAGGTTTCAAAACCAGTGCTCTAGCGGGATACTGCTTCATTTGTAATCTGGCCCTTAATGGGTTTATTAAAATGCATTTTTGTTAAGGGTTAAAATAAGACTGGTATTAACATATTTAATGTGTTTATAAAAATGTATTATGAATCCCCAGAAATCCTCAGATAACATTATAATATAGGGATTTCTACCCAGTGTTAGTCTACAAGTGTTTAAAAAAATGCTTAGAAATGCTTGATTTAATATAATTATCGTATTTCAAAGTTTTAAAACAAACAATAATAGCACATGGAATCTTCCTACTTTGATAAAATGAATGCTAAAAATTTGAGTTAAACTAGTTATCCATAAGACTTTTGAAAATAACATTTTAGACTAGTTCCAAAAATACCATATAAAGTTAATTAACACTATTGTTCACACATGCTAACCTGTTTTATCAGCCATTATGATATTGCTTTAAAAAAAAAAAAAGTCATTAGCCTTCTTCAATAGGTTGTCATTGTAAAGCACTAACCTTATATAATAATGGCAAGACTCCTAGTTTTAACAAAGCAATGCTATTTGTTACATTGTTTGATTGTTTTACTCTCTGTAGGTCCTCCAATGTACCATATTGCACATCAATCATTTCACCCTAAAAAAAAAAAGTACAAAATATTATTATATTTTATTTGTATAGTGTAGCAAAATTCAATAGTGCTGGATAACCAAGTAAGAGTGTACAATACCAATATGCCAACAATTTGTAGTAACAATAATACAGGTATATAAACCAGACTAAACTCTGGTGAGCTTACAGTTTACAGGAGGAACTTGCAGTAAAAATAATAGCAACCCGTTAACTGCTTAGCCATTTCAACCCCTGTCCTGAGCTGTTCCTGAGTTTTTAGATGGTGCTCACATTCATGTCCTACTATTGTTCATTTTACCAGTGAGAACCCTACACATATTATGTATGTGTGGGCAGAATCAAACTATACATTTATTTTACGCATATAAAATGACATATGAGAAATATATGAAGTGAGGATAAATACATATTTAATGAAAATGTTAATAAACATGGTTGCAAACAATAGTGTGTGTGTTTTTGTAAACTGTATAGTCAATAAAAGACAGTTTTATTCCCATATAAATAAGAACCTTTTGGTGTATGTATATAAATGTAATCTGTACACAGGGACTCCCATGAGACTCTACTCAAATAAATGCTTATGTTTTCACTCTGGATGATCACTCTTACCACAGTGCTCACTTGGATAGTAAAACCGTTATAGGGCTTTATTTTAAAGAGGGGCTTCTGGGCTTTAAAACAATGGGTGTTGGTGATATTGAATGACCTGTTAAATAATTTTTAATTTTTTTTATTACTTTTTTAAATTGTGCTTTAACTTCATACTCCCAATACACACAATATTTAAAAGAGCAGGCAATTACCTTTAAATGGTAGGACTTTGGATTTTCTAGAGCTTAAGGGATCTTTGATCAAGGGGTTTGAATACTTACGCCCCACACAGCTCCCTTAATTTTAAACTGTCTCCATCAGCCTGGCTCTTCTGGGTTTCCAGGGCTTGGTGACATCACCAAGACCATGTGTGGTGAATTTTATTACAAGGACAGAGACTCCTATTTTGCATAAGCCTTTTCCTTTACTGCTCAACAGCGATTCAAAGTAACAATGAACATATTTAGATATTTAACATAGAAAACAAAGAAATGAATATGGTAACCAATGAGAAGAAACCCTGGATGGTGTGATCTAGTTCAGACCAATCAAAAACGTTCATCTTGCTATAAACTGTCCAAATAGTATCCCAACTGCCTCTTTTCACTTTGCTGCTATCAAAGATAAGTATTTTGCAGTGTGTCAAAATACTGTGGCGTAAATTACGAGTTGTGGATTAGGGTTAAAAAGCAGCATTAAGAGGTCCTAACGCTGCTTTTTACCGCCCGCTGGTATTACGAGTCTTGAAGGTACAGGTGTACCACTCACTTTTTTTGCCAGACTTGGAAATACCGCAAATCCACTTACGTCAATTGGGTATCCTATATTTTCAATGGGACTTGCATAGCGACGGTATTACGAGTCTGACCAAAAGTGAGCGGTAGACCCTCTCCTGTCAAGCCTGGTACCGCATTTAAAAGTCAGTAGTTAAGAGTTTTACACTACAACGCCGTAGCATAAAACTCTTAACTAAAGTACTAAAAAGTACACTAACACCCAAAAACTACCTATTAACCCCTAAACCGAGGCCCCCCACATTGCAAACACTAAAATAAATATTTTAACCCCTAATCTGCCAAACCAGACATCGCCGCCACTATAATAAATATATTAACCCCTAAACCTCCGCACTCACGCATTGCAAACATTAGTTAAATATTATTAACCCATAATCTGCCGGCCCTAACATTGCCACCACCTACCTACATTTATTAACCCCTAATCTGCTGCCCCCAACGTCACTGCCACTATAATAAAGTTATTAACCCCTAAACCTAAGTCTAACCCTAACCCTAACACCCCCTAACTTAAATATAATTTAAATAAATATAAATAAAATTACTACAATTAACTAAATTATTCCTATTTAAAACTAAATACTTACCTATGAAATAAACCATAAGATAGCTACAATATAACTAATAGTTACATTGTAGCTATCTTAGCGTTTATTTTTATTTTACTGGCAACTTTGTATTTATTTTAACTAGGTACAATAGTTATTAAATAGTTATTAACTATTTAATAACTACCTAATTAAAATAAATACAAATATACCTGTAAAATAAATCCTAACCTAAGTTACAATTACAACTAACACTACAATTAAATTAATTACCTAAATTTAATACAATAAATAAAATTATCTAAAGTACAAAAAAACAAACACTAAATTACAGAAAATAATAATAATAAACTAATTACACCTAATCTAATACCCCTAAAAAAATAAAAAGCCCCCCCAAAATAAAAAAGCCCTACCCTACACTAAATTACAAATAGCCCTTAAAAGGGCCATTTGTAGGGCATTGCCACAAAATAATCAGCTTTTTTACCTGTAAAAAAATTACAATTCCCCCCCCAACATTAAAACCCACCACCCACACAACCAACCCTACTCTAAAACCCACCCAATCCCCCCTTAAAAAAAACTAACACTAACCCCTTGAAGATCACCCTACCGGTAGACGTCTTCACCCAACCGGGCAGAAGTGGACCTCTAGACTGGCAGAAGTCTTCACCCAACTGGGCAGAAGTGGTCCTCCAGACTGGCAGAAGTCTTCATCCAGACGGCATCTTCTATCTTCATCCATCCGGCGCGGAGCGGGTCCATCTTCAAGACATCCGACGCGGAGCATCCTCTTCATCCAACGGCTGACGACAGAATGAAGGTTCCTTTAAATGACATTATCCAAGATGGCGTCCCTTCAATTCCGATTGGCTGATAGAATTCTATCAGCCAATCGGAATTAAGGTAGAAAAAATCATATTGGCTGATGCAATCAGCCAATAGGATTGAACTTCAATCCTATTGGCTGATCCAATCAGCCAATAGGATTGAGCTGGCATTCTATTTGCTGTTCCAATCAGCCAATAGTATGCCAGTTCAATCCTACTGGCTGATTACATCAGCCAATATGATTTTTTCTACCTTTATTCCGATTGGCTGATAGAATTCTATCAGCCAATCGGAATTGAAGGGATGCCATCTTGGATGACGTAATTTAAAGGAACCTTCATTCAGTCTTCGGCTGTCGGATGAAGAGGATGCTCCGAGTCAGATGTCTTGAAGATGGACCAGCTCCGCTTCCGATGGATGAAGATAGAAGATGCCATCTGGATGAAGACTTCTGCCCGTCTGGAGGTCCACTTCTGCCCGGTTGGGTGAAGACTTCTGCCCGTCTGGAGGTCCACTTCTGCCCGGTTGGGTGAAGACATCTCCCAGTAGGGTGATCTTCAAGGGGTTAGTGTTAGGTTTTTTTAAGGGGGGATTGGGTGGGTTTTAGAGTAGGGTTGGTTGTGTGGGTGGTGGGTTTTAATGTTGGGGGGAATTGTAATTTTTTTACAGGTAAAAGAGCTGATTACTTTGGGGCAATTCCCTGCAAAAGGCCCTTTTAAGGGCTTTTTGTAATTTAGGGTAGGGCTTTTTTTTCTATTTTGGGGGGCTTTTTTATTTTGTTAGGGGGATTAGATTAGGTGTATATAGTTTAAAAATCTTGTAATTTCTTTATTATTTTCTGTAATTTAGTGTTTTTTTTGTACTTTAGATAATTTTATTTAATTGTATTTGTATTTAGTTTAGGGAATTTATTGTAACTTAGGTTAGGTTTATTTTACAGGTACTTTTGTATTTATTTTAACTAGATAGTTATTAAATAGTTAATAACTATTTAATAACTATTGGACCTAGTTAAAATAAATACAAAGTTGCCTGTAAAATTAAAATAAACCCTAAGCTAACTACAATGTAACTATTAGTTATATTGTAGCTAGCTTATGGTTTATTTTATAGGTAAGTATTTAGTTTTAAATAGGAATAATGTAGTTAATGATAGGAATATTTATTTAGATTTATTTAAATTATATTTAAGTTAGGGGTGGTTAGGGTTAGGGTTAGACTTAGGTTTAGGGGTTTATAACTGTATTATAGTGGCGGCGACGTTGGGGGTGGCAGATAAGGGGTTAATAAATGTAGTTAGGTCGCGGCGACATTGGGGGCAGCAGATTAGGGGTTAATAAATATAATATAAAGTAAAAAAAACTATATATAGAGAGGGCGCCTGTGGGCCAAAGATATCACCACTATAGATTATAACAAATATTTATTTTAAAAAATATAAAATTAAATAAAAATAAAAAAAGGAGGGTTTCTTAAAAAATACTAAGGGAGGTCTCCCTGTAACAAACAGTAAAATAAATGTTCTCAATTGATAAAACACTTATGTGACATTCATATTGAATATAACAGGTTATATTCTATAAAAGTTCAGCAATGTCCGTCCTGGAAAATAGACACTTTGAAATAACGTGGATATGCAGACTTTAAATACAGGGAGTGCAGAATTATTAGGCAAATGAGTATTTTGACCACATCATCCTTTTTATGCATGTTGTCTTACTCCAAGCTGTATAGGCTCGAAAGCCTACTACCAATTAAGCATATTAGGTGATGTGCATCTCTGTAATGAGAAGGGGTGTGGTCTAATGACATCAACACCCTATATCAGGTGTGCATAATTATTAGGCAACTTCCTTTCCTTTGGCAAAATGGGTCAAAAGAAGGACTTGACAGGCTCAGAAAAGTCAAAAATAGTGAGATATCTTGCAGAGGGATGCAGCACTCTTAAAATTGCAAAGCTTCTGAAGCGTGATCATCGAACAATCAAGCGTTTCATTCAAAATAGTCAACAGGGTCGCAAGAAGCGTGTGGAAAAACCAAGGCTCAAAATAACTGCCCATGAACTGAGAAAAGTCAAGCGTGCAGCTGCCAAGATGCCACTTGCCACCAGTTTGGCCATATTTCAGAGCTGCAACATCACTGGAGTGCCCAAAAGCACAAGGTGTGCAATACTCAGAGACATGGCCAAGGTAAGAAAGGCTGAAAGACGACCACCACTGAACAAGACACACAAGCTGAAACGTCAAGACTGGGCCAAGAAATATCTCAAGACTGATTTTTCTAAGGTTTTATGGACTGATGAAATGAGAGTGAGTCTTGATGGGCCAGATGGATGGGCCTGTGACTGGATTGGTAAAGGGCAGAGAGCTCCAGTCCGACTCAGACGCCAGCAAGGTGGAGGTGGAGTACTGGTTTGGGCTGGTATCATCAAAGATGAGCTTGTGGGGCCTTTTCGGGTTGAGGATGGAGTCAAGCTCAACTCCCAGTCCTACTGCCAGTTTCTGGAAGACACCTTCTTCAAGCAGTGGTACAGGAAGAAGTCTGCATCCTTCAAGAAAAACATGATTTTCATGCAGGACAATGCTCCATCACACGCGTCCAAGTACTCCACAGCGTGGCTGGCAAGAAAGGGTATAAAAGAAGAAAATCTAATGACATGGCCTCCTTGTTCACCTGATCTGAACCCCATTGAGAACCTGTGGTCCATCATCAAATGTGAGATTTACAAGGAGGGAAAACAGGACACCTTTCTGAACAGTGTCTGGGAGGCTGTGGTTGCTGCTGCACGCAATGTTGATGGTGAATAGATCAAAACACTGACAGAATCCATGGATGGCAGGCTTTTGAGTGTCCTTGCAAAGAAAGGTGGCTATATTGGTCACTGATTTGTTTTTGTTTTGTTTTTGAATGTCAGAAATGTATATTTGTGAATGTTGAGATGTTATATTGGTTTCACTGGTAAAAATAAATAATTGAAATGGGTATATATTTGTTTTTTGTTAAGTTGCCTAATAATTATGCACAGTAATAGTCACCTGCACACACAGATATCCCCCTAAAATAGCTATAACTAAAAACAAACTAAAAACTACTTCCAAAACTATTCAGCTTTGATATTAATGAGTTTTTTGGGTTCATTGAGAACATGGTTGTTGTTCAATAATAAAATTAATCCTCAAAAATACAACTTGCCTAATAATTCTGCACTCCCTGTATATACCCATACTCAATGGGAGTATGGGAAGAAAATTTCTTCAGGAATGGCAACCTCGGTGCAAACCTCGTACTCTATAAGCAGTATATAGATGACCTATTAATAGTATGGAAGGGATCAGAGATAGAGCTAATGAGATTATTTAAGGATATGAATATTAATAACTACGGACTACATTTGTATGTAACCATAGTAAAGATAAAATAGTCTTTCTTTATTTAGAGATTATGGTAATTGACAATAAATTGGAGACAAAGACACATTTTAAAAAAGTAGACTGCAACAATCTAATGCATGCTGACAGTTGCCATCTTAAGATGTGGAAAAACAACAATCCTTACAGTCAGAGTCTACGCATAAGAAAGAATTGCTCCAGAATTGAAGACTTCGAAAATCAAGTAGCAGTACTTTAAAACCTTGTTGGCTCCTAGTGAATTAAAATGCAAGAAAACAACTAAGAACCAAGTAGGCATGGGGGGAGGAAAAAAAATCAATTTTTTCCCATATTACACATGCAAAGCGTGTAAACATAGTTCTAAAATAAAAAATATTAAAATTAACAACTCAGCTGATGACTTTACTATAAAAGAAACAATTAGATGCACACAAAAAATGTAATCTACATATTAAAGTGTACCTGTAATCTGTTCTATTTCGGAGAGACCAAGAGATGTCTCAGAGATAGAATAAGAGAACATCTGCTATGTATAGAAAAAGAAAAAGAAGATACGTTTCTGTATAAACATTTTAAGGAAGCACATCATGGCAACACTAAGGACTTAAGCTATTGGGGGATTCACAAAATTAAGGGTCACTGGAGAGGAGGCAATATAGAAAAAGCCTTCTTATAAAAGAAGCAGAACTGATTTATAAATTCGACACTTTATATCCTAGAGGTCTTAATTCAGAACTGGACCTCTCACCGTTTCTATTTGAATAAAATGACACTGACACACTATTGTAACATTAATCAACACCCACACTGTATATTTAAATTATTGAGTTGCTACTTAGTAATTTAGACAAGTTTCACTCCTATAATTATTTCTTATACTTTTTATTTTTTTATTTTGTGCTGCACATATAGTTAAGTTGAGATATATTGATATTTACATATATAGCATAGCCTAAATCACCTTTCTATGATATGACTATGACTATTGATATTTGTTGTATACTCAGACGGAGAAACATATGTAAAGGACTTAGACACATCAAGGTGACAAATATATGCTATCTTAAAAAATGCCAATACTGGATAGTTGCATTTGAATTCTCTTATACCTCCTTAAAGAAAAATAGACAAAAACCACCTTAAGGAAAATGTATAAAAAATGAATTGGAACTTTTCAACCAATCACAAACAAGGACACCCTTTATAAGGGAATTTCTCACATGCCACTACCATCTTGATAAAGCCCATAGAAGGGTGAAACGCGTCGTTGTGTGGCACTGTGATATACAGATTTACAAAGATAAAAGAAGACAGATGCGCCACATGGCCCAATATTGTTTGGTCCAAAGATATATGTAAAGATGTACGTGGATTGAACTCACATTTATTAAAGCACCTCAGTTAGTGCTATAGAGGCAGTCTGGGATCTCTAACAGTCACCCAGGGGACCAAACTCCGGCAATAGTATGTTGTCTGTATCAAATGACAAGAGAGACAAAGTGCCTATATGGCCTAGTATTTTCTAAGCAATAATTGCAGAATAATAAGATAGGATGGTACTCACAATAGTTGAAGCCTGATGAAACTTTAATTAATATTGCATATCACTATATTTCCATCTTTCTCTTAGGAGGTTGTAGTTCATATATGTAATTCTGATACTTGGTGTATTTAACATTAAGCACATTTATATCTTTATATTTATACATTTTTATATTTTTATAGCTTTCTCCTTGTGAGGCCTATTCATATATACCTATATCCAGCCCACAAAGGGTTGAGAGGATTGAGTAATGTCACTTCTCATATAGTCCAATTTATACTAGGGCGCCCCCTACATTTTGTACTGTAGTGATATACAGATATTGTTCTTTGTGTATATCTTATGGTCTATGGACTTTTTTATATAACCCGTGTTATTTATTTTATTCACTCTGTATTCACTATCAAAGTTCAAGTTTGAGCTGAATTTGGAAGGGTTAACATATACCCACTACATACTCCACTCCTGCGTGCATAGCACTAAGTGCAGGTTTTCACGTTTTTTGGCAATTCATCAAAGCAGCTGAGAACATCTGATCACCTTTGAGGAATCACCATCTATCTGCTCCTCTGCAACGAAGAACAACCGATGACGTCAGACGCTGAGAGTCACACGATACTACCCACTCGAGGAGAGATACCAAGTAGGAAGGAGAAAAACATCACTGCTGCAAAACCGGGTAATACACCTGTTTCATGTAAGGGCAATATACCTTTCCATCTGACGAAAACACAGGTACTTCTTTTATAAAACACAATACTAAGTGTGTTTGGCTGGAACATCTACAAAGTACAGGTATTAACCCCCCCCCCCCCCATTGAGTACAATATACAGCGTATTTGTGTGTTTTTTAAAAAGCCGTTCTGCCTTTGACAGTGATTTACATCTATCACAGCAAGAGTGTATCTACACAGCATTGTTGTTACACTAGCGTTTTTCACACATTTACTTAGCTTAAACAGTTTTTCCTGTATTTCATCAGGAATTAGATTTCATTATTAATTATTAGTTTATGTTTAAACTTTATTTGTTTTAATTGTTATTTAACTTATATTGGGTATTTTCTCACTAGATTTAATTGAAAAAATATATATTTATTATGTTGCATTGTGATTTACTTTAATTTAAAATGCATTCAGAAGAATGTAATTCTGTTTCTGCTGAGTCAGTTGCAGATGAATTTGACAATACTATCATTTGCCTAGATTTAGAGTTCTGCGTTAGCCGTCCAAACCAGCGTTAAGGGCTCCTAACGCTGGTTTTGGCCGCCCGCTGGTATTTAGAGTCAGTCAGGAAAGGGTCTAACGCTCACTTTCTAGCCGCGACTTTTCCATAGCGCAGATCCCCTTACGCCAATTGCATATCCTATCTTTTCAATTGGATCTTTCTAACGCTGGTATTTAGAGTCTTGGCTGAAGTGAGCGTTAGAACTCTAATGACAAAACTCCAGCCGCAGAAAAAATTCAGGAGTTAAGTGCTTTATGGGCTAACGCCGGTTTATAAAGCTCTTAACTACTGTGCTCTAAAGTACGCTAACACCCATAAACTACCTATGTACCCCTAAACCGAGGTCCCCCCACATCGCCGCCACTCTAATAAAAATTTTTAACCCCTAATCTGCCGACCGCACACCGTCGCAACCTACATTATCCCTATGTACCCCTAATCTGCTGCCCCTAACATCGCCGACACCTACATAATATTTATTAACCCCTAATCTGCCCCCCCCCAATGTCGCCGCTACCTTACCTACACTTATTAACCCCTAATCTGCCGAGCGGACCTCGCCGCTACTCTAATAAATGTATTAACCCCTAAAGCTAAGTCTAACCCTAACACCCCCCTAAGTTAAATATAATTTAAATCTAACGAAATAAAATAAATCTTATTAAATAAATTAATCCTATTTAAAGCTAAATACTTACCTGTAAAATAAACCCTAATATAGCTACAATATAACAAATAATTATATTGTAGCTATTTTAGGATTTATTTTAATTTTACAGGCAACGTTGTATTTATTTTAACTCGGTACAATAGCTATTAAATAGTTAATAACTATTTAATAGCTACCTAGTTAAAATAATTACAAAATTACCTGTAAAATAAATCCTAACCTAAGTTACAATTAAAACTAACACTACACTATCTTCGGACCCTCTTCTGGACCTCTTCTTGCCGGATAGGATGAAGACTTCGGACCCTCTTCTGGACGGATCGGTGATACCCGGCGTGGTGAAGATAAGGTAGGGAGATCTTCAGGGGCTTAGTGTTAGGTTTTTTAAGGGGTGTTTTGGTTAGATTAGGGGTATGTGGGTGGTGGGTTGTAATGTTGGGGGGGTATTGTATGTGTTTTTTAAATGCAAAAGAGCTGTTTTCTTTGGGGCATGCCCTGCAAAAGGCCCTTTTAAGGTAATAGAGCTGTTAACTTTTTATTTTAGAATAGGGTAGGGCATTTTTTTATTTTGGGGGGCTTTGTTATTTTTTTAGGGGGCTTAGAGTAGGTGTAATTAGTTTAAAATTCTTGTAATCTTTTTTATTTTTTGTAATTTAGTGTTTGTTTTTTTGTAATTTAGTTTAGTTGATTTAATGGTAGATAATTGTAGGTAGTTTAGTTAATTTATTGATAGTGTAGTGTTAGGTTTAATTGTAACTTAGGTTAGGATTTATTTTACTGGTAATTTTGTAATTATTTTATCTAGGTAGCTATTAAATAGTTAACTATTTAATAGCTATTGTACCTAGTTAAAATAAAGTTGCCTGTAAAATAAATATAAATGCTAAAATAGCTACAATATAATTATTTGTTATATTGTAGCTATATTAGGGTTTATTTTACAGGTAAGTATTTAGCTTTAAATAGGATTAATTTATTTAATAAGATTTAATTTATGTTGTTAGATTTAAATTAAATTTAATTTAGGGGGTGTTAGTGTTAGGGTTAGACTTAGCTTTAGGGGTTAAAACATTTATTAGAGTAGCGGTGAGGTCCGGTCAGCAGATTAGAGGTTAAAACTTGAAGTTAGGTGTCGGTGATATTAGGGAGGGCAGATTAGGGGTTAATACTATTATTATAGGGTTTTTGAGTCGGGAGTGAGACGGTTTAGGGGTTAATACATTTATTATAGTGGCGGTGTGGTCCGGTCGGCAGATTAGGGGTTAATAAGTGTAGTTAGGTAGCGGCAACATTGGGGGGGCAGATTAGGGGTTAGTAAATATAATATAGGGGTCGGCGATGTTAGGGGCAGCAGATTAGGGGTACATAGCTATAATGTAGGTTGCGGCGGTGTACGGAGCGGCAGATTAGGGGTTAATAATAATATGCAGGGGTCAGCGATAGCGGGGGCGGCAGATTAGGGATTAATAAGTGTAAGGTTAGGGGTGTTTAGACTCGGGGTTCATGTTAGAGTGTTAGGTGCAGACTTAGGAAGTGTTTCCCCATAGGAAACAATGGGGCTGCGTTAGGAGCTGAACGCTGCTTTTTTGCAGGTGTTAGGTTTTTTTCAGCTCAAACTGCCCCATTGTTTCCTATGGGGATATCGTGCACAAGCACGTTTTTGAAGCTGGCCGCGTTCCTAAGCAATGCTGGTATTTAGAGTTGCAGTGGCGGAAAATTATGCTCTACGCTCCCTTTTGGGAGCCTAATGCAGCCCTTCAGAAAACTCTAAATACCAGCGTTGTTTAAAAGGTGTGGGGGAAAAAAAATATGCATAGCTAACGCACCCCTTCTAATGCAAAACTCTAAATCTAGGTGTTAGTAAGGCAGCATTAAGATCTGCCAATGAAAATCTTATTTCTCCTAAAAAAGCTAAACAAAAAAGAAAACATTTAATTAAAATATATAGAAATATTTTATTGAAAAATAAGTTAAATAAAGGAGCTTTTAGTCTGAAAAAAAACAGACATCAGAGTTAATTCTCCTGATACTAAAAATAAAATTATTTCCTCAGAATCAGATTCTGAGGATGCAGCTCCTATTAAGAAAGCATCCAAGAGGAAAGTAGACTTTGTTTATACATCTGAGTTTTTGGACTACATTTCAGAAAATGATAATTACTCTTGGCAGTCTTTATTTACTGAAGAACTTTCGGATAGTTCCTCCTCAGATTATATCCCAAAAAAGAATAAAATTAAAAAATCTATTAAAAAATGTTTAGATCCAGAGGATTTACAGCATCCTCGTTCCTCTAATTGGAGACCCTCCAAAAGGGTTGCAAAATTCCTGGATCATTATTTAAGAAAACCATTATTGGTTAAAGCCAGGTCTACTTTAAGAGCAGAATGCCCTAGACCATAGTTGCCGCATAAATCTTCTGTCATGCCAGAAGTGGACACAAATATTATTAAGTTTGTAAGCACAAATTTTTTTAATATCAGATAAATTATTGAAAGCTTAACAGGATAAATATCTGGACAATTTAGGTCCTATTACAAAAATGTTCGAACTAACCGAAGAAGCCATTGTTAATAAAGCTTTATTAGACCCTTATAGCATGACACAATGGATTAAGAGAGCTATTTATCACATGGGTGATGCCAAAACGGCTCTGTCTATTCAGCGTAGATGCATTATCCTACGTAAAATTGATCCCAAAATCTCAGACTTTGCCCCCACAGAGATGGGCCCCCATGCTGAGGGTCTCTTGTTTGGTGAACTTGGTCTTAAAGAGTTAAACTCCTATGTAAACACATTTAACTCACTGAACAAAGTAATGACTACCTCTAAAAAGATATTTTATCCTACACCTAATCGTGTTTTTGACTGGGCCGGGAGAGGAAGAGGCCGTTTTTCCAGTCGTCCTTTCTTCCCAAATTGGTCTCAATATCAATATCTATCCTTCCCTCCGCCAAACCAGTCACAACTAAACCTTCTTCCCTTCAAGAGCCCGTCCCTGGAATACAAGATTCTCTAGAGCAAGATCCTGTCCAAGACCTTTCTCAGGTAAGCTCTTTTTCTCCACTCAACACAAAATTTTTCCCTCACAAAGTTAGAGGCAAATTGTACCACTTTATAAAAAATTGGAGTTACATAACCTCAGACGCTTGGGTTATTCAAACTGTTTCAGGTCTCCTATTATATTTCACATCCCCTCCCTTTCAATATCTCCCTCCAAGACAGATTGTATTCTCAAAAATAGACTCAAGTCTTTTAGATCAAGAAATAGAAAATCTTCTGCTAAAACAGGCCATAGAAATAGCTCCAAACAACGAGAATTTGTTTATCAGCAATATGTTCTTTGTGAAAAAGAAAGATGGATCTCTCAGTCCAGTGATAAATCTAAGGGATCTGAATGCTTTTCTATCTTACAATCATTTCAAGATGGAGGGAATTCATCTTCTGAGAGATTGTCTTATGGACAAAGACTGGTTGGTAAGATTGGATTTAACAGATGCTTATCTTACCGTTCCTATCCATCCCTCTCATCACAATTTCCTCTGTTTTTTCTGGAGGAGTCAAATCTGATAATTTTATTGTCTACCTTTTGGTCTTTCCTCTGCCCCTAGGGTGTTCACAAAAATTTTGAACCCGTTGTAGCGTGGCTTAAATTAAGAGGAATTAGTCTGATCATTTATCTGGACGATATTCTTATTATGAATCAGGATCATTCTCTCCTCCTTTCCCACTTGGATTTGACCCTAAATATTTAAAATAACTTAGGTTTCCTTATCAACTTCAAAAAATTGGTTCTTATTCTGTCTCAGAAACATATTTTTCTCGGTTTTCTGATAGATACTTCTTTATCAACTCGTAAGTTTTCCTTGGAGAAAGTGAAGAAAATAATATTGGAAATTTCTAATTTTTTTTTTTTTTTATGTTTCAAAAGCTTTAAGTTTCGCAATAACAGTACATTAAAATGAGATGCAAAAACAAGAAAACACCAATTACATCTTTAAAGGTCTCGGGTACATTAACCGATATAAAGAATAAGAGATTTGCTTTTTAGGATTTTGCTGTAAGTCAGTTGGAATAGATAACGTCTCTATTATACACTTGTCTCATATTGTAAGGTAATGAATGCTGATGATATTATCTCGATGTCCATGTATCATAGTTATTGTCTCTTTCAGAGAAATGTTCTCGGTCATCGAGCATTGGTTTACCCCGAGAACCCCTGTACATAAATAGTAAACTGTTGAAATGTTGAACATAATATTTAAAGGTGTAATAACGTACACCAAACAATATACACAAATCCCGACATACATTGAACCTTGATGCAAGTCGGCTGTTTATAACAATAATAAAAGTAGAAAAGAGAAAAAAAGTAGAAAAGGGAAGTGTGGGAGAGAGGTGTGCAGTTTCTGGCGGAGGGAGAGAAAAGAAAAAAAAGGGGGTGTGGGGAAGTCACAAGGTCAGGTGTTTGTGTGAGCTATGTCAGAGCCCTAGCAGCATGAAGGGTTTAGTGGGAATCTATGTGATCTGAGGACTTCAGATCTCCAGCATGTATTCATGGATTTCAATTTTGTAGTCTCTGAGATATCGGAACCTGTAAGCTGTAAGTGCCTGTCGACTTGGGTACGCTAGTCGTTGGGTGTAGGAACATGTATGGATTTCCAGTTCTTTGGGACCAGGGATTTTGCACTGTTGAGCATAATGTATAGAAGGTGTTTTTTAGGTTTTTCAGTAAGTTTGGGGAGGCCGTGGAAGAGCAGAAGACCAGGTCCTCTGTCCAATGTGATATGCAGTTTGGAATCTATAGTATCCAGGACACTCTGCCAGTATGTTTTAATTAATACACAGTGCCACCAGATGTGGATAAGTTTTCCCTGTTCCCCACATCCTCTCCAGCATCTCCCATCTGTCTGTTTGTATATTTTTTTAATTTTGTCTGGTGTAAGGTAATTGGACTCAAGGAGTCTGGCTGAGACCGAGGCTTTGGAGTGGTTATGGAATATTTTCAGCCATTCCTTATCTGTAGGGGAAATGTCCAATTCTCTGTTCCATTGTCTGATGTAGGATAGCAGGGGTGTCTCTTTGTGTGAGGTTAGCAAGTGGCACAATATGGAAGTAAGGTGTCTTGGAGTGCGGAGTAGTAGACAAAGTGTTTTCAGTAGGGTTGGTTGTCTGGTTAAACGTATCAGTCTTTTGTGGGTCAGTAAATAATGTTGTAATTGTGTGTGGAAATACCAGGGGACTTTTAGGCCACTTCGTTCCAATTCCTCTCGTCGGTGTGAGATTGACCCCCAAATACTTGAGTGTGCGAGTTTGGATCCATAATTTACATATGCCAGCAAGTTGTCATAGTTCCGCTTGGGGGAGGTTTATATTCAAAATTTCGGACTTGGCTTGGTTCAAATAGAAATTGGACACTTTGCCATATTCCTCAAATTCTCAAAGAATCTCTGGGAATGATATTAGGGGATTTGTGATGGTCAGTATAACATCGTCTACGTATAAGCATAATAACAGCAGCGACAGCAGACATCCCTGCTGGGTGCCGTTGCTAATGAAAAAGGGTTCTGACAAGATACCATTTATTTTAACCTGCACAGGGTTGAATATAAAGAAAAAACCTTATTCATAAAATTTTGTCCAAAATTCATCTTTGACAGGGTAGCTCTAAGAAAGGTCCAGCTGACCCTGTCGAAGGCTTTCTCAGTGTCAGTAGATATAAGAATGGAAGGGATATTGTTGCACTGTACATAATTTACAAGGGGATTGGCCTTTATGGTATTATCCCTGGCAAATCCCACCTGGTCAGGAGATATTAATCATGGTAGAAGTTTGTTTAGCCTGATTGAGAGTATTTTTGCGTAAAGTCCACATTCAGTAATGATATTGGTCTAAAGTTTTCTGGGCGGTTTGCCGGGTTTTGGGATGGTGGTTATATGTGCCAATAGCATAGAAGGAGGAAACTCCTGTACACCTTCTATTGAGTTAAATAGTAATGCCAAGTTTGATGATAGTATGTGTTTGAATAACTTATAGTATTTGACGCTAAAGCCGTCGGGGCCTGGGCTTTTGCCTACCGGTAGTGTATCAAATGTGTGCGCAACTTCCTCTGCTGTGAAGGGGGTTTCTAACTCTGTGGCCTCTTCCTGTGATAATGAAGGGAGCGTTAGGGAATCTAAGTATGCGTCGGTTTCAGGTGGTGTTGGACGTTTATCCTCTGCTCCCTGAACATCCCTAAGGTTCTGTATGTTGTACAAGTTATGGCCCTAGCTAGTAGATTGCCGGGTTTGTCCCCGAATTCAAAGTATTCTGTTGTAATTTTAGGGCTATTTTTTGATGGTCTATCGAATGTAGGTTTTGGATTTCAGCCCTTGTGTTTTGGAGCTCGGATTTAATTGAAGAGTCAGTGGGTGTTTTTTTATGTTTTACTTCTAAATCGTGTATCTTGGATAGAAGAGTTGAGTTTGTTTAGAGAGCAAAGGTCTCTGTTTAATAAGCTCTCCCCTCATCACACACTTATGCACCTCCCAGACAATGTGTTTAGGTGATACACCAATGTCATTATGTTGGAAATATTCCTTAAGCGTATTTTACACTTGGGTCTTGGTTACCTGATTGTTTAACATGAAGTTGTCAAATCTCCAAATGAAGGGGTAGTCAGGGATAGTGGGCCACTTTAATTTGCAAATGGGGCATGGTCAGACCATGTCATGGGGAGTATCTGAGTGTTCATAACCGAAGCTAGGGGGGTTTTGCCTGTAAAAATGTAGTCAATCCTTGTGAAAAAATCATGGGGGTGTGATAAGAAGGTGTGATCTTGATGTGTTGGGTGTAGGGTTCGCCATGTGTCATGCACTGCTAGCTCTTCAAGTCTGGTGTTACACTGTTTTATTATTTTCTTTGAAATAGATGTTGTGGCTCTAGATGTGTCTAATTGGGGGTCTAATGGGAGGTTAAAGTCACCACTGATAATCAGCACTCCCTTTCTTAGTTCCAGAATTTTATTCGTGAGAGAGGTTATGAACTTATTCTGGTGTTGGTTCGGAAAATATGCGTTGAATAGAGTGACCATTCTATTATGTAGGCTGCCCACGACTATTAGAAACCTTCCTTCCTTGTCTTTTTCTATGTGTGTCGGTGAGAAGGGGAAGGAGTGGTTGATTAGTATTCCCACCCCATTTTTTTTTGTGTTGCCTGATGTAAAGTAGGATATTGGGAATTTGGGATTGTGCCAATTTGGTTCTTTGCCCTTCTTAAAATGGGTTTCCTGAATAAATAGTATATCACAGTGCATTCTAATGGCATCTCTAATCAAGTGGGTTCTCTTTTCTGGAATATTAAGTCCTTTAGTGTTTAGGGTCATCACTGTCAGATTATGAACACTGTGTGAGGGCATTTTGTAGTGGGGGGGAGAAAAAAAAAGGGGGGTAGGGTAAAAGGGGTTTGGAAAAGAGTTATTTAAGGTCGAGAGAGAGAGAAGAAAAGAGACTGTTACCCAAAATCCGCAACCCCAGTTGTGTGTGGGACTCCGCTGTGGTCAGACGGCCGCAGCAGTGACCATTAATTCAAGCGTAACAGATGTGTATAGGGGAGAGGTTGTAGTGTGTAGAGAAAGGATAACCTGTCCTGATTGTTTCAGAGGGTATGGAATAGAATAGAAAAGTAAAGTGTGAGACCAGTATCCCCACACCTGAAAAGAGTAGTGTGTATCAGTATGAGGTATTAGGGTCATCATATCGTGAGTTAGTCTAATGCTGAGAAAAAACCTGGGTGTATGTTAAATACAGGGAGCATGACAAAAGAGGGCAGATGGTCAGTTATAAGGACAGCGTATGTGGCATCACACGTATCTGCACAATAATACCACCAAATTTCTAGGGGAGTCCTGTGTAAATCCCTGTTTGGGGGGGACTAATAGCTGCTCAGCCCGTGTTAATAACCAATGGTGATTGTCTGATGTGTACCCATAGGCTGTCAAAGTTGCAGTTAGTAAAGACCTGAAATTGCCCTACTCAAAACACGAACATCACAAATACATGTATGGAAAATACATAAAGGAGACAACATTGCACAATTCTTAGTATACAAGTATGCAAAACAATACTTATCAGGCTTTTCTTGGAAGACTGCTGTAGCAAAAGTTTGAGGCATTAAATGTCTGCCCAGTATATGTTAGTTACTTAACAGGGCCATCCTCCTGTATGTTTTGGTCTTGTCAGGGGTTTATCCCCCTGTCGGGTAGTGAAATGTTGATATCCAGTGCTTTACAAAAATCAGACAGGTCAGATGGTGTTCTGTAAATAGCGTGTGTTCCATTATTCGCAGCTATTATACACACTGGGAAGCCCCATTTGTATTGAATTTTATGTGATTGAAATTCGCTGGTAATGAACTTAAGGTCTCTTCTTTTCTGCAAAGTTATTTGGCTCAGGTCAGAAAAGATCTGTAGGGGTGTTCCCGCATGTGTCACATCTTTGAGGATTCTCGCTTTTTGTGATATGGTGTCTTTGTCTTTATAGCTCAAGAACTTGACTATAATGTCTCTTGGGGGCACTTTAGGAGAAGGTCTTGGTCGCAAAGCCCTATGTGCCCTTTCCAGTGGAATATCTGTTGAGTTTGGCGTTCCTTTAATTGTTCTAAAAAATGCTTCTAGATATCCCTCTAGTGCGGTATTAGTGACTGTCTCAGGGACTCCCCTGATTCGTAAATTATTCCTTCTTCCCCTATTATCGAAGTCTTCAGTCCTTGATAGCAGAAACTGTATGTTCTCCTCTTGATCTTGAATATGTTGTGAGTTGGAGGTAACCTGCAACTGTAAGGTCTCGTGTTTAGTTTCAAGCTTCTGAACCTGTTGACTGACCTGATGAAAATCTTTCTTTAAATCTCCAAATAATGATCTCATCTCCGTCAGTACAGCGTTTATGTCAGATTTGGAAGATATAACATTGAGATCCTCTCTGGTTAAAAGCTTTTGGTGCTGTTGCTCTGATGGGGATCCTTAAACAGGTGTTGATGCCGAAGTTGGAGATGGGACCATGCTCATCATGTCTGTTCTCAATGTAGCTGGCCTGAGAAAACTAGCAAGACCTGTGTTTTTTGGGCCCTTATCTGCCTTATTGTGCTTTCTGTTAGACATGGCTTGATCCTGATTTGGTGGTTTACTTTATACAGTTAGTAGCCTAATCACCTCCTCAACTGTGATTGGATTTGCTTGCTGTGAGAGCAGATTTTTTCCCCTTTTTTTTCTTTCCCTTTTCCCCCTTTTATGTGTGTCACTTTGCCTTGCTGCACATATGTTGGGTCAGCTCTTTCCACGTCTCAGCAAATGCACCGTGTGTGCTGTGGGATAAGGGAGCAGTGTGAAGCTTCCATGTCTAATGTAATTTTGGGGCCTGTTTCTTGTATTTTCTTCCCCTTCAGTGTTTGTTATAAAGGCCTCTATGTCTGTGAGATGTGACTGGCTATATAGCTGCCCCAGGGCCCCTGCCCCATATGTTAGGCTTAGGCAGTTAACCTTTGTGTGTCTGTCCCTGGATGTGGTCTCACCTCTGTGCTTTAGGCTCCTGCCCCACGTGGAATGGCTGTGGCTCTCTCTTTCTGCCGGGATGTGATTCCCAAAGCCCAGTCCCCTTCTCTACAAGACCGGCTGTATCTGCAAGTGCCTGTAGACAGAAGCAATGATCTGCCTGTTTGTCGGTACTACTTCTGTGCCTCTGCCAAGTGCCTGTTTAGGCTGCGCCCGAGTCCTGCGTTGCCTGATTGCTATCAGATGCAGATGGGCGGCTGTTAGGTCTGTTGCAGCTTATCGTGCATAAATGTTCCAGTCCGTTGTTACGGTTACCCATAGTCTCGCTGAGAGATGGACCGCTTAGTAGCCTGGATTCCTATTGCTGAATAGGGGAGAAGCTGTTTTCCATAGTATTCTATATGAGTCTCGCAAATGTAGAATAATCCCCCTAGCTGTAGTACAGCTAGGATACCCTTCTGCCCACAAAAACGAGTCAACGCTGCGATTGAGGGTCAACCAAGAACTCAGGACTGGGATGCCCAGCCTTCTTTTTATTGAGGTTACATGCACACAGGACACTCCCAGGGGGGAAGCATAAAATCCCCCATCACACATTTGGTACATTTAGATAGAGAGACAACGCCCTTTGACAGGCCACAATAGAATTACATTACTTCAGCAGATAACAAGTTACACACAAGAAAACAATGCATTCCATCTTATCAACTAGCAGTCTGACTCCGGAGGTGATTAGACAATGGGAATGTTTATCACTAAACTTAATTAGAGCTGATGCCAGCAAACTTGTATTTAGAAAATAGCTTCTTAAAGCTGAACAAAGTTAACTCTTTCAGTTCTGACCGAAGAGTCTGTCACATAGCACTTAACGGTACACAATGAAAACTAATGCTTCTGTAACAGTGCTCCCTTTCTGTGGAACACTCTGGCAGACACAGTCTGACCCCTTTTCGGGGCAGACTAAGGCTGTCCAGACTGCTGGTTATGCGGGACTGACGTCGGTTTGTCTGGACAACCCGTCGGCGTTGCCATTCTGTTTCCCAGGTCTGTAAGTAATGGTGAAATTGAAGGGTTGCAACGATAAACTCCAACGTAATAGCCTGCCGTTATCTCCAGAGACCCGGTTCAGCCACACCAACGGGTTATGGTCGGTGACCAGAGTGAACTCCTGCCCATATAAATAGGGAGTAAATTTCTTTAATGCCCACACCAAAGCCAAACACTCCTTTTCGACCGCTGCATAGCTGACTTCGCGGGGCAGGAGCTTCCGGCTGATGTAGGCAACTGGATGCTCCCCTCCGTCTTCGCCTACTTGGCTGAGGACGGCACCCAGCCCGAACATGGAAGCATCTGTATGGATGATAAAACGTTTGTTAAGGGCTGGGGCGGCCAAGACAGGAGCATTAGTTAGAGCATTTTTGAGAGCCTGGAAAGACGTTTCACAGTGGGGAGACCACAGGACCTGTCGAGGTAAGTTCTTCTTGGTCAAGTCAGTCAGGGGTTTGGCAAGTGTGCTGTAGTCTGGTACAAACCGTCTATAGTACCCTGCCGTGCCCAGGAAGGCTAGGACCTGAGTCTTAGTGATGGGGGTGGGCCAATTGGCGACAGCTTCTACAGGGAGTGCAGAATTATTAGGCAAATGAGTATTTTGACCACATCATCCTCTTTATGCATGTTGTCTTACTCCAAGCTGTATAGGCTCGAAAGCCTACTACCAATTAAGCATATTAGGTGATGTGCATCTCTGTAATGAGAAGGGGTGTGGTCTAATGACATCAACACCCTATATCAGGTGTGCCTAATTATTAGGCAACTTCCTTTCCTTTGGCAAAATGGGTCAAAAGAAGGACTTGACAGGCTCAGAAAAGTAAAAAATAGTGAGATATCTTGCAGAGGGATGCAGCACTCTTAAAATTGCAAAGCTTCTGAAGCGTGATCATTGAACAATCAAGCGTTTCATTCAAAATAGTCAACAGGGTCGCAAGAAGCGTGTGGAAAAACCAAGGCGCAAAATAACTGCCCATGAACTGAGAAAAGTCAAGCGTGCAGCTGCCAAGATGCCACTTGCCACCAGTTTGGCCATATTTCAGAGCTGCAACATCACTGGAGTGCCCAAAAGCACAAGGTGTGCAATACTCAGAGACATGGCCAAGGTAAGAAAGGCTGAAAGACGACCACCACTGAACAAGACACACAAGCTGAAACGTCAAGACTGGGCCAAGAAATATCTCAAGACTGATTTTTCTAAGGTTTTATGGACTGATGAAATGAGAGTTAGTCTTGATGGGCCAGATGGATGGGCCCGTGGCTGGATTGGTAAAGGGCAGAGAGCTCCAGTCCGACTCAGATGCCAGCAAGGTGGAGGTGGAGTACTGGTTTGGGCTGGTATCATCAAAGATGAGCTTGTGGGGCCTTTTCGGGTTGAGGATGGAGTCGCTCAAAATATTCCTTGAGCATGTTTACATGGAATCTCTTTCTAAGATTGTTGTCATGGCAGCTAGCTATCACATAAGTGGTGTCTCCCATTTTCTCTACGATCTGGTAGGGGCCCTGCCAGGACGCCTGCAGTTTGTCTGTTTTCATCGGCTAAGTACTAACACCTTTTGTCCTATGGTGAAGATTCTCTTTCGGGCCCCCCGATCGTACCATACTTTCTGTCTTCTCTGGGCTGACTGGAGATTAGCCCGCACGGATTTGGCTAATTGCTCCATTCGGTCCCTGAGTTCCAGCACGTATGGCACAATGGGGACACCGTCAGTCTCCATCTCTCCCTCCCAGTGCTCCCGGATCAGGTTTAGGGGTCCCCGTACCTTTCTTCCGTAGAGCAACTCGAAGGGAGAGAACCCTGTTGTTTCCTGGGGCACCTCCCGATAAGCAAATAGGAGGTGCGGCAGGAAGCGTTCCCAGTCTCGGTATTCCTGAGTGAACGTCTTGAGCATTTGCTTGAGGGTCCCATTGAACCTCTCACACAGCCCGTTCATATGGGGGTGGTATGGGGAGCTCAGGAGGGACTTAATTTTGCAAACCTGAAAGAGTTGTTGGGTCAATTCAGCCGTAAATTGGGTGCCTTGGTCGGATAGGATTTCTTTTGGAAATCCTACCTGGGAGAACACCTGTACTAGTGCATTTGCTACCGTATCCGCTTGTATGTTGGATAGGACGACAGCCTCTGTGTACCTGGTAGCGTAGTCCACTACGGTAAGAATGTAGCGCTTACTGGAGGGACTAGGGGTAGCCAGTGGTCCCACTAGGTCAATAGCAACCCGGCTGAAGGGTTCCTCTACAATGGGCATATTTACTAGATGGGCTTTAGGTTGATCGCCTCGCCTTCCTACTCGTTGACACACATTGCAGGTATTACAGTAAGTTCTAACGTCAGTGTGTACCCCTGGCCAAAAGAACATGTGAGTAATGCGGTGTAGGATACGGGTTACGGCTAGGTGGCCTGCTAAGGGGATGTCGTGGCCTATCTTGAGGATTTCTTGACGGTATTTGTGGGGCACTACCAGCTGTTGCCTACGCTGTCCCCTTTTCTCTGTCAAGCGGTATAGTTTCCCTTTTTCCCATAAGAATGTTTCGTTATCTGCCCTGCCCCCTCCAGTCTCTGCTCGTTCCCGGTACTTTTGTAAGGTCGGGTCAGTCTTAGACTCTGTCTCGAAAGCATCTGGTGTGTCCCAGGGTATGGGGCCTAACATGTCAGGAAAGGTCGGGGTAGGTCTTACCTGTGTCTCCCGCACTGGTGAGAGCTCTCGCTCTGTCCGGGCTTGGGCCCGTGTAGTCACTGGGTCCGCCTCGTTGTTGCATACTGGAGCATAGGCAGAAGTCATGGGGCCCAAATCGTTGCCCAGTAGTACTTTGGCAGGTAAATTATCCATTATGCCCACGTTCACAGCCCCCTTAACCGCTCCCCAATCAAGATGCACTTTAGCTGTTGGAATTTTGTACACCCCCCCCCCCCCCCGCCACTCTAACGGCCACAGTCTGTCCGGATCGCTTGTGCTCCGGCACCAAATGACTCTGTACCAGCGTGATAGTAGCCCCTGTGTCTCTCAATCCCTCGGTAGATTGCCCCTCGAGCCATACCTTCTGCCTTATGGTGCTGGCGGTTATCTGAGGCAGCATATACAGGGTCCTCCTCGTGAAGCGGCCCCAAATATTCCTCCATAGGGGCCTCTTGGTTAACACAGAGGGCCCGGGCCGGACGATATAACCCAGAGGGGTAATTGTAATTCCTCGGTGTCTGGCGCGTATTAAGGGGGCAGCTAGCCATGAAATGCCCTGGTTGCTTGCATCAGTGGCAAGTCGGTCTGGGACGTTCAGAGCTGTTATTGGGTGGTCCTGAGTGTTGGGCGGGCCCTGCGGGCACCGGGGCTCGAAATTCAGCACGAGGGGGTGCACGGTAAACCTCTCTGGGTTTGACCCGTGCTGGAGCTCGGTAGTTCGTGGGTTCGTGAAGACGGGAGTCATAATGTTCATCGCCCAATTTTGCTGCTTCTTCTAAGGTAGAAGGTCGCCTGTCTCGCAGCCGCCATTCCTTCCCTTGCTGTTCCATGCCATTATAAAAATGTTCTAAGAGAAACAATTGTAAAATTTCCTCACCAGTCACCGCTTTACTTCCGCTCATCCAGTGATTGCCACTCTCCGCATTCGGTGCGCCCATTCCATATGGGTATCGTTAGGCTTCTTTTTCGTGCCTCGAAACTGTCAGCGATACGTGTCCGGAGTTACCGCGTACCGTTGCAACAGTGTCTCCTTAACTAGCTCATACTGTGTCACTTCCTCAGCACCCAGAGTACGAAAGGCTTCCAGGGCTCGCCCGGATAGTTTCCCAGACAATATCGTGGGCCACTCTCTGTTGGGAATCTGGTGCAGGGCACATTGCCTTTTGAAGTCTGCCAAATATTCATCAATCCCTGTCTCACTCTCTAGGAAGGGTCGAAATGCTGCATAGGGTATCTTGGGCCTCCCAGCATTTTCGACAGGGATGATTACCTGCGGGGCTTCAGCATTGCGGTGTGCGTTCGCTAGGTTGAGTTCGTGGGCTCGAGTCTTTCGTATATCCTCATCCGCTTCCGCCATCAACTGCTGTACCAATTCCATGGAGGGGTTCGGCCCGTACAGTGAGAGCCTCTCCCGAACAATCCTCGTTTTTTTGTCACTAATTGTGGTTGGTGTTTCCGCCATTGTGAAGCTCTGATCCAATTCAGTCAATTCTGCGATGAGTTCTGACCGAAGGGTCTGTCACATAGCACCTAACGGTACACAATGAAAACTAATGCTTCAGTAACATCCGTGAACACTCGTATCGATGGTGGCAGAGAGGTGTTGCAACCAAGGTAAGGTCTCAAGGCCGTTTAGGCCAGAGGCATCTAAGTTGCTCTGAGGTTCACCTCTTCTTTATCCTGAACTTCAGGTCAGTGGCTCCGTATGTTGCTGGATGTTTGCCCAGGATTAGGCATAAAGTATACTGGGTGATGCCCTTTTTTTAAGCTTAGGTCGGATGTGGGGCTTAGGAGCCAAGGTTCAGGCAGCCATATTCCTGTGTGGTCAGGCTCCACCCCCGGAAATTTCTCATTTACTAAAGAAAAAGTTTTTTCCAATCAGATCTCTTGCAAGAATCGTAGGTCTTCTTCCATCTTCAATTCAAGCAATTTTTCCAGCTCCATTACATTACAGAGCTTTGCAGAGATTAAAAATATTTTATTTAAGGAAGGGTTTCTCCTATTCGCACAAGATCTCTTTATCAGAAGAAGCCAGGATCAAATTGATCTGGTGGCTTTCCAATATAGATGCTTGGAATGGCAAAGCTATATTTGGAAAAGCTCCAAATGTTATTATAGAATCGGATGCGAGCAATTCAGGTTGGGGTGCCAGATATGGTTCCCTGATTACTGGAGGCAAATGGTCAATTTCGGAATGCAAGATGCGCATCAATTGCCTCAAATTGATTGCCGGCTCATTTGCAATAAAGAGTTTTGTCAAACAAAATTCTCCTATCTCTATTCTTTTACGGATGGACAACATTTCGGCGGTTTGTTATCTGAATCATTTGGGTGGAACTCATTCCAAACAACTATCAGATATAATGAAGAATTTCATTCATCAATGTCTCCAGAACAATATCTTTATTTGAGCAAAGTACATTCCGGGTCTCTCCAATACAGCTGCAGATTGGGGTTCTCGTTACTCATCGGACTCAAGTGACTGGGAATTATATCCATATATTTTTCAGAGCTTACAACTGATCAGAGGTCCGTTCTCGATAGACTTATTTGCATCTCACTTGAATTACCAAATTCTTTCTTTCTTCAGTTGGCGTCCAGATCCAGAAGCCCTAGCAGTAGATGCTTTTTTTCAGACTTGGCCCCTCCAAGGAGCATATGCTTTCCCTCCCTTCTCAATGATTCCTCGAGTCTTGAATATCATCAGGAGGAGTCAAATTTCCCTTGTTCTGATATCCCCTTTTTGGCCGAACCAATCATGGTACCCATCCCTTCTGGAGATGTCCTTTCTCTTCCCAGTTCTCCTCCCTCTTGGTTCCACATCTTTTACTAGATCCAAACTGAGATTTTCACAATCTAGTACTTCAAGGTTCTCTTCAGCTCATTGCTTGGACAATTTCAGGGGATCCTGGGCCTCCAAAGTACTTTCTTCTTCAGCTAGATCATTATTACAAGATACCTGGTCACCAGGAACTAAAAATTGTTACCTTTCAGCCTGGGCCAGATGGTCTAGCTGGTGCAGTCAAAAACATTTGGATCCCTTTTCAGCTCCTTTGAGCATGATTCTAGATTTTCTTTCTTCCTTATTTGAGGAAGGTTTAGCTTATAGATCTATTAATGTTTATAGATCAGCTATATCTTCAGGTCACAAACTTATTAACAATACACCTATTGGTTAACATATTTTTATTTCCAGGCTTATGATATCTATCAAACTTAACCCCTTAATGACCAGACCATTTTTCAATTTTCTTACCCTTAAGGACAAAGGCTATTTTTGCATTTCTGCAATACTTGTGTTTAGCTGTAATTTTCCTCTTACTCATTTACTGTACCCACACATATAATATACCATTTTTCTCGCCATTAAATGGACTTTCTAAAGATACCATTATTTTCAGCATATCTTATAATTTACTATAAAAAAAATTTAAAATATGAGGAAAAAATGGAAAAAACACACTTTTTCTAACTTTGACCCCCAAAATCTGTTACACATCTACAATCACCAAAAAACACTCATGCTAAATAGTTTCTAAATTTTGTCCTGAGTTTAGAAATACCCAATGTTTACATGTTCTTTGCTTTTTTTGCAAGTTATAGGGTAATAAGTACAAGTAGCACTTTGCTATTTCCAAACCACTTTTTTTTCAAAATTAGCGCTAGTTACATTGGAACCCTGATATCTGTCAGGAATACCTGAATAACCCTTGACATGTATATAATTTTTTTTAGAAGACATCCCAAAGTATTGATTTAGGCCCAATTTGGTATATTTCATGCCACCATTTCATTGCCAAATGCGAACAAATTAAAAAAAAAAGTTATTCACAAATTTTTTCACAAACTTTAGGTTTCCCATTGAAATTATTTACAAACAGCTTCTGCAATTATGGCACAAATGGATGTAAATGCTTCTCTGGGATCCCCTTTGTTCAGAAATAGCAGATTTATATGGCTTTGGGGTTGCTTTTTGGTAATTAGAAGGCCGCTAAATGCCGCTGCACACCACACGTGTTTTATGCCCAGCAGTGAAGGGGTTAATTAGGGAGCTTGTAGGGAGCTTGTAGGGTTAATTTTAGCTTTAGTATAGTGTAGTATACAACCCCAAGTATTGATCTAGGCCTATTTTGGTATATTTCATGCCACCATTTCACCGCCAAATGCGAGCAAATAAAAAAAAAAACGTTACATTTTTCACAATTTTAGGTTTCTCACTGAAATTATTTACAAACCGCTTGTGCAATTATGGCACAAATTGATGTAAAAGCTTCTCTGGGATCCCCTTTATTCAGAATTAGCAGACTTATATGGCTTACTTATATGGCTTTGGCGTTGCTTTTTGGTAATTAGAAGGCCGCTAAATGCTGCTGCGCACAACAAGTGAATTATGCCCAGCAGTGAAGGGGTTAATTAGGTAGCTTGTAGGGAGCTTGCAGGATTAATTTTAGCTTTAGTGTAGAGATCAGCCTCCCACCTGACACATCCCACCCCCTGATCCCTCCCAAACAGCTCTCTTCCCTCCCCCACCCCACAATTGTCCCCGCCATCTTAAGTACTGGCAGAAAGTCTGCCAGTACTAAATAAAAGGAGTTTTTTTTTTTTTTTTTTTAAATAAAAATAATAAAATATTTTAGCTGTGATAGACCCCTACCTTAGCCCCCAACCTCCCTGACCCCCCCCCCCCCAGCCCTCTAACCCTCCCCCCTACCTAATTGCCGCCATCTTGGGTACTGGCAGCTGTCTCAAAGTACCCAGTTTGTCCCCAAAAACAAAAGTATGTATTTTCCTTTTGAGCTTTAAAAGCTTTTTATGTAGTGTAGCAGCCCCCCCCCCACAATACCCCCACCACCTTTCCCCTCCCAGATCCTTTTATATTTAAATTTTTTATAAACTTCCCCCCCCTCTCCATCCTCATTGGTGTTAGTGGCTAATGAGCGCGCACGCGCGCACACACATGCGCGCACCCCCCCGCACGCTCCTGGCACCCGGCGTGCACATTGCACTTACAGGAACCGGATGCCGGGTACCGATGGGCCACCCACCTGTCACCCTTCTACGCTCCCACCCACTAACGAAAGGCACCATCGCTACCGGTGCAGAAAGGGCCACAGAGTGTCTCTCTCTGCATCAGAGTCTTGTAAAAAGGTATTGCAGGATGCCTCCATATCGAGGCATCACTGCAATACCCTGAGAGATGCTGGAAGCGATTGCGATCACTTCCAGCACTCTGTTAGACAACTGACGTACCAGGTACGTCTATTGTCATTAATAGTTTTTGCATGACGTACCTGGTATGTCAGTTGTCATTAAGGGGTTAAAAGACATCCTTTGGCTAAGTATTCTTCCTTCTGGGATGTTAATTTAATTTTTTATTTTTTTAAATCTTGGCCCTCTAATGAATTCCTTTCTCTTAAACAACTTTCTTTCAAGCTTGCAACTCTTCTCTTTTGTCTTGCAGATGAGTTTCGGATGTTAAAGCCATTCACTTCTCTTCCCAGATGTTTTCTCCTCAAGGAGTCATTTTCAATATTTCTAAAAGAACTAAGTCTATGTCCTCTTCTATTTTCCATCCTTATTTTTCTGAATGTGCTTCTTTATGCGTTGTTCTTTGCCTCAAGGAATATGAGAAACATACCCTGTCTTTTCTATCTTCTTTCTCTTCAAACCAACTCTTGATTTCTTTTTCTCCTCCTCACTTTCCTGTTTTCACTACTTCTATTAGTAGATGGATTAAATGGATAATGAATGAAGCAGGTATTGATGAATCCTTTTCTTCCCATTCCATAAGGGGAGCGGCAGCCTCTAAGGCCTTCTGTAAGTCAGCTTCCCTTCAGGAAATTCTAAATGCTGCTGACTGGTCTTCAGATTCTGTTTTTAGACAGTTTTATTTTAAACCCATTAATTCTTTGCCTCAATGTTTAATAGATTAAATGTTTGTGTGTATAGCTTTAAACTTGCAAAATAGGAGTCTCTGTCCTTGTAATAAAATTCTGATTATCCTAGCTTTGTGAAGGAATAATCTAGATTTTATTAAAGAGACAGAGACAAGTATTTTCCTTCCCTTTGTTTCCCTTCCCTTTGGTTTATAATTTTTTATATTAGATGACTAATTCATTTATATTTATTTCAGCTCCTGGTCCCTCTCCTTCAGGATTCTGAACATCCACTAAATTCAGAAGAGGATCTCCAGTTTCAAGCTTCTCAGCATCTATTTTCCACGAATCCCTCGGAATGTCACCTTCGTTGTCAAGTTTCTTCAGATGATCTGAGTTTCATGTTTTTTTCTGTTTTTCTTCTGGTTTTTACTTATGTTCTACGTTTTTGTTTATGGACTTATTTGTGAAGACTTCAATTTGGGATACTATTTGGACAGTTTATAGCAAGTTGAACATTTTTGATAGGTCTAAACTAGATCACACCATCCAGGGTTTCTTCTCATTGGTTACCATATTCATTTCTTTGTTTTCTATGTTAAATATCTAAATATGTTCATTGTTACTTTGAATGGCTGTTGAGCAGTAAAGGAAAAGGCTTATGCAAAATACTTGTCTCTGTCTCTTTAATAAAATCTAGATTATTCCTTCACAAAGCTAGGATAATTGGAATTTACCAGCATCCTTAGATTCCCCAAGCAATGCTGATACACTTGGCAAGCTTATTAATGGACTTAAATGCCAGAGCGTTTTATACACACTTTTTTTTTATTGTGCAGAGGATGACCATGTGTAGTCATCCTCATTTAAAAGCTTAAACTTCTGCTTCAAATTACGATCAAGCATATACTTATAAATTGGGACATTGTGAATGGAATTGCACCATCTTTGTTCATAAGTAGGCTCAGGCATTAATGCTATAGATACTTTATATTAAAAGGACATTATTACATATTATTAATTTACTTAAAATGTCTCTGTAAAATGTGCTCTACCCAACACATAAATAAAATTCACATAACTATAATGCATGGATCAAGCAAACTAAATTATGTTTTTGGATGAATAGGTAAAAAAAGACAGTGTGGTTTAATATTCTTTTTCCTGCGCAATGAGCATACAGTTTGTTATTGTACATCTGAACTGGATATGTATTCTCCTTTTAAGACTTAGTGATAATCATTCAGTGATTTAATTGCTTGCTAAAGATTCATGCACACATTTGCATTATATATGTGTTATGCTTTTGCATTAATAATAAATATATTGGAAGATCATTATTTGTTCTGAAAAAAATGTTCAACTATAATTTGTTTCTGTTAAAACTATATAATGTTAACTTATGTTTTCGTTAGTTGGAAACAGTCTGAGAGGAGGCACACATTTTCTCAAGAAAATGTATTTAAATTTAGCAATAAATTGAAAAATGACATTTCTAATTGCTACATGTAATTGAACTCTGTAAGGGATACACTATTATTAAAACTACCAGGGATATGCATGGTGCTATCCTAAAATGTAATACAGCAAAAAGAAATATGGACAGACTCGAAGGATCTTTTAGTTCATTACCTGTGTCAAATTCTGTTTCTATGTTTCTATCAATTTAAATATAAAAAAGGGACACAAAAGTTCAAAAAAGAAAACGGTCAGCAAAGTGGTTAAAGGGACATTCTGATCAAAATTTAAAGGGTTAGTCAACACCAGAATTTGTGTTGTTTTAAAAGATAGATAATCCCTTAATTACCAATTCCCCAGTTTTGCATAACCAACACAGTTATAATTATACAAGTTTTACCTCTGTAATTACCTTGTATCTAAACCTAAGCAGACTTCCCCCTTATTTCAGTTATTTTGACAGACTTGCATTTTAGCCAATCAGAGCTGTCTCCATGGTAAATTCACGTGCATGAGCTCAATGTTATCTATATGAAACACGTGAACTAATGCCCTCTAGTGGTGAAAAACTATCAAAATGCATTTAGATTAGAGGTGGCCTTCAAGGTCTAAGAAATTTGCATATGAACCTCCTAGGTTTAGCTTTCAACTAAGAATACCAAGGGAACAAAGCAAAATTGGTGATAAAAGTAAATTGGAAAGTTGTTTAAAATTACATGCCCTATTTGAAACACGAAATATTTTTTTGGACTTGACTGTCCCTTTAAATGTACATAGATTAAAGGGGCATGAAACCCAAATATTTTCTTTCATGATTCAGATAGAGAATACAATTTTAAACAACTTTCTAATTTACTTCTATTATCTAATTGGTTTCATTCTCTTGGTATCATTTGTTTAAGGAGCAGCAATGTATTACTGGTTTCTAACCTAACACATGGGCGAGCCAATGACAACCGGTATATATACGCAGCCACCAATCAGCAGCTAGAACTTAGGCTCTTTGCTGCTCCTGAGCTTACCTAGATTAACATTTCAGCAAAAGATAACAACAGAAGGAAGCAAATTAAATAATAGAAGTAAATTGGAAAGTTGTTTAAAATGGTATTCTCTATCTGAATGATTAAATAATTTTTTTGGGGTCTCATGTGCCTTTAATTACATATTTAAATAGAAACATATTTGCAATATAAATATATTGGCAAAAATTATTCTATTAAATGTTATAACTGTTTTAGTGTCAACATTTTTCTCTGCACGTGCATGTAAAGCATAACTAGATATTCTCAGTGCACCAACAATTTAAATACTGTAGCTGCTCAAAGTGCCAGTGGGGCTTGTATCATGTCAGCAATTAACAAATTGAGTCATTACAAGAAGGTACAAGCACCTTAGGCTCTCTGAGTATCTGTTGTGTTTAAAATGCTGATGAACGGTGCATACTTAAATACACTTTTGAAACAGTGATAGGTTTTATTAGATGCATATTTGCTAATACATGTATATTATAAAAATGCTTCTATACAAAACTGAAATGCATGCATGTGGATTCCAATTTTGGCTGGAATATATTCCTTTAAAGGCATAGTTGAATTCAGCTCCAGAGCAGCAGTGCACTACTGAAACCTAGCTGAACATATCTGGTGAGACAATAACAAAATAGCATATGTCAGTAGCCACCAATCACAAGCTAACAACATTACTGCTTCACTGCTTATCTAAGTATACATTCTAGCAAAGAATTCCAAGAGAATGAAACAAACTTGATAATAGAAGTAAACTGAAAAGTTTTGTAAAATCCCTTGCTCTATCTTAATCTATGTAGTATAATTTGACTTTCATGTCCCTTTAAGAAATACAATAATCCACACAGATGAGGGGAAATGTGTAACTTGCTGTTTGTGATATATTTTAATAAATTAATATAAATTCCAAGTTGTAATAAACAATAGGCTATTGTATAGCATAAGGAGTCAGAAAGAAGCAGGCACTGCTCGGTTAGTAGAAAAGTTAAAACATTTGTTTATTGTAACACATTAAAAAACATAATGTGTTCTCAAACAGAGGGCAGACATGCATACAAGGCCAGTCTTACGCGTTTCGCGCCCCCTGGTTGCACTTATTCATAGACTAGTGAGGTGTAGCAGAGATAGCGAAGTTTAGACATCAGTTACTTTATAGATAATTAATGTCTGTTAGGAACTGTATCTGGTATTTTATATTCTGTATTCGGCTTATTGTGTCCCCAATTTGTCCTACTGCCAAGCATTATCGAATTAAGTAAAAAAATTGTTTCTTGTCTTTTTGAATGATTCTCATAATAGTATCCACCATAACAAGACTAGGCATTTACCCTTAATATTTGGGGGCATATGTATCAAGCTCCATATGGAGCTTGATGCCCCGTGTTTCTGGTGAGCCTGCAGGCTCACCAGAAACAGCAGTTATGAACCAGCAGTCACAAAGATCGCTGCTCCATAACCTGTCCGCCTGCTCTGAGCAGGCGGAAAGACATCGCCGGAAATCAACCCGATCGAGTACGATCGGGTTGATTGATACCCCCTGCTGGCGGCCCATTGGCTGCGAGTCTGCAGGGGCGGCATTGCACCAGCAGCTCTTGTGAGCTGCTGGTGCAATGCTGAATACGGCTGAATAATGCTGAATACGGCTGAGTATTGCTCGCCATATTCAGCGAGGTCTGTCGGACCTGATCCGCACTGTCGGATGAGGTCCGACAGACCTTGATAACTATAGGCTTTGGTCTGTGTTGTCAAATAATCAGCACTTCTCCACTTTTAATATGAGAAAATGTCACATGGAGTTGTCAAATATATTTATTATGCAGCTTATCATAAAAATAGCGTAAGTGTTCAAAGTTAAAATTATTCATTCTATTTCCTTAGTTATAGATATTTGCATAACAAGTGTATTGCCACACCTCAGCACTTTTGTTTTTAACACTTATTTGGTATGTGTTTTAATCTTAGCTGGAGTGACAAGAGTTAACCGTTTTGTAACTTTGGTATAAATTGCTTATCTCTGCTACTCCTCACTAGTCCGAGGAGGCACGAAACGCGTAAGACTGGCCTTGTATGCATGTCTGCCCTCTGTTTGGGAACACGTTATGTTTTTTAATGTGTTACAATAAACAAATGTTTTTACTTTTCTACTAACCTAGCAGTGCCTGCTTCTTTCTGACTTCTTGGATTACACACGGCCTGATCCGCTGTTTGCTACAGCACATTTACATTTAGGAGATCATTTTCTCCATTTGATGTGACCGGCAGTCAGATCGTGTTTCAGACACCCCTCATGCTTTATTGTGTAGCACAACTGGTAGTGTACTGCATTTGACTGTGGAACTGCTAATTTACAATTAATTCCAAGTTTATTAAAACAAATATACTAACTATGATCTATGCAAATGTTTTTGCATTATTCTGTTGTGCTTACTTCATTGCAGACAGAAAAACTTTACCCTATAGCCTGGTTTGACCTGCTTGTCAATTTAATGGGACAAGCAGCGTTACCTTTGCAATGTGCAAAACAGTGAAAGAAGTTTCAAAGGTAAACCATCCATCACTGTGGCATTAAGTTGTTATATTCAAGTAGATTTTTAGATATCACTAAAGCTGTTTAAACTGTTACTGGAAAACACAAATAGCATACTTTATATAAAATAGCCATATGATGAATGGACTTGACAGGATTTAGAGGAAGCAAGAAGTACCATTGTATAAATAACCTTGTAAAATATCAGTGATACTAAACTACATCTGAGCAGCTTTATAAGTCAATCTGCTGTAGTCTAACACTGGATACATTTTTAATAAGTAACTATGGCCACAATAAAAATCCTTATTGTATTCTTTTTTTTAATCTTTTTTATTAGATTTTACAAAATAAAAATGTTACAGTTCAAATACAAGAACATTAATAAAATGAAAAACTGTTCATTGCAAAATTCTATAGTTATGTCTTTTCTCCATATATTCATGTAGCATAGCCTGAGTATAAACACATGTACAATGCACCACATATATGAGTATTATTGTAGCATTCATATTTCCTTCCTTGCTATGGACATCCCCGAAAGCATGTAACCGATTCTCTTCCTTTGCATAGTCTTGTGGTGCACAAGTACCAGTGGAAAGCTACTTTTAAAAAAAAAATCTTCAACATAGCATTATATGTAAAGGAAGATCCTGTCGTATCATTGTTATCCAAGTTTTAACTGACCATGCCTTCCCAACCTCCTCTTCCCACCTAAGCATATTGGGACAAGCAAAGAGAAAGAGACGAGTGCCGGAGCCAGGGTGCCAGTGCAAAGTAGGTTTTATTCAAGCTGTTAACAGTAGGTCTAGGAAGCACCTACTAACTGATGCGTTTCGCGCATGAGCACATGTGCTTCATCAGAGGCATATGGGGACTTTTTAGTTCTCTATTAGGAATATTAAACACTGGGTTCAAAATAGAAATTGCCTCATTTATTCTACCATTAGTTAAGCATAATGATTGAAAAGTCCTATTATGTGGTGCAGGTTCTCTTCCAATAAATTCCGTTAACCTTGATTGTAGTTGGAGGTAGTAGTACCAATTATGTTTATCGGAAGTATCTAGTTTGTTATATTGTGAATAGGGAAAAAAAATCCATTAATTAAAGTATCTGTAATTCTATAAAGACCTCTAATGGCCAATTTATGCTGAACTCATTTGTCAATTAATTAATTATAAGTAACTAGTGGTATTGCTCTTGATCTTTGGTTAATTAAAATAATTTAGCCTGCAGGGTATCCAAAGCTTATTTTATTCTTTTAATCCTTATTTCCATTTTTTTTTTAAATATTATTTTATTGAGGTTTCTAGAAATGAATAGTATACAAACATTGGATATAGTAACATAACTAAAGTAGCCCAAAATAAGAATATACAGTAAGAAACTATGTCAATGAAAGTGGAGGACAACAATGTACATACTAGGGATGTATATATATGACTGAAACCTCTTTTTAATAATATTAAAAACTCCTAATGATCGTAAGGCCACCCTTGGACTAAAATATTCTTATTAAGCATTTGAGGAGGTAAGCTAGCAATCTCAACGGTCACTCTTGGACCTTAGAGCAATGTAACATAACAAGCAAATCAAGAAACTTAACTGATGTGTTATAAACATCCTTCATATCATAAAAAAAAAGAAAAAAACAAACAAAAACATAGCTAATACTGACTGGCTAAATACTGGAGTATTGATAAGGGAACCAACTTGGTCATTAGGAGAATAATCAGTCACAGTAGGTGTTATACTGCAATGTCTCTATAGAGTACAAGTATGTAAAGTTGCAGATAAATAACAAGATCTATCAAATTAACAGTTGCTAATGTAGATAACACTAGAATACATTTCTACCATGAACCCAAAGTTATAAATTCATACTCTACAAAACAAGGAATAGAAAAGTCAAAATTGAAATGAATATAAGCCTGCTGGACGGCTTTCAAAGGTTCAGCATGCCATGTGCTTACCAATTTATGAGTATAATACAGCATTGTATTCTGTAAATATTGCACACACATATTGCACTTTTGAGCGCTCTCTTCTTGTTTGTTTTTACTAGACTGCAGTGTGTTCACTTTCAGGGGGACTTTTTCGAAGAGGAAGCAGCTGGGCACTATTCACCATGAATCCTGAATTTTAATTATTTAAACTGAAATGGACCTTGTATGATGACCATTGAGTGGTAAATAAGTGTGTTTCAGGTTACAGCTGTATATATTGTTGGTGCATCCAGTATGGGTGTCATGATCCAATCATTGCCGTGTCGCCACGGCTCCTGAATCGCTATGTATTCACCGCGTCATGTTGCCTAGCAACGTCATCTTCGGTGGGATTTCTCTCCGGTGCCCGCTTGTCGGATAGCGTTGCCTGCTTCCTGCTTCTTGGATCCATGAGTGTCTGCTCTCCTTCCTGCCTGCTAAAATAGGATATTTGACCATTGCTTTGTCTGACCACTCTGCTGCCTCATCCTTAAACCTGCTTAAAGGGACATTGGCCATTGCTTTGCCTGACCACTCTGTTGCCTCATCCTTAAACCTGCTTAAAGGGACATTGACCATTGCTTTGCCTGACCACTCTGTTGCCTCATCCTTAAACCTGCTTAAAGGGACATTGACCATTGCTTTGCCTGACCACTCTGCTGCCTCATCCCCTGTCTGCTTTAAAGTGATACTGACCTCTGCTTTGTCTGACCACTCTAACAGATCATCATCTGCCTTCTTTAAAGTTATACTGACCTCTGCTTTGCCTGACCACTCTAACAGATCATCCTTGGCCTGCTTTAAAGTGATATTGACCTCTGCTTTGCCTGACCACTCTAACAGAACATCCTCAACCTGTTTTAAGTTTCTGTACCTTGTACTTCGTCATCTCATCTAGAGACTGTTCCGTGACCCTGCATCATCTGTGAGTACATAGTTTTTCTTTTCCTGCATAATAACTGTTTTGTTTCTTTCCTGAGTGGGTCACGTCCTGGTTTCCTCTCAGTGTGCTAGTGTGTGTTTATAATTATAATATCACTCTAGCAGTTGGGTCTAATCCTGGACTGATTCTATATGGCTGACAGTGGGATTGTTTTAATGACTTTTTTTATCTCTACAAATATTAAATGTTGCTGGTCTCTAATAGTAAGACAACAATATGCTATCCTAGCTGCAGACAGCACATCATAAAAATAGAGTGAACTAGTACAACCAACCCATATTAGAAAAGTTACTAGCTTTGATATAAGGCAATCAAAGTCCTAGTATATATTAGTGCATTATGCATAATTAAATATACTCGAGGATCAGGCAGTAAACTGCTTCAAACCTGGCCTAAAATATTAAATTATGTCTCAGTGACAATAAAATTCTATAAAATATAATATTAGATATAACTACAATAGGGAACAGAAGGTATGATGGCCAAATTCAACACTCTTATGTTAGTATACAACACTCCTGATATAAGTATTGCTCACAGAGGGTTGTCACAGAAAACCAAATATTTACATTTCAAGGGAACAAAAGCATTATCTATACTATGTCTGTGGAAAATGCCCTATGATACTCGGCTATAAATTACCATATCTAGAGGCAGGATCAAAATATAACTTGTATAGAAGTAACAAAAGATATGTAGGAGTAAATTAAATATCTAAAAGTACAATCATATGATATAACACTTATAAAACAACAGTATAAATAAGAATTTTGGAGTATCGAGAAAACTGTTTAACATGCTTGTATATAAGCATATCACCATGGCTCCATGAAGAGCAACATGTTTACAACCCAGAGCAAGTTTAACTTGGGATAAACAGTTAACAATGCCACTATATGTATACATAGGAAAACTTGGCTATAGAACATATGGCTCACATATAGAACTTATAAAGGGTGGAACTAAAAAGCATAGAACATGCATAATAATGAGAGGTATGTATGAGCAGTCTCTAAACATTAGTGAAGTCTCAGACATAAAGTCCTCAGAAACAAAAACAGCTTGTTTAACCTGCATCCCATTCTTGCTGTTTTATCACTGAACAAAAATAGCACAGCTCACTGCAATTACCCTTGAGCTCACTAAAACTGACCAGGTTCCATTAGCCTAAATTGGCGTTATAAGGTTTAGGTAAACTAACATGAACAACACTGTCCCTACATATAGCAGCTTTGCTAGGGTAGCTGGTCCCCCATTTAAAACCTGACTGCACTACCCAGTTCACAGGGGGGGGATTGAATTTGTGTAGAGAGGCCACTGCCTTAGGTTTCAACAGTCCAGATCTGGGACTAGTGATCATAAATTATGCAAATGTAGTATTATTGGATTCAGTGTTTCTTAGCCTAGTCAAAATTAAATGTTATTTCAGTAGATGCTGCAGAACTCTTACAATAATTGGCAGATTAAACAGTTCACACTGGTAGCTACAGATATTGTAACTTATCATGGCTGCCGTCTAGACATGAGGCTAAAATTAATTTTATATAAACAATAACTATGTTTTTTAATTCCTTACTTAACCCTTAAAGGGACATTAAACTGCTTAGTAACTACTCACTATGTTATTGCATTTCATCATGTTCCTGCAGATCTTTTCAAATGAGTTTTTCTGTTTTAATAGCTTAAAGGTACCAGATACTAAAGCTCCGGCTGCAATCTTAGAGCTCAAGTATTCTCACATACCGTGACAGAAGCAGTGTGCATTTACATAGCAATGAGCTTGTTGACTTTTTGACAACTATATAAAGTGAATCAGGTTAGAGTGCATGATACAAAACAAGAGCTGTACATTTTTTGCAGTTCCTGCATTGCTATATATTATTGTTGAGTGCTTTTTTAAATATATTTTGCATAAAAGTAAAACAATGATGTATCATGAACACTAACTCAAAGTAAATCATACACCTGTAAAAAAGTGGCCAACATTACTGATCTCTGAGTATGCACTGCTTCTGTCACTGGCTGTGAGAATACCTGAGCTCCAAGATGGCGGCGCTCAGTATGAAGAGGCGGAGCTTCAGCATTTGGCACCTTTAAGTTATTAAAACAGGAAAGTGATGTGAAATGAGTTGCAGAAACAGGATGGAATGCGATACCATGGTGATTAGTTACTATTCTCTTGTAGTTGTGCACAGCAGTTTAATGTCCTTTTTAAATATTATAATAGTAACTTGTAAAAGTTTTATATTTTTACAGAGTATTGTCAAATCATTATATCACATTTGTTATTTTATTTTATATGTTTGAGAAATAAATATTAGATTAAAAAATATTTTTGCAAGATTTTGTTTTCTTAAAGATTGTTAAACATTAAGTAACAAATAAGTTATATGATTTGTTCACCAACTAAATTTTACATTATTGTTCTTTATAAATTTAATTTTAATTTATTTTTAACCTTTATACCTTAGCTTCCAATGCCATCTCAATGATTCACAGACTCATTGTGCCACTCTAGCTGTTATTAAATGGTACATTGGCACATATTATAGTGAACCAAATATTCTGTCAGTATGATAGAAACCACTAATTTATAGATGTATTTTACAATGAATGGCAGAGATTAATAGTCATGTTACCTCAAGAGATCCTTTGGCACAGAAAGCAGCATATGAGTACAGAGATTCCTGACTCGGGTGCTTTTCAGTCTCTTCATCACACTGCTGTCCGCTTGGAAAATAGCACTGACCATTGTTCATAGTGATTGTATTTGGAGAAGAGCCTGGTAGGTCAAGTAAGACTGAATAATTTACTAACTCAACTTCATTTAAGCCTATTGAAGTCCATAGATGTGCAATTTCTTTTGCTGGATCTGAGTTTGTTTTATTGACAGAAATCTCTGAGAAATATCTGAAAGGCAAGAAAAATGTTTAGAATTAAGCAGGGTCCCAAATGTAATAAATGATTACATATTTATGTCTAAGCATTCAGCCTTTTAATCCAGCTGTGGTTCAATACTATGAATACTCCTCAATATTACTTTTCAAAAGAATAAAAAAAAAAACATTAACACAAAAAAGGATTTTGGAGAAACTGAATAACAAACGAGTGCTGATATATTTATTAAATTAATATTGCTTATATAAGCTGTCTAAAATATCAGTTTAAAAAATAAAATAACATAATACACACAATTTGAATGGATATAGACCTTTGTTCTGTAAGCATAATTAAAGGTATATGAAAGCCAAGCATTTTCTTCTTTGATTCAGACAGAGCATATCATTTTATAAAACAGTTTCCAGTTTACTTTTATTATTTAATTTGCTTTGTTCTCATGACATTCCTTGTCTGGAACACTATATGGCAGGAAATAGTGCTGCCATCTAGAACTCTTGCAAATGGATAAAAAAAAAATCAAAACTGTTGCCAGATAGAGTTCCGGAAATGAGCTAACTCCTAAACATACGCCCCTGCTTTTCAACAAAGGATACCAAAGAACAAAGAAAAATTATAATAGAAGTAAATCAGAAACCCGAGTCAGGAATCTCTGTACTCATATGCTGCTTTCTCTGCCAAAGGATCTCTTGAGCAGCGTTCCCTCTAAGGCCAGTTTTCTGTGCGGCCCAGCAATGAAATAGTTAATTAGACAACCACACCCTGCAATTAGCAAACACTGCACAATGCAGACTTTAAAGTATGGTTCTCTTGTTAACTGTTTCATTGCTGGGCTGCACACAAAACTGGGCTTAGGGGGAACACTGCTCTTGAGGTAACATGACTATTAATCTCTGCCATTCATTGTAAAATACATCTATAAATTAGTGATTTCTATCATACTGACAGAATATTTGTTTTTTGTTTTTTTTTGTTTTTTTAAATTGCATGATCTATCTGAATTAGGAAAGAAACATTTTGGTTTATATCCCTTTAAGTTTTTTTCTGCAATTAACCATTTTTTTACCCTGTTTTATTTCCATAACCTAAACATAAGCCATGCTAATATATTGCATTTGTCTATATAAAAATATGAGTGGTTATTATTGAACAATGTATTTTAAAATGAGAACTTCAGATATATTATTTAATTACAACAGAGACAAATTTAAAGCTAGGGACTCCTTGGGAGAAAGGATCAAAGCCCTTGTTTGTCCTGGCTTAGCACCCATTGTTTTGAGAGCAGCTCGCAAACTGTGTATATGCAAAATCGTTGGTTAACGCCGGAGGATACACTGCAGCCTATGAGACTTAAACTATGGACTAACTTGACAGTAAGGAAACACATATTTAGTGTTTTCATTTGGGATCAAGTTACAAACTATGGTGTAAGTACTGAAAGACACCATATATGAATTCTTATTGCTAAAAAAATTTACATTTCAAAGCTGCAATGTTCATTTTGGGAATTTATTATTATTTCATCAAAAACAGTTTTATGGTTTTATGATTTTATGTTTGACTTATATGTATATCTTTATACAGGTAGCCCTCAGTTTACGCCGGGGTTAGGTTCCAGAAGGAATAGTTGTAAATCGAGACCGTTGTAAATTGAAACCCAGTTTATAATGTAAGTCAATGGGAAGTGAGGGAGATAGGTTCCAGGCTCCTCTCAAAATTGCCATAAGTAACACCTAATACATTATTTTTAAAGCTTTGAAATGAAGACTTTAAAAGCTAAACAGCATTATAAACCTAATAAAATAACCACACAACACATAATATATAATTAAACTAAGTTAAATAAACAAAAACATTTGCTAAACAGCATTATAAACCTAATAAAATAATCACACAACACAGACTTCACTTGCATTTTTCTGAAAACAGTTCTTTCTATGCATTCCAATCTGGACTGATTTATAGACAGGAAGATCTTGTTCCTTTGAAATCTGCTTGATAGCTCAGGTCTGGTTAAACTGATTAATTTCAGCTTACTTGGCTTTGCTGCAACACAAGCGGACAGCTCCACCTACTGGCTATTTTAATAAATGCACTGCTTCTCAATGCTTTTCAATAGCAGTCACATGACTGGAAAAAAAGGTTGTTATTCTGAAACGGTGTAAATTGAACCGTTGTAAAACGAGGGACACCTGGTATGTGTTTTTGCTAGCAGCACGTTTTTATTATTATTATTTTATTATATAAAGCTTGTTTTCATTAATAATTGTGTGATACTACACTTTTAAAAATACCCGTTTGTTTCTGCTTTGTACTGTTTAGTTGGTATAATTTGGTGACTATCTAGTGGTATTACCATCTTGACTAGTGCTATTTAAATATCCTATTTATCCTTTATACTCTTTTATTAGATTACATCACGGAATCTAATATTTAAACAGCTTCAGTACGTATACTGTGCATTTTCCCTTGGTTGTACTTTAATAAAGCAACAAATATTACCTTTCTGATAGCAGTACTGTAAAATCTTTCTGATGTTATTATGTATACAATTTTTTTTTAATTAATTAAATTATTAATTAATTAAAACTTCCTTAAAGGGACACTAAACACCTGATAAAAATCATTAAAAAGTATGTTTTATTATTAATTAAAATCAAGTAATCACTACTGTCTAGTTTATTTGTTCACCTTACCCCTAAGTGTTGAAAAAAATCGATTTGAAGATGAATGCTAATAAGGTGCATTATTCTCCCATGTAAGGTGCCATATTAGAACGCACGTTACACTGGGTCACAGCAGTCATGTGACTTGTGCAGATGAAAAACACAGCAGCAGCAGCAGCACTCAATGTTATGCAGACAGAGCTTGTCCTGCAGTTTATGTTATAAATCTGTTACAGGAAAAAAAGATTTTATTATTATGTTTTTGTATGCAAACAAAGCTTACTTTTTCAAACGTTACCACTGAATTCCTAATGTGTGTGACTGTACATAGCACTCGGCAGGGTTAGAAATGTAAATCATTCTCTTCTCTGAGTCAGACAAGCTCCGGTCTGGAGAGGGAGGGGCCGAGGGGGGAGAGAGAGCAGAGAGACTCCGTGAAGAAAATAGACTAAATAACTCATGCTGGAAATACTTTTTACTGGAGATTTGTTCTATGCAATATTTTATTTTCATATATCTGCATTACATATATTACTGTATATATGTGATGTAGATGTATGAAAATAAAATATTGCATAGAACAAATCTCCAGTAAAAAGTATTTCCAGCATGAGTTATTTAGTCTATTTTCTTCACGGAGTCTCTCTGCTCTCTGCCTCTCTCTCCCCCCTTGGCCCCTCCCTCTCCAGACTGGAGCTTGTCAGACTCAGAGAAGAGAATGATTTACATTTATAACCCTGCCAAGTGCTATGTACAGTCACACACATTAGGAATTCAGTGGTAACGTTTGAAAAAGTAAGCTTTGTTTGCATACAAAAACATAATAATAAAATCTTTTTTTCCTGTAACAGATTTATAACATAAACTGCAGGACAAGCTCTGTCTGCATAACATTGAGTTCTGCTGCTGTGTTTTTTATATGCACACATTATAGGTACTCTAGGGAGATATGAAGTGTGTGTCATGTGACTACTGTGCTGTTAAAATATGGCGGCATACATAGCTGCATCAAGCCCTAGATATGTATAGTAATAGAAACAATTTTCTTGAAATGTTTTGTGTAAGCTGAAGTTACAGCATAAAGAGCTGTACTCAGTTTTTTATTATTACACAGTAGAAGTTAGTTTTAATTATTTTTAGCAGTCAAGTGTTTAATGTCCCTTTAAGTTAAAGTTATGATAAATCCAAGTGTTTCAAAAATGCTGGGATTTACCATCACTAAAAATAAAGGCCATCTTCATTCATCAGTTTAACCAACCCTCCCCCCCCCCCCCCCCCCCCCCGGATAAAACTGAGATTTTTTTTTTCTTCACTACAGCTTCACTTAGCTAAGCAGTTCGGATGGTACTGCTCATTTTTTAAAGGAGGTGACGTTTACACTTCTTAGCCAATAGCCGCGCGGAGCGATCGGCACCTCTTAGCCAATAGCTGTGTGGAGAGATCGGCACCTCTTAGCCAATAGCCGTGCGGGGCAATCGGCATTAAGAGCCAGAGCCACTAGTGAAAAATAAAGGTACCTTTTCATTCTTTTTTTTTTTTAAACTGATGAACAAAGGTGACCTTTACTTTTAGTGATGGTAAAATATCCTAGCATTTTTGAAACAAGGATTTACCAATACTTTAAATGTATAAGCTGTATTATGACATCCAAAATTTGCCTACATGAGAAAAGATACTGTTGTTTCCACTTGGTCCTATCCCTCTCCAAGCTGTCCCATTACTACAGATGCTTATATACAAATATTCTGAAATCCAAACCTTTTTAACTATGTAGAACATAAAGACCAACAAGCATTTGCATTATATCCAGTTTTTATATAACTAATGATTTCTATATTTTGTAGATATTTTTTAGTATTACAAAGTTTCTTGTAAGTTACTTATATATTACTGAACTCAACAGTATGAATGTGTGAAACTAAACAAAATCTAAAGTTCTATGTCCTCAAACTCACATTGACATCAGATACACATTAAAGTCATATGAAAACAAATTACAACAAATAGACTTAAAGGGACATGAAACCTAAAATGTTTCTTTCATGATTCAGATAGAGAATACAATTTCAAACAACTTTCCAATTTACTTCTATTATTTAATTTGCTTCTTTCTCTTGTTATCCTTTGCTGAAATGTTTATCTAGGCAAGTTCATGTGCAGCAGAGAACCTAGGTTCTAGCTGTTGATTGGTGGCTGCATATATAAACTGATTATCATTGGCTCGCCCATGTGTTCAGTTAGAAACCAGTAGCGCATTGCTGCTCCTTCAACAAATGATACCAAGAGAATAAAACAGATTAGATAATAGAAGTAAATTAGAAAGTTGTTTAAAATTGTGTTCTCTATCTGAATCATGAAAGAAAAGGAGCTAAACAAAATCTTACATTGTAGAAGATACAAATTAAATACCTTATTTTAATTCAATAAATGTAAAATGACTTGATGAAACATGTGCTTGAATGAAGCCTTAAAGACATAGGGAAGTCAGAATTAAACTTGCATGATTTTGATAGAGCATGCCATTTTAAGACACATTAAATTCACTTCTAATTTCAAACATTCTCTTGGTATCCATTATTTAAAAATAATATGTACATATCCTACACTAGTGGGATCTAGCTAGTGATTGGTGCCTGCACACATTTGTCTCTTGTGATTGGCTCACTACATGTGTTCAGCTAGCTCTCAGTAGTGCATTGCTGCTCATTCAGCAAATGATATCAAAGGAATGAAGATGATTTGATAACAGAAGTAAATTGGAAAGATTTTTAAACAAAAGGTATTCCCTATCTGAATTTTAAAGAAAAAAAATTGGGTTTCATATCCCTTTAAAGAACAGTTTTAAAAGGTCTTATAGACCTTATGCAAATAATAAAAGGAAAATAAAAAAATAGACGTGGAATTATGAAACTGTAAAGCAAAACTAAAGAACCACTGCAAGTTAAAGGGACATGAAAGCCAATTTTTTTTCTTTCGGGATTTAGAAAGAGCATGCCATTTTAAACAACTTTCTAATTTACTTCTATTATCTAATTTGCTTCATTCTCTTGATATCACTTGCTAAAAAGCATATCTAGATATGCTCAGTAGCTGCTGATTGGTTGCTGCACCTAGAGGCCTTGTGTGATTGGCTCACATATGTGCATTGCTATTTCTTCAACAAAGGATATCTAAAGAATTGAGCAAATTAGATAATAGAACTAAATTGGAAAGTTGTTTAAAATTGCATGCCCTATCTGAATCATGAAAGTTTAATTTTGACTAGACTGACCCTTTAAGAACCACTTTCTAACAACTCCATTACCTAATAGCTGGTAGACTTAACCAGAATGATCCTTTAAAGAGGTTTGACAAGCAGATCTGCACAAGCAATTGCTTGCAAAATATAAAATGATAGAAGAAGGTAAAGCCCCGCTCTATGCATAGTGAGGAAGGCAAGTTCCATACACTTCACCACTATAATTAATGGAGTCCTTAAAGGGACAGTAAACACCTTGACATTTTTATATAAAATGTTTAATTATGCATAGTGAAATAACTTTCCAATATATTTTCATTATTTATTTTGCACAATTTTTATGTAATTGAACTCTGAAAAACATAATTTATGTAAGAACTTACCTGATAAATTCATTTCTTTCATATTGGCAAGAGTCCATTAGCTAGTGACATATGGGATATACAATCCTACCAGGAGGGGCAAAGTTTCCCAAACCTCAAAATGCCTATAAATACGCCCCTCACCACACCCACAATTCAGTTTAATGAATAGCCAAGCAGTGGGGTGATAAAGAAAGGAGTAGAAAGCATCAACAAAGGAAATTTGGAAATAATTGTGCTTTATAAAAAAAAATCATAACCACCATAAAAAGGGTGGGCCTCATGGACTCTTGCCAATATGAAAGAAATTAATTTATCAGGTAAGTTCTTACATAAATTATGTTTTCTTTCATGTAATTGGCAAGAGTCCATGAGCTAGAGACATATGGGATATCAATACCCAAGATGTGGATCTCCACGCAAGAGTCACTAGAGAGGGAGGGAATAAAATAAAAACAGCCATAATCTGCTGAAAAAAATTAATCCACAACCTAAAAATATAAGTTTATTTCATATGAAAGAAAAAAACTTAAATCAAAAACAGCTGCCTGAAGAACTTTTCTACCAAAAACTGCTTCCGAAAAAGCAAATACATCAAAACGGTAGAATTTAGTAAATGAATGCAAAGAGGACCAAGTTGCCGCTTTGCAAATCTGATCAACTGAAGCTTCATTTTTAAAAGCCCACGAAGTGGAGACTGATCTAGTAGAATGAGCTGTAATTCTCTGAGGCGGGGCCTGATCCGACTCAAAATTAACTTGATGATGAATCAAAAGTTTCAACCAAGAAGCCAAGGAAATAGCAGAAGCCTTCTGACCTTTCCTAGAACCAGAAAATAAAACAAATAGACTGGAAGTCTTACTGAAATCTTTAGTAGCTTCCACATAATATTTCAAAGCTCTTACCACATCCAAAGAATGTAAGGAACTTTCCAAAGAATTCTTAGGATTAGGACACAAGGAAGGGACAACAATTTCTCTACTAATGTTGTTAGAATTCCCAACTTTAGGTAAAAATTAAAAAGAAGTCTGCAAAACTGCCTTATTCTGATGAAAAAATCAGAAAAGGAGACTCACAAGAAAGAGCAGATAACTCAGAAACTCTTCTAGCAGAAGAGATGACCAAAAGGAACTACACTTTCCAAGAAAGTAGTTTAATGTCCAAAAAATGCATAGGTTCAAATAGAAGAACCTGTAAAGCCGTCAGAACCAAATTAAGACTCCAAGGAGGAGAAATTGATTAAATAACAGGCTTAATAAGAACTAAAGCCTGTACAAAATAGTGTATATCAGGAAGTATAGCAATCTTTCTGTGAAATAAAACAGAAAGAGCGGAGATTTGTCCTTTCAAGGAACTTGCAGACAAACCCTTATCCAAACCATCCTGAAGAAACTGAAAAATTCTAGGAATTCTAAAAGAATGACAGGAGAATTTATGAGAAGAACACCATGAAATGTAAGTCTTCCAAACTTTATAATACATCTTTCTAGAAAACAGATTTACGAGCTTGTAACATAGTATTTAAACACTGAGTCAGAGAAACCTCTATGAATTAGTACTAAGCGTTCAATTTCCATACCTTCAAATTTAATGATTTGAGATCCTGATGAAAAAACGGACCTTGAGATAGTAGGTCTGGCCGAACGGAAGTGGCCAAAGTGGGCAACTGGACATCCAAACCAGATCCGCATACCAAAACCTGTGTGGCCATGCTGGAGGCACCAGCAACACAAATGATTGTTCCATGATGATTTTGGGAATCACTCTTGGAAAGAGAACTAGAGGCGGGAAAATGTAAGCAGGATGATAACACCAAAGAAGTGTCAGTGCATCCCCTGCTTCCGCCTGAACATCCCTGGACCTGGACAGGTATCTGGGAAGTTTCTTGTTTAGATGAGAGGCCATGAGATCTATCTCTGGAACACCCCACAACTGAACAATCTAAGAAAACACATATGGATGGAGAGACCACTCCTCTGGATGTAAAGTCTGGCGGCTGAGATAATCCGCTTCCCAATTGTCTACACCTGGGATAAGCACCGCAGAGATTAGACAAGAGCTGGATTCCGCCCAAACAAGTATCCAAGATACTTTTTCCATAGCTTGGGGACTGTGAGTCCCACCCTGATGATTGACATATGCCACTGTTGTGATATTGTCTGTCTGAAAACAAATGAACGGTTCTCTCTTTAGCAGAGGCCAAAACTGAAGAGCTCTGAGAATTGCAAGGAGTTCTAAAATATTTATTGGTAATCTCGCCTCTTGAGATTTCCAAACCCCTTGTGCTGTCAGAGATCCCCAAACAGCCCCCCAACCTGAAAGACTCGCATCTGTTGTGATCACAGTCCAGGTTGGCCAAACAAAAGAAGCCCCTTGAATTAAACGATGGTAATCTATCCACCATGTCAGAGAGTGTTGTACAGCATGCAAAGCTTTAGGGGTATCATGTGAAAACGAGCAAAGGGGATCACGTCCGATGCTGCAGTCATGAGACCTAAAACTTCCATGCACATAGCCACTGAAGGGAATGACTGAGACTGAAGGTGCTGTCATGCTGCAACCAATTTTAAACATCTCTTGTCTGTTAGAGACAGAGTCATGGACACTGAATCTATCTGGAAGACTAAAAAGGTGACCCTTGTCTGAGGAATCAAGAAACTTTTGGTAAATTGATCCTTCAACCATGTTTCCAAAGAAACAACACTAGTTGATTCATGTGAGATTCTGCAGTACGCAAAGTCTAAGCTAGTACCAAGATATCGTCCAAATAAGGAAACACCACAATACCCTGTTCTCTGATTACAGAGAGTAGGGTACCGAGAACCTTTGACAAGATTCTTGGAGCTGTTGCTAGGCCAAATAGAAGAGCAACAAATTGGTAATGCTTGTTTAGAAAAGAGAATCTCAGAAATTGATAATGTTCTGGATGAATCGGAATATGAAGGTATGCATCCTGCAAGTCTATTGTGGACATATAATGTCCTTGCTGAACAAAAAGCAGAATTGTCCTTATAGTCACCATCTTGAAAGTTGGTACTCTTACATAACGATTCAAAATTTTTCAGATCCAGAACTGGTCTGAATAAATTTTCCTTCTTTGGTACAATGAATAGATTTGAATAAAACCCCAAACCTTGTTCCTGAGGAGGAACTGGCAAGATTACCCCGAAGACTCCAGGTCTGAAACACACTTCAGGAAAGCCTGAGCTTATACTGGATTTACTGGGATACGTGAGAGAAAAAAATCTTCTCACAGGAGGTCTTACTCTGAATCCTATTCAATATCCTTGAGAGACAATGCTCTGAATCCATTGATTTTGGACAGATTTTATCCAAATATCTTTGAAAAAACCTTAATCCTCCCCCTACCAGTTGAGCTGGAATGAGGGCCGCACCTTCATGCGGACTTAGGGGCTGACTTTGGTTTCCTAAATGGCTTAGATTTATTCCAATTTGAGGAAGGCTTCCAATTGGAAGCAGACTCCTTGGGGGCAAGATTGAGTTTTTGTTCCTTATTCTGACGAAAGGAACGAAAATTGTTAGAAGCCTTAAATTTTTACCCTTAGGTTTTTAATCCTGAGGCAGAAAAAATCCCCCCCAGTGACAGTTGAAATAATAGAATCCAACTGAGAACCAAATAAATTATTACCTTGGAAAGAAAGAGATAGTAATCTAGATTTAGATGTCATATCAGCATTCCAAGATTTAAGCCACAAAGCTCTTCTAGTTAAAATAGCTAAGAACATGGATCTAACATCAATTTTGATAATAACAAAAATTGCATCACAATAAAATGATTAGCATATTGCAATAGGCAAATAATGCTAGATAACCAGAAGGTTGATACAGCCGCAACATCAGCCAAAGAAATTGCAGGTCTGAGAAGATGACCTGAATATAAATAGGCCTTCCTTAGATAAGATTCAAGCTTCCTATCTAAAGGATCCTTTAAAAGGAAGTACTATCTTCCATAGGAATAGTGGTACGTTTAGCAAGAGTAGAAATAGCCCCATCAACTTTGGGGATTTTTTCCCAAAACTCTATAGATTTTGCTGGTAAAGGATACAATTTTTTAAACCTTGAAGAAGGAATAAAAGAAGTACCTGGCTTATTCTATTCCCTAGAAATCATATCAGAAATAGCCTCAGGAATAGAAAAAAAACCCTGGAGAAACCACAGGAGGTTTAAAAACAGCATTTAAACGTTTATTAGACTGAACGTGAATAGGACTGGTTACCTCAATATCCAAAATAATTAACACTTCTTTTAATAAAGAACGCATATACTCTATTTTAAATAAATAAGTAGATTTGTCAGTGTCAATGTCTGAGGAAGTTTCTTCTGTATCAGATAGATCCTCATCAGAAGAGGATAAATTATGTTGTTGGTCATTTGAAATTTCATCAACTAAATGAGAAGTTTTAAAAGACCTTTACGTTTATTAGAAGGTGGAAATGCAGACAAAACCTTCAAAATAGAATCAGAAACAAATTCTTTAAAATTTACAGGTATATCATGCACATTAGAAGTTGAAGGAACTACAAGTGGCAATGTGCTATTACTGATGGATACACTAACTGCATGTAAAAGTTTATCATGACAACTATTACAAATGACATTCGGCGAAATAATTTCAACAATTTTACAACAAATGCACTTAGCTTTCGTAGGACCGATGTCAGGCAGCAATGTTCCAGCAGAAACTTCTGAGGCAGGATCAGATAAAGACATCTTGCAAAATGTAAGAGAAAAAACAACATAAAAAGCAAAATTATCAATTTCCTTATATGACAGTTTCAGGAATGGAATAAAAAGGAAATAGCATAGGCCTCTGATAGAGAAAAAATCATGATGCAAACATCAATGGGGTATTAAAATAATGAAAAAGTTTGGCGCCAAGTATGACGCACAACGTAACGTAAACTTTTTGGCGCCATAAATAACCGGAAATGACACACTCGCGTCACTAATGACGCAACAGTGTGAAAGGTCTCGGCGTCAAGTATGATGCCGGAAATGACGAAGTTGCGTCATAGACGTATTTTTCCACGCCAAAAATGACACAATAAAGTTTAGCATTTCACGCACCCGCGGGCCTAATGCCACCCGCAATTTGCAAGAAGAAGTCAATTGAAAAAAGACTAAACCCCAGGTAAGAAAAAAATTTCTATAAAAGATGTTTATATTACCCAAATATGAAACTGACAGTCTGCAGAAGGAAATACATGAACCTGACTCATGGCAAATATAACTACAATACATATATTTAGAACTTTATATAAATGCATAAAGTGCCAAACCATAGCTGAGGTGTCTTAAGTAATAAAAACATACTTACCAAAAGACACCCATCCACATATAGCAGATAGCCAAACCAGTACAGAAACAGTTATCAGTAGAGGTAATGGTAAATTGAGAGTATATCGTCAATCTGAAAAGGGAGCTAGGAGATGAATCTCTACGACCGATAACAGAGAACCCATGAAGTAGACCCCCGTTAGGGAAATCATCGTATTCAAATAAGTGATACTCCCTTCACATCCCTCTGACATTCGCTGTACTCTGAGAGGAATCAGGCTTCAAAAATGCTGAGAAGCGCATATCAACATAGAAATCTTAGCACAAACTTAATTTACCACCTCCATAGGAGGCAAAGTTTGTAAAACTGAATTGTGGGTGTGGTGAGGGGTGTATTTATAGGCATTTTGAGGTTTGGGAAACTTTGCACCTCCTGGTAGGATTGTATATCCCATATGTCACTATCTCATGGACTCTTGCCAATTACATGAAAGAAATAGAGCATTTTCTAACTCTCAGACCTTGCAATGCACCCTGTTGACATCTCAAGGCTATAATCCTGCTACACATATGACTCTAATTGCCTTTATGTGATGATAACGGCAAAACAATTTTATACTAACTTTACAACAGTGGCTAACCTGTTTATCTACAGACTCAAGCCTGGATTGACTCCTCTGAAAATGCAAACTGAGGGTGGAGTTTTGCTATTGAAAAATAATTGCAGTAAAAAGAAAGTTTGTTTTAAAAGCTTTCCAACTTGGCCGATATGTTATTCTATAGCAAAACAACATAAATGTTTTCTAATACAAAATATTTACTGACCCTTTAATGTCTAAAAGTAATTTCATATTATGTGGAAGACAGCACAACTGAAAGGGATTTTATAAAAAAAACACACATATATTTTAAAATTTTGAAGTATTACTACCTAAATATCTGTTTACAAATGGGGCTATAACTCTCTATTATAAATATTTAATTAACATACGGCTAGATTACGAGTTTTGCGTTATGAGCGGTGCGGTGCTAACTTGCACGTTATTGTCACTGCTCACTTCCCTACAGCACTGGTATTACAGGTTTACAAAAACCCGGCGTTATCAGGCAAGAAATGAGCATAGAGCAAAATTGAGCTCCATACCGCACTCCAATACAAGCGCTGCTGAAAGCAGTGGTAAGCTGTTTTTTACGTGCTCGTGCACGATTTCTCCATAGACATCAATGGGGAGAACCGGCTAAAAAAAAGTCTAACACCTGCAAAAAAGCAGCGTAAAGCTCCGTAACGCAGCCCCATTGATTCCTATGCGGAAACAAAATTTATGTTTACACCTAACACCCTAACATGAACCTCGAGTCTAAACACCCCTAATCTTACACTTATTAACCCCTAATCTGCTGCTCCGGACATCACCACCACTATAATAAACATATTAACCCCTAAACCGCCGAATCACAAACCCCTAACTTCGCCACCACCTACCTAAATTTATTAACCCCTAACCTGACACCCCCAACGTCACCGCCACAATACTAAATTTATGAACCCCTAAACCTAAGTCTAACCCTAACACCCCCTAAATTAAATATAATTAAAATAAATCTAAATAAAACCTACTATCATTACCTAAATAATTCCTATTTAAAACTAAATAAATATTTACCTGTAAAATAAACCCTAAGCTAGCTACAATATCACTAATAGTTACATTGTAGCTAGCTTAGGGTTTATTTTTATTTTACAGTCAAGTTTGTATTTATTTTAACTAGGTAGACTAGTTAGTAAATAGTTATTAACTATTTACTAACTACCTACCTAAAATAAATACACATTTACCTGTGAAATAAAACCTAACCTGTCTTACACTAACACCTAACCTTACACTACAATTAAATCAATTACCTAAATTAATTACAATTACCTAAATTAAATACAATTACCTAAACTACAAAAAAAAACAACACTAAATTACACAAAATAAAAAAAGAAATTATCAGATATTTAAACTAATTACGCCTAATCTAATAGCCCTATCAAAATAAAAAAAAAACTCTAGCCTAAACTAAACTACCAATAGCCCTTAAAAGGGCCTTTTGCGGGGCATTGCCCCAAAGAAATCAGCTCTTTTACCTGTAAAAAAAATACAAACAACCACCAAACGGTAAAAACCACCACCCACACAACCAACCCCCCAAATACAATCCTAACTAAAAAAACCTAAGCTCCCCATTGCCCTGAAAAGGGCATTTGGATGGACATTGCCCTTAAGAGGGCATTTAGCTCTTTTTCAAGTGCCCAAACCCTAATCTAAAAATAAAACCCACCCAATAAACCCTTAAAAATACCTAACACTATACCCCGAAGATCCACTTACAGTTTTGAAGACCGGACATCCATCCTCAATGAAGCCGGGAGAAGTCTTCATCCAAGCGGCAAGAAGTCCTCAACGAAGCCAGGAGAAGTCTTCATCCAAGCCGTCAGAAGTGGTCCTCCAGATGGGCAGAAGTCTTCATCCAGACAACATCTTCCATCTTCATCCATCCAGCGCGGAGCGGGTCCTACTTCAAGACATATGGCGCGGAGCATCCTCTTCAATTGAAGTCTTCTTCCAGAATGAAGGTTCCTTTAAATGACGTCATCCAAGATGGTTTCCCTTGAATTCCGATTGGCTGATAGAATTCTATCAGCCAATCGGACTTAAAGGTGAAAAAATCCTATTGGCTGATGCAATCAGTCAATAGGATTGAGCTTGCGTTATATTGGCCAATCGGAATTTAAGGGACGCCATCTTGGATGATGTCACTTAAAGGAACCTTCATTCTGGATGAACACTTCGATTGAAGAGGATGCTCCGTGCCAGATGTCTTGAAGATGGACCCGCTCCACGCCTGATGGATGAAGATAGAAGATGTCGTCTGGATGAAGACTTTTGCCCATCTGGAGGACCACTTCTGCTGGATTGTATGAAGACTTCTCCCGACTTCGTTGAGGACTTCTTGCCGCTTGGATGAAGACTTCTCCCGGCTTCGTTGAGGATGGATGTCCAGTCTTCAAAACTGTAAGTGGATCTTTGGGGGTTAGTGTTAGGTTTTTTTAAGGGTTTATTGGGTGGGTTTTATTTTTAGATTAGGGTTTGGGCACTTGAAAAAGAGCTAAATGCCCTTTTAAGGGCAATGCCCATCCAAATGCCCTTTTTCAGGGCAATCAGGAGCTTATGTTTTTTTAGTTAGGAAATTATTTGGGGTATTGGTTGTATGGGTGGTGGGTTTTACTGTTGGGGGGTTGTTTGTATTTTTTTTGTTACAGGTAAAAGAGCTGATTTCTTTGGGGCAATTAGGCTAGGGTTTTTTTTATTTTTTTTTGGGGGGGGGGGGGTTTAGGGCTATTAGATAAGGTGTAATGAGTTTAAATATCTGATCATTTCTTTTTTTATTTTGTGCAATTTAGTGTTTTGTTTTTTGTAATTTAGGTAATTGTATTTAATTTAGGTAATTGATTTAATTGTAGTGTAAGGTTAGGTGTTATTTCACAGGTAAATTTGTATTTATTTTAGCTAGGTAATTAGTAAATAGTTAATAAATATTTAATAACTAGTCTACCTAGTTAAAATAAATACAAACTTGTCTGTGAAATAAAAATAAAACCTAAGCTAGATACAATGTAACTATTAGTTATATTGTAGCTAGCTTAGGGTTTATATTACAGGTAAGTATTTAGTTTTAATAGTAGGTTTTATTTAGATTTATTTTAATTATATTAAAGTTAGGGGGTGTTAGGGTTAGATTTAGAGTTAGGTTTATGTGTTAATATGTTTATTATAGTGGTGGCGATGTCCGGAGCGGCAGATTAGGGGTTAATAAATGTAGGTAGGTGGCGGTGATGTTAGGGGCAGCATATTAGGGGTTAATAATATTTAACTAGTGTTTCCGATGTGGGAGCGCGGCAGTTTAGGGGTTAATATATTTATTATAGTGGCGGTGATGTCGGGAGCGGCAGATTAGGTGTTAATAATTTTATTTTATTGTTTGCGATGCGGGAGGGCCTCGGTTTAGGTGTTAATAGGTAGTTTATTGGTGTTAGTGTACTTTTTAACACTTTAGTTATGAGTTTTATACTACAGCTTTGTAGCGTAAAACTCATAACTACTGACTTTAGATTGCATTACGAATCTTGCGGTATAGGCTGTACCGCTCATTTTTTGGCCTCCCAGAAAAAGCTTGTAATATCAGCGCTATAGAAGTCCCATTGAAAAAAGACTTTACGCAAATTGCGTAAGTTAATTTGCGTTACGGCCAAATAAGTGTGCAGTACAGCTTTTTTGACAAGACTCATAATAGCAGCGGTAGTGAAAAAGCAGAGTTATAACCCATAATGATGCTTTTTCACTCATAACACAAAACTCGTAATCTAGCCGTTTATTTGCATATTTTTTCCCAGCATCTTTGATTTTTTTTTTTATCAATGCAGTACAGCAAAGATTATCACTGTAAACAGAAATATATATTTGTTTGTAACTTGTAATACCAGTGCACGCTAATTACACAGTAGAGAGCAAATATTGCTTTCTTGAAAGTAATATTTAGCGATCCACTTATAATGTGGCCCATATTGTTTAGCTCTGTACACATGACTCCCTAGTGTTTCCTAAGGTGATCATTACTTCATAGGGAGCCAAATTTAAAAGCTATTTGGGACATGGTTTAAAACTCTTTAAAGAAATTATTTAGAAAACAGACACTTTCAAATGCCCCAAATGTCATAACCGCATTACCTTCACTTTAGTAGATTCATACTGAATGACACTCCAGGGATGGAATAGAAACCCCAAATTTACAGGGATTTTGATAATTAAATTTACATTTGTGAATCTCTATTTGTTTTCCCTTATATGGACTCAAGTTCATTTGCAAACATCATTATATATTTTTTTCTTCTAATTACTACATTTGTTTAGGATTCAGGAAATAAAAAGCTGGAGTGTTTTACTTAGAATTATACAAATACATGTAGTTGAAGTTGTAGTTTCTATTTTATCTTCTATTTTATGTAATGGTGTCCATTTGCTTGTTTACAATGTTATACAACAAAACAATAATTGAACAAATCCATAAAACTCTAAAATGTGAGATAAAGGAAAGTAAAACTATAAAGAAAAATGTGAAACACAGAAACACACACATTTTTTTCTTTCAATTAGTGTATAATTATGTTTCCATCACAATTTTTTATGTTACCTGTGAATCTCTACTTGATGAACTTTTGTTATAAATGTCAAGTTTCTTCCATGGAATGTAACAACGCTTCAGTAATGCACATAAGTTGCATTAATAGAATTGTGTGTTAACATCTGTGATATGATACAAAAATAGAGATAAATTGATTGGGAACTTGCTTTTATGTTGTGTAAGGAAATAGATGACAAAAAAAGAGTTTTTGAAGAAAGTGCCTACTGCTGAGATGAAGAGCATCTGAGAGCTGTGCTTTACTATTAGATTTAAAAGTTATAGAATAAAATATAAAGAATAACTAAGCTCGGTTACCAATATCTTTTCAGAACAATTCATTTTGTAGGTGAGATACAAATCTCTATGAATGACGAACAAAAGTTAACTTCGATTGATTTAGGTGTAATAATGAAGGAATAATATTCTATGTATTCATTATATGTATAATTTACTTGTTACGATGTGCATCGTGGTTTTTTTTGTTGTTGCAGAGATTGGTCTCTTCTGCTATGTGGTTTTTAACAATACATCTTTTTTATTATTATTATTTTTACTGCTTCTTTGAGCATGTTTTACTCAAAACGTTTTCTTTCATCCTCATACCAAGGCTATTTATAATCCATTCTACTCTATTAGTAAGAGAGTATTTACACTCTTGCATCTGGGTTTTCGATTTTGTGCCTAAGGTACAGACACGGGTGGGCATCTCCATACCTAATCATGGCTAGCAGGAACAAATATGCTGTCCGCAATTAACATTATATACCCTGCCTCATGAGCTCTGGGAGATTGAGGAATACCACTTTGGGGTAATGAGTTCTTAACTTTTGGCTGCAGGCTCGCTCATGCCTGCAGTCGAGGAGGCTCCCAAGCTGCTATCGCTACTTCTAAAATGGAGCCCTAATTGCCTGACTACTGATTTCTTACTTTGGGATGTGATAATAATCACTGTAATTTATTTGAACATTTTAAAAGCTACAGCAATTAAAGATTCTTCAACATGCTTCTGCTGCTAAGTTCTACCACCAGTAGAGTATCAAATTCAGGGTGAAGGACAGAAAATGATTGGTTACTTTGAAGCTTCATTGTCTGCAAATATTTAAATGTATCATTCTTTTGGTCAAGTAAAAAGTGAATGCACAACCCCACATGACTCAAATGGTGTTTGAAACATCCCTGTTGTGGAAAATGTCAGGAAGCACAAAGTCATGCTATACTCAGCTCATCTTTAAGCAATTATCATGACTTCTGGAACCAATACCCTGATACCCCCTGGAGAAATGCGCAATTTTTTTCATCAACAAAATAATATTCCCATCAGCCTGTGACCTTGTTATATCAATGACAGCTTGAATAGTAGCTTCTGAATAATCTTCCTGTCCATGAGGGCTTCAAGTCTACAACTTGGATGAAAGATACTCATAAACTACCTACATCAACTTACAGGGAGTACTAGTACCTGCTCCTCATTTTTCAGACTTCTACTGTGTCTATGAAGAATCTAAAAGATAAACATGTGTCCAACTGTCCATAATAGAGCTCTTATGGTCAGCACAATTGCAAAGTAAGTAATCTGATATTTATATACTGCTTTCAGACAATCACTCAATTGATTTTCCAGATGTCTGTCAGGGCCCATTAAAGAATGTTACTGTGTCCATCATCTAACAGCTACTATTTGTTAATCACTTATCTTTAAGAAGATATACATATTACCATGTTGATTGAATTAATAATAACTCTGAAAGGTAGCACGTTAGCAGGCAGAAGATGACCTATTTTCTGTAAAAAAGGCTATGAGAGATCACAGATAGCATGGTTTGATACCACTAATGTGCTTTTGATAATGATGACGGCTTATTAATTTTGATGGATGATCCATGCAAAAATGTTGACACAGATTGTGAATGGGCAGTAACATAGTAGATGAGGTTGAAAAAAGGCCGAAGTCCATCAAATTCAACCTATACAAATCTAAAATACTTACAAAATGCTCCAGTTAAACTTAAATAATCCCACTAAAAGGTGAGCCATTTAATACTAGCAATCATATCCATGAACTTTGTTTCTAGACAGAAATGTATCCAAACATTTTTTTAAAGGGACAGTCATGTCCCAAAAAAACTTTCCGCAGCTAAGATAAAATAATTTAAATAGGGCATGTAATTGTAAACAACTTCCCAGTTTACTTTTATCATCAATGTTGCTTTGTTCTATTGGTATTCTTAGTTGAAAGCTAAGGAGGTTCACGTGCAAATTTCTTAGACCTTGAAGACTGCCTCTAATCTGAATGCATTTTGACCACTAGAGGGCATTAGTTCATGTGTTTTTTATATAGATAACATAGAGATTATGCACGTGAAGTGACCTAGGAGTGAGCACTGATTGGCTAAAATGCAAGTCTGTCAAAAGAATTGAAATAAGGGGGCAGTCAGCAGAAGCTTAGATGCAAGGTAATCACAAAGGTAAAACGTGTATTATTATAACTGTGTTGGTTATGCAATACTGGGGAATGGGTAATAAAGGGATTATCTTTCTTTATAAACAACAAAAATTCTGGTGATGACTGTACCTTTAAATGTTTCTAGGGTACTGACATTAACTACCTCCTTTGGTAATGAGTTCCACAATTTTATTGCTCTTACAGTGAAAAAAAATGTTTCTGTTGCAGGAGATTAAATCTCCTTTTCTCCAACCTTAAATTGTGATCTCTTGTCACAAACAATTTTCTTGGAATAAACAGAGCTTCTGCCATCTCTGTATAATAAACAGAGCTTCTGCCATCTCTTCAATATATTTATATAAAGTAATCATCTCACCTCTAAAGTGCCTTTTTTCTAAAAAAACAAAAAAACAAAAACAGACCCAGTTTGGCTAGCCTCTCCTCATAGCTTAAAGGAATACTAAACTAATTATTTTTTTTCGTGATTCAGATAGAGCATGCAATTTTAAGCAACTTTCTAATTTATTCCTATTATCAATTTTTCTTCGTTCTCTTGCTATCTTTATTTGAAAAAGAAAGTCCAGAACCCTGGACAGCACTTGTTTATTGGTGGATGAATGTATCCACCAATCAGCAAGAGCAACCCAGGTTGTTTACCAAAAATGGGACTTCATCTAAACTTACATTCTTGATTTTCAAATAATGATACCAAGAGAATGAAGAACATTTGCTAATAGGAGTAAATTAGAAAGTTGCTTATAATTGCATGCTCTATCTTAATCACAAAAGAAAAAAATTGTTTTCAGTGTCCCTTTAAATTCTCCATTTCCCTTATTATCTTTGTGGCCCTTCTCTGAACTTTTTCTAGTTCTGCAATGTCTTTTTTTGCGATCAGTCCCCAGAACTGCACTCCATTATCTATTACTACTCCCAAACCCCTTTCCTCCTCTGTTTGGCTAAATCTTGTCCCATTTAAATAATATGTTGCCTGCTTATTTTTACTTCCAAAATGTAGAACCTTGCATTTTCCCGTATTAAATCTAATTTTCCATTTACCTGCCCATACTTCTAATTTTGCAGATACCTTTGTAACAAAAGTTCATCCTGCTCTGACCTAATGACCTTACTTAACTTAGTATCATCTGCAAAAATAGAGATGTCACTATTTAATCCTTGCTCTAAGTCATTTATAAAAATATTAAAAAGTAGAGGGCCCAGTACTGATCCCTGGGGGACTCCACTGATCACCTTTGTCCAAGGTTACCTATTTACGACTTAGTAAATTGGGCATAAAGGCTTCTGTGACAGAAAGGTTTGATACAGAATTGTATAATATAGTCATTCTAGCAAAAGCTAAAAAACATTGAATATATATGAATGTGTGATGGTAATGCTGATAATAATCACTATTATATTTTATTTTCATGTATTTAAATATTTTTCTCCCCCTTCTCCTTCTTCTACAATGCTATTAACTGCACTAGTCACATACATTTGCCAACCTTTCTACATACTCTTCAACAGCCCCTGCTACTCCAAGACTTCAGGGTCAGGAATAGACTAGTATTGTACAACAGTAGTCATTTAGAGACCATGAAAAAACACAGAACTTTGAAACAATGCACCTATATGGCAAATTCAAATCCATTAGCACATTTTAATGTGCCAATATGATTACAGTACATTACAGTTACACTCCAATACAACCACCACTGAATACAATAGTTAGAAAAGAACAGAAAGGTATTAAAATGCCTGTTTTTATGAGATAATTTAAAGGTTATTTTAGCATTTTGAGTTTTTTGATATGCTACTTCTGATAAAAAATGTGTTTGCTTGAAGAATTGTACAATTAGACTGTAAACATTGGGATACTAAATTATCTCTAGTTATAATATTCATGTATTTTAAATATCACACCACTGACACTTAAAAAGCTTAGGCCTAGATTTGGAGTTTGGCGGTAGATGGGCTGTTAACGCTACGCAGGCTTTTTTCTGGCCGCACCATAAAATTAACTCTGGTATCGAGAGTCCAAAAAAATGCTGCGTTAGGCTCCAAAAAAGGAGCGTAGAGCATTTCTACCGCAAATGCAACTCTCGATACCAGAGTTGCTTACGGACGCGGCCAGCCTCAAAAACGTGCTCGTGCACGATTCTCCCATAGGAAACAATGGGGCTGTTTGAGCTGAAAAAAAACCTAACACCTGCAAAAAAGCAGCGTTCAGCTCCTAACGCAGCCCCATTGTTTCCTATGGGGAAACACTTCCTACGTCTGCACCTAACACTCTAACATGCACCCCGAGTCTAAACACCCCTAACCTTACACTTATTAACCCCTAATCTGCTGCCCCCGCTATCGCTGACCCCTGCATTATATTATTAACCCCTAATCTTCTGCTCCGTAAACCGCCGCAACTTACATTATCTCTATGTACCCCTAATCTGCTGCCCCTAACACCGCCGACCCCTATATTATATTTATTAACCCCTAACCTGCCCCCCACAACGTCGCCGACACCTGCCTACACTTATTAACCCCTAATCTGCCGAGCGGACCTGAGCGCTACTATAATAAAGTTATTAACCCCTAATCCGCCTCACTAACCCTATCATAAATAGTATTAACCCCTAATCTGCCCTCCCTAACATCGCCGACACCTAACTTCAATTATTAACCCCTAATCTGACGACCGGAGCTCATCGCTACTATAATAAATGGATTAACCCCTAAAGCTAAGTCTAACCCTAACACTAACACCCCCCTAACTTAAATATAATTTACATCTAACGAAATAAATTAACTCTTATTAAATAAATTATTCCTATTTAAAGCTAAATACTTACCTGTAAAATAAATCCTAATATAGCTACAATATAAATTATAATTACATTGTAGCTATTTTAGGATTAATATTTATTTTACAGGCAACTTTGTAATTATTTTAACCAGGTACAATAGCTATTAAATAGTTAAGAACTATTTAATAGTTACCTAGTTAAAATAATAACAAAATTACCTGTAAAATAAGTCCTAACCTAAGTTATAATTAAACCTAACACTACCCTATCAATAAATTAATTAAATAAAATACCTACAATTACCTACAATAAAACCTAACACTACACTATCAATAAATAAATTAAATACAATTTCTACAAATAACTACAATTACATAAACTAGCTAAAGTACAAAAAATAAAAAAGAACTAAGTTACAAAAAATAAAAAAATATTTACAAACATAAGAAAAATATTACAACAATTTTAAACTAATTACACCTACTCTAAGCCCCCTAATAAAATAACAAAGACCCCCAAAATAAAAAAATGCCCTAACCTATTCTAAATTAATAAATTTAAAAGCTCTTTTACCTTACCAGCCCTGAACAGGGCCCTTTGCGGGGCATGCCCCAAGAAAATCAGCTCTTTTGCCTGTAAAAAAAAACATACAATACCCCCCCAACATTACAACCCACCACCCACATACCCCTAATCTAACCCAAACCCCCCTTAAATAAACCTAACACTAAGCCCCTGAAGATCTTCCTACCTTGTCTTCACCTCAACAGGTATCACCGATCTGTCCTGGCATCCGGTGCTGAAGAGGTCCAGAAGAGGCTCCAAAGTCTTCCTCCTATCCGGCAAGAAGAGGACATCCGGACCGGCAAACATCTTCATCCAAGCGGCATCTTCGATCTTCTTCCATCCGGTGCGGAGTGGGTCCATGTTGAAGCAGCCGACGCAGATCCATCCTCTTCTTCCGGCGTCTCCCAACGAATGACGGTTCCTTTAAGGGACGTCATCCAAGATGGCGTCCCTTGAATTCCGATTGGCTGATAGGATTCTATCAGCCAATCGGAATTAAGGTTGGAATATTCTGTTCCGATCAGCCAATAGAATGCGAGCTCAATCTGATTGGCTGATTGGATCAGCCAATCGGATTGAACTTGATTCTGATTGGCTGATTCCATCAGCCAATCAGAATATTCCTACCTTAATTCCGATTGGCTGATAGAATCCTATCAGCCAATCGGAATTCGAGAGACGCCATCTTGGATGACGTCCCTTAAAGGAACCGTCATTCGTCGGGAGATGCCGGAAGAAGAGGATGGATCCGCGTCGGCTGCTTCAACATGGACCCGCTCCGCACCGGATGGAAGAAGATCGAAGATGCCGCTTGGATGAAGATGTTTGCCGGTCCGGATGTCCTCTTCTTGCCGGATAGGAGGAAGACTTTGGAGCCTCTTCTGGACCTCTTCAGCACCGGATGCCAGGACAGATCGGTGATACCTGTTGAGGTGAAGACAAGGTAGGAAGATCTTCAGGGGCTTAGTGTTAGGTTTATTTAAGGGGGGTTTGGGTTAGATTAGGGGTATGTGGGTGGTGGGTTGTAATGTTGGGGGGGGGTATTGTATGTTTTTTTTTACAGGCAAAAGAGCTGATTTTCTTGGGGCATGCCCCGCAAAGGGCCCTGTTCAGGGCTGGTAAGGTAAAAGAGCTTTTAAATTTATTAATTTAGAATAGGGTAGGGCATTTTTTTATTTTGGGGGTCTTTGTTATTTTATTAGGGGGCTTAGAGTAGGTGTAATTAGTTTAAAATTGTTGTAATATTTTTCTTATGTTTGTAAATATTTTTTTATTTTTTGTAACTTAGTTCTTTTTTATTTTTTGTACTTTAGCTAGTTTATTTAATTGTATTTATTAGTAGCAATTGTATTTAATTAATTTATTGATAGTGTAGTGTTAGGTTTTATTGTAGGTAATTGTAGGTATTTTATTTAATTAATTTATTGATAGGGTAGTGTTAGGTTTAATTATAACTTAGGTTAGGACTTATTTTACAGGTAATTTTGTTATTATTTTAACTAGGTAACTATTAAATAGTTCTTAACTATTTAATAGCTATTGTACCTGGTTAAAATAATTACAAAGTTGCCTGTAAAATAAATATTAATCCTAAAATAGCTATAATATAATTATAATTTATATTGTAGCTATATTAGGATTTATTTTACAGGTAAGTATTTAGCTTTAAATAGGAATAATTTATTTAATAAGAGTTAATTAATTTCGTTAGATGTAAATTATATTTAACTTAGGGGGGTGTTAGTGTTAGGGTTAGACTTAGCTTTAGGGGTTAATCCATTTATTATAGTAGTGGTGAGCTCCGGTCGTCAGATTAGGGGTTAATAATTGAAGTTAGGTGTCGGCAATGTTAGGGAGGGCAGATTAGGGGTTAATACTATTTATGATAGGGTTAGTGAGGCGGATTAGGGGTTAATAACTTTATTATAGTAGCGCTCAGGTCCGCTCAGCAGATTAGGGGTTAATAAGTGTAGGCAGGTGTCGGCGACGTTGTGGGGGGCAGGTTAGGGGTTAATAAATATAATATAGGGGTCGGCGGTGTTAGGGGCAGCAGATTAGGGGTACATAAGGATAACGTAGGTGGCGGCGCTTTGCGGTCGGCAGATTAGGGGTTAATTATTGTAAGTAGCTGGCGGCGACGTTGAGGGGGGCAGGTTAGGGGTTAATAAATATAATACAGGGGTCGGCGGTGTTAGGGGCAGCAGATTAGGGGTACATAAGTATAACGTAGGTGGCGGTCGGCAGATTAGGGGTTAAAAAAATTTAATCGAGTTGCGGCGATGTGGGGGGGCCTCGGTTTAGGGGTACATAGGTAGTTTATGGGTGTTAGTGTACTTTAGAGCACAGTAGTTAAGAGCTTTATGAACCGGCGTTAGCCCAGAAAGCTCTTAACTCCTGCTTTTTTCCTGCGGCTGGAGTTTTGTCATTAGAGCTCTAACGCTCACTTCAGAAACGACTCTAAATACCGGCGTTAGGAAGATCCCATTGAAAAGATAGGATACGCAATTGACGTAAGGGGATCTGCGGTATGGAAAAGTCACGGCTGAAAAGTGAGCGTTAGACCCTATTTTGAGTGACTCCAAATACCGGCGGTAGCCTAAAACCAGCGTTAGGAGCCTCTAACGCTGGTTTTCACGGCTAACGCCGAACTCTAAATCTAGGCCTTAATTAGCTGATAGATTACAAAATGATTGTCAGAAAAATCTCTTTCCTAGATGGAAGATAGGCATTAGAAACACATTACAAATAATTTGATTGTTATTTAGCATCTTTAACATTACTAAATAGTAGTATAGATTACAAAAACATTCAAATCTCCTTTAACCATCTTGAAAAAGTATTTGTTTTTTTTATTAGTCAGTAGCATTAGGTCTCATGTAAACCATAGCTGATAGTGAGAAGATGACTACACAGTGAGAACTGCTCCTCTAATTCCTAGTGATTAAAATCCTGTCAGAATTATCTGTGCCTGACATCTACACATGGACAACCTTTAATTAATAGCTATGACTATTTATTTACAGTTTGTACAGACAAATAAATGCAATGGTATCTCATTCATGTAGCTATTATTTACAGCATGTCACTCACTACCTGATATTTTTGTACATAGGCACAATGCTGCAACAAAACCTTTACTAACATTCAACATCACTTGAATAATGTGATAAAGGGTCAGTAAATGTAACACATTTGAAACTGTTGCATGTGTTAATAATTATAAAACCAACTAGGGGCATTGTTCCTTTAAGCTTATTTTTGCATTTAAAATAGCAGTTTTTGCTTACTGAAACGACAGCCCATTTAAATAGGCTGAGCTTGCAGGGATAGTAGACCTCATGATCGATCCTTTCTCTTTCTCTCTTTATGCACAAAGCCTCATTATCTTATCTCTTTCTATATACAAAATATAAATACTTTAAAATACTTTAAAAGTGCAACTTAAAATTTTAATACCTTTCTCTCCCCCCCCCCCCCCACTCACTGGGATGATGTTTTCAGCTGCTTGATGAGCCTGATGAAAAAAGCCTATGGAGCTAAAAGAACACGTTGCTTGTTTTTTAATGTTTTTAATAAATGTAAGTTATTGATCTCACACTTGCTATATGCTCATCATTCATCACCCCTTATGAGAGGTTTTACTGGAAGTTTGCCGACTGTGTGAGTGTATCTATTACTATAATTTTATCATCACTCTTCATCCAACTGTGCTAGATCATGTGGCACCCCTGTTTATGCTTTTCATCTACAGATTATTGTGTGATGTAGTACCTTTGTCTAATTGGCGCAAGGGGTTAATTTAAAATATTCAAAAACAATTTGTAATGTATAGGTCAGTGTATCTGAACTCCAGCCCTCAAGAACCCAAACAGGCTAGATTTTTCATGATATCTGTACTAGAGCCCAAATAATAAATAATTATCTGATTAGTAACCATAGTTACTAACTTGCTCTCACGCATCAGTGGATTATTTCTCCTGTAATCTAGTTGAAATATCATGAAAATCTGGGGGTCCATCCGATAAAAATCGTCGCCCGCAAAAGTCGGCAACGCCAAGAATTGCGCGGGTTTGGTATCCTATATACGGAGTAAGCTAGAAGTTACGCTCGTAGATTTCTGGCGTCGCCCGTAGTTTTTTGGCCCATAGACTGACATACAAAACACGCGCAATTTGCTATCCAATATACGGCGTAAGGACTTACGCGCGCAGATTTCACAAAATCTACTCCATTCTCAGCTCGCCACAAATTGAAGGCACAGGAACCCTTGCACTGACTTAGAAACCAACGTAACTCTCAGAAGGCCTAACAAATGCATGCCTAACAATATACATAGCAGCAGCTTGTTCACAAATAGTTAACCTCTTAAAAGCATTTATTATTCCTGCCCCTTCAAGTGTGTCAAACCAATCACAAACAGCACAACCTCTCACCTGCAGCCTTAAAACACCTGCAAATGCACACCCTCATTAGCCACCATGTTTCCCTTGCAGTATATTGCATTTAGAGTCAGACAGCGTCATGGGGCACAAGGGGTGCTTGAACCCCTACAAGCCCCTGTTTTGGATGGTATCCCTGCTGCTGAGGTCCCTGGTCATGGTGCTGTAGCTGTCCCTGCTCCAGCTGCTGCTGCTGCCCTCCCTGCTCCTCCTGCTGTTGTCCCTGCTCCTGGTGCTCCCCATGCTGCTGTTGCTGCAGCTGCCCATAGGCCAGCAGGGCCTATAAGACGAAGGCATCAGCAGAGGGGAAGAGCACCAAGGGTACACAGGGTTAGGGTCACCCTGTTTGGGATGACAGAAGTGGAGGTCAGGGAAAAATATCGCTTTACATCTGCAAGCCTCATTAACCTATATGAGGTCTTGAAGGATGATATTGACCCTCAAGCGTATAGGAACCGAGCTCTGACTGGTATGCAGAAGCTGTTGTGTGTTGTACACTTCCTGGCAACTGGCTCATACCAGTCAACAGAGGGGCTTGTGTCTGGCCTAGTGCAGTCTACCTTCTCCAGGATTCTAGGGGAGGTTCTGACTGCTCTAGATAACCAGACACAACGATACATTCATTTCCCCCATACCCCCCAGGAATGGAACCGTCTTAAACAAGGCTTCTATCGACTGGGGGGTATTCCTAATGTCATGGGGGCAATTGATTGCACACATGTGCGTATTGTGGCCCCACATGAGGAGACAATCCTCTATATTAACAGGAAAGGGTTTCACTCATTGAATTGCCAGATGGTCTGCGATACCAATCTGAAATTCTTACATGTGTATGCAGGCTTCCCGGGGAGTGCACATGATTCCTACATCCTGCGCCAGACCTCCTTATTCAATATGTTTGAAAATGGAACACTTTCGGGAGGATGGCTGCTTGGTGAGTACCTTCATTCTGTCTGTATATTTCTAATAAAGGGACACTAAACACATATTTTAATCTCATGTTTCAGATAGAGAATACAATGTTAAACAGCATTACAATTCACTTCTATTATCTCATTGTATTTATTCTTTAGATATCTTATTTTTAAAAAATAGAAATTCACATATATGAGCCAATCATATGAGGCTTCTATGTGCAGCCACCAATCAGCAGCTATTGAGCATATCTAATATGCTTGTCATCAAAAGTTATCTATAGAATGGAGAAAATGATCTAATCTAAGTAAATTATCAAGCTGCTAACAATTGCAGGTTCTTATTAAATGGACAGTCTAGTATAAATTGCACTTCCATTATTCAGATAGGCCTTTTAATTTTAATAAACTATCCTAATTACTTCCATTAACAAAATGTGCACATTATTTGTATACTTTATATTTTTGAGTCACCAGCTCCTACTGACCATGTGCAAGAATAAGTGTGTATGCATATGTGAATGGCTGATGGATGTCACATGGTACAGGTGGATTTTCAAAATACATAACACTTTAAATTGTAATAAAAAATAACTTTGATATTAGACTAAGTGCTATTGCATTGTCTTGTTATCTAGCATTTTTGGATAATGAAAATCTACTGTGTTGACTGGTCCTTTAAAATAGATTTTTGGTCTAGACTAATACTGGCATAAAAGTAGATTGCTTATAATGCACAAATTTAATGTTTTTATTAAATCTATCTTTTATATGAGATTCATGTTGTGTCCCTTTAAAGCACATGATGTACCTGTAGTAATCCAAACACATATGTTACATGACAGGTGACGCAGGGTACGGCTGCAGACCATGGCTATTAACCCCCTTGGTGCACCCCATTACAGAGCCACAACTCAGGTACCAGGAGGCACACATAAGAACAAGGAATGTCATTGAAAGGAGCTTTGGCCTATTAAAAACCAGGTTCAGGTGTCTGGATGTTACAGGCGGAGCACTACAGTATAACCCCAACAAAGTGTGTTCCATTGTCAATGCTTGCTGTATTCTACACAACATTGCTGTGGACACACGTTTGTTGGGGGACGTTGACCCAGAGCAGCAGCAGCAGCTGGTTCCTGTACCTGAGGATGTGGACAGGGGGACACTGAGGGGGAATGAAGTGAAGGATTATGTCATCCGGGAATACTTCACCTGTAAGTTACTTATTCATAAGTACAGTAAACCGTAACATTCACATGTATTATGATGTTTGACAGTACCTCACCAACCATTGCATGTGTATATATCATGTCTTGCAGAATTTCAAACTTTGGATTTCCACTGCATGTAAGTGAAACTACTACATCCCAACCCCCTTCCCTTAAAGGGACACTATACCCAAACATATTCTTTCATGATTAAGGATAGAGAATATAATTTGTAAAAACCTTAAAATTTAATTAAATTACCTATTTTCATTTATTCTTTAGATATACTTTAATGAAGACATAGCAATGCACACAGTGAAACAATCGCAGGAGGCATCTATATACAGCTACTAATCAGCAGCTACCAAGCATATCTAGATATGCTTTTCAGCAAAGAATATCAATAGAATGAAGCAACATAAATAATAGAAGCAAATTATTAAGTTTTTTATAATTGTCTTCTCTTTCAAAATCATGAAGGAAAAAAATTTGCTTTCATGTCCCTTTAACAACCCTAATTACTGTATATTTCTCATTTGTTTCATTCATGTTTAGTTCACTATCATTAAGAATGAGGATAATGGATATTTATACCTTATGTTCACACCTTCTTTAAATACATTATTAGTTATATATACCAACGTGTAAATTTATATTGGATGTGAGAAACCTTGATGTACATCTTAGAAGTGAATATTACTATATGTACCGTTGAGACACAACTATGTGATGTGGTTTATTGAGCAGGAATATGTCAGAAACATTATAATAATACCTTTTTTGTCCATTTCAACACAGGTATTATTATATGTTTTACCAATATTACTGTACTAAAACACACCTCACATGGATGTGGATGACAATTATATGGTAAATAACAGAGGACAAGATTTTTGATGAAATAGAATAATATTTATTTTCTTTTAGGCCTCTTAGATGAGGGGCCTGGAGTGGGTCTTCTGCCTCTCCTGGGTTGTGTGGATCCAGTAGGAGTGCTGGTCACAGACGAGATGCTTGAGGCGATGTCCTGCTGGTGGGTGAAATGCTCCACCAACACACCCAACAGTTGGTTCTGTTCCCTCCATCTGTGGTCACTCTGTATTTGCATGTCCGAAATGACTCGCAGCATTTGTGATTGGTTTTGTACCATAGCTGTTACAGATGCTGCCATGTCCCTTTGCAGCTCAATGGATCGCTGTTGTAAACGCTGTTGGCTCCTATGGAACCTGCGTTGGTCCCTCTGCATTCTTTCACAGGTTGACGTTAGACTCTCACACGTCAATGTTTGCCTCCTCTGTAGGGATATGTATTCCTCACCCATGGCGGAACTCAGTGGATCCATGGGCTCTTCCCCAGCAGGGACTATAGGCACTGGTTCCATTTCTTGATCCTCAGCTGGAGGTGCAGCCACCGGAATCTCAGCTGGAGGTGCAGCCACCGGAATCTCAGCTGGAGGTGCAGCCACCGGAATCTCAGCTGGAGGTGCAGCCACGGGAATCTCAGCTGGAGGTGCAGCCACCGGAATCTGAGCTGGAGGTGCAGGCCCAGGAATATGAGCTGGAGGTGCAGGCCCAGGAATATGAGCTGGAGGTGCAGGCCCAGGAATATGAGCTGGAGGTGCAGGCCCCGGAATCTGAGCTGGAGGTGCAGGGCGATCGATTTCAGTTGGTGGAGCTCTTCCAACTGCTGCCGATGGTACAGATGTCCGGATGGACTGATAGTCCCATTGGCTGCTGGTGTGCATCCACTCAGCCTGCTGGTATAATCCTTGAGTGGCATGATATTCTTGTGGGGGGTAAAGACATCTACCCTTCGGGGCTGGCGTGGCTCCCCCTCCAAGCCAAAGGAATAATCCTCCGGCCAGGGCTCCTGCCAGGTATCCTCCTGTAATGCAGGCGGCATAATATTGGGATTCTCAATTGAGGCAGTCCAACCCATATCATGCCTGGCATACTCCTGCTGGATTCTCTGGACTGGTGGTTGAGGTGGAGATATACTTTGATCCGGTGTTGGGGGATTCATGGGCGTAGGCACCCTGGTGACTGGAGGTTCTGTGGAGGAGTCAAATGATGAGAGGGATTAGTACAGTCAGATATCTATCCATGTGGGCATACAATGTACATGCTAGGGCCTATCCACATTCTCATGTCAAACTCTATAACATGCATGTGCACATTGAGATTTGTGATATGATGGGTTTTAATATGCAAAGTATACATGTATGTGCTTCATACAATAGTTCTGTGTACATGTCAGTGATGGAGAAAATGTGTTCTTTAAGTGACACTATGGTTGTGATGACTATGGTGTCCATTTACTGAAAAGTCTACATGTGGCTTGTGGCCTGTGTTACTCTGAGACATGTTAGTATTTCACTATTCCACCTCATATCATGATTTTCAATGTGTTAAGTAGCATTAAATGGACATGCAACCCATATTTATTCTTTCATGATTCAGCTAGCCAAGCATGGAATTTTAAACAAACTTGTAATTTACTTCCATTAGCTAATATGCTTCATTATCTTGATATTCTTAGCTGAAATGCATTTCTAGATAGGCTCATAAGCTGCTGATTGGTGGCTGCACATCAATGCCTTGTGTGATTGCCTCACCCATGTGCATTGATATTTAATAAACTAAGATTATGAAAATAATGATGAAAAATAGATAATAGAAGTAAATTGGGATGTTGTTTAAAACTGTATTCTCTATCTGAATAAAGAAATAAACTTATTTGTGTTTCATGTCCCTTTAATGTTAAATCTCATTGTATATTTTGTTGTTAGTAAGCAAAATACCATGCTCCTCATTGTGTACATGAATGTGTGACAATATAGGATGTTATAACTCAAATACATATAATACTGGTGTGTGGGATGTTACTCACCAGCATGCTGTGCTGATGTTGCAGCCCCTGAGTCACGAGCCCCTGGAAGTCCACGGACTGCTGTGAGGCTCAGGGACCTACGAATGAGCTCCTGCCACTCATTGTATTCCGCCTCATAGTGAGGCCCACCTCCTGTTGCCCTCTGGGACATTGCTTCCTGGCCCATCTTCTCCTTGACTCTCCTCTTACAATCATTCCACCTCTTCTTTAGGCCATCCACATTCCTCCTCTGTTGGGACACACCATTGACGGCCTCCACCACCTTCTGCCAAGCATCTTTACGCCTACGGGCAACTCCTTTGCCCTTCTCTTGTCCAAAGAGGGCATTATGGTTCTCCAGGACAGCCTGGACTAGAGCGAGGTTTTCTGCAAAACTGAAATTAGGACACCTCATCCGCTCCTCGTCCTGGGCCGCCTGGCTCCCTCCCTGGGATGTCCCTGGTGTGGGTTCCTCCCTATCCTCTCCCTCCTCCCCCCTTCTATCCCCATGTGCACCCTCTATCCCTCTTCTAAGTGTGCCTGGCCTTGGGGCAACCCCACTCCCATCCTCCCTTCTGGCTCTCCCTCTCCCCACTCCGCTCACTCCCTGACGGGGACCCTGCTGCTCCTCCTGTCCATAATCCTCTCCCTGCAACTCCCCTTCCCTCCTCCCCCCAGCCCTAGCTCTCCCTGACATCCTCACACTACACACACTCACACACTCACACTCACTCCCACTTCAATCACACACAATCACAACCAGACACTCAGCCTTTCAAACTGTAAAAGATAAATAAAATGTGTAAGGTGTTATCAAAAAAAAGTGTTGTGTATTTTGTATATGTGTGTATGCAAAATGTGTGCAATATGAAAAAAAGTGTAAGTAAATGTACAGGCTTAACAATCCAACAATCCGACCTAACTAACTTAATGAAATGCTCCTTTCTCACTACTCTTACCACTAATCTCTTTACTCACTGTAGTGTGCTGTAGCTCCAAGAACCAACCAAAAACACTGAAGAAATGGCGGCTGCGCAGGTGTTTAAGTATGAATTTTGAATCTCGTCATTACGTGGCGCATCTCTTAGAACTGGCGTTATTTTTTACGAGTCGTAGGCTAATTTGCATAAAACTACACTTTATTGAGACTTTACGTGAACAAAATACAGGCGCAAGTACTTGCGACGACTATAAGGTGTATTTGCGCACATTTTGCCTGCTCGTCGGTTTTTCAGACTTACGCCAGTTTAGCATCTGACGGCGCTGAATATTGGATAGCTCGAGTTGCGAGCTGTAACTGCGGGCGACGCGGGTTACCTCGCTTTCACCGCAAACTACGATCTATATCGTATCGCGCCCCTGGCTTGTTAGGGGTCCCAAAAACTGGAACTGAGAAACATTGGTCAGAGTGGTTGTCATACTCAGTATGCAGCTGAAAATGGACATATTTCCACTTAAGTACAATAGTTTAACTAATTAGAAAAATATACATTTTATTTATTTCCCCTTGATATTCTGTAGCAAATTTAAATTGGATTTAGCATCAATTAGTTACTAAATAGTTATTGGCATAATAATGGTGTCTAATAACTGATCCATCTGGGTCTCTCTTGTGTGCAAACACAGGGAGCCACTGTTGTTAACACATCATATCTAATGACCTGTTGATATAACTGAACAGCTGCTAAAATTGAACTTCTAAAAGTAATTTGCTGTCGCTAGGTTTTTTCTTTCATAGTGGCTTTATTTTAGAGGATTACATAGCATCTAGTCCTTAATCCATAGCTATGAATAATTTGATATGTATATATTTTTATAAAGTAATAAATAATACACTTTTTAATACTATTGTGTGAATTATACAACTAGAATCATTTACATTTCTCTTTTTAACATGTTGAAATACTGTTTCACTTGAGCTGTGGAGCAGATATATGTGCAAACACACAAAATGTGACTATAATAAAAAAAATACTAGTGCTTAAATTGCCATCCTGCTGTGATTCTTTAATTTACTTTTTTCTTTAAAAACATTTTGTAATGATCAGTTTTTCAAGGATTAAACTATTACGTTTACATAACAAAATGAGTACTAGTTGCTCTTTGGCTGATAAGGATAAATTAAAGGTTGATTGATGGAGAGTGTGATTCCTCCACAAGCTTAAAAATAAAAATAATTAAATAAAAATCAATACATAACATTAATGTAATCAATCCATTTATGCTAATTCTGTATTAATAAATATTACCATAGGTGCTTTAATGTACTTGTTTTTTTTCAATTTTGCTAAGAATATATAGGTATGCAATTAACAATATCAAATCACTTTAATTTATATTTACATTACCACGGAAACATTTTACAACACTTCCATTTCTTCCATTCCTATAATTAAATGTGCACTGTTTATTGTATTAATGTACTTTTAAATTAAAGTATAGACCAAATAAATAATTGGAGATTAAAAAAAAAAAAAAAAATCATAAAATTATGTTTACAAAATGTAATAAAGTTTTTTTTGATTCATCAAAGTTTTTTTTTACTCATTCAGCGCTGCGGAATCTGTTGGCGCTCTACAAATACCTGATAATAATAATAATCAAAGTATAATAATCTTTTTCAGATATAACAGATGCACAGGCTTGTAGCATTCCTTCTAGAAATAAAATATTGGTGTTGATACCAATCTTTCTGAAATAAACTCCTTAGAAGAAGGTTTCAGTTTCCAAAGATATAGTAAGCATATTTTTCAAGTGATCACAATCCAAAATGAGATGGATTTGACCACTAAAAGCTTAAAACCACAAATGCGTTTTTAATAGAAAAGTTCCTGGAAATATGTTTTCACTTTTAAGGTACTTGTTATGCGGATCAAAACTAGTAGTCCAACCAAAACTGACCTTTACAATTGCCATTTCACACTTCTTAATGTGACATTACAGTTCTTTTGAATGTAGAACATGTGTAAAGTTTAATGGCAAAAGTGCAGAACACATCCCAACATGTGATTGTATAACCTTAGGTATTTTGCAGGTTAATGCTGTCCAATGAGAACATGGGAGGTGTCCAAGTATCCACAGAACACATCTTAGCACTCATGGGTCTAGTATATGTGTAATGCATAACATAAAAATGCAGAACACATTCCAATATGTGGTTGTATATCCTTAGGTTTCTTGCAGGTTAATGCTGTCCAATGAGAACATGGGAGGTGTCCATGTAACCACTGAACACATTTAAGCGCTCCCATAGCTGTAGTACATGAGCAGAACACATTCCAACATGTGATTGTAGTACCAGCATAGTCTACCTGTCTAGAATTATAATTGACTTGAAAAAGTCTCCATTTAAACTGAGGGTACCTGTTTGACATTTAATACTTGATCACACTAGGTAACTATAGTAACGATTCCACATGACCACCCTTCTCCCAAACACAGGCTGTAGATTCAGTGGCTTAACATTACAATAGCAAATTATGCAAAGAGGGTGTGTGAAGAATATAAAGTGCTCATTTTCATGTGGAATTTAATGATACAGCAAAAATGAGTAAGTTCTGAAATATCTAAGTGAAAAACCCATTACTAAAAAACAGTATTATATGTAATATGTGTGCAAAGGACATTAAAATCCAGTCTCATTGTTTTTTTATTGTTTTATTTTGTTTCAGTTTGCAAATGTGATTATTGACAAAGGAAGGGCGGGGTTATTGGGTATATAGGTAACAAGTGGGACATTGTTTGTTAGGCTGTCTTGGGGAACACATTGATGTCTTGAAAAAGGTTCCTGTTGGAGCCAAAAGTCTACTTTTTTGTATGGTATTTAATAATAGTATTGAACTTTATCAAGACCTGTGAGTACCCAAATTCTTTGGAACTTTCTATATACATTAAACAGAGCATCTGGGCAAGTGAACAAAAATTACACCAGGTGGTGAGTGCATGAAACAGGACTTTTATATATATATATATATATATATATATATATATATATATATATATATATATATATATATATATATATATATATATATACATACACATAGAATCGCAATGAATATAGTCTCTAGACCATGTATGCAAATACACCCTAAACTGTCATCTGTGTCCATTTCAGAGTGTCTGAGATATTATAATATGTATTCATATTTAGACTAAGCATGTGTAAAAATCAACATTTCTAAAATCCACACAAGCAGTAAAAATATGATGTGGGAAATAGGACAAAATAAGTTTTCAATAGGTCAAGGCTGTAAAATTTGTGAGATTGCTCAAAAGCTGTTTTCTTATGCAGTGACACACCGCTTTCAAATTCCCTACAAAAACGCACCACAAGAATTCAAGGATTTTGTTTTCTAAAGGAATGAAATGGCCTCATATTTTAAAACATTGTTAAAATCAATTCAAATCACTTCATATAGTTTTTTTTAATACATTGGAATTTTGTGTTTAGATTTCACAAAAATTAGCAATAGAATATTTATTCACTGACTGGTTAGTTAAAAATCTGTATGTATTAATAAAATAATAATAAAAAAAAATCTATTTATTTCAGATAATGTATACTGTGTAGTACTGTTCTAAATAAATCAATATGCATAAAAGTATATGTAAAAGATTCAGCTGTATCCCAATCTAAAAATATATTTCAGAAATAAATTCATTGGACTTGTCAGGGAAAACAAGATGTTTGGAACATATTCTACATTCTTAACCCTTAGACATGTCTATCTACAGTTCAAGTTGTCTCCTGCTAGATGAAGCATGAATCCTATGAGACACAGCTACATTTGTGCCATCAGTAAGATAGGAAGAACTCCATACTCAATGTCTTTCAAAAAGAGCCACACATAAAACTCAACAGCCCTTTACTGCTGACTTCTGTCTCATAAAAAGATCACATTTTTGTAATGTAACAATAAGATTGATGATAGATAGATAGATAGATAGATAGATAGATAGATAGATAGATAGATAGATAGATAGATGTAACAATAATATTGATAGACAGACACACACACAGACAGATATAGATAGATGGAACAATAATATTGACAGATAGATATAGATAGATAGATGGATAGATAGATAGATAGATAGATAGATGGATGGATAGATAGATAGATAGATAGATGTAACAATAATATTGATAGACAGACAGATAGATAGATAGATAGATAGATAGATAGATAGATAGATAGATAGATAGACAGACAGACAGACAGACAGACAGACAGACAGACAGACAGACAGACAGACAGACAGACAGACAGACAGACAGACAGACAGACAGACAGACAGATATATATATATATATATATATATATATATATATATATATATATATATATATATATATATATATATATACATATATATGTAATAATAATATTGACAGGCAGACACACAGACATATATAGACAGACAGACACACAGATATATAGATCGATGGAACAATAATATTAACAGACACACAGACAGATATAGAAATATAGATTGACAGATAGATATATAGATGATAGATGATAGATAAATTGATAGATAGATGATAGATAGATAGATAGATGATAGATAGATGATAGATAGATAGATAGATAGATAGATAGATAGATAGATAGATAGATAGATAGATAGATAGATATATGTAACAATAATATTGATAGACAGACAGACAGACTGATAGATAGATAGATAGATAGATAGATAGATAGATAGATAGATAGATAGATAGATAGATTGATAGATGTGTGTGTGTGTAGATTAGAGCTTAACATATATTAAATGTAATATTTGTTAAATCAAGGCAAAGGCAATTTCTAAAGAATAAAGTAATGGATAATCAAATAAGATTTTATAAGTGCATTTTATTTATTTTTCAGATCAGTATCTATTTTCTATGTCTATATGTTTAATAAACTTCCATATTTTAGAAATTTTTCAGAAGCAAAATACACTGCCTGTCATCACTTATGAATTACAATATTTATTATTTAATAAAGTGCAAATATATTAAAAAATATATCCATGGACTTGAAAACGCAAAGCAATCTTTTAAAGAAATATAAAAGTGGCTTAAAATACCATTATAATAGTTATGCAATAAATTTGTGTTTGCAGATATACTTATTTTCAAAGGATTTAATCACTTAAAGGGATAGTAAAGTCAACGTTAACTTAAAAAAGAAGAGAACAAAACAAATTTGTTAATAGAAATACATTGGTTGGTTGTTGTAAATGACATTCTCTACCAGAATCATGATACTAATTTAAATGTTACTGTCCCTTTAATTGAGTTTGTGCACCAGTTGAGCATCTTGCCTCTATTGATTGGCTCATGGGTCATGTCCTGCTCAGAAGCTAAGGTTGCTTTGTGAGATAGTTAAAGAGACATACCTGGTTGATTGTATGTTAAAGCTACAGAGTAGCAGCTGCAACAATGCAGCATTGGAATGACTGCTTTAGGGTTTTTCTTAAAGGAATATGAAACCCAATATTTTTCTGTCATATCTCAGAAAGTAGAGTATGCAGTTTTACACAACTTTTTAATTTACTTCTATAATCTAATTTGTTTTGTTCTCTTGGTAACCTTTGTTAAAAAGAATACATAGGCACCAACGCACTAATGGGAGCTAGCTGCTGATTGGTGGCTGCACATTTATGACTCTTGTCATTGCCTCATCCTACGTGCTCAGCTAACTCCCAGCATTGTTGCTCCTTCAACAAAGGATACCAAAGGAACAAAGAACATTTGCTAATAGAAATAAGATGCAAATTTGTTAACAATTGTATGATCATTCTTAATCCCAGAGAGACTCCGGGAAATGTTGGGAGGTATGGATAAGCACCATATGCATGGTGTCGGTCTCTGCCCTGATACCGGTGCTGATTGGTAAGTGTGCTCTAAACTGTGTACAGAGCCTACCTACCACACAGAGGCTTTGGTTATACACTAATGAAGTATTAACGAGATAGAAAGGTCAAAAATGGAATGTACATGGGTGCATTTCAAGTTAAAATACAATAATTTTTGCAATAAAATTTAATTAGCAAAAATGCTTCTAGTAAATATTATTACTGTTTTTAAGCAGCATATGCACATATCTTGTTAGAGCCCGTGCACCAGTATTCAAACACCACATCTTCTTAGAGAGTCAGCAGTGGTTTGCATGACACAAATTTAAATGCACCCATGCACATTTAATTTTTGAGCTTTCAATCCCTTTAAATATATATCCTTTGTAACAGACTTTTAATTACAAAGTGCCTTGCAAAATGACTTCCATCATTTTACAGTAATATATTGCTTGAGGCAGCCTTACAAATCTTTTTGATTCAGATTCACAACATAAAAATGATTGGAGTGATTCTTAGCGAATCTAGGCTGTTATGACTCACAAATTTATTTAGCAGCTAGCTGTAATATAGCATTTATATATGCATTGTGCTTGTTTAAAATATATCAAAATCTTGCCACCAGGTGGAGTACAGACCATGCAACACTGCATATTTCTCACTCAGAAAATATTATACTGAAAATAAATGTGATTTATTAAACAAATATATATAAATAAATAATAAATAATCCCACAATTTCAGTTTAAAAACCTCAGACATTCTATAATACATTTACACAAGATTGCAGTGTGTTTATTTTAGAAACATTGCACAATATACAGTTAAAGGGACATTTAACACTAAATAAATGCTATATATAACGATGCATTCAAAGAAAAGATTAGGCAGAGAATAACATTTAGATGTATTTTTTACAGTTGCATTATCTGTTTAAATAGTGACAAAATAAGTGTAAAGTTTCAATGTTTATAAAACAACAGGAGCTGCCATGTTATAACTTAGGTTACCTTCTCTGCTGTGGCCAATTAGGGACAGTAATAAATAGGTGACTAGTGTGTGCAGCCAATGGCTGTGTGGAATATAACCAGAATGGAATTACAGGAAAAGGGGACAAAATAAATAATGAAAGTATATATATATATATATATATATATATATATATATATATATATATATATATATATATATACGATTTATCATTTTATATTACCATCTCAAAGTGTTTAATGTCCCTTTAAGTAAGGTCTTGCTGACATCTTGAAAAAGATTATAATTTAATCATATTTTTTTTGTCAAGTACTTGATGAATATTTAATAAAATTTAATATGCAAAAGATTGTTTTTTATATTATGTAATCATTTTTACATCCATAAGTATTCTGAAGTATTCAACTAATAAACTAAAAACAGAGATGACAGATTGTTATATCAATATTTTCACTTGTACTTGTTTTTGCATTTGACAAAAGTTATCAACATTTTTTCAGACTAACAATGACCTAATGGTTAACTGAGAGGAGTATAGAAACTGTAAATTGAACCACAAATCAGAGCAGATCTAACTTTACAATTAACAATAGAAATCTGTAATTAAGTCATAGATAGATATGGTGGAGAGATTGATATCACCATGTATACCGTCATAATGTTAATGGGTAATAAATGAGAACTGAAATATAAACAGTTTAATGATTATTTGTAAAACAATTACCTCATTAACTACAGTTTATGTTATGTGCATAGTGCTTGATCACAATCTTTTTCTTTTTTTTTTTACTGAAGTTTGTTTTGGTAAAATGGTTGAAATCAGAAATCAGATGAAGAATGGCCATACTTAAAACACAAACACCTAGATTACAAGTTTTGCATTCTGGTTTAACGCTGAAAAAATGGTAATTTCAGCATTAAAACAGCACCGCAGCCATTACGAGTCTTGTCGGTATAGCTGTACCGCAAGCCTTTTAGCCTGTAATGCAACGTCAGTCCCGCACACGTAAAAATTAAGTTTTTTCATGGGACTTCCATAGTGCAGCCATTACAAGTTTTGCGGTGAGGCTAAAAAGCTTGCGTTCCAGCCTATACCGTCAAGATCCGTTTCGCAATCTGATAGCAGTAGTTATGAGTTTTACGCAACAACACTGTTACATAAAAATCATAACTAAACTGTTACAAAGTACACTAACACCCATAAACTACATATTAACCCCTAAAATGAGGCCCTTCCATATCACAAACACTATATTAAACTTATTAACCCCTAATCTGCCGCTCCCTACATCGACACCACTAATAACATTTATTAACCCCTATTCCGCCGCTCCCTGACATCGCTGCCACTATACTAAAGTTATTAACCCCTATTCCCCCGCACCCCAAAATCGCCCACACTATAATAAAGATATTAACCCTTATTCCGCCGCTCCCCGACACCGCTGCCACTATAATAAACCTATTAACCCCTAAACCGCAAGCCCCCCACAACGAAATGTACTAAATTAAGCTATTAACCCCTAAACCGGAAGCCCCCCACATCGCAATAAACTAATTTAAACTAGTAACCCCTAAACCTAATGCCCCCCTAACTTTATATTAAAATTACAATTTCCCTATCTTAAATTAAATTAAAACTTACCTTTCAAATTAAAAAAACTAAGTTTAAACTAACAATTAAACTAATATAACTATTAAACTAAAATTAAACTAACTACCAATTAAAGAAAGCTAAAATACACATAAAAAAAATCCTAACACTACTATAAAAATTACAAAATATCTAATTACAAAAATTAAAAAATAATAAATTACAAAAAAAAAACAACACTAAATTATTAAAAATAAAAAGCCAACCCAAAATAAAACACCCCCTAGCCTACAGTAAACTACCAATAGCCCTTAAAAGGGCCTTTTGTAGGGCATTCATTGCCCTAAATTAAACAGCTCTTTTACCTGTAAAAAAAACACACAAGTACACCCAACAGTAAAACGCACCACCCAACCAACCCTCCAAAATAAAAAACCTAACTAACAAAAACCTAAGCTACCCATTACCCAGAAAAGGGCATTTGTATGGGCATTGCCCTTAAATAGGGAATTTAGCTCTTTTGCATAGCCCTGAAAAAGGCATATAGCTCTTTTAAGAAAAGCCCAAACCCTAAACTAAAAAAAAAAACCCACCCAAAAACGTTTAAAAAATCCTAACACTAACCCCCGAAGATCCACTTACAGTTCCTGATTCTGAAGTCCGGACATCCAGGCGGCAAAAGGTCTTCATCCAGGCGGCATCTTCATCCAGGCGGCATCTTCATCCAGGCGGCTCCATCTTCATCCAATGCGGGACCGGCATCTTCTTCATCCCTGCGGAGGCAGAGTGACGATGCACGGAGGCGAAAGTCCAAGGCTGAGGTACAGGCGAAGGTCCAAGGTGGAGGCCTAGGGGGAGGTCCATTGATCCGATTTGGAGGTCCTCATCATTCGAATCAGCCAATAGAATAAGAGCTGCTTAAATCCTATTGACTGATTTAAAAGCCAATAGGATTTTAGCAGCCCTAATTCCTATTGGCTGATTCAAATTTGTCAGCCAATAGGAATACAGTATAAAAGGGGTACCTCACATTTAAATCCTTAGTGTGTGGTGGATGATCGCATGAAGAGGACCTCCACGTCGGATCGATGGACCTTCACCTGGACTTCCGCCTTGGACCTTCACCTGGACCTCCGCCTCTGCGCATCACCGCTCCATCTCTGCAGGAATGAAGAAGATGCCAGTCCCGCAATGGATGAAGATGAAGCCATCTGAATGAAGATGGAGCAGCCGGGATGAAGATCGTTCAAGCGGGAGTTCAACAACTCTTAAAAGAGCTGAATACCCTTTTCAGGGCAATGCCCATACAAATGCCCTTTTCAGGGCAATCGGTAGATTAGGTTTTTTAGATAGTTTTTTTTATTTTGTGGGTTTGGGGGGTAGGGGGTTTGTAATGTTAGTGGGTCTTTGTATTTTTTTCAGAAAAAGAGCTGATATCTTTAGGGAAATGCCCTACAAAAGGCCCTTTTAAGGGCTATTGGTAGTTTATTATAGATTAGGTTTCTTTTATTTTGGGGTGTTTTTTTTTAAAAATGGGTATTGGAATAGGAATAATATTTATTATTTTGGATAATTTGTTTGTTATTTTCTGTAATGTTTTTTTTTCATTTTGGGGTGGGTTTTTATTTTTATATTAGGGGTTTGGCATTTCATAAAAGAGCTGAATGCCCTTTTAAAGAGACATTATTCACTCATTTTTTCTTTGCATACATGTTTTGTAGATGATGTATTTATATAGTCCATGATGTTTTTTTTTTTTTTAAAAAATGTTTAGTTTTGCTTATTTTTAAATAACATTGCTCTGATTTTCAGACTCCTAACCAAGCCCCAAAGTTTTATGTGAATACCGTCAGCTACCTTCTCCAGCTTGCTCCTGTTTGTGTAAAGGGTCTTTTCATATGCAAAAGAAGGGGGAGGGGGGAGTGTCTTATTTCCCACTTGCAGTGGGCTTTCCAACAACCTTTTCAACAAAGCTAAACTGAGAGCTTCTAAGTAAGTTTTTAAACAGTTTAATACTGGATTTTTATATCGGTATCTGTGCATCTTATTCTTTATAGTAGTGTCTATTACATGCAGTTATATAAAAATGAGTGTATACTGTCCCTTTAAGGGCAGGAAAAAGAGCTGAATGCCCTTTTAAGGGCAATGCCCATACAAATGCCCTTTTTTAGATTAGGTTTTACTTGATTTTTATTGTGTTTTTTGGGGGGTGGGGTTTGTATACTGTTAGAGGGTGTTTGTTTTTCTTTTGTAGGAAATGAGCTGTTAATATTTAGGGCAATGCCCTACAAAAGGCCCTTTTAAGGGCCCTTGGTAGTTTATTATAGATTAGGTTTTTTATTTTGGGGTGTTTTTTTATTTTTTATTTTTTTAAACGGGTATTAGAATAGGAGTAATTGTTATTATTTTAGATCATTTCGTTTGTTATTTTTTGTAATGGTAGGTTTTTTATTTTTTGTAATGATAGGTTTCAGTGTAAGGCAGCTTAAGTTTTATTTCACAGGTAAGTTTGTATTTATTTTAACTAGCTAGTTAGTAAAAAGCTAATAACTATTTACTAACTAGTCTACCTAGTAAAAATTAATACAAACTTACCTGTGAAATAAAAATAAAACCTAAGCTAGGTACAATATAACTATTAGTTACATTGTAGCTAGCTTAGGTTTTATTTCTCAGGTAAGTATGTATTTAGTTTTAAATAGGTATTATTTAGTTAATAATTGTAACTTTAATGTAGCTCTATTTTAATTATGTTAAAGTTAGGGGGTGTTAGGGTTAGGTTTAGGGTTACGGTTAGGTTTAGGGGTTAATAGTTTAAATTAGGTTGTTGCGATGTGGGGGGCTGGTCGGTTTAGGGGTTAATAGGTTTATTTAGTGGCGGCAATGTCGAGGAGCAGCAGAATAGGGGTTAATAGATTTATTATTTTGTGGACGATGTTGGTGTGCGAGGGAATAGGGGTTAATAACTTTAATATAGAGGCCACAATATCGGGAGCGGCAGATTAGGGGTTAATAGATTTATTTAGGTAGTGGGGATATCGGGAGCGGCAGATTAGGGGTTAATAACAATATGTAGTTGTCTATGATGTCAGGGGCGGCAGATTAGGGGTGTTTAGACTTAGGGTTTATGTTAGGGTGTTAGGTTTAAACGTTACTTTTTTCCCCATAGACATCAATGGGGCTGCCTTACGGAGCTTTTCATTCTGCAATCGCAGGTGTTAGTTTTTTTTTTAACCCACTCTCCCCATTGATGTCTATGGGGAAAGCGTGCACAAGCACATCAAAAAAGCGCTTGTATTTTGTGTGGTATGGAGCTTAATGCAACCATATCACACGCGCAAGCCGGCTGTTTCAAAACTTGCAATGGCTGCGTTTTTAGAGGGTGAAATAAGGCAACTTTTGTTGCGTTCATTAAATTCCCTATAGCGCGCATAACTCGTAATCTATCTTAAAGAAACCGAAACTGTCAAAAAGTGAAAAATTGTATTAAATTAGAGAACATTAAAAATACAGATGAGGGAAGTCTTATAATTGATACATTCAACTCTACAGAATATTTTTAAAAATAAATAAATATAAATAAAAATATATATATATATGTGTGTGTGTGTTGTGTGCAGTGTTACCTCTAAGGCCAGAATTTATGAGCAGCCCAGCAGTGAAACAATTAATTAGTGAACCACACCCTGCAGTTTGCAAACACTACACAATGCAGACAGCAAGGTATGGTTAACTTATTACACACAATAAGGTGATGGTGCACAAAAGGCTATATTGTGAGAAACTTAGTGAATATGTCCCAAAATAAGTTGCTTGCAGATTCAAATGATGGTTTCTCCAAAAAAAGAAAGCTGCAAATAGTCAAATCCTGCAATGCACTATGGCGTAAGAAATAAACGATTAAAGTATTCACAACCTCCTGAGCCTAACATCAAGCTCTAGATATAAAGGCTCTTGGGGCTCAAAATAGAGACAAAGGGTTTAGGGTTTCTCCTTTTTAACAATTAAAGGGAATCCCAATTTATTGTAGGATATAAATCTCAGAGGCTTGAGAATTGGGATCAAGCAGGAGTACTATGGACTCGATAAAATAAACTTTTCCAGCTCAAACCTAGTTTTTCTTGCTGACTCTTGCAGGGCTGCCCTGGTGAAATGATCATAAAAAAGGGGCATTCCCTGTGAGTGGCGAGATGGCTCCTATTGAAAGTAATGGATCTCGTTGGATAGGGACACTTCACTCCTTAGAGTAGGGACAAGGGGTAGCACTTTTTAAAATTAAATCCTGCAGCCAATTTAACTCACATTATGCTGCTTTCTGCATAGAGCATCTTGCATTCGCCTATATTTTAGTATGCATTTGTTTTTCTATTGGGATAAGTTTTTGTATTGTTTTGAGTAAAGCTCGGCACCTTTTAGTTGGTGAGAAAAAAACTGAGATCTGCAGTGCGAAAATGTTTATAGAATTACGCTGGGATTTTCATATACGCCCATAGAACGCGCATGTTAAGCCCATTTTACTAAAAAACAACAACTATACTTTGAATTTTGTATTTATAAGTACAAATTTCTGTGTGATTTTTGCACATCCAGTGTACTAAAATTATGATTTATGCTGTGCATATTTTATACAATTTATTACTTTGTAAATTGCATACAAAATTTACGTTTTTGTTAAAGGGACAGTCTACACCAGAATTTTTACTGTTTTAAAAGATAGATAATCCCTTTATTGCCCATTCCCTAGTTTTGCATAACCAACACAGTTATATTAATACACTTTTTACCTTGTATCTAAGCCTCTGCAAACTGCCCCCTTATTTCAGTTCTTTTGACAGACTTGCATTTTAGCCAATCAGTGCTGACTCCCAGATAACTTCAGATTAAACACTATCTGGATACATTGCTTATGCTAGATAACATAGGTTGAGAAGAAGTGAGTATTATTACAATTTAAATGTTATTTAATTATGGAAAATTCTCAATCCCGTGTATATATAGGATGTTATTGAGACCTCAGGAAGATAATAATTTAAAGTTTGTTAGTTTAAAGTGGGGTAAGATAATATCTACACAAGTAGAATCAACACTATTATTAAGAACTATGGGTTCCTTGTACAAAGCAACATAAGCTGCTCCGTAGCCCTTGCAAGGTAGGTTTACAATGTAAGAAGCAGTGGTCATTAGAGAAATCACCAAAAGCTTGCTCGCTCTCAGTGATTGACAGCTGCGCTAGCGAAGGAGCAGGCAGTACACACTTAGTGGAGTGTCTAATGATGCATACGGACCAGAGAACAAACAAATCCACTGCCTGTATTTTTAATACATGGGGTCCCAAGTGTAGAGCTCATAAAGCGATGATTGCCAAATTATATAGAGAACAACATTTGAAGTTTTATCAAGAGTTTATCACACTTTGGTTTTTCTCTTACTTTTAAAGGTTGTATATATTATTTTGCAAGTAAATCCACATCATTATTTTTTTTAATAGTTTATATATATTTAATAATAAAAGATTTATTATCCTAATTTGTATTGTCTGTTCCTCTGCCCTCTTTATTTCCTCTTTTGGCTGGGCTGTGATGTATAGAGCAGTCAAATCCACTCTCTACATAGGCTTTCTAGGGGCTTTAAAGGGGCTGGACTTCAAGATTGTCAAACAACACACGCTGATTGGATGTTCACTAGAATTGTCATTAAAAAAAAAGTTAATCCAAGTGGGCCGGCATAACATTGGATTAGAAGCATTACTATATGCACTAATTTAACCCTTTAACAGATGGATTAAAAACAGAAAAGGTACACATATTTACTTTTTTACTTCTATTATCTAATGTTGCTTTAATATTTAGGTACACTCTGTAGAAAAGCATAGCTAGGTAGGCTCACAACCTGGGTGATGTTTGCAGCAAATAGCACCCAGGTGCTGAGTCTACATAGCTATGCGTTTTAATAAAGTATACATAAATAATGAAGCAAATTAGAGAATATAAGTAAATTTGAAAGTTGTTATAAAATTTTATGTTCTACCTGAATTATTAAAGAAAAAAATGGCTTCCCTGTCTCTTTAAGGTTAAAAATGGCTGACACTTAAGAATTTTCTATTATATATTCTAAGGTGGGGTAAGGGGGCATTATAGAATAGATAATAGGAGAAAGAATGTATGGGGTATTTTTGTGGTTATATTCAGATATCACTCATTTGATAAAGAATGGACAATAATTGTGTTGTTTAAATTATTGTGGTTTAATATATTGCTTATATGTTTATTCTATGTTTTTGGATGGAGACTTGTTCATGTTTTTTTGTTCAAAAATTCTGTATTATTTTATTTATTTTATTTTTTTTGTTTGAAAGGAAAATTAAAAGAATTAAAAAAAATAGACTTTTTATATACCAAAAATAATCTATTATTCAGAGTAGATTAGCATTGATGGATTTAAGTAGAAAAACTCAATGTAGCCAATTGGACTTTCCATGTCACAAATGTGTAGCTTGTAAACATGCTACTAAAACTATTTTTTTGTATTCATCCGTTAATGGTAAGAGGTTTGACATTATCATATGCAGCAAAAGTGGATGTATTTTTTTACTGGAGTGTAGTTGCAAGATTCAAAACATAGGTGAAACATCAAACCCAGTAAGTGACCGCATTAGGGAACACCTATATGATATAAAAAATCCCTACTCTGATTACTCAACTCCAATCCATTTTAGGAAATATCATAATAGTAACCCTAAAGACTTGAAATATTTGGCTATCTGTAAAGTCAAAAAACACTGGAGGGGGGAGGTTTTAAAAACAAACTATTTAAGACTGAAGCAAAATGGATTTTTACTACTTCAACCCCTCAAGATTTGTACTTAGATTTTGATATTAATGGATTTTGTGAATAAAGAATCTTTTAGTCTTTAGGGTAAAACTATCTTAAAGTAGTTTAATCTTTGAGTCTTTAGGGTTAAACTATCTTAAAGTAGTATTATCCTCTATCTCTATTTAGATTTTCCATGTAACATTTAGGTATGTTTCAATGTTATGCTAAATTAATTAATATTAATAGTATGTATGTATTTTGTATATTTCTTACACAGTGAGTATATACTCGCTTTACATAAAATTCCATATCTTAGTGTTCTCATTCTTTTAAGTGAAGCCCACTATGAATGGTTAGGTGAACTTTAAAAAGATCTATTTTTTTATTGTATTATAGCTTGATAAAACCCCCTGTTTATCCTGAAACCTGCTGCTCTATATTGGCCCCTGTGTGAGCATTATGTATCTAGATGCCATTTGAGATTATATACGACACTTGGTACCCAACGCAGAGAACACACTTGTTGTGCCTACTAACTATAAGTGCAGGCAAGTTTTTTTCTATAATAGAAGGAAACAAAGCCATCTGGCTGTAAACCACAATGATCTGTGGAACTGTCAGGCCCTTCCTTCAGTTAGTAGTTCCATTTATGTACATAGTACCAAGGGTGTACGTACTTCACTAGAGACTTTTCTGTCATCCACTCTACAGGTCCTAACAGTTGTCTTTGCTTAGAATGAACGGATTGCCAAACCGACTTGAAACACAGAGCATTGATGCCCATGGGCTTTTACGATTGGTATTACTGTGTTTTTATTTGATTCATAGATTGTACTTTTATTGAAATTGACACGTGAATAAATACATTGTTACTTTTTTTATATACTCAACATTTAACAATTCCTTTTAGCCGGGTTAAGTTCAGTATGTTTACTCATTTTGGTGTGTAAATATTGTGTAACCACACCCTTAGTCATGTCATAAAATGCAATCTAGTCAAAAATGTTAGTGGTCTTTGGATAGCAAATACATTTTTTAAGTGACTGGTGTTTCTGCTACTCCATGGGATTATCCATGCATACATAGATATTATTATTATATTATTATACTTTATTTATGAAGCACCAACATATTCCGCAGCACTGTCCGTGGATACAATGCATATAAATAAAACAATCCAATACTTGTAAGAGACAGGACAAAATTTACAAACACATACAGGAGGGATTGAGGGCCCTATTCCCGTGGGAATTTACAATCTAGAAGGGTAGGAGTTTGAGAAACAGGAGGTGAGGACTGCAAGATTGAGAAAGATGTTAATGCAGAGTTAGATGAGGGAAATGTTAGGTAAGTGAAATTAATTTATTATTTCGTTGGGTGGTAGGCTTCTCTGAACAGAAAAGTCTTCAGGGAACATTTAAAGGAAGAAAGATTAGGGCAAAGCCTGACAGCACGAGGGAAAGTGTTCCAGAGGGCAGGTGCTGCATGACAGAAGTCCTGCAGTCTAGCATGAGAGGAGGGGATAGTCGTGGATGCAAGAAGCAGGTCATTGTTGTAGCTTAGTGGGTGGGCTGGAGTATACTTGTGTATTAGAGAGGATAGGTAGAGGGGAGCGGCGTTGGTGAGAGCTTTGTATGTAAGGGTAAGAATTTTGAATTTAATTCTGCTGTGAATGGGGAGCCAATGAAGGGACTCACAGAGAGGTGCAGCAGATACAGAGCGACGGGAAAGGTGGATCAGCGTGGCCAAGGCATTTAGGATGGATTGAAGGGGAGAGAGGTGGGAAAGAGGAAGGCCAGCGAGTAGGCTATTGCAGTAGTCAAGTCGGGAATTAAAAATAGAGTGGATTATTTGCTTTGTGGTGTCAGTGCTCAGAAAAGTGTGAATCTTGGAAATATTGCATAGATGGTTACGGCAAGATATAGAAAGCGATTGGATATGGGGGATGAAGGATAGATTTGAGTCAAGTGTAACTCAGAGGCAGCGGACTTGGGGCGATGGGGAAATGGTGATGCCATCAACAGGGATAGAGAAGTCAGAAGTCGGCGTAGAGCTTTAGGGGGATAAGAAGGAGCTCAGTCTTGGACATGTTAATCTTTTGGTGGTGAGAGGCCATCCAGGAAGAAATTCCAGATAAGCAGTCGCTGACATGAGAAAGGACAGATGGAGAGAGAGCATCTGTCCTAAACAGGTTAAAAGAGGTGATCGATGTTAAACTTGAAAATAAAAAATATTATGTGAAAACTTTCTCAAAACCTGCTTTTTGAATGTATGAGAATACCATTGTTGAATTCTTTCAATGCAAAATATTGGAGAAGTTAATGTGGTGCTATGCCACAGGAAAAACCTCATTATTACCAGGTTTTCTAATTGTTTTCAGATAGATTGGATTGGCTGTTAATTTTAAAACACTGCAGAAAGCCATACAACACAGATTACATTAAATGTTGTGTAGAAGACCTCACTGCATGAAATACATTTTTATATATTTTGCAATAAAGCTAAACATGTGATCCATGAGGTAAAATAGACGTAGCATCAACACATTATTCTAGTGCTACAACTCCTTCCATGGTGTCTTTTGATCTAGAGAAAACTATGATTAATCCTACATTTCACAAAAGCTTATAATAACTATGTTTAATGCTTGTGGTGCCCACTGCCCTTTATTGATGATGTGAATTTATTGATGATGCCCTGTAGGACATCATGGAAATGTCTTAGTAAGATAGGGCTTTTGTTTGATTATCTTTTTATATTTTTTTGTTTTTTTAATCACACTGGCATTCTCATTTCTAGTATGAAGGCATACAAATGTAAGTAATGGCTTTAGTGAAAGATTTTGCTGATAAATATACTTTTTTTTATATATTTTTATACAATGAAAAGCCACACACAGAGCTCAGCAACCTCTCACTCTGAGGGATATAAGTTGTAACACTGTACCTGCTAGGGAGAGAAAATTAGAAACACCTTAAAAGAAAATATGATTATGTACAAATCATTTTTATGTTACAAAAAAGCGCTGAATCCATTATCATTATTTCTTATGAAATATTTTGTGCATTGTAATATCAGTTACAGAATGGATGAAATGTACATCAACTAGTACAATATTTCAATAAGTATGTATATATCAATGTGCTCTTCTAATGCAAATAAATTGTGAATATAAGGCTACAGGGTAGTTTTGTATGTCATTAAATATCAACAGTCAGATAGAAAATAATGCTACAGAACTCAATACCAACAAGTACTTGCAAAAAAGTTTAGCTCATATATAATCATATGTGACAACAACATATAAGATTGAATTGTAATCTTTTATTTGCAAATGTAGTTCTCAATTGTGCAGTATCAATGCATTTTTTTTAAATTTTAAACTACAAATGTAAATTTACCCAAATACTTTAGAACTGTTTTCTCTACAGATACTGGACATGTTAGTTGAAGTGAAAGAAAGGTCCAAATTGAAATGTGCACGGGTGCATTTCAATTTGAAATATAAACATTTTGGCAATATACTTCTATTTGCAAAAATTCTTCTTTTACAAGTTATTACTGGTTTTCAGCAGCATACGCAGATATCCTGTGAGAGCCGTGCACCAGTATTCAAACACCATGCATGCTCAGAGAGGTGTCTGTGGTGTGTATTCTGAAAACGTAATTTGTGTCATACAACCTACTGCTGAGCCTCTGGGAAGGTGTGGTGTTTAAAAACTGGTGCACAGGCCCTCACAGGATATGTGAGTATGCTTCAGAAAAACACTAATACCTTTTATTATAAAGATTTTTGCTAATGGAAATATATTGTAAAAAAATTTTCTATTTTAAATTGAAATGTGTCTATGCACATTGCATTTTTGACATTTCTATCCCTCTAATCCCCCCTTACCATGATCTTTGGCTTCTATTTTAATATTTGAGAATGATTGGAGATGGTATGATCTGGAAAAGGTATTACAAATAGAACTGCACGCTATCTGATATATTTCTTTTTTTATTAAACTAGCAAATGTACATGCTCAGTTCATATTAATTAACACGATCAACAAATTTAACAGTAAGAAAGCAGTGGGAATAACTAAAATATTCCTTCTGACAAAAGTCATGGAAAAATTTGCTTGAATTGTGTTTTCTGATGGATTAGAGTACTGTATATGAATTGCCTAAATGTAGTTAAGGGTGGAGGTTAATTAACGCAAAGCCACTAAAAGCCCATATAATGGCCATCATTCTAAATGTATTAGAATGGTCTTAAATTTAAAAACTTTATAAAAAGCCAAGAGAAACCCTTTGCACTTCTCCTCAGATGCAATGGGATAGAATATATATTTCCTAAACATCTTACATAAACATCCTGGTAGTAGCTAAGAAAGGAAAGACAGCCAATAAGCAGACAATGAGAGGAAATGGGGTAGTTTGAATGAAAGGAGTACAACTTTCTATGGGAGGACAACTTCTGACAGGGCCATGCTTGTAGAAGATAAGTGAATTAGAACAAGAGTTTGTTTTCATGTATGTATGTATGTATTTATATATGTGTGTGTGTGTGTATATCTATATATGTGTGTGTATATCTATATATGTATGTATATATATATATATATATATATATATATATATATATATATATATATATATATATATATATATATATATATTATATTATATTTGTCATATAAGCAAAAGCACTAAAATGTTATAGGAATTAAGGAAAGCAAATAAAAACTAGATTTGAAAAATGCATTTAAAAATATGCAAAAACCGATTGAAATATCAAAAACATAAAAAACAATATTATCTGTTCAATGTCTTATAATACCTCATTTACAATTGGGAAAAAACAGGGGAAAAAAAAACAATAGAAGCGCCAAAGGCTAAAGTCTGCTGTCAGGGTTAAGGTATAAGGAAAAGGTGACTGCAACTAATTAGTTTTGCAAATGGCCACTAATGGCTAAACAATCTTAAAAACAACAATGTCCTTAAAAACAAATATAAAACAGATTATTTAATACAGATAAACAATATAAACATTCAAGCTTAAAAATCATAAACATGAGCAGACATGATTGATCATAAACATAAATACATATGCCAGTGCAATAGTTGATCACCACTTATAGGTACAATAGAGCAGAATTGTTTGTGTAAAAAAATATATACAAATGATCATATTAATCTTGGTAACTGTTCACCCTTCCTGGGGTCAAAAAACAAAGAACAAAAAATATATGCACACGTGTACAAAAAAATTAAACTAAGTGTCTCCAAAGGTCCAATGGATGATGTGGTGCTGTAAGATAATCATAGTGAGGAGATCTTGAAAGTGGATCCTTAGAGGTGCTGCGACAGCCTTGGTGGTGTGAAATAACGTGAGTGAATAAGACTGGGGTCACATAATTAAAACCTGGGATCACTCTGCCTATAAAAATAAAACAAAGACACAAATGCAAAAAAAAACACAACTAAAAAGTGAGTGATAATTAGAAATGAACTCACCAAGGAAGAATACAAGCCTCCTTATGCAGTCTGGTCAACGCGTTTCAGCCCGTAAAGGGCCTTTCTCAAGACATAAGTAGGTATATAATGCTGTGACAATATAAGTGTGTCACCAACCAATCAAATTGCGAAAAAACAAAGGGAGGATTTCCGCCAAATAATTACCGTTCAAACGCATACTGCATGTATGACGCTGCGGTCATTTCCGGTTCCGGACTTCCGGTTTTGGATATGCAGAGGAATCCATATTTGAAAAGCAAAGCTGCCCATTAGGTGGTGGTGAATCTTCTATTATAATAATATGTGATATAATATATAATGGTAAGTGTGTATGTTGAAACTTACTTGAAACTTGGCAATTTTAGGAGATTCTTATCAACTTGATAGAAGGAATTTAGACAGAATATCTCTAAAGTTAAACTGATAAATAAATAACTAAAACTGCTAAAAGATTGTTAAAAAATGTGTATACCTAGATTACACACATTAGAAATGAACTAAATCCAATTTAAAAAAGAAAAATTCAATATAAAAAAGGTGGAGGCCTATAATTTTCCCAATTGCAATCAGTTCCTAGGGAACTATATAGCGGTTATACAACTAAAATTAGCTAAGGTGGTAACATAATTAATAACCTATTAACATAGTGAATAGTAAATAAGATTACATGTGGGACTCAGCCCAACAAGGGTTTAAAACACAATAAAATATGTGTTATACAACATATGATAGTGAATAACATGATCAATGACCTAGTTCACAAGATGAAATACAATAGTCAATTACATGTGGACTAAGCCCAGACTTATTGGATACAGTGGATATAGAGATATCATTACAAGTTAGAACATATAAGGGAAAGGATCCGATTTTACTAAATACAGTGAATTCAAACCCCAATATGAATCCTATTACAAAAGTTTATCTGAGTATTGTAAAGATCACATGATTATGGATTACAAAGAGTCACAAAATAAAAAAATAAAAAAAATAAAAATTAAAAATAACATGATAGATACTTATTTTATACTGTTATTAGCTCCATATGGGACTGGGCCAGACTTACTTTATACAGTAGGTACTAAAGACAATACAAGCTAGTATGAACATACATACATGTAATATATGACCTAATTGTATATGAAGAATGTGAGTGTGTCTAGTCCTTATAATGTGTCCCACCCTAGATGGTGTATATGATATCAAGGGGTCTTGATCTCGGCCCTGAATATGTTGGGACCCTAAAGTTAAATAATAGTATTGTCAGAAATCCAAATAGTTTGGAAAGGATGTAAAAATTTCACACGAATCAGAGACTGTTACCATATTATAGTGTAATAGTGTCACTGATTAGAATAGATGTGCTACTTCAAAACTGGCATTCAGATCTTTGGGGTAAATGCAATCAAGGAGAAAAATCCATTTTGATTCTATACTGAGCGTTTTTTGACCCCAGGAGGGGTAAACACTTACCAAGATTAAAGGGACAGTCAACACCAGAATTTGTATTGTTTAAAAAGAAACATAATCCCTTTATTACCCATACCCCAGTTTTGCATAACCAACACATTTATAATAATACACGTTTTACCTCTGTAATTACCTTGTATCTAAGCTTCTGCTGACTGCCCCCTTATATCAGTTCTTTTGAAAGCATTGCATTTTAGCCAATCAGTGCTCAATCCTAGGTCACTTCACATGCATGAGCTCAATGTTATCTATATGAAACACATGAACTAATGCTCTCTAGTGGTCAAAATGCATTCAGATTAAAGGCAGTCTTCAAGGTCTAAGAAAACATAATTTATGTAAAAATTTACCTGATAAATTAATTTCTTTCATATTGGAAAGAGTCCATGAGCTAGTGACGTATGGGATATACAATCCTATCAGGAGGGACAAAGTTTCCCAAACCTCAAAACACCTATAAATACACCCCTCACCACACCCACAATTTAGTTTAACAAATAGCCAAGTAGTGGGGTGAAAAAATAAGGAGTAAAAAAAGCAAACAAAAAGATGAACTGGAAATAAAATTGTGCTGTTTATACAAAAATCATAACCACCATAAAAAGGGTGGGCCTCATGGACTCTGGCCAATATTAAAGAAATTAATTTACCAGGTAAGTTCTTACATAAATTATGTTTTCTTTCATGTATTTGGCAAGAGTCCATGAGCTAGTGACGTATGGGATAGAAATACCCAAGATGTGGAAGACCACAGAAGAGTCTAGAGTCTAGAGAGGGAGGGATAAAATAAAAACAGCTATTTTCGCTGTAAAAAAGAAATTCCCACAAAAATTAGTCTCTCTCATAAATTTCACATAAATTTCAAGAAAAAAACTTAAATCATAAGCAGAAGAATCAAACTGAGACAGCTGCCTGAAGACGTTTTCTACCAAAGACTGCTTCAGAAGAAGCAAATACATCAAAATGGTAAAATTTAGTAAATGTATGCAAAGAAGACCAAGTTGCTGCTTTGCAAATCTGATCAACCGAGCTTCATTCTTAAAAGCCCAAGAAGTGGTGATTGATCTAGTAGAATAAGCTGTAATTCTCTGAGGCAGAGACTGTCCCGCCTCCAAATAAGCCTTGTGAATCAAAAGTTTTAACCAAGATGCCAAAGAAATGGCAGAGGCTTTCTGATCTTTCCTAGGATAAAAAACAACAACAAATAGACTAGAAATCTTCCTGAAATCTTTAGTAGCTTCAACATAATATTTCAAAGCTCCTACAACAGCCAAATAATGTAAAGATCTTTCAAGAGTATTCTTGGGATTTGGACACAAGAAAGGAACAACAATTTCCCTACTAATGTTGTTAGAATTCACAAAATTCACAGCCTTAGAAAGAAATTTAAATGAAGTGCGCAACACAGCCTTATCCTGATGAAAAATCAGAAAAGTAGACTTACAAGAGAGAGCAGACAATTCAGAAACTCTTCTAGCTGAAGAGATAGCCAAAAGAAACAACTCTTTCCAAGAAAGTAGTTTAATATCCAAAGAATGCATAGGCTCAAAAGGAGGAGCCTGCAAAGCCTTCAAAACCAAATTAAGACTCCAAGGAGGAGAGATTGATTTAAAAACAGGCTTAATACAAACCAAAACCTGAACAAAACCGTGAATATCAGGAAGTTTAGCAATCTTTCTATGAAATAAAACAGAAAGAGCTGAGATTTGTCCCTTCAAGGTACTTGCAGACAAAACTTAAGCCAAACCATCCTGAAGAAACTGTAAAATTCTAGGAATCCTAAAACAATGCCAAGAGAATTTATGAAAAAAACACCATGAAATATAGGTTTTCCAGACCCAATAATAAATCTTCCTTGAAACAGACTTAAAAGCCTGTAGCATAGTATTAATCACTGAGTCAGAAAACCCTCTATGACTAAGTACTAAGCGTTCAATTTCCATACCTTCAAATTTAACGATTTGAGATCCTGATGGAAAAAAACGGCCCTTGAGACAGAAGAACTGGCCTTAAAGGAAGTAGCCAAGGTTGGCAACTGGACATCCGGACAAGATCCGCATACCAAAACCTGTGAGGCCATGCTGTTGCTATAAGAAACAAATGCAATTTTTCCAATATGATCTTGGAGATCACCCTTGGAACTAGAGGCGGAAAAATGTAAGCAGGTTGGTAAAACCAAGGAACTGCTAAGGCATCCACCATCTCCACCTGAGGATCCCTGGCCCTTTAAAGGTACCTGGGAAGCTTCTTGTTTAGATGGGAAGCTATCAGATCTATTTCGGGGAGACCCCACATCTGTACAATCTAACAAAATACATCTGGATGGAGTGACCACTCCCTGGATGCAAAGACTGACGACTGAGATAATCCGCTTCCCAATGGTCTACACCTGGGATATGTATCACAGAAATTAGACAGGAGTTGGATTACGCCCAAGAAAGTATTCAAGATATTTCTTTCATTGCTAAAGGACTGCGAGTCCCCCCTTGATGATTCACATATGCCACAGTTGTGATATTGTCTGTCTGAAAACAAATGAATTATTCTCTCTTCAATAGAGGCCAAGCCTGAAGAGCCCTAAAATAGCACGGAGCTCTAAAATTTTGATTGTTAACCTCGCCTCTTGATGATTCCAAACTCCCTGTGTTGTCAGAGACCCCCAGACAGCTCCCCAACCTGTGAGACTTGCATCTGTTGAAATCACAGTCCTGGAAGGATGGACAAAAGAGGCCCCCTGAATAATCCGATGATGGTGATATCCGAGTATAATCCCTGCACCATTGATTCAGTATGCAAAGCTGCAGAGGTCTCATATGGAAACGAGCAAAGGGGATTGCATCCAATGCTGCAGTCATGAGACCTAAAACTTCCATGCACATAGCCACTAAAGGGAATGATCGAGACTGAAGGTTTTGACAGGCAGAAACCAATTTCATTTGTCTCTTTTCTGTTAAAGACAGAGTCATGGACACTGAATCTATCTGGAAGCTTAAAAAGGTGACCCTTGTCTGAGGAGTCAAGGAACTCTTTATTAAATTGATCCTTCAGCCATGTCTTTGAAGAAACAACACAAGTTTATTTGTGTGAGATTCTGCTAAATGAAAAGATTGAGCCAGTACTAAGATATCGTCTAAATAAGGATTATTTGTTAGAAGGGCACCAAGAACCTTTGAAAATATTCTTGGAGCTGTTGCTGATTACAGATAGAAAGTCACCGGGAACCTTCAAAAAGATTCTTGAAGCTGTTGCTAGGCTAAATGGAAGAGCAACAAATTGGTAATGCTTGTCTAAAAAAGAGAATCTCAGAAACTGATAGTGGTCTGGATGAATCAGAAAGTGAAGATACGCATCCTGTAAGTCTATTGAGGACATGTAATGACCTTGCTGAACAAAAGGCAGAATAGTCCTTACAGTCACCATCTTGAAAGTTGGGACCCTTACAAACTGATTCAAAAACTTCAGATACATAACTGGTCTGAAAGAATTTTCCTTCTTCTGGACAATGAATAGATTTCAATAAAACCCAGACCCTGTTCCAGAATTGGAACTGGTACAATTACTCCTGAAAGCTCTATATCTGAAACACACTTCAGAAAATCCTGAGTTTTCACAGGATTTATTGGAACGTAAGAGAGAAAAAATCTTCTCACAGGAGGTCTTATTCTGAAACCTATTCAATACCCCTAAGAGACAATATTCTCAATGATTCTGAACGAAACCTGTCCAAATGTCTTGAAATAATTTCATCTGCCTCCCACCAGCAGAACTGGATCAAGGGCCGCATCTTCATGCAGTCTTGGGGGCTGGCTTTGGTTTCTTATAAGGTTTGCATTTATTCCAACTCGAGGATGGCTTCCAATTAGAGCCAGAGTCCTTAGGGGAAGAAATGGTTTTCTGTTCTCTATTCTGACAAAAGGAACGAAATCGATTAGAAGCTTTAGATTTGCCCTTAGACTTTTTATCTTGAGGCAAAAAAACTCCCCCCAGTAATAGTGGAAATAATAGAATCCAACTGGGAACCAAACAAATTATTACCCTGGAATGATAGAGATACTAACCTAGATTTAGATACCATGTCAACATTCCATGATTTGAGCCATAAAGCTCTTGCACCTAAATCTTGATGATATAAAAAATAGCATCACAGATAAAATGATTAGCATGTTGAAGCAAATGAACAATGCTATGCAAATCAGAGTTTTTTTCATGTTGTGCTAAGCTATCCAACCAAAAATTTGAAGCACCCGCAAAATCAGCCATAGAAATGGCAGGTCTGAGAATATAGCCAGAATGCAAATAAGATTTCCTTAGATAAGATTACATTTTCCTATCTAACAAAGAACGAATATACTCAATCTTAAAAAGATAAGATGATTTATCAGTGTCAATGTCTGAAGTAGGATCTTCTGAGTCAGAGAGATCCTCATCAGAGCAGGATATATCAGTATGTTGCCGGTCATTACAAATTTTATCAGTATTATGAGAAGTTTTAAAAGACCTTTTACGTTTATTTGAAGGCAGTATAGCAGTCATAGCCTTCTGTATCGCATCAGCAATATAATTTCATATCAACAGGTATATGATGTACTTTAGATGTTGAAGGAACAACAGATACTGTACTAATAGAAATCTTTTCTGCATGCAAAAGCTTATCATGACAACTGTTACATACTGCAGCTGGAGATATAATCTCCACTAGTTTACAACAGATACACTTAGCTTTGGTAGAACTGTGTTCAGGCAGCATGGTTCCTACAGCAGCTTCTGAGACATTATCAGATTGAGACATCTTGTAAAACGTAAAAGAAAAATAACATTAAAACAAAAATATCTTATTTCCACATATAGCAGTTTCAGGAATGGGAAAAAATGCAAAAGCTAAAATTGGCAAAAAAAGCAAATAGCATAGACCTCTGAGCATAAAGAAGGCAAAAAGCATATAGGAAGTGAGGTAAAATAAAACTAAATTTTTTTGACGCCAAGTATGACGCATGATTCAAATGGAAGTTGAGACACTTTTTGGTGAAAACAAACATCCGGAAATGACGCAACAACATTGCGTCAACTAAGGCACAGGAAATGACGAACTTGCGTCATTACAGATGCAATTTCACGCCAAAAAAATCTCACGCCAAGAATGACGCAATAAATAACAGCATTTTGCTCCCTAGCAAGCCTAATTTGCACACAATTTTTTCAAAAAGAAGTCAAATTGGAAAAAAGACTATACCCCAGGTAAGACAAACTTCCTAAAACATGATTCCCATAACAAAACTGCCAGACTGCAAAGGGAAATATACATAGACCTGACTCAAGGCAAATATAAGTAAAATACATATATTTAGAACTTTATAAAATACATAAAGCACAAAATACATACATACCGAAAGACACCCATCCACATATAGCAGATAGCCAAACCAGTACTGAAAACTCAGCAGAGGTAATGGTATATAAGAGTATATCGTCGATCTGAAAAGGGAGGTAGGAGATTAATCCCTACAACCAATAACAGAGAACCCTTGAAAAGATTCTCTGCAAGGGAAACCATAAAATCAATAGGCGATACTCTCTTCACATCCCTCTTACAAACACTGTACTCTGAGAGGAATTGGGCTTCAGAATGCTTAGAAGTGCTTATCATAGAAGAAATCATAAAAATCAAGCACCAACTTACTTCTCCACCTCCATAGGAGGCAAAGTTTGTAAAACTGAATTGTGGGTTTGGCGAGGGGTGTATTTATAGGCATTTTGAGGTTTGGGAAACTTTGCCCCTCCTGGTAGGATTGTATATCCCATACGTCACTAGCTCATGGACTCTTGCCAATTACATGAAAGAAATTAGCATATGAAATTACTAAAAATACCAAGAGAAGAAAGCAAAATTGGTGGTAAAAGTTTTTTAAAATTACATTCCCTTTTAAATCATGAAAGTTTTTTTTGGACTTGACTTTTTTTCCACCAACACTTCTGCTCTATTGTACCTATATGTGTTGATCACCTATTGCACTCACATATGTATTTATGTTTATGGTCAATCATGTCTGCTCATGTTTATGATTTTTAAACTTGAATGTTTCTATTGTTTATCTGTATTACATAATCTGTTTTTATATTTGTTTTTTAAGGACATCTTTAGTTTTTAAGATTGTTTAGCCATTAGTGGACATTTGCAAAACTAATTAGCTGCAGTCACATTCTCCTTATACCTTAACCCTGACAGCAGACTTTAGCCTTTGGCGCTCCTATTTGTTTTTGTTTTTTTCCCCTTTCTGCATCTAGTTGGGATCTTTGTTAGAAGGTCCCTTTATAGTGAGCCTGTTTGCTAATCCGGGCGCAGTCAATTACCTTTGTCTTTTCTACCTCATTTACAATACACCTGTGTTGTGCTTTGGAAGGGGTAATGTTGAAATGGAGCGAGAGGCTTCAAGTGAGGGTTTAGTTTCATCATTGGTTGAACATCTGATGCCACTATTAAAGGATTTTTAAAGAAATACTAAACGCAATTTTTTTATTTTATGAGTCAGGTGGAGCATACACTTTTAAGCAACTTTCTAATTTACTCCTATTATCAATTTTCCTTTGTTCTCTTGGTATCTTTATTTGAAAAAGGAGGAATATAAGCTTAGGAGCCAGCCCATCTTTGGTCCAGCATCTGAGTAGCACTTTCTTATGTAGCTAAATGTACCCATCAATCATCAAGCGCTACAAAGGGTGCTGAACCAAAAATGGGATGGCTCCTAAACTTAAATTAGAAAGTTGCTTAAAATTGCTTGCTCTGTCTGAATCATGAAAAAATGAGAGAGGTAAAGAAATGAAAAAACAAATATTATTATGTGATCTAGTTTTCCACCTATTACATAATGTTTACTCAAAGGATCTATGATAGAAAAGTAGTGGTTCTCTTTGAAATGTAAAATCTATCGCCTAGATTTAGAGTTTTGTCGGTAAAGACCCGCGGTGCTAACGCTGCTTTTTTTTCCAGCGCACCCTTAAGACAACGCTGGTATTTAGAGTTGTCTGAATGGCTGCGTTAGCCTCAGAAAAGGGAGCGTTGAGCATAATTTAGCTCCACTTCAACTCTCAATGCCAGTGCTGCTTACGGTAGCGGTAAGCTGGAAAAACGTGCTCGTGCACGATATCCCCATAGGAAACAATGGGGCTGAGCTGGCTGAAAAAAAAACTAACACCTGCAAAAAAGCAGCGTTCAGCTCCTAACGCAGCCCCATTGTTTCCTATGGGGAAACACTCTTTAAGTCTGCACCTAACACCCTAACATGAACTTCGAGTCTAAACAACCCTAACCTTACACTTATTAACCCCTAATCTGCCGATCCGGACACCGCCACAACCTACATTATACCTATGAACTCCTAATCTACTGCCCCTAACATCGCCAACACCTATATTATATTTATTACCCCCTAATCTGCCCTCCCTAACATCGCCGCCACCTACCTACAATTATCAACCCCTAATCTGCCGCTGCTTGGATGAATTCTTCTACCGGATGGAGGACCTCTTCTTGCACCGCTTGGATGAAGACTTCTACCGGATGGATGACCTCTTCTTGCACCAGTTGGATGAAGACTTCTACCGGATGGATGACCTCTTGTTGCTCCGCTCGGATGAAGAATTCGGCTTGGCTGGGTGAAGACGACTCAAGGTAGGGAGATCTTCAGGGGGTTAGTGTTAGGTTTATTTAAGGGGGGTTTGGGTGGGTTAGAGTAGGGGTATGTGGGTGGTTGGTTTTAATGTTGGGGGGGTTATATTTTTTTTTACAGGTAAAAGAGCTGATTACTTTGGGGCAATGCCCCGCAAAAGGCCCTTTTAAGGGCTGGTAAAAGAGCTGATTACTTTGTAATTTAGAATAGGGTAGGGCATTTTATTATTTTGGGGAGCTTTTTTATTTTATTAGAGGGCTTAGATTAGGTGTAATTAGTTTAAACTTCTTGTAATTTTTTTTTATTTTCTGTAATTTAGTGGGGGTTTTTGTATTATAGATTAGTTTATTTAATTGTATTTTAGTTTAGCTAATTGTAGTTAATTTATTTAATTAATTTATTGATAGTGTAGTGTTAGGTGTATTTGTAACTTAGGTTAGGATTTATTTTACAGGTAATTTAGTAATTATTTTAACTAGGTAGCTATTAAATAGTTATGAACTATTTAATAGCTATTGTACCTAGTTAAAATAAATACAAAGTTGCCTGTAAAATAAATATAAATCCTAAAATAGCTACAATGTAACTAATAGTTATATTGTAGCTATATTAGGGTTTATTTTATAGGTAAGTATTTAGTTTTAAATAGGAATAATTTATTTAATTATAGTACATTTATTTAGATTAATTTAAATTATATTTAAGTTAGGGGGGGTGTTAGGGTTAGGGTTAGACTTAGGTTTAGGGGTTAATAACTTTATTATAGTAGCGGCGACGGTGGGGGCGGCAGATTAGGGGTTAATATTTGTAGGTAGGTGGCGACGATGTTAGGGAGGGCAGATTAGTGGTTAATAAAATTTATTATAGTGTTTGCGAGGCGGGAGTACGGCGGTTTAGGGGTTAATAAATTTATTATAGTGGCGGCAAGGTCCGGTCGGCAGATTAGGGGTTAATAAGTGTAGGTAGGTGTCGGCGACGTTGGGGGGGGCAGATTAGGGGGTAATAAATATAATATAGGTGTCGGCGATGTTAGAGACAGCAGATTAGGGGTTCATAGGGATAATGTAGGTTGCGGCGGTGTCCGGTCGGCAGACTAGGGGTTAAAAATTTTTATTATAGGGTTTGCGATGTGGGGGGGCCTCGGTTTAGGGGTTCATATGTAGTTTATGGGTGTTAGTGTACTTTATAGCACAGTAGTTAGGAGCTTTATGTTCCGGCGTTAGCCCATAAAGCTCTTAACTACTGACTTTTTTTTGCGGTTGGAGTCTTGTCGGTAGAGGCTCTACCGCTCACTTCTTCCAAGACTCAAAATACCAGCGTTAGGCAAATCCCATTGAAAAGATAGGATACACAATTGACGCAAGGGGATCTGCGGTAGCCTCGAGTCGCGGAATGAAAGTGAGCGGTAGACCCTTTCCTGCCTGACTCTAAATACCAGAGGGCAGTAAAAAGCAGCTTTAGGACCCCTTAACGCTGCTTTTGATGGCTAACGCCAAACTCTAAATCTAGCCGAATGTTTCTCCATTTAAAATATGTTTTTAATTTTTTAATTAAAAGGATTTTGGATATACATATAAAAACACAACAAGCATTTGAATTGTCAAACTAATTATTTCCTAAATGATTTAGAAAGTACACATAGAGTTGCCCCTGATATTCTCATAGCAGTGTAAATATTTTTCAGACCATTGTGATGTATGACATTCTGAATGGAAGATTCTTGAATTTTACACCCATATCTTTAGAGCACTGGTTTTCAAACCTGTCCTTGAGCCTCACTAACAGGCCACATTTGGAGGTTATCTGAAATGGAGCACAGGTGAAATAATAAGCTGATTTGTAAGCATGGCTATTTTACCTGCTCTCATCCATGGTAATCCAGAAAACCTAGACCGTTGGGGAGGCCTGAGAACAGGTTTGAAAACCAGTGCTTTAGAGCATGTAAAAGGTTACTTCCTTTAAAAATGATAAAGGGCAGGCTATGTGTGTCTTCCAACAGACCCTTTAGTTAAAGGATCTTTCCTATCCTACACTAGGCAGATTATCACAAATATTTTCTGAGAGATCAGTAATAGTTTTAATATATTTTTTAGATTGGTAAGGTTATTGGAAAACAACAATGTCTTTCTCTATATGGGAACAAAATGTGAGAAAATAGATAACACCATGCACTTTTTTTGTAAAAATATTTCTTTATCAAATCTAGTTTTTGTATGGTATGTATCCTTACAACATTTGAGTGCTTCTACATAATGAAGCTATGATTAACAGAGGGAGGATAAATTCATGACATGCTGAAAGTTTGAAATTTGGTTGTTCAAACATTCCATACTAGACTGAGAAAAATGACTATTACTACTGAGCTAAATTTTTTACCATAATGTCTTAAAAGGATATTGTTAAAGATTTGTCTTCCATTCCCTTGATGAAGGGGATTTTCAGGGTATACAGATGTCTTCTTGTGGTAAGATATGTAAATTTTCAGCTTGAATGCCTCCACTGAAATGAACAGTTGCCCATGACGTCCCAAGTCTTTCTATAGATCTTGTCTAAATATGTCCTATTCACTATTTTAGACAACTAGAATTTGTAGTGTTCATCTACCATTAATCTTCTCTTAAGAGTTGCTTTTCTCTGTTTAAGGTATTAATCCACTACTACAAATTGAACTTAAAGTAATCTAGAGTCCTTAAATAACAACAAAAAAAATAATTAAACTATGTCTGAAGAAGGTTTATATATCAGTATGACAACCTATCTAGAGAAAAAAAAACAGATATTGTAAATCTTAGATTATTAAATAAAAATTTGGTTAAAAGAACATTTGCAGTAGCCAAACTCTAAGCAGAACTTTATAAATGACAAGAAAAAATATAATTCAAAAGACAAACTGAAGACTAGGATGCTAGAAATGTGGTCGTTGAAAAATACTCATTTAGCTTGGAGATAAATGGCTTTTTCTCACAAGTATTCTACTGTGAGTCAAGAAAACTCCAAAACAATATTTTAATCCTTCAGAATTGTATTATTATCTGTGACAAAATATGTAGATTGTCCAGATAAAGAAATATCTAAATAATTGTATTGTGTATATCTGTTAGAATAAAAAGAATGATCGGAATGTATAGGGTGATATAAGATTCAAAAAGGGAGACAAACTGATGATATTGATATTTTACTGGGAATCACTGCAACTCAATGTGAGTTTCTGCAAGAAAACAAAATTTAGAACGATAAAATGGTATCAACTTTTGCAATAATAGTCTAAAATATTACATCTTTCATATATTTTATTGAAAAAGGTATGATATTAAAATAGACAAAGGCCTTCAAAGTTATAGGAACCAGCAACATCCTATAAATAAACACTATTCCTCTTTCCATCTATGGAATTAGGAAAAAAAAAAAAGGATTAAAAATGTTTTAAAAATATGTTATACACGCTACAAAGGGCTAGATTACAAGTGGAGTGCAAATGATTTCACAAGGGTTTTCATGATCATTTGTGCTCCGTTTAGATTACGCTCATATTACAAGTTGAGCAAAATTGTGATTGCGCTAGCGCAATTGCAATTTACACTAGAATCCTTACCGCAAACTCAGAGCTGAGGTTTTCCATAATTAAAAAGTGTTACAAAACACATAAAAAATAAATAACAAAGTACACTTACACTCATAATAACCCTGTTTAATAAAAAATTAGTAAAAATGAAATTGCAAACAAAAGTTATAAGGGCTCAGAGATATGAGATCTCGGTGTTAGAAAGAAAAGAAAATCTGCCGAAGGACTTTAACATTGAGATACAGTTTATCTATCTATCTATCTATCTATCTATCTATCTATCTATCTATCTATCTATCTATATATATATATATATATATATATACTGTATATATTTATACTGTATATATATATATATATATATACTGTATATATATATATATATATACTGCATATGTATATATATATATATATATATATATATATATGTGTGTGTATAAATATGTATTAAATGTATTTATTTGTGTGTATATGTATTTACAGACATGCACATATAAAACATTAAAAACATTAATATATATTTATACAAAAGAAGTTTTTGAAAAACTTGAAAAATTAAGCAAAAAACATTGGCATGATAGTATCAATCTAGAACGAAATGTGAAGTATAAGGTAGTTCCAAGAGGTTTGCAATTATTTAAACCTACAATCTCCGCTCAAGAAGATGTAGAATATATATCCGAGTGGGAAACAGCACTAGAAGAAAGTCAACATTGCTATCAGATATGGACAATTCAAAGTAAATCGATTATCTCAGGAAATTATTGATCTTAGGAAATCATTAGAAATGCACAAAGGGGATGTTCTATATAAAGAATTAGATGAAAATGGGGGCGGAGCCTAGCAGCCCAGGAGTATGGCCGCACATTAACACTGCTCCATAGTCCTATTTGTTGTAGGGACAACACGAATGGACATCCTACTATTTTAAAACTCCTTTAGCGATGGGGAGAGCCAGATAGAAGCGGGCCACCTTAAAAGTATATCCCGCAGAAGGAGCAAAGAGAGCCAGACAGAACAAGCACATAGCCTCAGAGCAAGCCCATGTGGCGGAGCAGCTGAAGCATATAGGGATCTAGAAATCAACTTACGCTGTAGCGGAGAAGACCTGCTGCGATTAACGACACCCCAAAACACAGCAGCCCGCATTAAAAGAGAGACCAGAGCAGATTGATGCACAAGCCACTTAAACGGCATAGAGCGGAAGCTCCCAGGGAGGTATTGGTCCTTGTTCCTATTAGGCCATTTTGAGGCTGAGACCTACACTGTAAGAAACTAGGCCGCAGGCCTCAACTCTAAAGTATGACACAAGCTGCTGCACAAGAGGCCTTAAACAATATTAGACCTATACAGGGGCATTTGCCAACTAGCCACCAGTTACTAAGACCAACGGTGCCTCCCTCCCACGACTCCCGTTTTACTCTATAAGCACTACAACGTGGTGGAATAGAAGAGCACACACGGCTATAGGGGGTCTGTTGGCAATCACACAGACATATATTACCTGCCTAAGTTTCAGGAGGCCTTTGGCATGCCCTGTAAAAGAGCACAGAAGTCTGACAGACAGGCCCAGACAGCAACGATGAATCAACTACTACTACACACACTGAGTAGAGCAATGAACGAGACTCACAGATTAAGGAGAGGCAGGAGAGGGAGAAAGACAAAGACACAGACCAAACCAGATCCTACAACATTACTAAAGAAGACCTAAGGATTCTTTCCTCTTAAGAGGATATCAAAGAGGTGCTGGCAGAAGTGAGGGGCTTGTTTAGTGAACTTAAAAAAGACATTTCGGAAATCACCAGCAGAGTGGAGGGGTTGTAAGGTGCCCAAGCTGCAACACATTCTGAAGTACAAATCAATTCACACTCTATATCTGAGCAAAATGAGGCCATTACGTTCTTACTTGACAAAGTTGAAGATTTAGATAACCGCAAAAGGAGAAACAATCTCGTATAAGAGGCATATCAGAATCAATCTCACCAGTATCCTTGAATGGCTGCCTCCAAGATCTCTTCAGAGTAATCAAAGACACACCATCATCACCAGATACACCCATTGAAAGGGCACACAGATCGTTGCTCCCCAAGCCTACAAACAAAGCACCACCAAGGGATGTCATTGTCCGCTTCTTGAGCTTTGTAGATAAGGAGGATATAGCAAAGGGGGCAAGGAAGAAGGCTCCCATCACGCATGCTGTATTTACAATTCAGGTTATTTCGGACATCTCACCAACCACACTGCAAAAACGCAGAGAACTTAAATATATAACGGAGAATCTTGGAGATTACAGAATCCCGTATCGTTGGGGCTTTACCGTTAGCATAATTGCTAATAATAATGGTAAAACTGCTGCCTACAAACCCAGAGAAGACCTACAGGGCTTTTACAAAGCTCTGGACACCACTCCCAAAGACTTCCAAGACAACAATGCCATACATCGGGGACAGGCCTCACAAAACCAGGCCAAGGACACTATGCCGGCTCTGTTCAAGGCTACCAAACGAGCAGCGGAAGAACAACTGGCTAGCGACCTCTGGTCCACAGCACAAGAAGCACAAGAGCAGATAGAAGAAAGATAAGTACAAAGTGAACTCTGAAAAATATGTTTGTTCTGTTGGTTAAGTGCATTTGCAACACAATGTTGTCTACTGTTTTTGTTGGCTATTAAGAAAAATGTCTGAGGCTATGTTTATTCTGCTTTTTCTTAGTTTTCTACATAAATGATAAGTATGTTGGCTGAACTCCTGACAGCCTAGTTTAAGTTATCAAATATGAAACTGTTAACATTTTACCACCAAACTGCATGCGTTATATGATATATAAGAAAACAGACCTTTTCAAGTACATAACTAATTGACGTGGCCCGTAACATATGTTCCCACACCCTGACGCTTTACCCCATCGCGGAGGCAAAACTAGATAATGATACTTTAAAATAGTCCATTTCTTGTATAGGCTTTATTCTTATAAATTTATACACCAAAGATACAACACAGGATCTCATTCCCCATGAACTTTTACCACCACAGACACTGTTATAGAGGCTATTCCATAAGTATTTCTGGAGATCAGGTGGCCATAGCAATAGAACAAGGGAAATCCACTGTGAGATTTACACTGACAGTTACATACCCTTATAATCCTCTCTTGCTATTTTTATTCTTGTATAATTCTTTGCCAGCCAGTGGCCAGCCTAGGTGTTAACTTCATTGCACACCTTCCCCCTTCCCTCTTTTTCCCAATCCCCTCCTTATCCCTCCCTGTCAGATAGTTGGAGATTAGTGATGTCGCGAACCTAAAATTTTGCATTCGCGAACCGTGGACGCGAACTTCCACAACTGTTCACGAACGGGAGAACCGCCATAGACTTCAATAGGCAGGCGAATTTTAATACCCACAGGGACTCTTTCTGGCCACAATAGTGATGGAAAAGTTGTTTCAAGGGTACTAACACCTGGACTGTGGCATGCCGGAGGAGGATCCATGGCAAAACTCCCATGGAAAATTACATAGTTGATGCAGAGTCTGGTTTTAATCCATAAAGGGCATAAATCACCTAACATCCCTAAATTGTTTGGAATAACATGCTTTAAAACATCAGGTATGTACACTACTGTTACACCAGTTATGAGTTGCACTGGGGTGACACTGTGCCCTGGCAGGCAGGCACTGAAACGCACACGTGTGAAGGAAACTGACTGCTATTATTTAACACAGTCAAAAAAGTGTTGTTTTTTTTAAATCTATACTACTGTTACACCACATATGAGTTGCACTGGGGTGACACTGTTCCCTGGCAGCAAGGCACTTAAACGCACACGTGTGAAGGAAACTGACTGCTATTATTTAACACAGTCAAAAAAGTGTTGTTTTTTTTAAATCTACACTACTGTTACACCAGATATGAGTGGTGGCACTGGGCAAGTGGGCACAGTATACGCTGTGAGCCTGACACACACGCTGGCAGGCAGGCAACTGCAATTAGATTAAACAGGAAAAAAAGGGCTTTTTGGGGTGCTGTCCTTACAGCAGAGATCAGATGAGTCCTTCAGGACTGTAGTGGGCACTGAATACACTAGTCTAGCTATAGATTTCCCTACTAAATCAGCAGCAGCTACACTGTCCCTCCTCTCACTAACAATGCAGCTTCCGAATGAATCTAAAATGGATGCTGTCCAGGAGGTAGGAGGGTCTGGGAGGGAGGGTCTGCTGCTGATTGGCTGGAATATGCCTGCTGACTGTGAGGTACAGGGTCAAAGTATTACTCAATGATGACGAATAGGGGGCGGATCGAACATTGCATATGTTCGCCCGCCGCGGCGAACGCGAACATGCTATGTTCGCCAGGAACTATTCACCTACGAACAATTCGTGACATCACTATTTGAGATTACTATGTTTACTAAATGCTTTGACATGCAGTTAATATTTTTAGTGACAGGTTTATACTATACCATTTTCATTATGTTTCAGCAAGACACAGCTCACCCTATTACGTTCACCACAGCAAATGTGAAGGGCCTCAATGTCCCGCAAAAAAGAAATATAATCTTATCTGATTTACACAAACAAAAAAGCGCTATAATACTGCTACAGGAGACACACTTTAAAAAGGGCAAAGAGCCCAAACAACTACATCATAAATACCCTTACAACCTATTTTTCTTCAGGTCCCACCAAAAAAACAGAGTATGCATACTCATTAGACATGATGTTCCCTTCCAGACGCTACATATAGAATGAGATACTGAGGGCAGACTACTTCTGGTGACTGTCTTACTGTATGGGACACCCATAACCATAGTAAATTTCTATTTTCCCAACCAGGCACAAAAATTGTTTATGCGCCGGTTATCAAATGCAATACTGGATCACTGACCCTAGCATAGACACGTATGGGGGCTCGTCTTCCGTTCCTAAAAGAGACATCAAAGCATTAACAAACAACTGCAAGATCTGACCCTACTAGATGTATGGCGCGTCTTACACCCTAATAAATTGGACTTTACTTTTTATTCACACCCCCATAAATACCTACTCACGCATCGATTACATCCTGACTGATGCATTGTGCTTCACCCTAATAAAAAGTGTACGCATACACCCCATTGTCTGGTCGGACCATACTCCGATATCCTGCTTGATCAACTGGCTAGAAAAACCGGTATCTCCATTTCAATGGAGACTGGATGACACCCTGGTAGACCAACCGGCTGTGGGGATTGAAAATGAAAAGGCCTTGAAAGAATACTTCCAATATAACAAAAAATATACTAACATTTGCGAAGCACACAAATGTGTGATCAGGGGGGAATTTTTAAAACAAAAGGCCAAGATAAATAAACAACTCAGACTAAAATATGACTCTCTAATAAAGAAAATACAAACCCTAGAACAAGCACACAAGTGCTCACCTGAAAATAGCACACTGTAAGGGTTTGTCCCTTTTGATATTTATTCCTGTATGAATAGTTAGGAACTTGTGATCACAGCTGCAGATTTTTATAAAAGTTTGTACCACTGAACCTTCAACTACTGAAATAGTATATTCAATAGCTTGTTTTGCTTAGTGGAGTTGATACGGTGAATAAACAAATTGTAACAAGTATGGAATTACAATTTGAGAGGAGATGATAAGAAAATATAGTTACTGCTTTGAAGCAATTAGAATAACTCCTGCTGAGATTTGAGTTACTTTGAGTAACTTAATTAGTAATGAATTGTACCAATATGCATACAAGTTACTGAATGCTATTAGGTAATGCTGGATCGTGCAACCTTATATAAACTACTGCTTACAAGTGTGACTCAATTACTGTTGAGGGTGGCAGCGCTAAACCACAATGCCTTTTGTTCCAATTCGCTGCATAACATTTGTAGCAAGTCAGACAGTCAGCTGAGCGATTACAATGTAGCCTTCTGCTCTCCTGAGCGGGTAACAGTGGGCGTCGCTGGATAGCTGCGGTGAGTGACAGGTGACGTCACACGCTGTAGTCGGAGCGTTGCAGCGATGATGTTTAAGAAATAAGTAAGCGTTTCTAATATTGTTATAAAGCAGAAGTTGGCAAAGGCAGTTGAAGTGTTATTGAAGATTGTTTGACGGTTTGGTTGAAGGTATTGTAGAGATGAGTAGAAACAAGCAGGGGAATAAGGCTCCGGTTTTGGTGTAAAGCTTATATGTGTTCACAGCTACAGGAGCTGCAGATAATTGTAATCCGATTTAGAGGCTTAGTTGTAAAATGTTCTTATAGAATTCAGAATTAGAAAATTCCTTGAGATTAGAGCACATGAGATAGCATCTACTCTAGAGTTAGCAACAACAATACTAAGCACTAGGAACAGGGCGTAGCTAGAATTTAAAGGGCAGGAATAGGTATGACACGTCAGTGGGAGGCAACAGATAGATTCCTGACATCACCCCCCCCCCCCCCGAAGAGAGACAACGGAGGTCAAGGAGCAGGGCGATCCGGATGTCGTCGATGGAAGAGAGAAACCTTATCTGGAGCATGAACATTAGAAGAAGGTTCCCATGAGTCGTCATCAAGGGAATAACCCTTCCAGCTAATGAGGTACTGTAGTTGTCTACAGGGAGTGCAGAATTATTAGGCAAGTTGTATTTTTGAGGATTAATTTTATTATTGAACAACAACCATGTTCTCAATGAACCCAAAAAACTCATTAATATCAAAGCTGAATAGTTTTGGAAGTAGTTTTTAGTTTGTTTTTAGTTATAGCATTTTTAGGGGGATATCTGTGTGTGCAGGTGACTATTACTGTGCATAATTATTAGGCAACTTAACAAAAAACAAATATACCCATTTCAATTATTTATTTTTACCAGTGAAACCAATATAACATCTCAACATTCACAAATATACATTTCTGACATTCAAAAACAAAACAAAAACAAATCAGTGACCAATATAGCCACCTTTCTTTGCAAGGACACTCAAAAGCCTGCCATCCATGGATTCTGTCAGTGTTTTGATCTGTTCACCATCAACATTGCGTGCAGCAGCAACCACAGCCTCCCAGACACTGTTCAGAGAGGTGTACTGTTTTCTCTCCTTGTAAATCTCACATTTGATGATGGACCACAGGTTCTCAATGGGGTTCAGATCACGTGAAGAAGGAGGCCATGTCATTAGATTTTCTTCTTTTATACCCTTTCTTGCCAGCCACACTGTGGAGTACTTGGACGCGTGTGATGGAGCATTGTCCTGCATGAAAATCATGTTTTTCTTGAAGGATGCAGACTTCTTCCTGTACCACTGCTTGAAGAAGGTGTCTTCCAGAAACTGGCAGTAGGACTGGGAGTTGAGCTTGACTCCATCCTCAACCCGAAAAGGCCCCACAAGCTCATCTTTGATGATATCAGCCCAAACCAGTACTCCACCTCCACCTTGCTGGCGTCTGAGTCGGACTGGAGCTCTCTGCCCTTTACCAATCCAGCCACGGGCCCATCCATCTGGCCCATCAAGACTCACTCTCATTTCATCAGTCCATAAAAACTTAGAAAAATCAGTCTTGAGATATTTCTTGGCCCAGTCTTGACGTTTCAGCTTGTGTGTCTTGTTCAGTGGTGGTCGTCTTTCAGCCTTTCTTACCTTGGCCATGTCTTTGAGTATTGCACACCTTGTGCTTTTGGGCACTCCAGTGATGTAGCAGCTCTGAAATATGGCCAAACTGGTGGCAAGTGGCATCTTGGCAGCTGCAAGCTTGACTTTTCTCAGTTCATGGGCAGTTATTTTGTGCCTTGGTTTTTCCACACGCTTCTTGCGACCCTGTTGACTATTTTGAATGAAACGCTTGATTGTTCGATGATCACGCTTCAGAAGCTTTGCAATTTTAAGAGTGCTGCATCCCTCTGCAAGATATCTCACTATTTTTTACTTTTCTGAGCCTGTCAAGTCCTTCTTTTGACCCATTTTGCCAAAGGAAAGGAAGTTGCCTAATAATTATGCACACCTGGTATAGGGTGTTGATGTCATTAGACCACACCCCTTCTCATTACAGAGATGCACATCACCTAATATGCTTAATTGGTAGTAGGCTTTCGAGCCTATACAGCTTGGAGTAAGACAACATGCATAAAGAGGATGATGTGGTCAAAATACTCATTTGCCTAATAATTCTGCACTCCCTGTATTATGGACTCTGGAGTCCTTGATGGAAGCCACTTCAAACTCATCGGATGTAGGAAAGGATGATGTTGGAGGAAGAACAGAATCCTGGGATCTCATAACCTTACAGGGCTTAAGCAAAGATATGTGGAAAGTAGGATGAATTTTGAAGGAGGTAGGTAGTTCCAGAGTAACCGCGTTTGGATTAACAATTCGACTTATTCGGAATGGTCCAATGAACAGTCCTCCTAACTTTTTACTGGGTATCTTGAGTTTCAAATTCCTTGTGGACAACCAAACAGAGTCACCTATCCTGTAGGATGGAGCTGGTCTTCTACGTAAGTTGTAGTAATGTGTTTGTTTTTCTTGAGCGGTAGCGATGTTGTTTCTTATAATGTCGAAATTTTTCCGGAGGTTGGCAGCGAAGTCGTTTGCAGTGGGACAGACTGTTGATGTGGCATTTGGGGTTCTAGATGTTGGATAAGATGTTGGGTGGTAACCATAGTTGGCAAAGAAAGGTGAACACTTCGTGGAAGAGTTCTGTGAATTATTAAAAGCAAACTCCGCCATAGGCAGATAGGACATCCAATCTTCCTGCTGATAAGAACAGAAACAACGAAGATATTGCTCCAACCATTGATTTGCCCTTTCTACCTGCCCATTGGTTTGTGGGTGGAAAGAAGTGGAAAACCGATGGTCAATCTGTAGTAAGGTAGTTAGGGATCTCCAAAAACGGGAAGTGAATTGAGTCCCGCGATCCGAAGTTAAGATTTTAGGAAAACCATGGAGTCGAACTATGTTCTCGAGGAATAGTGTAGCTGTTTCTGATGCTGTTGGTAACTTATTAAATGGTATAAAGTGTGCCATCTTAGTGAACAGATCGATTACCACCAGGATTGTGTTCATACCTGAGGATCTCGGAAGGTCAACTATGAAGTCCAAGGAGACGTGTAACCAAGGATGAGAAGGAATGGGTAGAGACATGAGGAAACCAACGGGAGATGATTTAGTACTTTTGGATGTTGCACAGATGTTACAACTGGAGACGTGTTCTTTGATAGATTTTGACATGGATGGCCACCAATAAGACCTTGAGATAGATTCCAATGTTCTCCTTTCTCCAGGATGTCCAGCGAGTGGGGATTCATGATGAAGATCCAGTAGTACTGGTCTTATATTTTGTGGAACATATATTTTTCCCATGTGAAGTAACAACCCATCCGAACTGGGTTGTAAATCATATCTTGATAACTCTTCATCTGCTCTATATGAATCCACGATGGATTTCATAAGGTTAATCCTATGAACCTTTCGGAAGGTATTAGTGAGGTGGTTTCTGAACGGTACTCTGGAGGTTGTTCTTTCCTGGATAAGGCATCTGCCTTCCCGTTCCTGGATGAAGGTCTGTAGACTATATGATAATTAAATCTAGTGAAGAAAAGGCACCAACGTACCTGTCTTGAGGATAACTTCTTGCTGTTTTGAAGGAAGGTGAGATTCCTGTGATCAGTGTATATAATAATGGGGAGTTTAGTTCCCTCCAATAGATGTCTCCAATTCTCCAAAGCTTTTTTGATTGCCAGAAGTTCCTTCACACCGATCGGGTAATTAACTTCCGATGGACTGAGGACTTTTGAGTAAAAGGCGACAGGATGCATTGTTTCCGTGAGACCAGATTTCTGAGATAAAATTGCCCCTAAGGCGAAATCCGACGCATCAACTTCTAGTATGTATTGATGTTCAGAATTAGGGAAGCGGAGAATTGGGGCTGAGGTGACCTTTACTTTAAGGAGATCAAAAGCAGAAGCAGCTTCAGTTGTCCAATGGAATTTTCTTAGAGTACTTGTTAGTTGAGATAGAGGTTTCGCAATCTTGGAGAAGTCTTTGACAAACTTCCGATAATTATTTGTAAACCCTAAAAATCTTTGAAGTTCTTTTCTTGACTTAGGTTCCAATAGGTGAGATGTTGTAACCCAAGAAAGATATTGAATTAGTGTGGAATTGACATTTTTCCAGTTTGGCATACAATCTATGTGTTCTTAAGTGTGATAAGACCTGCCGTACATGTTTCACGTGGGCTTCCACAGAATCAGAGTAGATGAGGATGTCGTCAAGGTAAATGACCAAGCAGACATCCAGAAGGTCCCGAAAAACATAGTTGATGAAGTGCTGAAATGTTCCCGGGGCATTACAAAGCCCAAACGGCATGACCAGGTACTCAAAGAGACCATACCTGGTCCTAAAAGCTGTGAGCCATTTGTCTCCCTCACGTATTCTCACAAGATTGTATGCACCTCTTAGGTCTAACTTAGTGAAGATGGTTGCGTCTTGTAGACATTCAATAAGCTCCGGGATCAGCAGAAGAGGATAACGGTTCTTTATAGTATGTTGGTTAAGTTCTCTATAGTCAATGATGGGGCGTAGAGATCCGTCTTTGTTTTTCACGAAGAACATTCCAGCACCAGCTGAAGAAGTCGAGGGTCGAATAAAACCTTTACGAAGATTTTCCTCAAGATAGAGTTTCAGATGTTTGAGTTCAGGTGTGGATAAAGGGTAGAGTCGACCGAAAGGAATTGAAGAACCAGGTTTGATGTCGATAGGGCAGTCGTAGATACGATGCGGAGGTAGGATCTCAGCTTCCAGTTTACTAAAAACATCACTATACTCGGAGTAAACTTCAGGAAGATGTGGTACATCTGATGGGAGTGAGAGCAAGGAGTGTTTAGCATAACAGTGTTGCTGACAGTAACGTGATTTGAAATTTACCTGTAAAGAGCACCAATCAATTTCTGGTTGATGCTTCCTGCACCATGAGACCCCTAAAACTAAAGGAAAAAGTGGTGATGGTAATACGTCAAATTCAATTAGCTCTGAGTGACCATCTGAGGTAGACAGTAAGAGAGGTAAGGTTTGATGTGTGATTGGACCACTTGCAATAGAAGTTCCATCAATAACACGAATGGCAACAGGGGAATGCTTAATCACACAGGGTATTTTATTAGATTTTACAGTGGTTATGTCAAGGAAATTTCCATAGGTGCCGGTGTCGATAATGGCGTCCATTTGGAGAGTTTAAAGGTCCCACTGCAAAGACATAGAAAGTTTACAGTAAGTGTGTGCAACTGTAGAAGTTGGTACTGCTGTTAAATAATAGCACTTACTTTTCTGAGACTGTTGGAGGAGTGGACAGTCCATGATTGAATGTGAAGAGTTTGCACAATACATGCAAAGCATGTTCAGTCTCCTGTGTGTCCTCTCCTGAAGTGTCAACGGAGCTCTTGCTAAGCCAACATCCATAGGCTCAGGAGCTGTTCGCGGGAGAGTTGTGGAAGATGATGGAGGATGTATCGGTTTGGGAACTGAGTCATAGTGACCTCTCTCAGATCTCCTCTCTCGTAGTCTCCTATCTATCTCTATGACTAATGACATCAATGATTCTAATGTCTTGGGTAGATCTACATGTGCCAACTCGTCTTTAATGTTGTCAACTAACCCAAGTCTGAACTGATTGCGTAACGCTATGGGATTCCATTGGGAATCACAAGCATATTGCTTGAATTCAGTGATATAATCGTCCACTACACGTTTTCCTTGTCTCAGGTTGCACATGGAAGTCTCAGCTGATAACTGAGCATCAGAATCAAGATATATTTCATCCATTTGGGTGAAAAAGGCATCAAGAGAGCCTAGAATGGGTTGGTTGGTTTCAAAAGTGGCGTCAGCCCAGACTCGGGGTTCACCCCTGAGGAAAGAAATCACTGTGAGTACTTTCACTCTCTCTGTGCAATATGTTCTCGGTCTTAGTCCGAATATGAGCTAGCAAGCTGTCTTGAATTGCCTATATTGTTTCCTATTTCCTGCAAATGGTTCTGGAAGGGAAACTGTAGGTTCTGGGGTTGGATCAGGTTTCTGTGCCAAAGAATCTCTTATGATCCTTCTAAGGGATTGGTTTTCTATATCCAGTTCTTTAAGCGCAATCCCCATCTGATCCACACGTTGGGAGAGAGAGTAAACAAATTGGGGAAGATCTACTGGATCAGTAGTCATGGCTTAGTATTACTGTAAGGGTTTGTCCCTTTTGATATTTATTCCTGTATGAATAGTTAGGAACTTGTGATCACAGCTGCAGATCTTTATAAAAGTTTGTACCACTGAACCTTCAACTACTGAAATAGTATATTCAATAGCTTGTTTTGCTTAGTAAAGTTGATACGGTGAATAAACAAATTGTAACAAGTATGGAATTACAATTTGAGAGGAGATGATAAGAAAATATAGTTACTGCTTTGAAGCAATTAGAATAACTCCTGCTGAGATTTGAGTTACTTTGAGTAACTTACGCCTAGATTTAGAGTTGGGCGGTAGCCGTGAAAACCAGCGCTAGAGGCTCCTAACGCTGGTTTTTACCGCCTGCTGGTATTTGGAGTCAGTCAGGAAAGGGTCTAATGCTCACTTTCCAGCCGCGACTTTTCCATACCGCAGATCCCCTTACGTCAATTGCGTATCCTATCTTTTCAATGGGATCTTTCTAACGCCGGTATTTAGAGTCGTGGCTGAAGTGATCGTTAGAAATCTAACGACAAAGCTCCAGCCGCAGAAAAAAGTCAGTAGTTAAGAGCTTTCTGGGCTAACGCCGGTTCATAAAGCTCTTAACTACTGTGCTCTAAAGTACACTAACACCCATAAACTACCTATGTACCCCTAAACCGAGGTCCCCCCACATCGCCGCCACTATATTTAATTTTTTTAACCCCTAATCTTCCGCTCCATACACTGCCGCCAACTACGTTATCCCTATGTACCCCTAATCTGCTGCCCCTAACACCGCCGACCCCTATATTATATTTATTAACCCCTAATCTGCCCCCCACAACGTCGCCTCCACCTGCCTACACATATTAACCCCTAATCTGCCGACCGGACTGCGCCGCTATTATATTAAAGTTATTAACCCCTAATCCGCCTCACTCCCGCCTCAATAACCCTATAATAAATAGTATTAACCCCTAATCTGCCCTCCCTTACATCGCCGACACCTAACTTCAAGCATTAACCCCTAATCTGCCGACCGGAGCTCAGCGCTATTCTAATAAATTTTTTAACCACTAAAGCTAATTCTAACCCTAACACCCCCTTAACTTAAATATAATTTAAATCTAACGAAATAAATTAACTATTATTAAATAAATTATTCCTATTTAAAACTAAATACTTACCTGTAAAATAAACCCTAATATAGCTACAATATAAATTATAATTATATTGTAGCTATTTTAGGATTTATATTTATTTTACAGGTAACTTTGTAATTATTTTAACCAGGTACAATAGCTATTAAATAGTTAATAACTATTTAATAGTTACCTAGTTAAAATAATTACAAAATTACCTGTAAAATAAATCCTAACCTAAGTTACAATTAAACCTAACACTACACTAGCAATACATTAATTAAATAAAATACCTACAATTATCTACAATTAAACCTAACACTACACTATCAATAAATTAATTAAATAAAATACCTACAATTACCTACAATTAAACCTAACACTACACTATCAATACATTAATTAAATACAATACCTACAATTACCTACAATTAAACCTAACACTACACTATCAATACATTAATTAAATACAATACCTACAAATAACTACAATTAAATAAACTAACTAAAGTACAAAAAATAAAAAAGAACTAAGTTACAAAAAATACCTAGTTAAAATAATTACAAAATTACCTGTAAAATAAATCCTAACCTAAGTTACAATTAAACCTAACACTACACTATCAATAAATTAATTACATAAAATACCTACAATTATCTACAATTAAACCTAATACTACACTATCAATAAATTAATTAAATACAATACCTACAAATAAATACAATTAAATAAACAAACTAAAGTACAAAAAATAAAAAAGAACTAAGTTACAAAAAAAAAAATATTTACAAACATTAGAAAAATATTACAACAATTTTAAACTAATTACACCTACTCTAAGCCCCCTAATAAAATAACAAAGACCCCCAAAATAAAAAAATGCCCTACCCTATTCTAAATTTAAAAAGTTCAAAGCTCTTTTACCTTACCAGCCCTTAAAAGGACCTTTTGTGGGGCATGCGGATCGGATCAGCCAATCAGATTGAACTTGATTCTGATTGGCTGATTCCATCAGCCAATCAGAATTTTCCTACCTTAATTCCGATTGGCTGATAGAATCCTATCAGCCAATCGGAATTCGAGGGACGCTATCTTGGATGACGTCCCTTAAAGGACGTCTTCAGTTGAACGTCGGAGGAAGAAGATTGATCCGCGCTGGAGGTCTTCACGATGGAGCTGTTCCTCATCGGATGAAGATAGAAGATGCCGCTTGGATCAAGATGGTTGCCGGTCTGGATCGCCTCTTCTTCCCGGATAGGATGAAGACTTTGGAGCCTCTTCTGGACCTCTTCAGCCGCAGGATTATGGATCGCCAGCCCCCGCTTGGGTTGGATGAAGATTTCGGAGCCAGGACCGATCGGTGATACCCGGCGAGGTGAAGATAAGGTAGGAAGATCTTCAGGGGCTTAGTGTTAGGTTTATTTAAGGGGGGTTTGGGTTAGATTAGGGGTATGTGGGTGGTGGGTTGTAATGTTGGGGGGGGTATTGTATGTTTTTTTTTTACAGGCAAAAGAGCTGAATTCTTTGGGGCATGCCCCACAAAAGGTCCTTTTAAGGGCTGGTAAGGTAAAAGAGCTTTGAACTTTTTTAATTTAGAATAGGGTAGGGCATTTTTTTACTTTGTTATTTTATTAGGGGGCTTAGAGTATGTGTAATTAGTTTAAAATCGTTGTAATATTTTTCTAATGTTTGTAAATATTTTTTTATTTTTTGTAACTTAGTTCTTTTTTATTTTTTGTACTTTAGTTAGTTTATTTAATTGTAGTTATTTGTAGGTATTGTACTTAATTAATGTATTGATAGTGTAGTGTTAGGTTTAATTGTAGGTAATTGGAGGTATTTTATTTAATTTATTTATTGATAGTGTAGTGTTAGGTTTAATTGTAACTTAGGTTAGGATTTATTTTACAGGTAATTTTGTTATTATTTTAACTAGGTAACTATTAAATAGTTAATAACTATTTAATAGCTATTGTACCTGGTTAAAATAATTACAAAGTTGCCTGTAAAATAAATATTAATCCTAAAATAGCTACAATATAATTATAATTTATATTGTAGCTATATTAGGATTTATTTTACAGGTAAGTATTTAGCTTTAAATAGGAATAAGTTATTTAATAAGAGTTAATTTATTTAGTTAGAATACAATTATATTTAACTTAGGGGGGTGTTAGGATTAGGGTTAGAATTAGCTTTAGGGGTTAAAAAATTTATTAGAGTAGCGGTGAGCTCCGATCGGCAGATTAGGGGTTAATACTTGAAGTTAGGTGTCGGCAATGTTAGGGAGGGCAGATTAGGGGTTAATAAGTGTAGTTAGGTGGAGGCGACGTTGGGGGCGGCAGATTAGGGGTTAATAAATATAATATAGGGGTCGGCGATGTTAGGGCAGCAGATTAGGGGTACATAGGGATAATGTAGGTGGCGGGGGTGTACGGAGCGGCAGATTAGGGGTTAAAAATAATATGCAGGGGTCAGTGATAGCGGGGGCGGCAGATTAGGGGTTAATAAGTGTAAGGTTAGGGGTGTTTAGACTCGGGGTACATGTTAGAGTGTTAGGTGCAGACGTAGGAAGTGTTTCCCCATAGGATACAATGGGGCTGCGTTAGGAGCTGAACGCGGCTTTTTTGCAGGTGTTAGGTTTTTTTTCAGCTCAAACAGCCGCGTCCGTAAGCACCGCTGGTATCGAGAGTTGCAGTGGCGTTAAATTATGCTCTACGCTCCCTTTTTGGAGCCTAACGCACTGAAAACCCAGCCATTCTGTGAACTCTAAATACCAGCGGTATTTAAAAGGTGTGGGGGAAAAAAAGCATGCGTAGCTAACGCACCCCTTTGGCCGCAAAACTCTAAATCTAGGCGTCTATTAGTAATGAATTGTACCAATATGCATACAAGTTACTGAATGCTATTAGGTAATGCTGGATCGTGCAACCTTATATAAACTATTGCTTACTTGTGTGACTCAATTACTGTTGAGGGTGGCAGCGCTAAACCACTATGCCTTTTGTTCCAATTCGCTGCATAACATTTGTAGCAAGTCAGACAGTCAGCTGAGCGATTACAATGTAGCCTCTCCTGAGCGGGTAACAGTGGGCGTCGCTGGATAGCTGCGGTGAGTGACAGGTGACATCACACGCTGTAGTCGGAGCGTTGCAGCGATGATGTTAAAGAAATAAGTAAGCGGTTCTAATATTGTTATAAAGCAGAAGTTGGCAAAGGCAGTTGAAGTGTTATTGAAGATTGTTTGACGGTTTGGTTGAAGGTATTGTAGAGATGAGTGGAAACAAGCAGGGGAATAAGGCTCCGGTTTTGGTGTAAAGCTTATATGTGTTCACAGCTACAGGAGCTGCAGATAATTGTAATCCGATTTAGAGGCTTAGTTGTAAAATGTTCTTATGGAATTCAGAATTAGAAAATTCCTTGAGATTAGAGCACATGAGATAGCATCTACTCTAGAGTTAGCAACAACAATACTAAGCACTAGGAACAGGGCGTAGCTAGAATTTAAAGGGCAGGAATAGGTATGACACGTCAGTGGGAGGCAACAGATAGATTCCTGACACACACTTTCGACACAACTTAGAGACGCTAGAGCAGAGTTAAATAAATATCTTCAACACAATCAACAGAAACAAGCACTTATTTTACAACAACGCTATTATGAGCAGGGGAATAAATCAGGCAGATTGTTAGCTAGAGCACTTCGCCGTAAACAACTTAAGCAACCCATTCACTCAATCAAAACCAAAGCAGGACAGACCAAAAGTGATAGCATTTCTATAACAAAAGTATTTGAGACCTATTATTCCTCCCTTTACAACTTTCCCACAACTTCATGGGAAAGACACTAAAACAAGAAACATTGAGCAGTATCTTGACAAGATAAGCATTCCCAAAATAACGGAAGAGCAAAATCTTACAGGCAATTCACAGTTTACCAGCAGGGAAGAGCCCAGGCCCTGATGGCTTTGGTGCAAAATATTATAAGAAATTTGCACAAATATTGACACCCAAGCTACTAACATTATTTAAATCCCTGGAGGAATCCAAGGGCTTCAACAGGACAATGTTAGAAGCATATATAGCTGTACTGCTGAAGCCTGGTAAGTCGCAGGATGCTCCACAAAATTTTCACCCTATATCTTTGCTGAACACAGACGTAAAGATATTTGCAAAGATATTGGCAGAAAGGCTAAACCCGTTGCTTGGGGTGCGGTGGTCTCGCCTGACCAGGTGGGGTTTATTCCTGGCAGAGATGCTAGGGATAACACCCTAAAGGTATTACAACTCATGGCATATGTGCAAAATAATAAAATACCACTCTCCGGGGGACTTCCGGTGAGCAGCTTCTCAAGATGGCCACTGCTTCACACTGCTCTGTGAATGACAACAGCTACTAAAACAATTGTGGCCGAATCTGAAGCCATCCAGATCTCCCTTGGCAATATATGTGCCCGGGAAACTTACAGGATCAGGAAGCTCCAACTCCTGGCCTCCGAGAAGGCATAGAAAGAAACTTAAGCCTACAGACTTGTTTGGCGTGCTCACTTCAATACCAAAAAAATTAAGCGCACTATTTCATCCCTCATTGATCTTTTTGCACCGGTGTTCGACTCCCTAGCAGCTTTAATGGAGGAGCTCCTCCGGGAGACGCGTCCATTGCGTATGACTGACTATTCTAAACCTCCCCTGCCGGTTTGCTAATGTCCCTGCAGACTTCACCAGTCGTGATGTGTAAGGAGGGAGCCTCTCTAACATCGGCCATCTTGGGGAGCATCACGACAGCCCCAGCAACGGATCGATGTCCTATCACTGCTTTAACAGAGACGGGCTATCGGGTAGCACTGGGGATACAGAGCGAGTCCGGAGTGAAACTTCCTGCACGCACTTCTGGAGGGACCGACGAGGCAGATGGAGTAAGCAGTGCGAGTATGGAATCTGAGGAACCCGCAAGCTGCGTCACACACCCTCCTAGGTTCTATATTTATTCAGCCAGCCTCTCATTGTGTCCTAATAATACAGCTGAACATCACTTCAGAAATAAAGCTAAATACGGACTATAAGCTGGTTTTGATCCACCGAAAACAGGGGTGGGATGATGGTGTGTGGCAGAAGAGTCACATAATTCAGACTGGTGCACCTCTAATTGTAAAACACAGCACTCTCAATTTGAATCTGTATACCACTTAGTCAAACAGTTTATACAGTTATTTGTATCTGTTCACCCATAATATCTGCTGACTTTATAGACACCGGACATTGGGAACTCCTTCGTGACTGCTCTGTTGCTCATACGCAATTATGGAATTATAACTCAGAAGGGCAGCCTTAGATCTTTACCTACAACGACTCAGCCCACAATGGATCATCCTACATATAATGCTATTTTACTTAAACCAGCAGTGGCCACTTTGTATGCCAGACTTTTTAGCTGGTTGGATCTGACTCTTTCACAAGACGCTTTTGCAGACTGCTTGATGTGTGGAAATGTCTTGATGTATGAGTCTTACGCAAGTGTCTGTGTTGTGATCAGGTCAGACACCCAGCTCTTTGGAAAGTTCGCAGTTATTCTTTCCCCACTATATAATATTGTGTAGATACGATAAAATTGCTGCAGAATGTTACGATAGGGTAGCAATGGAGGCAGCACTATCACCTGTAATGAGCTTTATGTTTTGATCCCTTGCCAATCAGGAAGGGTCTCACTGCTCTACTCTGATGTACTGGGAATACTTTATACCAATTGTCACTATCCTTCTGCTGTCACTGTGATTGTATTCACTTATGATCTCATTTAGCCCTTGTCCTGCCATATTCACAGTAATGCTCCTACAATTTCTATGTTGTTGTATATTCAATGCTTTGAATTTATTCTGGTTGTTTAATTTAATGGACTTTGTTAGTACTAAGGCTATATAGTACCATAATTAGACTGACTCAGTACTGAGGAGATAGTGGGTGCATGGATACCATACTTAACAGTGATGGGCCGGATCACATCTTTAACGCCACCGTAATATAATACCCTATAACAACTATAGTCATTTTTACTGTTCAATATGCGTCACTTTTAGAATCCTTACATTACCTTGCTAAAACTAGTCTTGCGAGATATAACCCTATTGTGAAGTACGACATTGTCGATGTGCGGGGTTGGTCGCTATTTTCTGTCTAGTTATTATAATCAAATGTAACGCGAACCCCATCACTCTAACAGCAGACAAAAAAAAAAATATTTATAGATATTTTCTCTAATCTCCTGGTCCACAATAGATCATGCTAAAGCAATACAACACTTAATGGGCCATCAGACATATATCTATCCCTAGTTAATAGAATTCAATTTGGTATGTTTAGTACCTAGTTTGTTTTGTTTGTTTTGTCGTATTTGTTTTGTTTTGTCCTGTTATGTTTTGTTTGGCTTAGATGTTTAAAAAAAAAAAAAATGGGAAGGTTAGGGGGACAGCCCATGAGAAAGCTTCGGTATGTCCAGCAATTAACATATAATCTACATGCAACTAAGGCACTATCATTATCCTGTTCCATATCCTAACACGCAACTATTTTGAAATACCATCTCTGATTCTTATATAGTTATGTCGTAGATCGATATTCTCTTGGAAAAGTGTCTTTGAAATGAATGCCTTTTATTTTACATACTTGTTGCAACAAGTGCTCTTTTGACAATGTCTATTTGAAATTACTTTATTGTATGCTGTAAACCTCAGTTTTTCTTAATAAAAAGAAGTTTAAAAAGAAAAATACCACTCTCCTTAATATCTACTGATGCGAAGAAAGCATTCGACAGGGTGGACTGGGATTTTCTCAGGGCTGCCCTGTCGAGGCTGAACATCGGGCAGGCTTTCATAAACAAAATCTTCTCCCTATACTCGGAACCCACGGCTAGGGTCAAGGTGAATACAATCCTATCTGAGCCTTTTGAGATAAAAAATGGTACCCGGCAGGGTTGCCCACTGTCGCCCATTCTTTTCGCACTCTCCATTGAAATCTTGGACCAAAAAATTAGGATTAACCCGCACATCAGGGGCATTCACACAAAAACTTTGGAATATAAATTAGCAATGTATGCCGATTATATTTTACTTACAATAACAGACATAGAAAACTCACTACATCCCCTTCTAGACACCATCACAGAATACGGCAAATACTCAAATTTTCATCTAAATTTGACTAAGTCAGAGATCCTAAACCTAAATACCCCATATCATGTAGTAGATAATATCAAACTAACGTGCCCACTAAGAATTCAACAAACCCAACTAAAATACCTAGGGGTACTCCAGACAGGGGAAACTGCACACTTGTTCAGCGAGAACTATAAGACTTTACAAGCTAACATTGTTATGGACTTATCGTGCTGGAAAAGCAAACCTATCTTGTGGATCTCTCCTACAAGCACTGCCAATACCACTACCTAAAAACTTTATAATTCAATTACAAAGGAACATAGAGCAGTTCATATGGGGTAATTTGAAACTGAGGGTATCCAGAAAAACTTTATATCTTTCTAGAGACAGAGGGGGATTGGGTGTCCCAGACCTGGCAGGATATAGACTGACAACAATCATACAGAGACAAATAGACTGGAGTCACAACTCTGTGGATAAACAATGGATACAACTAGACAGAGAACTTTTTCAAGTATATAACATAAGCTGGTTGGGGTGGCTTCACCCAGCCCATAGACCTGCCACTATACAAAACTACCCTCTTACTGTAGAATTCTTCACCCAATGGGACAAATTGTTAGCCACTAGCACACATGTCTCTTCTAGACCTGCCCCACTAACACCTCTGAGTAACAACACTGAAATACCATTCCTTCCACCTCTAAAACACACAACAACCTACACCCCAAAACTCCCTAAACATACATGGAGGAACATTACTGAACAAGGGGGATTGGTTTTGAGTCAGAAACTACATGAAAGTGAGGAGGGTTTCACCTCTACTTGGCCTACACACATGCAACTATCTCATTACTTAAGCACACATAGACAAGTCCAAAATATATCTCGACTACTCATGAGTCTAGAAACCCTGTGCTCCGCACCTACCCCCCCCCTAGACATACAATCTCATTGTTGTATAAGATCTTGATGGATACAGGACCTGAAGCTCTCCCTCCTTAAAGCTATAAATGGCAGACAGAATTAGGACTTGATATCACTACTAAAGACTGGAACAAAATCTTCTCCCATCACAAAAAGGCCTCGATTTCTGCAAGAGTTCAGGATATGAACTATAAGTATCTGTCCCATTGGTACTTAAGCCCCCTAAAATTAAAAAAAATCTACAGGCAAGCCAGTGATAAATGCTGGCGAGCTTGTGTTGAAACAGCTGACTTACTACATATTTGGTGGTCTTGCCCAAAATTGGGTACATACTGGGAAAACGTAATAGCACATATAAATAAAACTCTAGATTCCCAACTCCCAATATCACCAAGTATCTTACTTTTCCATAAACTACCGAAACTCAAAGATGATATTAAGACAGCTTTGCTATATATCATGATTAACAGTGCTAAAAACATAATTTATGTAAGAACTTACCTGATAAATTCATTTCTTTCATATTAGCAAGAGTCCATGAGCTAGTGACGTATGGGATATGCATTCCTACCAGGAGGGGAAAAGTTTCTCAAACCTTAAAATGCCTATAAATACACCCGCACCACACCCACAATTCAGTTTAACGAATAGCCAAGAAGTGGGGTGATAAGAAAGGAGCGAAAGCATCAAAAATAAGGAATTGGAATAATTGTGCTTTATACAAAAAAATCATAACCACCACAAAAAGTGTGGGCCTCATGGACTCTTGCTAATATGAAAGAAATGAATTTATCAGGTAAGTTCTTACATAAATTATGTTTTCTTTCATGTAATTAGCAAGAGTCCATGAGCTAGTGACGTATGGGATAGCAGATACCCAAGATGTGGAACTTCCACGCAAGAGTCACTAGAGAGGGAGGGATAAAATAAAGACAAAGCAGAGAAAATCTGGAGCGCAAAAAGAAAAGGGAACTGCAATAGTGTGAGATCCAACAACAATTTTTATTATCACGCAAATAAAAACTACTCACAAGATTCCCAATAAGTTAAGCATATAACATCAAACATGAGGAGTACTCCGGTGTTTCATATATCTATATAATAAAGACAGCAAATTCCGCTGAAAAATTAATCCACTATCTAAATCAAAAGTTTCAATTTTTATAATGAAAAAAACTGAAATTATAAGCAGAAGAATCAAACTGAAACAGCTGCCCGAAGTACTATTCTACCAAAAACTGCTTCTGAAGAAGAGAAAACATCAAAATGGTAAAATTTAGTAAAAGTATGCAAAGAAGACCAAGTTATTGCTTTGCAAATCTGATCAACAGAAGCTTCATTCTTAAAAGTCCAGGAAGTAGAAACTGATCTAGTAGAATGAGCCGTAATCCTCTGAGGCGGGGATTAACCCGACTCCAAATAAGCATGATGAATCAAAAGCTTTAACCAAGATGCCAAAGAAATGGCAGAAGCCTTCTGACCTTTCCTAAAACCAGAAAAGATAACAAATAGACTAGAAGTCTGTCTGAAATCTGAGTAGCTTCAACATAATATTACAAAACTCTTACCACATCCAAAAAATGTAAGAATCTTACCAAAGAATTCTTAGGATTAGGACACAAGGAAGGGACAATAATTCATCTACTAATGTTGTTAGAATTCACAACTTTAGGTAAAAATTGAAATGAGGACAGCAAAAACCACCTTATCCTGATGAAAAATCAGAAAAAGGAGATTCACAAGAAAGAACAGATAATTCAAAAACTGTTCTAGCTGAAGAGATGTCTAAAAAGAACAATACTTTCCATGAAAGTAATTAATGTCCAAAGAAAGCATATGCTCAAACAGAAGAGCCTGTAAAGCCTTCAGAACCAAATTAAGACTCCAAGGAGGAGAAATTGGCTTAATGACAGGCTTGATACGAACCAAAGCCTGAACAAAACAATGAATATCAGAAAGATTTAGCAATTCTTACTGTGAAACAGCACAGGAAAAGCAGAGATTTGTCCTTTCAAGGAACATGCAGACAAAACCTTATGAAGAAACTATAAAAACCTAGGAATTCTAAAATAATGCCAAGAGAATTCATAAGAAGAGCATCATGAGATGTAAATCTTCCAAACTCGATAATAAATCCTACTAGACACAGATTTACGAGCCTGCAACATAGTATTGATCACTGAGTCAGAGAAACTTCTATGACTAAGTACTAAACGTTAAATTTTCATACCATCAAATTAATAATTTGAATTCCTGATGAAAAAAAACGAATGTTAAGATATAAGGTCTGGCCTTAATGGAAGTAGCCAAGATCGGCAACTGGACATCCGAACAAGAACCATATACCAAAACCTGTGTGGCCATGCTGGAGCCACCAGCCACACCAAAGATTGCTCTCTGATGATTTTGAAAATCACTCTTAAAAGAAGAACCAGAGATGAAAAAATATAGGCAGATTAATAATTCCAAGGAAGTGTCAATGCATACACTACTTCCGCCTGAGGATCCCGGACCTGAATAGGCCCCTGGGAAGTTCCTTGTTTAGATGAGATGCCATTAGATCTATTTCTGGAAGCCCTCACATCTGAAAAATTGAAAAACATATCTGGGTAAAGAGACCATTCTCCCGGATGTAAAGCTTGATTAACAGAGATAATCCGCTTCCCAATTGTCTATACCTGGGAAAAAGACCACAGAAATTAGATAGGAGCTGGATTTAGCCCAAGCAAATATCTGAGATACTTCTGTCACAGTCTAAGGACTGATAGTCCCACCCTGATGATTGACATACGCCAGAGTTGTGACATTGTCTGTCTGAAAAAACAATAAACGTCTCTTCTTCAAAAAGAAACCAACTGAAGAACTCTGAGAATGCACGGAGTTCCAAAATATCAAATGGTAATCTCACCTCCTGAGATTTCCAAACCCCTTGTGCTGACAGAGATCCTCAGACAGCCTCCCAACCTAAAAGACTTGCATCTGTAGAGATTATGGTCCAGGTTGAATGAACCGAAGAGACCTGTAGAACTAAATGATGGTTATCTTAACCACCGAATCAAAGATAGTTAAACATTAGGATTCAAAGATATAAAAAGTGATATCCTAGAATCCCTGCACCATTATTCAGCATAAAAAACTGGAAAGGTTTCCTATGAAATGAGCAAAGGGAATCAAATCCAATGCTGCAGCCATGAAACCTAAAACTTCCATGCATATATAGCAACTTGAAGGAAATAATAGAGACTGAAGGTTCCGACAAACAAAACCCAATAAACTTGTCATTTGTCTATTAGAGACAAAAACATTGACACAATCTATCTGGAAACCTAAAAAAGGTGACCCTTGTGTGAGGAATCAAGGAGCTTTTGATAAAAAGATCCTCTAACCATATCTTGAAGAAACAACAAAGTTGAATCGTATAAGATTCCGCAGAACGAAAAGACTGAGCCAGTACCACGATACCGTCCAAATAAGGAACACTGAGAACCTTGAAAAGATTCTTAGAGCTGTCCCTAGACCAGAAGGAAAAGCAACAAATTGGTAATGCTTGTCAACAAAAGAGAATCTCAGAAAATAAAAATAATCTGAATGAAAACAGAAAATGAAGATATGCATCTATTGTATCTATTGTAAACAAATAATGCCATCACTGACCAAAAAGGCAGAATAGACCATATAAACACCATTCTAAAAGATGGTACACTTATATTACAATTCCAAAAGATTTTCTATCTTTGGAACAATGAATAGTCTTGAATAAAACCTCAAAACCCAGTTCCTAAAATGAAACTGTAATAAATACCCCAAAAAACTCCACGTCTGAGCAGCGCTTGAGCCCCAACGGGTGACCAGCCGCACTTCACCAGTACCCAAAACATATAGGTCTGAAACACACTTCAGGAAAGTGTTAGTCTTACTGGAATAGCTGGAATATGATAGAGAAAAAAGACTTCTCACAGACGGTTTTACTCTGAATCCTATTCTGTACCCAAAGTCTAAGAAGTTTGGACCGAATAGAACCAAACAAATTTCACAAAAGTCTTAACCTGCCCCTTACCAGCCAAGCTGGAATAAGAACCGCACCTACAAGCAAATTTGGGGAGCTGACTTTGAACTTTTAAAAGGCTTAATTGAATGAAGAAAAAAACTTCCAATTATAAACATGTTACTTGGGGAAGAATTCAGGATTCCGTTCCTTAGTAAGAACAGAAATCTAATATAAGCTTAAAGTTTTAGTCTTAGAACTCAATCTTGAAGCCCAGAGTATCAGTTAAAGAATTGAATCCAATTATGAACCAAATAATTGATTATCTTGGAAAAAAAAGAAATATGGATTTTAGAAATCAAATTAGCATTCCAACGGCTAGATTTAGAGTTTGGCGTTAGCCGTCAAAACCAGCGTTAGAGGCTCCTAACGCTGGTTTTGGGCTACCGCTGGTATTTAGAGTTGTGTAGGTAAGGGTCTAACTCTCACTTTGCAGCCGCAACTTTTCCATACCGCAGATCCCCCTATGCCATTTGCGTATCCTATCTTTTCAATGGGATCTTCCTAACGCCGGTATTTAGAGTCTTGGCTGAAGTGAGCGTTAGAAATCTACCGACAAAACTCCAGCCGCAGAAAAAAGTCAGTAGTTAAGAGCTTTCTGGGCTAACGCCAGTTCATAAATCTCTTAACTACTATGCTCTAAAGTACACTAACACCCATAAACTACCTATGTACCCCTAAACCGAGGTCCCTCCAACATCGCTGCCACTCTATTAAATTTTTTTAACCCCTAATCTGCCGACCGCACACCGCCGCCACCTACGTTATACTTATGTACCCCTAATCTGCTGCCCCTAACACCGCCGACCCCTACATAATATTTATTAACCCCTAATCTGCCCCCCACAACGTCGCCGCCAGCTACCTACAATAATTAACCCCTAATCTGCTGACCGGACCTCACCGCTACTATAATAAAGTTATTAACTCCTAATCCGCCTCACTCCCGCCTCAATAACCCTATAATAAATAGTATTAACCCCTAATCAGGCCCTCCCTAACATCGCCGACACCTAACTTAAATTATTAACGCCTAATTTGCCGACCGGACCTCACTGCTACTCTAATAAATGTATTAACCCCTAAAGCTAAGTCTAACCCTAACACTAACACCCCCCTAAGTTAAATATAATTTAAATCTAACTAAAAAAATTAACTCTTATTAAATAAATTATTCCTATTTAAAGATAAATACTTACCTGTAAAATAAACCCTAATATAGCTACAATATAACAAATAATTATATTGTAGCTATTTTAGGATTAATATTTATTTTACAGGCAACTTTGTAATTATTTTAACCAGGTACAATAGCTATTAAATAGTTAATAACTATTTAATAGCTACCTAGTTAAAATAATTACAAAATTACCTGTAAAATAAATCCTAACCTAAGTTACAATTAAACCTAACACTACACTATCAATAAATTAATTACATAAAATACCTACAATTATCTACAATTAAACCTAATACTACACTATAAATAAATTAATTAAATACAATACCTACAAATAAATACAATTAAATAAACAAACTAAAGTACAAAAAATAAAAAAGAACTAAGTTACAAAAAAAATATATTTACAAACATTAGAAAAATATTACAACAATTTTAAACTAATTACACCTACTCTAAGCCCCCTAATAAAATAACAAAGCCCCCCAAAATAAAAAAATCCCTACCCTATTCTAAAATTAAAATAGAAAAGCTCTTTTACCTTACCAGCCCTTAAAAGGGCCATTTGCGGGGCATGCCCCAAAGAATTCAGCTCTTTTGCCTGTAAAAAAAAAACATACAATACCCCCCCAACATTACAACCCACCACCCACATACCCCTAATCTAACCCAAACCCCCCTTAAATAAACCTAACACTAAGCCCCTGAAGATCTCCCTACCTTGTCTTCACCACACCGGGTTCACCGATCGGTCCAGAAGAGCCTCCGATGTCTTCATCCAAGCCCAAGCGGGGGCTGAAGAGTGACGTCTATCCTCCGGCTGAAGTCTTGATCCAAGCGGCAAATGAAGAAGTCCATCTTCGGGCAGAAATCTTCATCCTATCCGGGCAGAAGAGGACATCCGGACCGGCAAACATCTTCATCCAGGCGGCATCTTCTATGTTGTTCCATCCGATGACGAGCGGCTGATCTTGAAGACCTCCGGCGCGGATCCATCCTCTTCGTTCGATGTCCAACTGAAGAATGAAGGTTCCTTTAAGGGACGTCATCCAAGATGGCATCCCTCAAATTCCGATTGGCTGATAGGATTCTATCAGCCAATCGGAATTAAGGTAGGATAATTCTGATTGGCTGATGGAATCAGCCAATCAGATTCAAGTTCAATCTGATTGGCTGATGAAGGGTTTATTTTACAGGTAAGTATTTAGCTTTAAATAGGAATAATTTATTTAATAAGAGTTAATTTATTTCGTTAGATTTAAATTATATTTAACTTAGGGGGGTGTTAGTGTTAGGGTTAGACTTAGCTTTAGGGGTTAATAAATTTAATAGAGTAGCGGTGAGGTCCGGTCGGCAGATTAGGGGTTAATACTTGAAGTTAGGTGTCAGTGATGTTAGGGAGGGCAGATTAGGGGTTAATACTATTTATTATATGGTTAGTGAGGCGGGAGTGAGGCGGATTAGGGGTTAATACATTTATTATAGTAGCGGTGAGGTCCGGTCGGCAGATTAGGGGTTAATTATTGTAGGTAGCTGGCGGCGACGTTGTGGGGGGCAGATTAGGGGTTAATAAATATAATATAGGGGTCGGCGGTGTTAGGGGCAGCAGATTAGGGGTACATAGGGATAACGTAGGTGGCGGCGGTGTACGGAGCGGCAGATTAGGGGTTAATAATAATATGCAGGGGTCAGCGATAGCGGGGGCTGCAGATTAGGGGTTAATAAGTGTAAGGTTAAGGGTGTTTAGACTCGGGGTACATGTTAGGTGCAGACTTAGGAAGTGTTTCCCCATAGGAAACAATGGGGCTGCGTTAGGAGCTGAATGCGGCTTTTTTGCAGGTGTTAGGTTTTTTTTCAGCTCAAACTGTCCCATTGTTTCCTATGGGGGAATCGTGCACGAGCACGTTTTTGAAGCTGGCCGCGTCCGTAAGCACCGCTGGTATTGAGAGTTTCAGTGGCGGTAAATTATGCTCTACGCTCCTTTTTTGGAGCCTAACGCAGCCATTCTGTGAACTCTAAATACCAGCGGTATTTAAAAGGTGCGGCCAGAAAAACGCATGCGTAGCTAACGCACTCCTTCTAACGCAAAACTCCAAATCTAGGTGCAAGATTGAAATCACAAAGTTCTTCTAGCTAAAATAGCTAAAGACATAGATTAAACCTCATTTGCAAAAATATTTAATAAAATGACAACACAAATTAAATTATTAGCATGTTAATCAAGTTAAAGGACCAGTCAACACACTGGACTTGCACAATCAACAAATGCAAGATAACAAGACAATGCAATAGCACTTAGTCTGAACTTCAAATGAGTAGTAGATTTTGTCCTTTTAACAATGCTAAACAAATCATAATCCGATACTTGATCTTAAAGTATCCAACCAGAAAGATGAAGCAATTGCAACATCAGCCAAATAAATTACAGGTCTAAGAAAAGAACCTGAAAATAATTTTCCTTAAATAAGATACAACCATCTGAAGGAAAAAAATAAATACTATTTGCTATAAGAATAATAGTATATTTAGCAGGAGTAGAGATAGCCCCATTAACTTGGGCAATCTTTCTTCAAAACTGAAAACTAACTGCCGGCAAAGAATACAATTTAAAAACCTTAAAGAAGGACTAAAAGAAAATTCTCAGCCTATTCCATTCCCTAGTATCAGGAACTGGAAAAAAAACCTCTGAAGAAACCACAGAAGATAAATAAGCAGAATTTAAATGTTAGCTAGTTTTTAAAATCAAAAGAACTAGTTACTTCAATATCCAAAATAATCAACACCTTTTGAACAAAGAACAAATGTACTCTATTAAAAAATAAAAAAGTAGATTTGTTAGTGTCAATATCTGATGAAGAAAAATTCTGAATGAGAAAAAACACCATCAGAGAAGGATAATTCATTATGTTGTTGGTCATTTGAAACTTCATCAACTAAAAAAGAAATTTTGAAAAGACCTAAAAATTTTATTAGAAGGGGTGTCAGACAAAGCCTTTAAAATAGAATCAGAAAAATATTCTTATAGATTTCTAAGTATATCTTGTACATAAGATGTAAAAAGAATAGCAATATATAAAGCATAAATACTAATGGATTCTGCATGTAAAAGTTTATCATGATAACTTATTACAAACCATAGCTAAAGATAAACATTCATAACATTAAAATAAATGAACTTAGCTTTGGTAGGACTGATATCAGTCAACAGGAATCCCCCAGCATTTCTTGATACAGGAACAGTGTTTGAAATATCTTGCAATATGTAATAGAAAAAAACAACATATAAAGCAAAATTATTAGATTCCTTAAATGACAGTTTCAGGAATGGGAAAAAAATGCAAAACAAACAAGCCTCTAGTAACCAGAAGCAACAAAAAAATGAGACTTAAATAATGTGAAAAAAAGTGGCGCTAAGTATGACGCCCACATCTTTTGGCGCCAAGAATGACGCCCACATTTTTTGGTGCAAAAAAAATCTGTAACACACATGCCTCAAAAAATGACGCAACCATGAACAAACTACCGGCGTCAACTATGGCGCCGGAAATGACAAAAATTTTGCGCCAAAAATGACGCAATAAATTAAAGTATTTTCTGCCCTCGCGAGCCTAACAGCCTGCAAGGAAAAAAGTAAATTTGAATATTTTTAAGGTAAGAAAAAATATTAATTCATAAGCATTTTCCCAAAAAAATGAAACTGACAGTCTGAAAGAAGGAATACTGAATATCCAGAATCATGGCAAATATAAGTTTAAAACATATATTTAGAACTTTACATATAAAGTGCCCAACCATAGCTTAGAGTGTCATAAATAAAATAAGATTTACTTACCCTAAGACAGTAAAAATTGAATTGTGGGTGTGGTGAAGGGTGTATTTATAGGCATTTTAAGGTTTGGGAAACTTTGCCCCTCCTGGTAGGAATGTATATCCCATACGTCACTAGCTCATGGACTCTTGCTAATTACATGAAAGAAATACTAATACCACAAAGATGGAAATCACAAGACACCCCCACACTGGCTCTGTGGAAGGCACGGGTAAAAAGTTTGCTGGCTCTAGAGAGGTATCACTTTTATAAAACAGGGAAGATTGGCACTCATGAATTGATGCTCATGAGATGGAATGCTGCCAAGACTTAAAGGCAGCAGCTGTAGCTTAGCTCTTTTGTGCAGGTCAAGACGTTTGAAGCATCTCTCCTCCCCCTTTGTCCCTTCTCTTTATCCCCCCCCCCTCCTTTCCAGTTTACACCCCCCCCCCTCTCACTAAGGTGGTAGTTGGTCACTGGCTTGCATTTTACATTTCTTTTCATACCCTATTTAAAAGTTTAATTAAAGGTACAATGATTGGTTCAATTGTCATATCATATTTGTTTATAATGTATCGTATTCTTATGTATGTTCTATAAAAAGTTCCTGTTAGTTCTTCATCACAACACTAAGGGGATGCTTCACCCCAAAGGAAACAACTATGCCCGGAACTCTGGACTTTAAACCGGCTTAAAAGAGATACATGGATTGTACATTTTTATAACAATTTGTTACTGTTATATTTGGGCAGATCGCTGTGATGTTTCACAGTACGAGCTTTCTTTTTGTACCTTAAATTTTCTTTATATCATTTTTAATAAAGCACTTTGAAAATGAAAAAAAAAAGAATTAGATGAAAATAATAAAAAGAAATTAGAGAAAATAGATTCTATAATTTAATAAGAAAAGGAAATTCCTCAGGGTTTTTCATGAATATAAAAATAATCCTTATACAGATTAAGAAAACACAGAAAATGTTAAAGGGACACTGTACCCAAATTTTTTTTTTCGTGATTCAGATAGAGCATGACATTTTAAGCAACTTTCTAATTTACTACTATTATCAATTTTTCTTCATTCTCTTGGTATCTTTATTTGAAATGCAAGAATGTAAGTTTAGATGCCGGCCCATTTTTGGTGAACAACCTAGGTTGTCCTTGCAAATTGGTGGATAAATTCATCCACCAATCAAAAACTGCTGTCCAGAGTTTTGAACCCAAAAAAAGTCTAGATGCCTTCTTTTTCAAATAAAGATAGCAAGAGAACGAAGAAAAATTGATAATAGGAGTAAATTAGAAAGTTGCTTAAAATTGCCTGCTCTATCTAAATCACGAAAGAAAAAAAATGGGTTCAGTGTCCCTTTAAAGAAAACAAAATATGGGAGGATATGCCACATACTCCATTACCATGCTCCTCTAATGAAATGTGGGAAGACACACATAGACATCAACAAAGTAAAACAACTTTTAATCATAACATACAAATATCAAGCTAGGAAACTCCATAGAGTACTTTTGAGTAACAAAAACTATAATAATGATAGTGTCCACATTTCAAAAAAACTTCTGTACTCCATTAACAAAACAAAAAAACAAAAAAAAACAACTATACACATCATATTCAAAATTCTATAGAGATTCCATACACTCTAAAAAGAAATGTAAAAAGCCCAGAAATCAGATTAAGACCACAATGGGCAATACAAAATGTAAGGAAAAGAAAAGAACAAAACGAGGGAAGAGAGGAGGAAGAGTGGTTAGAGGTAGAGAACAAATAAAAATAAAAAACAAGATACAGATTGGACAACTAGTTAAAATCTTTAATTTATCTTCTAAACAATTCACTGAAATTTAAATGAACATTTTGAAGAAAGGTTTGAAATTTGCTCCAACTAAAGGACCTAATCTTTTCACCTTGTTCATAGATCTACATAAATTTATAAGAAAGCTCACATTACAGAGACACTTTGAGAAAAATAAAAAAAAGATCATCTAAATATAAATAAGAAGGATCCTTCTACATTGTCAGATGAGGATTTGGAAGCACTTGTAACTTTAAAAGAACTATAAATAGAAAGTAATGGGCTTTGAATAACCACAAATTCAAACTATATACATACTAACCTGAAACTACCCTCCACATTTTCTCCTATACACTCCAAGGGACATTTTATCCCTATTTTCTATGACTTCGTACACAATGAATTGTCAGACCTTTGTAGAGAGTATAACATTAAAAAAGACAATTTAACAAAAAAGAATTCCTCAAAATTATACAAAATGATGATAATTTGATAATACTGGAAGCAGACAAGGAGGGAGGTATTGTCCTACAAAATCGTGAGGACTATTTGAAAGAAGCATATAATCTCCTAGGTGATGTTAATACATACACTAGATTGAATTGAGATCCTAGTAACAGCTTTCTAAAAGAGTATGCACAGTTAATTGACAATGCAAGACATAAAGGGATTCTAAATGAGTCTGAATTTAAATATCTGAATAATAACTTTTCATAGGTAGCAACATTCTATCATCTTCACAAAATTTACAAAGATGATAAAATACCACCAGGGAGACCTATTATGTTGGGAATAGATTCTTTTACTTCCCGTCTCTCTGAGTATATTGATCTCTATATTAAACCATTAGTCCCTACATTAAAATCATACTTAAGGGACACATTAGACACCATTAAATTGCATTTGGAAGATATGCTAGAGACAGGAAGGATTATAGCAATCCATGATTATGTCTAGGAATTTGAGGCAGCTTTTTTAGTTGGTTTTAATTCCATCCTTTTTGAATTAAGTGATAAATGTTTTAGGTTGAACATAAAGTGTATTTTATTTTCTGTATTATATTACTGAATTAGGGTTACATGAATTAATGTGTCAATGTTCTTTGAATGTAATTATAATTTTGGAAAATTAAAAAATAAATAAATGGGAACTACATTTGGGTAACTCTAGACGTTTCGGCCCAATATACAAATGTACTTCATGATAAAGGAATTGGAGTTTTAAAGCATGAATGAAAAAACCCAACTGCCAATAGAATTAAAAAACTTCATTTTAGAAACTGCAAAATTTGTCTTAGAGAAGAACTACTTCAAATTTGAATAGGATTTTTATCTATAGATTGGAGGAACAGCAATGGGGACAATTATGGCCCCAAGTTGCGCCAATCTGTATATGGCTTTTTGAGAAGATACAAATATATATAGCGATAATCCATTTTCTAATCAGATAGTTTGGTTGGGGAGGTGCATTGATAATATTATCATGATATGGAGAGGAGATGAAAAATCCATCAACCAATTTATTACACATGTTAATGATAATTATATGAACATCCATTTCACACATAAAATAACAAAGAACAAAATTATTATTTTTTTATTTAATTCTATATCATGAAGATAACAAAATATTGACAAAAATATATAGGCAGGAAACTGATAGCAATGGGTATCTGCCAGCTTACAGTGGACATCACAAACCTTGGATCTATAATATCTCAGTTTGACAATTCCAAAGATTGTGGTGGAATTGTTCCAAATTAAAGGATTTTGACACAGAAGCTAATGTTTTGAAATCCCAACTATTGAGCAAGAAATACCTTAAAAAACTAGTGGAAGGGGCCTATTAAAAAGCCAGAGAATTAAATAGATCACTTCTATTGGAAAACAAACATTGTCTAGCATCCACCAATAGTAGAAAAAAAAAGTCTCAAATTCAAATTACCATGTAGGTTTTATAACTACTTATAAAGAAGCAGCACCGCAGATTAAAGAGATAATATACACAATCTGGCCAATCATTCAACAAGATAAGTTCCTTAAGAACAAAATAGGAAAAAAAAGTAAAACTTAAAAATAGCAAAAATAAAAAAAGAAATTGGCTAGAGAATAATAGTAAAGGGTTCTATAAATGTAATAGAAAGAACTGTGTGGGTTGTGCACACGTATTTCATAGCAACAAACCAACTCATGAAATTATTTCTCACTCGAACCAAAAATACTTTACTGTGAATGCATTAACAAACTGCAAAACAGAATATATATTGTATATCTGTTGAAGTGCAGCTGCAATTTACACTACATAGGACATTCTAAACGTATATAAAAAACTAGACTACTAGAACATATCAAAAATATAGAATTGGGGTATAAGGGACACAACTTATCTGACCATTTCAAACATGTTTACGATCAAAATCTAGCTTGTCTGAAAGGCACTATTTTAGAATTTATACCCCCAGGTAAAGAAGGAGGGGAAGAATCTAAGACTAAGGGAAACCTACTGGATTAATTTCCTAAATACGACACCAGCTGGTCTAAATAAGGACATTGATATAGTGGCTTTCTTATGATAATATCTAAAACTCATTTATTATCAGGTAGTTTTTTGTATTTATTCTAGCATAATCAGCAGTGTGCCACAGTCATTAAAAACATAAAAGAAAGATTGATACGGTTTTATTATGCATTAAAGAATGGAATTTCAGATATCTATAGTAATACTATATGGTGAAACTGTTGTTAAGTATATTACTATTGAAGTGTAAATGTAGAAGTCCTCTTTCATGAAATTTAGATGCAGCACTAATCAAATATTGCTAAATTAATTGGAAAGTACCACTACAATGAAACAGTGTTTACAAAATATTATTGGAAAAATTTGACAAGAATGTGGATCAGGAATTCAACAATGAGCCAACATAGCCAGGTACACAACCACTCAGATTACGTAGAGGATCATAGTTTTTAAATAGATGCCAGGAACATGTACACACTCACCTCTGATAAAGAAGATTGTCACACTTCTAACCGTGTAATGTTTGGAGTGGTGTACCTGGCTATTTTTATATACAGCTTATTGTTTTTACCAAGACTCACTTTTATTGTGAGTCTACATTGTCATTTTTAAGAAAGCAGAGTTGGAGTTTTCATGGTTTACAACGCACATGTATAAATGCGCATAATATACCTCATAGTTTGAGGTTGCACTGTGTAAGTGTTTCTATATTGAGCCATTGAGCCCATTAAAACAGTAAACACTATGTTGGCACCATTGCTTGTGTTTTATATGTTTCTGCATTGACTGTGCATTGTCATTTACTGCAGAGCCGAGACTGGGCATGGGACGTATATTTTCGGACCAATCAGGATCACTGGCTGTGGAAGAGAGACTCACCCCCCCCCGGACGCACATCTTACCTCATAAAATTGAGGTTGATTCTTGTGAGTACAATATATAACCCGTGCTGGGATTGAAAGTTGTTTAAACAAAGAGTGTATTACTACACCAGTAAAATGTAATATTGTATCGATAAGTGGACTATATATTAGACTGTGATCATCATACCTACTGATGAAATTTTCTTTAAGGCCCGGATTTGTATAGTGACCAGATCCTTGCAAAACAGGTGCATTGGAGCCTTTTCCCGTTAAGTAGATGAAAGCATGTAAAAGCATATTCATGCAATATTCATATTTAATAAACTTTTAACTATGTATTTACTGTAAATATTTTGCATTCCAATGTTCTGCACATAGAATACTATGTTTTATGTATTTCTAAATAGATATTTATATATATATCTGTATATATCTATACCTATATATAATCATTTATATATGTATATATATATATATATATAATCATGTATATACTGTGTGTATATATATATATATATATATATTTATTAGGGATGGGCAAATGTGTTTATATTTGAATGTTAGAATGAATGTTATTGTACAAATTCGATTTACTTAATAGAATGTTGATAAGAATGAATATTCATAAAATTTCTATTATCGAATGTTATTTACAGTTTTCGAATGTGACATTTAAATGTGACATTCTAATTCGAATATTACATTTATAAAACACAGTATTAGACTAGAAATACTATTTCAAATTTGAATGTTACATTCAAATTTAAATGTAGTATTCAAATTTGAATATTACATTTTAACAACACAGTTGTAGACTAGAAATACTATTTTGAATTTGAATGCTACATTCAAATATGACATTTATAAAACACAGTATTAGACAAGAAATACTATTTTGAATTCAAATGTGACATTCAAATTCGAATGTAGCATTCCAATTCGAATATATTACATTTATAAAATACAGATGTAGACTAGAAATACTATTTTGAATTTGAATGTTAAAATCATGTGATATAAAATACATAGCTAAACATTCTATTATTTGAAAGAATATTTTCGAATGTTATTGAAAAATACGAAAACAAAAATTTGAAAATAGAATGTTATAATTTTATATAAACATTTGAAAGTTGATTCAAACGAATGTATCAAAAAAAAAAAAATTCACATTTTTAGAAGCATTCGCCCATCCCTAATATATATATATATATATATATATATATATATATATATATATATATATATATATATATATATATATATATATATATATATATATATATATACTGTATATATATACTGTATATATATATACTGTATATATATATATATAAATATATAATTACATTTATATAAATATATATATTTGTTTAAAATCCATCAGATATATGTAGAAATATGTATTTATGAATAAATAGAACATATTCCATTATGTACATAACATTGGAAAAGTAAATATTCGTAATTTCATGTCAGTTTAGCACTATTGCGAATATGTTATGGTGTTTGCACGAGCATTGGGTGTTAGGTATTTTTTTTTACTTTTTTCTCCATTGATTCCTATGTGGGAATGAATAAACCCTATCGCGATTTTTGATATTTGACTTTTTGCTCAAGTTGGGTTACTGCTGGAGAAAAAACAGTTTACTTGTAACTTGTAATACCAGCGCAACCTGACTAGCACAAAAATGAAAATCCTAGCTATAGCAAAATACTGTTCCACTTGTAATCTAGCCCTAAATCTTTTTAAAGTAATACTGGTGTCTCATATACAGCATTGAAACACAAGACCTACATTTATCTTGAGAGAGCAGATGATTCCCTTAAAATACAGCGTTTTAGATTTGTACCTATTCTTTTTTTCCCACAAATTGTATTATTCCAAAAGATAAAAGTGTACATTTGCTATATATTACACAACATTTAAGTCAGTTTACATGTACCTTGGTTATTTGATTTGTAACTATTCTACCTAGTGTAACTTTATTTGCTTTTTCTTTTTTTGATGTGGTAAGATGGTCATTCCAAGTGTTTCCAGCAAGAGATGTCATAACATGTCTAGTTAAAATTGAGTAACTATAGGTAATGAGGTCATACATAATAAAGAAATATCTAGTAAAATCTTTAAATCCCTTACTTGGGTTATAACAATTACTGTATTGCAAGGTGGTATTAGAGATATATAGCAATTTGTCTAATCTTATTGTATATGCTTAGAAAACATTTTTCAAAGCATACTGTCAATTGTAAAGCTAACCTCTTGTAGTGGAAATACAAACTGTTTTGTGCCTTCACAGTTGAGATAAATGAGACTATATATTGAGTTTATACCACCCCATTGAGCAGGCTATTTAGTACTGTTCTTTCTTTGCAGTGTACATTTGACATTGCTTCTTTTATATAAGTTACAAACATACTGTATCTCATAGCCTTTTCTTTGGAAAGCCAGACTGAATCAATAATGTTCAAATAATAGCCATTATCAATGTTTTAATACAGCTAAAGCCAGTTTGTTAGAATATGTGATGTGTATTAGGTCCTGATAGAGATGGTACCCGTTTCAGTTTGACATACAGTAGGTAAAGTTAACTATACCCAGTTGAATGAATGAACACTCAATTCTTTTTTATGTGTTATAACACACTAGAATTATCTAAAGGCAAAAGATAAATTAAAAGATGTTTAAAATATATATAAAAGTTTTGATGAATGTTAAATATATTCGTAGTCATTCCAATACACGTCTAGATTAAAAGTTGTGTGCTGACTGCAGCGCATGTGGAACATGTTTTTTTCTTAGGCTCCCTCGAGCGTCTTCAGCCTCGCTAGCCTCACCAGTCCTTAAGTTATTAAATACTATTAATTACATAAAGACTGGTGAGGCAAGAGAGGCTGAAGACGCTCGAGGGAGCCTAAAGAAAAAACATATTGCTGTAGAAGGAGCAGGCACTACACAAAGGTGCTGACAATTTTTCCAAATGTATTGACAGAAAAAAGGATAAAAAGACATACGTCCATAAAGGAGCACAGACATGGAACAGGTGGACTGACAGACAAGACGCCTGATGCATTTTGTGCCCCCCTACAGGCGCTTACTCATAGACATAATCTATACACAGATAGTGTCCTATTTATACCCACACCAAGACACAATTAACCTCATAGTGACCACAAAGGATTGCAATAAAAACAACTTTATAGTGTCCTAATTGCAGTAATAGTACAGAGACACAAGTATAGAGAAGAAGATCCATATATAATACAATATCTAAACAGACAAAGTATATGTATTTTACAGAATAAACAATTCAATGTATAAGAATACAAGTCAGTATGGATAATCAGAAAAGCAAAAATACACAAAAAATATGTACAATAATAAAAATAATAATAAAGAAAATACAGACACCTTACCATAAATAAAAAATAGATTGAAAAATCACTATATAACTAATACAAGCAAGAATAAAGAAAGGCTTGAATACTATGGAGATAGACTAAAAGCCCACTTAATTAGTATGGAAAAATAAGCCAAAACATTATTGGTCAATGAAATAATTTATATCACATTCCTTATTCGTATGTAGGGGGCTACAAGTTTTTAATTTAAAAATAAAATAAAGTTCTTTCCTTTCTAGGATTTTCCCCCTCTAGATTGGACCATTGCTATATCTATAACCTGAATAGATATATTCACTACATTAGTGTGTTCACCAAACCTTTTTCTTATCTCTCTTGAAGTTTGACCTATATATTGACACTCACACAGATTGCAAGTAAGTAAATAAATGACAAAGGTCGTACTACAGTTAGCATAAAAATTTAAACTGCTGATGGTTAACACTACTTGTAAAAATAGAGCCTATACGAACATGGGCACACGTCGCAACCCATGGCTTGAAGAAATGAATCTCTAGATGACCTTCTAGTTATTGAAAAAAAAAAATAATAATTTTCTCATTTCTTACATTACTTTAATCAAAATTTTATGAACTTAAAGTTCACTGGTGTGTACATTCAATGTGAGGTCAATTGTCTAGATCTTTCTCTACAAATGATAAACAATAGCATTGTCATTAAAACAAACAGGAAACCTACTGCAGGGAACACTAATCCTGCATGCTACCTCCCAGCACCCCAGACACCTTATTCAAGCGATCCCAAAAGGACAGTTTATTAGACTTAAAAGAAATAGAAAATGTGATGAAATCTATGAACTACAATCTACAGATCTAAAAAATAGGCTGGTTCCGCGGGGATACAATGAGGCTAAGCTAAAAAAATGTTGCATTGAAATTAAAACCTGCAACGTTCGTCAACACAAAGTTAAGGGTCAGAAAGAAAAAGAAAGTGACTTTAAAGATGCTATAGTGTTTACAACTGAGTATTCTCAGCAATACCCTGAAATAGTAAAAATCTTAAAGAAATATTTACACTTACTTTCAGGGGATGAAATACTAAGACCCTAAAACACCCAGAACATTGGCCCAAAGGTTATCCCCCAGTGTCATCAAAAATAACAATGCCCATGTTCGTAATGTTCAGACATCTGAATTTCTTTTTGGCAGAATTGGTTTTTCGGCCAAATTTGGGTCAATTCAGAGATTCGGATGCATCCAAATTTTCGAATCGGCACATCCTGAAAAATTTTGAAAATGAATAAATTAGTTTACAAATTTTTGGATCCATTATTCATATTCATAATTTTTCATTGTTCCTAATGTAACCCCTAAACCGCACTCACCCCACATCGCCAACATTACCTAAACCTATTAACCCCTAAGCCGCAGTTCCCCCGACATCGCCAACACTAACTAAATCACTAAATAAAGCTATTAACCCCTAAACCACCATTCCCAAACATCGCAGACACTAACAAAACCTATTAACCCCTAAACCGCCTTTCTCAAACATCGCCGACACTAACTAAGCCTATTATTATTATTATTTATTTATAAAGCGCCAACAGATTCAGCCGCGCTGCCCATGGGTGCAAGGGTTAAAAGTACAATGGAGAAGTAATACAATAAGAGAAACAGTTTTACAGACAATTGAAGGGGATTTGTGGGCCCTATTCCGTGGGAACTTATTAACCCCTAAATAGCCATTCCCAAACATCCCTAAAATTAACTAAACCTATTAACTCCTAAACCGCCGTTCCCAAACATCGCCAACACTAACTAAACCTATTAACGCCTAAACCACTACATCACAACAACCTAAATTAAACTATATTAACTCCTAACCCTAAACCAAACCCTAAACCTAACCCTAAACCTAACACCTCCTAACTTTAACATAATTAAAATTGACCAAATTAAAGTTACAATTATTAACTAAATAATACCTATATAAAAGTAAATACAAACTTACCTGTGAAATAAAAATTAAACCTAAGCTAGCTACCACGCCATAACACAAAGTGCAGCTCGCTCCTGCTCTGTCTGACAACAGGAGCGAGCTGCACAGTGCATAATGGCGCGGTCGGGCCGGGCTGTGACTATACAGCTGGCCCAATGCGCTTTGTGAATAAAACAGACCCGCTCAGCAGAGAGCAGGTCTGTAAAGCAGCCGAGTTTTTTTAAAATTAAAAGCGAATATTACGTTTCATACAGATAAGGATAATATAATGTTATATAATTCTGCACTATGTGCAGAATTATATAACATTATTTTTAAGTTTTACTGACACTTTAAAATAAATACAAACTTACCTGTGAAATAAAAGTAAAACCTAAGCTGCCTTACACTAAAACCTATTTGTACAGTATGAGCATTGCCCTTAAAAGGGTATTCAGCTTTTTTACTGCCTATTAAAAAAACGAATTATCCAAAATAATAAAAATTGCTCCTATTCTAATACCCTGTTAAAAAAAAACACCCCAAAATAAAAGAACCATAATCTATAATAAACTACCAATAGCCCTTAAAAGGGCCTTTTGTAGGGCATTGCCCTAAAGAAATCAGCTCTTTTGCTACAAAATAAAAACAATCACCCCCTAACATTACTAACTCCCACCCCACAGAATAAAAAAAAACTAATTAAAAAACCTAATCTACCCATTGCCCTGAAAAGGGCATTTGTATAGGCATTGTCCTTAAAAGGGCATTCAGCTCTTTTAAGATTGCCCATTATCCCTAATCTAAAAAAAAAACCACCCCAAAAAAACTTTAAAAACCCCTAACATTAACCCCTTTTTAGGTACTCACAGTTGCTGAAGTCCGGCTTGAACGATCTACATCCAGGCAGCTCCATCTTCATCAATCAAGGGACCGGCATCTTCTTCATCCTTGTGGAGGTGGAGCGATCGATGCATGGAGGCGGAGGTCTATCGATCCGACGTGGAGTTCCTCTTCATGTGATCATCTGCCGCACACTGAGGATTCAAATGCAAGGTACCTCTTTTATACTGGGGGTACCATTGCATTTCTATTGGCTGAAAATTTTAAATCAGCAAATAGGAATTAGAGCTGCTTAAATCCTATTGGCTGTTCAAATCAGCCAATAGGATTCAAGCAGTTCTTATTCCTATTGGCTGATTCAATCAGCGAAAAGGAAGATGGAGCCGTCTGGATGAAGATGGAGCCGCTGGGATGAAGATCGTTCAAGCTGGACTTCAGCAACTGTGAGTACCTAAAGAGGGATTAGTGTTAAGTTTTTTAAAGTTTTTTTGGGATGGGTTATTTTTTTAGATTAGGGCTAATGGGCAATCTTAAAAGAGCTGAATGGCCTTCTAAGGCCAATGCCCATACAAATGCCCTTTTCAGGGCAATGGGTAGATTAGGTTTTTTTTATTTTTTGGGTTTGGGGGGGTGGGGGTTTGTAATTTTAGGGGGTGTTTGTTTTTATTTTGTAGCAACATAGCTGATTTCTTTAGGGTAATGCCTTACAAAAGGCCTTTTTAAAAAATATTGTTAGTTTATTATAAATTAGGGTTCTTTTATTTTGGGTAGGGTTTTTTTTTTTAAACGGGGTATTAGAATAGGAATAATTTGTATTATTTTGGATAATTTGTTTTCTTTTAAATAGGCAGTAGAAAAGCTGAATTCCCTTGCTCATACAAATGCCCTTTTCAGGGCAATGGGTAGATTAGGTTTAACTGTATTTTTAGTTTGTGGGTTTGGGGGATGGGGGTTGTAAACTGTTAAGGGGTGTTTGTTTTACTTGTTTAGCAAAAGAGCTGATTTCTTTAGGGCAATGCCCTACAAAAGGCCCTTTTAAGGGCCCTTGGTAGTTTATTATAGATTAGGTTTTACTTTTATTTCACTGGTAAGTTTGTATTTATTTTAACTAGGTAGTTAGTAAATAGTTAATAACTATTTACCAACTAGTCTACCTAGTTAAAATAAATACAAACTTACCTGTGAAATAAAAATAAAACCTATGCTAGCTACAATATAACTTTTAGTTATATTGTAGCTAGCTTAGGTTTCATTTTTATTTCAGGTTTAGGGTTAGGTTTAGGTTTAGGGGTTAATAAGGTAGTGTTGGCCATGTGGGGGTGGATTTGTTTAGGGGTTTAATAGGTTTAGTTAGTGTTGGCGGTGTTGGGTAACTGTGGTTTAGGGGTTAATAGGTTTAGTTAGTGTTGGCGATGTGGGGGGCAGCGGTTTAGGGGTTAATAGGTTTAGGTAGTGTTAGTGATGTGGGGGACGGTGATTTAGGGGTTAATAGGTTTATTTAGTGGCAGTGGTTTTACATAATTTTGTTTCGGCAATCGCTGGCACATGTTACGTTAAATTTTTTCATTTTTTCAGATCCATTCTTTCATATGCATTATTCTATAATTTCAGAAGAGAATAATGCATATGAAATAAAAATGGATCCGAAAAAAACTAACAGATTCGAAAAAAAAACCGAACGGATCTGAAACTGATTTAACGGAACATAACTAATTTGCCGAAACATATTTTCTTTTTAAACTTAACTAAACTAATTTGCCGAAACTAAATTATTTTTATACTAATTAAAACTAAACAAACCACATTTTTTAGCGGCGCACAAGTCTAGTAATTTTAACCATCAGCAATTCAGTTTAAATTTTTATGCTACCTGTAGTACGACCTTTGTCATTGATTTACTTTCTTGCAATCTGTGTGAGTGTCAATATATAGGTCAAACTTCAAGAGAGATAAGAAAAAGTTTTGGTAAACACACCAGAGACGTCAAAAATTACGTCAAGGAATCAGCTGTAGCTAATCACTTAAATAGTTAACATTTCACTAATGTAGCGAATATGTCTATTCAGGTTATAGATATAACAATGGTCCCTCCTAGAGGTGGAAACTTTATTGGATTCTTAAATTAAAAACTCGTAGCCCCCTAGGTAAGAATAGGGAATGTGATATAAATTATTTCATCGACCAATAGAGTTTTGGCTTATTTTTCTATACTAATTAAGTGGACTTTTAGTCTATCTCCATAGTATTCAAGCCTTTCTTTATTTTTGCTTGTATTAGTTATATAGTCATTTTTCAAATACATTTTTTAGGTCTGTAATATCAAATATATATTGTTATCTATTTTTTATATTTATGGTACAATGTCAGTATTTTCTTTATAATTATTTGTATTATTGTATATATTTTTTGTGCATTTTTGCTTTTCTGATTATTCATCCTGACTTGTATTCTTATACATTGAATTGTTTATTCTGTAAAATACATATACTTTGTCTGTTTTGATATTGTATTATTTATGGATCTGCTTCTCTATACTTGTGTCTCTACTGCAATTAGGACACTATAAGGTTGTTTTTATTGCAATCCTATGTGGTCACTATGAGGTTAATTTTGTCTTGGTGTGGGTATAAATAGGACACTATCTGTGTATAAATTATGTCTATGAGTAAGCACCTGTAGGGGTGCAAAATCTGTCAGTCCACCTGTTCCTTGCCTGTGCTCCTTTATAGACGTATGTCTTTTTATCTTTTTTCCTTTCAATAAATTTGAAATTTTGCCGCCCTCAGAAATATGGGTGTGTGAGGTTTTGACAAATGAGCAAGTATAGAATAATGGTGGCCATTTATAATATGGGCAAGGTTATATTTTTAGGAGTTCTTTAGTGTGGTTTAAAATAATATATAGATCTAAGGTTGTGGCAGCCATCTTTAAATGAGGTCATAGTGGCCATCTTTGAAATGGGCAAAGTGACATTAGTGTGGGCAGTTTACTGAAATACATGGCTGAGAGCAAAGTGTTGGTGGCCATTTTTAAATGAGGTCATTGTGGCCATCTTTGAAATGGGCAAAATGACATTAGTATGGGCAGTGTACTAAAGACATGGCTAAGAGCAAAGTGTTAGCAGCCATCTTTAAAGTGGGCGAAGAGTTATACTAAACTAAAATTGAAATGTAGAGTGTAAGAGAAGAATATAAAGAATATATATAAATCCTAATATTTAGACATGTGCCCGCAATTAGGTGGATCGATCTATCATTAAAAATATACATAAAATATAGATATATAGCTAGAAAAAGATGACTTACAGCTGAAATATTAGATATAGAAAACCCTATATTTAACAAAAAAATAATATATATATATTACATTCATCTTGGGTGGTTTAGATATATATATATATATATATATATATATATATATATATATATATATATATATATATATATATATATATATATATATATATATATATATATCATTCATCTAGGGTGGTTTAGATAGATCCATGTATTACAGGCACTTTTTAGACCTAGCCTGAAAGGTGAGACACACTTTTACAGATTATACAGAGCCTTTCATTATAAGTAGAGAATGACACTATGCTATACTTGTACATAACAATACATAAGGAAGACTACATCAATGAATCTTTGAGAATCTTACAAGATTGAAATAACTATGAACGTCTAACAAGTGACCCCACAGACAAATATAGGAAAGATTTGGATAGGCTACTATCAGAAGCCAAATCTATGGGCATTATCAACTCAAAAGAATATAATTACCTTGTTATAAGTCATCCAAGAATTCCGGTATTCTATCAACTTCCGAAGATACATAAGACCCTAAAGAACCCTCCCGGAAGACCTATTATTTCAGGGATAGGGTTTCTCACCAGCAATCTTTCTGAATACATAGACCAACATCTTCAAAAACTCATGAGGAAATTACCATCTTTCCTAAGAGACTCCACGGAGGTGCTAAATACCCTCAGTAAGATCAAGTGGGAAGATAATTTCATTTGGGTCACTTGTGCAGTGATGTCTTTATACACCAGTATCCCCCATTCAGAAGGTATAGAAACTGTTGGTTATTTCTTAGACAAAGATTCAAACATTCCGTCATCACAGAAAGACTTAATTCTGGAAGGGATAGAGTACATACTAACCCATAATTATTTTCATTATGAAGGGAAGTATTACAACCAACTATGCAGTACCGAGATGGGGACCAAGTTCGCACCCAGCTATACCAATCTCTATATGGGCAGATGGGAGTCTATATTTTGGGACTCCTGCCCAGCCAGTGCAGACTTGGTCCTCTATCACAGGTACATCGACTATATACTAATGATATGGAAAGGGAGTATCGAAGATCTTGAACATACCCTTAAAGTGATGAACACAACATCTACAACCTATAATTCACATATCAATATTATAAACACCAGGTCAATTTCCTGGATTTAAGTATAGATTCCTCCAAAGGAACAATTAACACATCTACCTATTTCAAGCCGGTTGACTGCACAAACTATCTACACCAAACCAGCTGCCATCATCAGAATTGTATTGAAAACATACCAAAGGGTCAGCCGATGAGGGTAAGGAAGAACTGCTCCCAAAAAGAGTAATGGTTGAATCAGTCCCAGATCCTATTGAAGAGGTTTGAGGAAAGAGGTTATAATATGGACAAGATAAAAAAACAGTAGAGGAAGTGGACAAAATTGATTGAAATAACCTCCTCAACTATAACACCGAAGCCAAACAGCCAGACACTGGCACTATTTACATACCATGTATTAATGAACATAATCAGAATAAACAGAGAATTGAGAGGATCATTAGGAGACACTGGAACATGTTGAAGGAAGACAATGTCATTGGTGAAACACTCAGTGAAAGACCTCATTTCATATATACACACAAAACTTGAAAACCATTCTAGCCCCCAGTGTAAGTGGGAAAAAACTGACACAGTGACACATGCAATGTATGTAAGCATGGTACTAGGACCCAAAACGTACAGTCACATGTCAAAAAACAAAAGTTCAAAATTCAGCAGATGATCCGCTGTAAGGACAAAGGTATTATTTACCTGCTAGAATGTTCCTGTGGCCTGCAGTATGTGGGTCAGACCTGCAGGCCCTTAAGAGATCGATCAGAGAACATATCCTGAAGATAGAAGGCAATAAAGATGAAGTACCTTTATATAAACACTTCCGAGATAAACACAACAGGGATATTAAGGCTCTCAAATATACAGGGTTAAAAAAGTACAAAAAAATTGGATAGCAGGAGACTTCGAGAAAATTCTTCTATTAAATGAATATAAATGAATCTTCAAACTAGACTGTCTGTACCCTAAGGGTCTAAATGCAGACTTCGATGTGGCACATCTTCTGTAACACTCAATAGAAGGACAAAAAACACTTATATGCAATTGACCATCAGCATAGAGGCAGTCTTCTCATTTTTTTTTCATTTTATTTATTTATTCTATTACTAGAACCCTTCCCAGGGGAAGCAGTCACATTACACATCGTTTATTATACTCTCCTTTCATATAAGCATCATCAAATGGTCTGTTACTTCAGAAAATATGCCTATACACCTTGCAAGCATTAGGCTAGACAGCAATATATATTCTTCTACATATTTCTATAATTTATTTTTATTTGGCTCTTTAATCAAGTATGGTTAATATGTTTATCCATATGTTTGTTTATTCTAAATACATATTTTTATATTATTTTTATATTATATTTTTGCATGTCTGCAAATACATATCTCCAATGTATTTATTTTATGTAATCAGCTTATGTATTTATTTCATTTATCATTTTTGTATGTAAAAGTATATCATTATTTATCATTTTTTATAATTTTTTCATCATTTTTTATGTACATGTAAAGCATAGTGTTATGCTCTACTTATAATGAAAGGCTCGGTATAATTTGTAAAAGTATGTCTCACCTTTCAGGCTAGGTCTAAAAAGTGCCCGTAATACATGGATCTATCTAAACCACCCTAGATGAACGTAGTATATATTTTTTGTTAAATATAGGGTGTTTTCTATATCTGATATTTCAGCTGTAAGTCATAACATCCTCTTTCAGAAATATCTTTTTCTAGCTATATATCTATATTTTTATATATATTTTTAATGATAGATCGATCCACATAATTGCAAACACATGTCTAAATGTTAGGATTTATATATATATTCTTTATATTCTTCTCTTCCACTCTATATTTCAATTTAAGTTTAGTATAATTTTTTGCCCACTTTAAAGATGGCTGCTAACACTTTGCTGTTAGCTATGTCTTTTAGTACACAATCTTAGATCTATATATAATTTTAAACCACACTAAAGAACTACTAAAAATATAACCTTGCCCATATTATAAATGGCCGCCATTATTCTATACTTACTCATTGGTCAAAACCTCACACACCCATATTTCTGAGGGTGGCAAAATTTGTCACCTCCCCTTGGTTCTGATAGGCTAAACTATCCTTTAAATACTTCAAAAATACAAACGTAGGTATAGTCTTGATAAAGGCCACTCCACCTAAACGCATAAACAGATCCCCATTCGACATACCAGCCTGACATACTGTGAGCACATTTCCATTTACGAGCTTTGTCCTAGTAGCAGACTTCTGGTTGTATTTCTTGTTTCCTTTTAGGTCTCTACTACAGATAAGCCTTCAGCATTTGGATTTGTTCAGAACTTTTTGTTCTCTCCATTTGGCATTTTTATATTTTTATTGTTGCATTTTCATTTTTATAATAATTTTTTTTTCATTTTTTCATTTTTTACGCTCTGAGTCATTTTTATTGCGGCAGCACTTACCACATTTAATACATGTTAAAATACATTTATATGTGATCACATTTTTATATGCTCTGTTATATTACTGTACGCTATTACATTCTAATACGTTCTACTACATCAATATGTTTATATGAGACATATGAGATATATCATAATCATTCTGCATTTTATCCAATAATGGGTTAAGGGTAAACTATTGTAATACTAGTTGTATTTTTATCAGATATCTGTCAAGACTGATTTATTAAATATTAGATCAAGAGACATTACACTCTTTTAGACATCACGCCGTATTATTTTTTTTACTTTCTATTCTCATCTCAGCTCTTATTAGCCACTATTTCCTATAACATTATATTTCTTATAACATTTGTTATCACATATGTTTGTTAGCACATGCAGTGATCTACAATAGACAATGTTGCATTTTTCACATTGCTACAAAGTAGCCCAAGGCACTATTTTTCTTTCCTTTTTTTATATATGTTACTTTTTTATATTCAAATAGCTATAATGTTTTGACTTCTAGATTAGTCACATTTATTTCACAAACCACTTATTATTTTTAGCACACTGTGCACGATCACACACAGTGGGGCCTTTTTTTGCTTTTGACCCTTCTGTTGATTAGTGTTTAACTTTTTGTTTAAAGCAATTCTCAAGCACGTGCTCTTGCTAATAATTGAATATAACAGTTATAATTGAATATAACTGATATAATCTGTGCATCCTGTAACTGCACATGGTCAGATATATTGCTAGGTACTGTATGCATGTTCTATATAAAGTTACACTTGCATATATAATACATTTCTACACCGCACTACAACAAATTCAATAAACAATAGCAAATGAATAGTACATTCTGTCCTATAACAATCAATCGGGAATAAATATTTTTATTGAAAATAATTTTGCATGGTGTGTGTCATTCAGCATTTTTCAACAGTCATAATACAAAACTACCTCTTTTATAATACAAAGCACCGGAAAATGTAATTTCAATGGAGTATTCAGATAAGAAAATCCATGTAGGGGATAATAAGTATAATCAATCACTGATCACATTTCTTGTATTCTAGGTTGCACTAATAATATAAAGCTGAACTTCAGCCAAGCAAGGAAATGGATATTGCTTTCTACTAAATATGAAAAGTATTTACATAAAAGCTCCAAAAGAACTGTTGGAATTTAATAAAGCTGAGGGTTTTTTGTCCCTTAAATTACTCCATATACATACTCCAAGTATTCCTACTTTAGTCATCTTTTCTGCATTGCGGATTCAAATGCAATTACTGTGGCAAAAATGGTTCTATTATATAGACTTTTTTTATTTTCTTTACCTACAATGCTCAGTGAACACAAGCATTGTGCAAAATATTTCTGACAATAGATACACAAATTCCCTCAGATTCAATAGAAGCATTGATATGTTATAATGGATTATATGATTTCTCTATTAAATTAGATTAAACTACTGCACTTAATATTGTTTGATAAATGAAACAAAGAAATATTAACATCAATAATATATTCTCAAACCAATATTAATAACATTGACATTGTAATATTTTGGTACTGTCTTATATACATCTGGCATGTAAAGAGTTAAGCAATAGAGGTGCTTACTGGTATCAGGATTGCAAATATGAGAACAACAAGTTATCACTGAAATCAGAGCATAATGAGTTAAAGCCAAGGTCCGCATGACCAAGAGATATACTATGGAATGTGAAAGTGTCTATTTAAAGTAAAATCTAAGTATGCCTTGTGGTTTCCATGTGTTCGACATGCTATGTCTACCAAACCCCAGCTATGGCATGGTTTCCTATGCTAACAGGGAGCCAAGAGGTTTGGTCTGAGTGATCATATAAAGTGGGGGAAACAATAGCACTATAGTTGGTGTTACATGCTCTTTCATTGTCCGCTTCCTTTGAAAGGTTTGGTATCTATATACACAGAATAAATACTAGCAATATGCTCTCACATAGAATAGATTTATACTAGGTTACTATTTTGTTTTCTAATGTAACACTGCATATCTGTATATAATTTATTTATGTTTTTGGAGCCTCATTTAATAAAGTGTTTATTATTGTAGAAAGCAAGAAGTGTAAATTATGCATGTATGCTTAGTACCTCAGAGTTGAAATAGTGTGTTAATTCTTCATATTTAGGAACTTATTAGAAGCAGCAATGATTTATTTAAATGTAAGGTCCCTTGGGGGTTCTGGCAACATAATACATCTTGGGAAAAACCTAAGACATTGTAGCAACATAAAATAAAATTGACTTTTACGTATCTTATATATCAGATCTCATGGACATTTCTCCCACATATTCATACCTATCCATCAGGACTGTAGCCCCACCCTTATCTGCCTCTTTGATGATTATACTTTTATTATTTCTTAATGATTGCATTGTATCTGTCTTTTTTATTTGTTAAAATTGGTACTATTGTTTTTGTACTGTCTTTTGCTAATAACCTTTCAATATCCCTTTGAACTAAATTAATATATGCAGAAATACTATGTCCAGTGCTAGTTGGTGTACATTTAAGAGATGCCATACTCCTTAGCATCAGAAAATGTAACCTCTGCTGTCTTTTTAGTGTAACTTGTTTTTCTCATATTTGCAATCTTGATACCAGTAAACACCTCTATTGCTTAACTCTTTACATGCCAGTTGTATATAATACAGTAACAAATATATTACAATGTCAATGTTAATAAAATTGGTTTGGTAATATATGATATTTCTTTGTTTCATTTAGCAAACAATATTTAGTGACCACTGTTTCATAAATACGGACTGCAGGTTCTCTTGTGAGAACCTGCAGTCGAAGAGCAGGAGAAGGCTTGATAAATCGAGCCCATAATAATCCAGCCATTGGAATTGTATAACTGATCAGTTGTAATATGAAGGTGTTATGGAAGGACATATGAAAGCCAGAGTGGACACTGATAATCATTAGGTTTGAGTTACTGGTCATTTTTATTTTAAATAAAAAAATTCTGTTTCTGGTTACACTAGACCTCTCTAGTGTATAGTCAATTTCCATCAAGGCTTTGAGTAACCTGGACAGTTAATAAAAATTATTTAAGGGAGCATTGCAAGCATGTATAATGCTTGAAAAAAAACACTTTAAATATGTATTATAGTACTGTGTTCAGGTACCAGAAAAAGATGGACTCCCTCATCCTCACTACCCAACTGGACATGAATTAAATTATGTGGCCTTGAAATAAGGGACAGCCAACAGTTCCAGTATACATGTGAATATGAATATGAATGGCATAGTCCTTATAGTGGGTAATTTTGAGGGTTTCTAATCTTATTATGCAGTGTAATGTCAGACTTCATGCAGATCTGAGACTTTGGGTTCAATGTAGAAAGCAGCGTAAGAGTCCTTGTGGAGCAGGCTCGCACATGCAAGCATGATATCCGAAATATAAGAAGCAGAGGTCATTAGACTGTTGCTTCTTACACTCTTCGTCACCTCTGAACTAGCAAAGAGAAATCACCCCACACTGGCTCACTCAGGGTGATTGACAGACCCTTCTCTCACATTATTGATAGTGCCAGAGGAGGGGAAGGCTTTACATGCTCACTGAAGCATGTAATCCTTTTCGTCCACTGCCCATATGCCGCAAAGGCAAGCAGACCACTTCTCAAGCTGAGAAGTTTGTCCACTTGCCTTTTAAACATGGAGACCATTGTAAAATGTCATTGTCTATTAGGGTTGTAATCTACTTCTAGAAAGGAAAACAATTGCAACTATTCTGCACCTTCTTGAGGGGGAAAATAGATATTAAAAAAATAACTATCTGCTTTAGTATTGTTTCTCCTAAGTGTTTATATTCCCTAGGTCTAGCTGCAAAGCCTATTCTCTAAATTGTGCCTACAAAAAAACTATCACTTTAGCATTAAATTAAACTAATAAAATAACGTTTTGCATTAGTATTATTTCTGCTCTGTATTGTTTGTCATTACAGTAACTAATAATAACGTTAGAAGATATGTTTCCCTAACATACTGTGTTTCATAATCACAGTTTCCATTCAAAAAGACTGTATGTCTTTAATTGATGTACATTTTCAATAGGACAACAATTCAGCATGTTTATGCAAAGAAAATTTTAGTGATGATTGAAGCATCCACCCACATTGTTTCCATTATGGTCCACTAGTTTGATACTAAAGAAGGCATACAAACTAAAGTGCTAGAATTCACACATCTTTCAAATGAAATTACTTAAATGACTACATGGAAGGAATCTAAAAAAAATGCATTTACATTTTAAATAGAGATATATAGATATTTCTTGAGATGTCAGATACATACACATACAAACGTATGTACACACACACAAATACAGCTCTGGAAAAATCTATGAGACCACTGCAAAATTATTATTTTCTCATGTTTTACTATTTAAAGGTATGTGTTTGAGTAAAATTAACATTTTTTATTCTATAAACTCCTGGCAAAATGTCTACCCAATTCCAAATAAAAGTATTATCCTTTAGAGCATTTATTTGTAGCAAATGACAACTGGTCAAAATAACAAAAAACTGTTGTGTTTCAGATCAGGAATAATGCAAAAAAAACAAGTTTATATTCATTTTTAAACAACACAATACTAATGTTTTAACTTAGCAAGAGTACAGAAATTAATATTTAAGGTAATAATCCTGATTTTGAATCATATTTTTCATGTGTCCTGGCATGCTCTCCACTAGTCTTTCACATTGCTGTTGGATGACTTTATGCCACTCCTAGTTGAAAAACCTCAAGCAGCTCTGCTTTGTTGATGACTTGTGACAGTCCATCTTCCTCTTGATCAAATTCCAGAATTTTTCAATGGGGTACAGGTCTGGGGATTGGGCTGACCGTGACAGGTTTTTGATCTTGTGATCCTGCATCCACAACTTAAATTAAAAAATTAAAAACAATGGGGAACATTGTTGTGACAGATTACAGGCTACCCTGACTGGGTAGCTCTGCCAAAGATCCTTCCAACACCTGGAACCTGCCGCTATGTAGAGGAGCTCACCCAAATAACTAGACAGACTAGCATTCAGGTGAAACAAGAAGTACACTTTATTGGGAAAAACACACAACATTTTTACACAAACTGATTTTGATAAGAGCCTTATCAGTCTCCCAAATTTCCGCCATTACCGTCCCATCAGACAGGCTGGCACCTCCATAATGTCCAATGGCCCCCAGTGTCAAGCGGTACAGGGAGGGTGCATTCAGGGTGATCCCGGGAGAGCAGCGGCACTTCCAGTGTGTTGCTGGAAAGCCCTTGGCCTCCAGTTACTTCCATTCAAAAAGCACCTTGATCCATGACTGGGGGTTCGGGGGTTATGGGCTACCTAGTGTACACCAGGAAGACCTCTGGGAAATGGGTATTGAGGGGATGCCCAAAACCCCTGGTTCCTAAGAGGGCTCACTCCGGTGAAATCACCCCACCTCTAGTCCTCCCTGAGAGGAATCAATCCCCAAAAGAGCAGAGCTCTAGGATGAGGGACCGCTGGAGCAACCTGAGGTAAAGGGGACCGGGAATCCGAGCTGCTGTGGCCGGCCAGCAGTTCCATGGGGCCTGTCAGCCGAAGGGCGGTCTGCTGAGTAGGGCTAGGAAACTCCAGTTCCCTATGGAGCTCACCTCTGGCAATTGGCCCACATCTTACCCTCCCCATGGGGTACCAGTCCCCAAATGAGCAGAGCTCTGGGGCAAGGGGCCTCTGAAGCGGCCAGAGGTAAAGATCTCCGGAGGATGCTGGTAGATCCAGGGGCCCGGCCAGCCGGAGAGGGATAGGTCGGTCAGAGACCAGCTTTTTCAAGATAGATAAAATAGTGTTTAACTGTCCTGGTCAGAATAGGAATATTGCACACCTTAAAAACTATTTTTCACAAGAAAAATTTTAAATAATATATTGAATATTAGGTGGCTCAATGGGATTGCTATTCCTAAAAATGTCCTAATATGTAGAAAACTGAAAAAGTATACGTAGTCCAAAGCTGATGAAACTATTATAATAGACAACTGATATTATATAAATGATCGATCTATGATACTTAACCTCTGTTGGAATGTATTAGCTCTTAGTGCTAAAAGGAGATATACATATATTACCATCGGCAGTGTATATTAAAACAAGATTGCCGATTATGTATATATGAAACAAATATTTATTACTGTACAATTGGGTATATACCCGTAGATACAAATAAAAATAAAACAGACACCGGTGTCCCCCTATGCATGTAGTATGCTGTACATAATTGTGGAATCAATAGATTAGAATAATGCTATACAAAGCATGAAAAAAAAATATATTAAAATACAGATTATAAAATACTAGAGTTAAAACACACTTTAATTCTCTGAGAATAGTTTCTCCTCTTAAAGGGACACTAAACCCAATTTTTTTCTTTCATGAATCAGCTAGAGCAGTGATTTTTAACCTTTTTTTTGCCGTGGCACACTTTTTTACATTAAAAAATCCTGTGGCACACCACCATCCCAAAATTTTAAAAAAAATCACACATTGTAGCCTAATACAGCATATATATATACACACAACACACACACACATACTGTATGTATTGTGCTGTTATGCCATGCCTCCTACAAACTACCTCTGCACTGGGAGTAAAAACAAGCAAAGTTTAAAAAATATGTCACACTGTTGTCAGTCTGCCGTGGCACACCTGAGGATCTCTCACGGCACACTAGTGTGCCACGGCACACTGGTTGAAAAACACTGAGCTAGAGCATGCAATTTTAAGCAACTTTCTAATTTACTCCTATTATCAAATTTTCTTCATTCTCTTGCTATTTTTATTTAAAAAGCAGTATTGTGATGCATAGGAGCCAGCCCATTTTTGGTTGAGAACCTGGGTTACACTTGCTTATTGGTGGGTAAATGTAATCCTCCAATAAGCAAGCGCTATCCATGGTTCTGAACCTAAAATGGGCTGGCTGCTAAGATTTACATTCCTGCTTTTAAAATAAAGATAGCAAGAGAACAAAGAAAAATTGATCATAGGAGTAAATTAGAAAGTTGTTTAAAATGTCATGCTCTGTCTGAATCATGAAAGAAAAAATTGGGTTTAGTGTCCCTTTAAGGTAAATTTATGTTTTTGGAGATAAGTCGTAGTCTTAAAGGTGCCCAAAAATGATGAATATAGTAACCGCAGGTAATTGATCCAATCCTATGGAATGGTGGACATAGCGGAGATACAATCTTATATAGTGATACAGGAGGGCTCAAGACTGAACTAGTATGGTAAGAGTTATGATCACTATTATTAGGGACATCCTAAAACATTTAATGTGAAAATGGCTTAATGTAGCTTAATGAGTAAAAAAGTGGCCAAATGTTAATCAATTGCTGCATAATTTTGCACAACCCAAGATTTCTACTATCCAAGCCTTTCCTAGAAGTTTCATGGATTTTGGAATTCCACAAGGCAAATGAGTGACATTAAGCTTGTTTTTTGGGGAGCTTAATGTTGCTTAACGTACAAAATTGAACTTAGATGTTAACCAATTTCCACCAAACTTACCACAATACATTAATCTATGGATTTAAACATATTCTAAAAATTTCAGAACATTTGATGAAACATACCAAAAGTTATTCACATTTAACTATTTTTTTACAATCCTAAAACATTTAATGTGAGCAGCTTAATGTAAAAAGAGCTTAATGTACCAAAATTCACCTAAACATCGATCAATTGCCTTAAAACTTGGCACAAACTCAGTTTGTCACTTTCCAAACCTATCCTAGAAGTTTCATGGTATTTGGTTTCCCACAAGGCAAATGAGTGACATTAAGCTTGTTTTTTGGGGAGCTTAATGTGGCTTAACGTACAAAATTGAACTTAGATCTTAACCAATTTCCCCCAAACTTCTCACAATACATTAATCTATCTATTCAAACATATTCTGAACATTTCAGGAAATGTGATAAAACATACAAAACGTTATTCACATTTAATAATTTTTTTACAATCCTAAAACATTTAATGTGAGCAGCTTAATGTAAAAAGAGCTTAATGTACCAAAATTCACCAAAACTTCAATCAATTGCCTTGAAACTTGGCACAAACTCAGTTTTTCACTTTCCAAACCTATCCTAGAAGTTTCATGGATTTTGGTGTCCCACAAGGCAAATGAGTGACATTAAGCTTGTTTTTTGGGGAGCTTAATGTGGCTTAATGAGTAAAAAAGTGGCCAAATGTTAATCAATTGCTGCATAATTTTGCACAACCCAAGATTTCCACTAGCCAAGCCTATCCTAGAAGTTTCATGGTATTTGGTTTCCCACAAGGCAAATGAGTGACATTAAGATTGTTTTTTGGGGAGCTTAGTGTGGCTTAACGTACAAAATTGAACTCAAATCTTAACCAATTTCCCCCAAACTTCTCACAATATATTAATTTATCTATTCAAACATATTCTGAAAATGTCAGGACATTTGATAAAACATACCAAAAGTTATTCACATTTAATAATTTTTTTACAATCCTAAAACATTTAATGTGAGCAGCTTAATGTAAAAATAGCTTAATGTACCAAAATTCACCAAAACTTCAATCAATTGCCTTGAAACTTGGCACAAACTCAGTTTGTCATTTTCCAAACCTATCCTAGAAGTTTCATGGTATTTGGTTTCCCACAAGGCAAAAGAGTGACATTAAGCTTGTTTTTTGGGGAGCTTAATGTGGATTAATGTACAAAATTGAACTTAGATGTTAACCAATTTCCCCCAAACTTCCCATAATACATTAATCTATCTGTTTAAACACATTCTGAAAATGTAAGGACATTTGATAAAACATACAAAACGTTATTCACATTTAAATATGTTTTTAACAATCCTAAAACATGGAGCTTGAGGGCCCATGTTTCTGTCGAGCCTTTAGGCTTGCCAGAAACACCAGTTATGAAGCAGCGGTCTAAAGACCCCTGCTCCATAACCTGTCCACCTGCTCTGAGGAAGCGGACAGACATCGCTGCATTTCAACCCAATCGAATACGATCAGGTTGATTGACAGCCACCTGCTAGCGGCCTAGCTGCTGGTGCAATGCTGAATGTGGAGAGCGTATTGCTCTCCGCATTCAGCGATGTCTGTCGGACATGGTCCGCTGATCGGATCATGTCAGACAGACACATAATAAATAGGCCCCTTCATGTGAATGGCTTAACGCAAAAAAGAGCTTAATGTACCAAAATTTGCCTAAACATCAATCAATTGCCTTGAAACGTGGCACAAACTCAGTTTTTCACTTTCAAAACCTATCCAAGAAGTTTCATGGTATTTGTTTTCCCACAAGGCAAATAAGTGACATTAAGTTTGTTTTTTTGGGAGCTTAATGTGGCTTAACGTACAAAATTGAACTTAGATGTTAACCAATTTCCCCAAAACTGCTCACAATACATTAATCTATCTATTCAAATATATTCTGAAAAATTTAGGACATGTGATAAAACATACCAAAAGTTATTTACATTAAACCATTTTTTTACAATCCTAAAACATTTAGGGGCCAATTTATTTAAGCTTCAACTGATAATACGATGGAATCCGCTAGAATCTCACATCATATCTGATGCAAATGGAATCCGCCGTAATTATTGTTAAGATTGTCAAATGTTGAAATGCGTGACATAATATACCCTCCCGCGATCTCAATCTGATGCAGATCGATGCTTGCGTCATCCCAGATGTTTCGAATACACATTCGACTCTATATGACCCTTTTTCCAATTTACCAAACATTTAACAGGTACACTTGCGTCTATTCCAGCGCAGCATACCAATCTTTCAAACCGCTACCCTTGAGGCCGCGGATGCCATAGAAATCAATTGGAGTCTGAAAACACAGGAAGGTTATGTTCGATTTCTGCAAGACGATAAAGCATATTAGATAATAAAAGTAAATTATAAACTTTATTATATATTTATATGTTACATCTTTGTCTATTATTACAAAGCAAGAGGACAATATTTTCGCTCCAAACTTGGTGCACTAGTAGATATAGAGATAAAAATTAAATAAATACATAACATAATATAGCTAACTTCCTTTTTTTATTTTTTTTGGATAAATCTATATGCACCATGTTTAAGGCATGTAATACAAGTCCCACTCACCACTTTGTACCAAATTTGATGCAACACTTTTCGCACCAAATATGACGCAATACTCCTAGACAACCCACACATTTTCTTCCACCACTTTTGATAGGGATATGCATAATCACATGATTTATGACATCAGCTAATCAAATTTAAATATACATTGTATAGTATCACTAACGAATAAAATTGCTCGATACTTGTGTCATTGATCACCCATCAGAACTTGTAAGTTCTATCTGTTACATTGTGTATTATACTTTGAAAGTATGTATATGTGTAATTAGTATTAAAGATAAACATTGATGCTGACATTAGGACACACAATGTAATATTTTAGACAATGATTTTAAAATTTGAATGATGTTTGATTCAATATAATCTTAAACTGATAGCTCAAAGGGATAGCCCACCTAACATTAACCTGTCATGATTCAGATACAGCAGAAATTAAAATCACCTCTTTACTGTCATGCTATTTTTAGTGTATTTCTTCCTTCTCTTGAATTTCATTTTCATTAAGAAATGTCATCATATATGCCAGACGATTTTATAACACCTGTGTAGGGGTGGTTTTTAAAACTAGATTGCAATCCAGAGGGGTTACACAGGTACAGAGAGAAAACTGGCCCAGCTCTTAAAATATCCATTGATTGTAAATAAATACATATGATACCCTGATGACATGTTATATTCACAATTATTCCTGCTCAGAATAATAATACATTTACACTATATACATATATTGGTATAAATAAACACAGAGACATGAAAGACAACATTGTTTAGATCAAAAAAAGGAATTTAGGGACATGTAAATATGTTTGCAAAAGATTTCTGACATAACACACACACTCACACATATATATATATATATATATATATATATATGCAAATTATGACACTTAGGGAAGTCTCCCTATGTGTGATGCGGGAATCCAGACATGGACCCATTGCTCAGTGTGCCTAGAGGGATATGTCTGCACCTCACTGACGAGGCCCACAATAGGCCGAAACGTACGTCTGGGGTTTTGCTGTATCTCTCGTTCAGAGAGGGATTGCCTGGTATTTCGGGGCTGGGCTGTACTGTGAAGTCAGGATCAGACTGATAGGCTTCAGGAAAGTTCTTCTCTGTGAAAGGCACATGTTGGGCAAAAAGAGGCTGCTTCTTGGGTGGTAACTAGCCATAGAACAAGCTATTATGCTATTGTTCGTTCTCAGGTTGAGCGCTTCTCTCATGAAAAACCTGAATAACTGCAACATTGATAACTGTTAGTTAACAACAGTCTGATGCTCATCGCACCATACTTGACGCACGTGTTTTTGATGTGTTTTTTTTATAAATAAGAGCATTGTATGTGAATCCGCAGCAGCGATGTCTGGCGAGCCCCCATATGTTTTACGATTGTAAAAAACTGTTAAATGTAAATAACTTTTGGTATGTTTTATCAAATGTCCTGAAAATTTTAGAATATGTTTGAATAGATAGATTAATGTATTGTGGGACGTTTGGGGAAATTGGTTAACATCTAAGTTAAATTTTGTACATTAAGCCACATTAAGCTCCCCAAAAAGCAAGCTTAATGTCACTCATTTGCCTTGTGGGACACCAAAATCCATGAAACTTCTAGGATAGGTTTGGGAAGTGAAAAACTGAGTTTGTGTCAAGTTTCACGGCAATTGATTGAAGTTTTGGTGAATTTTGGTACATTAAGCTCTTTTTTACATTAAGCTGCTCACATTAAATGTTTTAGGATTGTAAAAAAATTGTTAAATGTGAATAACTTTTGGTATGTTTTATCAAATTTCCTGACATTTTCAGAATATGTTTGAATATATAGATTAATATATTGTGAGAAGTTTGGGGGACATTGGTTAAGATCTAAGTTCAATTTTGTACGTTAAGCCACATTAAGCTCCCCAAAAAACAAGCTTAATGTCACTCATTTGCCTTGTGGGAAACCAAATATCATGAAACTTCTAGGATAGGTTTGGAAAGTGACAAACTGAGTTTGTGCCAAGTTTCAAGGCAATTGATCGATGTTTAGGTGAATTTTGGTACATTAAGCTCTTTTTACATTAAGCTGCTCACATTAAATGTTTTAGGATTGTAATAAAAATAGTTAAATGTGAATAACTTTTGGTATGTTTTATCAAATGTTCTGAAATTTTCAGAATATGTTTGAATCGATAGATTAATGTATTGTGGTAAGTTTGGTGGAAATTGGTTAACATCTAAGTTCAATGTTGTACGTTAAGCCACATTAAGCTCCCCAAAAAACAAGCTTAATGTCACTCATTTCCCTTGTGGAATTCCAAAATCCATGAAACTTTTAGGATATGCTTGGATAGTGAAAATCTTGGGTTGTGCAGAATTATGCAGCAATTGATTAACATTTGGCCACTTTTTTTACTCATTACGCAACATTAAGCTCCCCAAAAAACAAGCTTAATGTCACTCATTTGCCTTGTGGGACACCAAAATCCATGAAACTTCTAGGATAGGTTTGGAAAGAGAAAAACTGAGTTTGTGCCAAGTTTCAAGGCAATTGATTGAAGTTTTGGTGAATTTTGGTACATTAAGCTCTTTTTTACATTAAGCTGCTCACATTAAGGGGCCTAGTTATCAAGCCGTCAACCTCAAATACGCTGGAATTCCGCAGCGTATTTGTGGCGAGGCTGATTCAGCTTAGTTATCAAAGGCTCGAGACCGGCAAAAGTAGAATTTTGTGACGTAAGCATCGATCCGCCGGACTCAGTCCGACACAGATCGATTCTTACGTCACTCCAGATGTTCCGCACACAAGTGCGGCACATTCTCACTACTTTTGCTAGCTATCAAAAAACTAGCAGGTACGCTCTGCACTTTTACGGCCCAGCGTACCTAGTTTTCAATCCGCCACCCCTGGAGGCAGCGGATCCCATAGGAATCAATGGGAGTCTGACCATAGCGAAAGTACAAGTTCGCTGCTGACAGACATCCCATTGATTTCTATGGGAGCTGTCTACACCTAACACCCTAACATGTACCCCGAGTCTAAACACCTCTAATCTGTCCCCCCCTACACCGCCGCAACTAAATAAAGTTATTACCCCCTAAACCGCCGCTCCCGGAGCCCACCGCAAGCTACTCTATACATATTAACCCCTAAACCGCCGCTCCCGGAGCCCACCGCAACTATAATAAATGTATTAACCCCTAAACCGCCGCTCCCTGAACCCGCCGCAACCTATATTAAATGTATTAACCCCTATCCTGCCCCCCCTACACCGTCGCCACCTATAATAAATTTATTAACCCCTAATCTGCCCCCCCTACACCGTCGCCACCTATAATACATTTATTAACCCCTAATCTGCCCCCCCTACACCGTCGCCACCTATAATAAATTTATTAACCCCTATCCTGCCCCCCACTACGCCGCCGCTACTGTAATAAAATTATTAACCCCTAAACCTAAGTCTAACCCTAACCCTAACGCCCCCCTAACTTAAATATTAATTAAATAAATCTAAATAAATTAACTCTTATTAAGTAAATGAATCCTATTTAAAACTAAATACTTACCTTTAAAATAAACCCTAATATAGCTACAATATAAATAATAATTATATTCTAGCTATTTTAGGATTTTTTTTAATTTTACAGGCAACTTTCAATTTATTTTAACTAGGTACAATAGCTATTAAATAGTTATTAACTATTTAATAGCTTACCTAGCTAAAATAAAGAGAAATGTACCTGTGAAATAAATCCTAACCTAAGTTACAATTACACCTAACACTACACTATACTTTAATAAATTATTCCTATTTAAAAATAAATACTTACCTGTAAAATAAACCCTAAGATAGCTACAATATAATTAATAATTATATTATAGCTATCTTAGGATTTATATTTATTTTACAGGTAACTTTGTATTTATTTTAGCTAGTTAGAATAGTTATTAAATAGTTATTAACTATTTAATAACTACATAGCTAAAAGAAATACAAAATTACCTGTAAAATAAATCCTAACTTAAGTTACAATTAAACCTAATACTACACTATCATTAAATTAATTAAATAAACTACCTACAAATAACTACAATTAAATACAATTACATAAACTAACTAAAGTACAAAAAATAAAAAAAGCTAAGTTACAAAAAATAAAAAAATAAGTTACAAACATGTTACAAATATTACAACAATTTTAAGCTACTTACACCTAATCTAAGCCCCCTAATAAAATAACAAACCCCCCCAAAATAATACAAGTCCCACTCACCACTTTGTACCAAATTTGATGCAACACTTTTCGCACCAAATATGACGCAATACTCCTAGACAACCCACACATTTTCTTCCACCACTTTTGATAGGGATATGCATAATCACATGATTTATGACATCAGCTAATCAAATTTAAATATACATTGTATAGTATCACTAACGAATAAAATTGCTCGATACTTGTGTCATTGATCACCCATCAGAACTTGTAAGTTCTATCTGTTACATTGTGTATTATACTTTGAAAGTATGTATATGTGTAATTAGTATTAAAGATAAACATTGATGCTGACATTAGGACACACAATGTAATATTTTAGACAATGATTTTAAAATTTGAATGATGTTTGATTCAATATAATCTTAAACTGATAGCTCAAAGGGATAGCCCACCTAACATTAACCTGTCATGATTCAGATACAGCAGAAATTAAAATCACCTCTTTACTGTCATGCTATTTTTAGTGTATTTCTTCCTTCTCTTGAATTTCATTTTCATTAAGAAATGTCATCATATATGCCAGACGATTTTATAACACCTGTGTAGGGGTGGTTTTTAAAACTAGATTGCAATCCAGAGGGGTTACACAGGTACAGAGAGAAAACTGGCCCAGCTCTTAAAATATCCATTGATTGTAAATAAATACATATGATACCCTGATGACATGTTATATTCACAATTATTCCTGCTCAGAATAATAATACATTTACACTATATACATATATTGGTATAAATAAACACAGAGACATGAAAGACAACATTGTTTAGATCAAAAAAAGGAATTTAGGGACATGTAAATATGTTTGCAAAAGATTTCTGACATAACACACACACTCACACATATATATATATATATATATATATATATATGCAAATTATGACACTTAGGGAAGTCTCCCTATGTGTGATGCGGGAATCCAGACATGGACCCATTGCTCAGTGTGCCTAGAGGGATATGTCTGCACCTCACTGACGAGGCCCACAATAGGCCGAAACGTACGTCTGGGGTTTTGCTGTATCTCTCGTTCAGAGAGGGATTGCCTGGTATTTCGGGGCTGGGCTGTACTGTGAAGTCAGGATCAGACTGATAGGCTTCAGGAAAGTTCTTCTCTGTGAAAGGCACATGTTGGGCAAAAAGAGGCTGCTTCTTGGGTGGTAACTAGCCATAGAACAAGCTATTATGCTATTGTTCGTTCTCAGGTTGAGCGCTTCTCTCATGAAAAACCTGAATAACTGCAACATTGATAACTGTTAGTTAACAACAGTCTGATGCTCATCGCACCATACTTGACGCACGTGTTTTTGATGTGTTTTTTTTATAAATAAGAGCATTGTATGTGAATCCGCAGCAGCGATGTCTGGCGAGCCCCCATATGTTTTACGATTGTAAAAAACTGTTAAATGTAAATAACTTTTGGTATGTTTTATCAAATGTCCTGAAAATTTTAGAATATGTTTGAATAGATAGATTAATGTATTGTGGGACGTTTGGGGAAATTGGTTAACATCTAAGTTAAATTTTGTACATTAAGCCACATTAAGCTCCCCAAAAAGCAAGCTTAATGTCACTCATTTGCCTTGTGGGACACCAAAATCCATGAAACTTCTAGGATAGGTTTGGGAAGTGAAAAACTGAGTTTGTGTCAAGTTTCACGGCAATTGATTGAAGTTTTGGTGAATTTTGGTACATTAAGCTCTTTTTTACATTAAGCTGCTCACATTAAATGTTTTAGGATTGTAAAAAAATTGTTAAATGTGAATAACTTTTGGTATGTTTTATCAAATTTCCTGACATTTTCAGAATATGTTTGAATATATAGATTAATATATTGTGAGAAGTTTGGGGGACATTGGTTAAGATCTAAGTTCAATTTTGTACGTTAAGCCACATTAAGCTCCCCAAAAAACAAGCTTAATGTCACTCATTTGCCTTGTGGGAAACCAAATATCATGAAACTTCTAGGATAGGTTTGGAAAGTGACAAACTGAGTTTGTGCCAAGTTTCAAGGCAATTGATCGATGTTTAGGTGAATTTTGGTACATTAAGCTCTTTTTACATTAAGCTGCTCACATTAAATGTTTTAGGATTGTAATAAAAATAGTTAAATGTGAATAACTTTTGGTATGTTTTATCAAATGTTCTGAAATTTTCAGAATATGTTTGAATCGATAGATTAATGTATTGTGGTAAGTTTGGTGGAAATTGGTTAACATCTAAGTTCAATGTTGTACGTTAAGCCACATTAAGCTCCCCAAAAAACAAGCTTAATGTCACTCATTTCCCTTGTGGAATTCCAAAATCCATGAAACTTTTAGGATATGCTTGGATAGTGAAAATCTTGGGTTGTGCAGAATTATGCAGCAATTGATTAACATTTGGCCACTTTTTTTACTCATTACGCAACATTAAGCTCCCCAAAAAACAAGCTTAATGTCACTCATTTGCCTTGTGGGACACCAAAATCCATGAAACTTCTAGGATAGGTTTGGAAAGAGAAAAACTGAGTTTGTGCCAAGTTTCAAGGCAATTGATTGAAGTTTTGGTGAATTTTGGTACATTAAGCTCTTTTTTACATTAAGCTGCTCACATTAAGGGGCCTAGTTATCAAGCCGTCAACCTCAAATACGCTGGAATTCCGCAGCGTATTTGTGGCGAGGCTGATTCAGCTTAGTTATCAAAGGCTCGAGACCGGCAAAAGTAGAATTTTGTGACGTAAGCATCGATCCGCCGGACTCAGTCCGACACAGATCGATTCTTACGTCACTCCAGATGTTCCGCACACAAGTGCGGCACATTCTCACTACTTTTGCTAGCTATCAAAAAACTAGCAGGTACGCTCTGCACTTTTACGGCCCAGCGTACCTAGTTTTCAATCCGCCACCCCTGGAGGCAGCGGATCCCATAGGAATCAATGGGAGTCTGACCATAGCGAAAGTACAAGTTCGCTGCTGACAGACATCCCATTGATTTCTATGGGAGCTGTCTACACCTAACACCCTAACATGTACCCCGAGTCTAAACACCTCTAATCTGTCCCCCCCTACACCGCCGCAACTAAATAAAGTTATTACCCCCTAAACCGCCGCTCCCGGAGCCCACCGCAAGCTACTCTATACATATTAACCCCTAAACCGCCGCTCCCGGAGCCCACCGCAACTATAATAAATGTATTAACCCCTAAACCGCCGCTCCCTGAACCCGCCGCAACCTATATTAAATGTATTAACCCCTATCCTGCCCCCCCTACACCGTCGCCACCTATAATAAATTTATTAACCCCTAATCTGCCCCCCCTACACCGTCGCCACCTATAATACATTTATTAACCCCTAATCTGCCCCCCCTACACCGTCGCCACCTATAATAAATTTATTAACCCCTATCCTGCCCCCCACTACGCCGCCGCTACTGTAATAAAATTATTAACCCCTAAACCTAAGTCTAACCCTAACCCTAACGCCCCCCTAACTTAAATATTAATTAAATAAATCTAAATAAATTAACTCTTATTAAGTAAATGAATCCTATTTAAAACTAAATACTTACCTTTAAAATAAACCCTAATATAGCTACAATATAAATAATAATTATATTCTAGCTATTTTAGGATTTTTTTTAATTTTACAGGCAACTTTCAATTTATTTTAACTAGGTACAATAGCTATTAAATAGTTATTAACTATTTAATAGCTTACCTAGCTAAAATAAAGAGAAATGTACCTGTGAAATAAATCCTAACCTAAGTTACAATTACACCTAACACTACACTATACTTTAATAAATTATTCCTATTTAAAAATAAATACTTACCTGTAAAATAAACCCTAAGATAGCTACAATATAATTAATAATTATATTATAGCTATCTTAGGATTTATATTTATTTTACAGGTAACTTTGTATTTATTTTAGCTAGTTAGAATAGTTATTAAATAGTTATTAACTATTTAATAACTACATAGCTAAAAGAAATACAAAATTACCTGTAAAATAAATCCTAACTTAAGTTACAATTAAACCTAATACTACACTATCATTAAATTAATTAAATAAACTACCTACAAATAACTACAATTAAATACAATTACATAAACTAACTAAAGTACAAAAAATAAAAAAAGCTAAGTTACAAAAAATAAAAAAATAAGTTACAAACATGTTACAAATATTACAACAATTTTAAGCTACTTACACCTAATCTAAGCCCCCTAATAAAATAACAAACCCCCCCAAAATAATACAAGTCCCACTCACCACTTTGTACCAAATTTGATGCAACACTTTTCGCACCAAATATGACGCAATACTCCTAGACAACCCACACATTTTCTTCCACCACTTTTGATAGGGATATGCATAATCACATGATTTATGACATCAGCTAATCAAATTTAAATATACATTGTATAGTATCACTAACGAATAAAATTGCTCGATACTTGTGTCATTGATCACCCATCAGAACTTGTAAGTTCTATCTGTTACATTGTGTATTATACTTTGAAAGTATGTATATGTGTAATTAGTATTAAAGATAAACATTGATGCTGACATTAGGACACACAATGTAATATTTTAGACAATGATTTTAAAATTTGAATGATGTTTGATTCAATATAATCTTAAACTGATAGCTCAAAGGGATAGCCCACCTAACATTAACCTGTCATGATTCAGATACAGCAGAAATTAAAATCACCTCTTTACTGTCATGCTATTTTTAGTGTATTTCTTCCTTCTCTTGAATTTCATTTTCATTAAGAAATGTCATCATATATGCCAGACGATTTTATAACACCTGTGTAGGGGTGGTTTTTAAAACTAGATTGCAATCCAGAGGGGTTACACAGGTACAGAGAGAAAACTGGCCCAGCTCTTAAAATATCCATTGATTGTAAATAAATACATATGATACCCTGATGACATGTTATATTCACAATTATTCCTGCTCAGAATAATAATACATTTACACTATATACATATATTGGTATAAATAAACACAGAGACATGAAAGACAACATTGTTTAGATCAAAAAAAGGAATTTAGGGACATGTAAATATGTTTGCAAAAGATTTCTGACATAACACACACACTCACACATATATATATATATATATATATATATATATATATATATGCAAATTATGACACTTAGGGAAGTCTCCCTATGTGTGATGCGGGAATCCAGACATGGACCCATTGCTCAGTGTGCCTAGAGGGATATGTCTGCACCTCACTGACGAGGCCCACAATAGGCCGAAACGTACGTCTGGGGTTTTGCTGTATCTCTCGTTCAGAGAGGGATTGCCTGGTATTTCGGGGCTGGGCTGTACTGTGAAGTCAGGATCAGACTGATAGGCTTCAGGAAAGTTCTTCTCTGTGAAAGGCACATGTTGGGCAAAAAGAGGCTGCTTCTTGGGTGGTAACTAGCCATAGAACAAGCTATTATGCTATTGTTCGTTCTCAGGTTGAGCGCTTCTCTCATGAAAAACCTGAATAACTGCAACATTGATAACTGTTAGTTAACAACAGTCTGATGCTCATCGCACCATACTTGACGCACGTGTTTTTGATGTGTTTTTTTTATAAATAAGAGCATTGTATGTGAATCCGCAGCAGCGATGTCTGGCGAGCCCCCATATGTTTTACGATTGTAAAAAACTGTTAAATGTAAATAACTTTTGGTATGTTTTATCAAATGTCCTGAAAATTTTAGAATATGTTTGAATAGATAGATTAATGTATTGTGGGACGTTTGGGGAAATTGGTTAACATCTAAGTTAAATTTTGTACATTAAGCCACATTAAGCTCCCCAAAAAGCAAGCTTAATGTCACTCATTTGCCTTGTGGGACACCAAAATCCATGAAACTTCTAGGATAGGTTTGGGAAGTGAAAAACTGAGTTTGTGTCAAGTTTCACGGCAATTGATTGAAGTTTTGGTGAATTTTGGTACATTAAGCTCTTTTTTACATTAAGCTGCTCACATTAAATGTTTTAGGATTGTAAAAAAATTGTTAAATGTGAATAACTTTTGGTATGTTTTATCAAATTTCCTGACATTTTCAGAATATGTTTGAATATATAGATTAATATATTGTGAGAAGTTTGGGGGACATTGGTTAAGATCTAAGTTCAATTTTGTACGTTAAGCCACATTAAGCTCCCCAAAAAACAAGCTTAATGTCACTCATTTGCCTTGTGGGAAACCAAATATCATGAAACTTCTAGGATAGGTTTGGAAAGTGACAAACTGAGTTTGTGCCAAGTTTCAAGGCAATTGATCGATGTTTAGGTGAATTTTGGTACATTAAGCTCTTTTTACATTAAGCTGCTCACATTAAATGTTTTAGGATTGTAATAAAAATAGTTAAATGTGAATAACTTTTGGTATGTTTTATCAAATGTTCTGAAATTTTCAGAATATGTTTGAATCGATAGATTAATGTATTGTGGTAAGTTTGGTGGAAATTGGTTAACATCTAAGTTCAATGTTGTACGTTAAGCCACATTAAGCTCCCCAAAAAACAAGCTTAATGTCACTCATTTCCCTTGTGGAATTCCAAAATCCATGAAACTTTTAGGATATGCTTGGATAGTGAAAATCTTGGGTTGTGCAGAATTATGCAGCAATTGATTAACATTTGGCCACTTTTTTTACTCATTACGCAACATTAAGCTCCCCAAAAAACAAGCTTAATGTCACTCATTTGCCTTGTGGGACACCAAAATCCATGAAACTTCTAGGATAGGTTTGGAAAGAGAAAAACTGAGTTTGTGCCAAGTTTCAAGGCAATTGATTGAAGTTTTGGTGAATTTTGGTACATTAAGCTCTTTTTTACATTAAGCTGCTCACATTAAGGGGCCTAGTTATCAAGCCGTCAACCTCAAATACGCTGGAATTCCGCAGCGTATTTGTGGCGAGGCTGATTCAGCTTAGTTATCAAAGGCTCGAGACCGGCAAAAGTAGAATTTTGTGACGTAAGCATCGATCCGCCGGACTCAGTCCGACACAGATCGATTCTTACGTCACTCCAGATGTTCCGCACACAAGTGCGGCACATTCTCACTACTTTTGCTAGCTATCAAAAAACTAGCAGGTACGCTCTGCACTTTTACGGCCCAGCGTACCTAGTTTTCAATCCGCCACCCCTGGAGGCAGCGGATCCCATAGGAATCAATTGGAGTCTGACCATAGCGAAAGTACAAGTTCGCTGCTGACAGACATCCCATTGATTTCTATGGGAGCTGTCTACACCTAACACCCTAACATGTACCCCGAGTCTAAACACCTCTAATCTGTCCCCCCCTACACCGCCGCAACTAAATAAAGTTATTACCCCCTAAAACGCCGCTCCCGGAGCCCACCGCAAGCTACTCTATACATATTAACCCCTAAACCGCCACTCCCGGAGCCCACCGCAACTATAATAAATGTATTAACCCCTAAACCGCCGCTCCCTGAACCCGCCGCAACCTATATTAAATGTATTAACCCCTATCCTGCCCCCCCTACACCGTCGCCACCTATAATAAATTTATTAACCCCTAATCTGCCCCCCCTACACCGTCGCCACCTATAATACATTTATTAACCCCTAATCTGCCCCCCCTACACCGTCGCCACCTATAATAAATTTATTAACCCCTATCCTGCCCCCCACTACGCCGCCGCCACTGTAATAAAATTATTAACCCCTAAACCTAAGTCTAACCCTAACCCTAACGCCCCCCTAACTTAAATATTAATTAAATAAATCTAAATAAATTAACTCTTATTAAGTAAATGAATCCTATTTAAAACTAAATACTTACCTTTAAAATAAACCCTAATATAGCTACAATATAAATAATAATTATATTCTAGCTATTTTAGGATTTTTTTTAATTTTACAGGCAACTTTCAATTTATTTTAACTAGGTACAATAGCTATTAAATAGTTATTAACTATTTAATAGCTTACCTAGCTAAAATAAAGAGAAATGTACCTGTGAAATAAATCCTAACCTAAGTTACAATTACACCTAACACTACACTATACTTTAATAAATTATTCCTATTTAAAAATAAATACTTACCTGTAAAATAAACCCTAAGATAGCTACAATATAATTAATAATTATATTATAGCTATCTTAGGATTTATATTTATTTTACAGGTAACTTTGTATTTATTTTAGCTAGTTAGAATAGTTATTAAATAGTTATTAACTATTTAATAACTACATAGCTAAAATAAATACAAAATTACCTGTAAAATAAATCCTAACTTAAGTTACAATTAAACCTAATACTACACTATCATTAAATTAATTAAATAAACTACCTACAAATAACTACAATTAAATACAATTACATAAACTAACTAAAGTACAAAAAATAAAAAAAGCTAAGTTACAAAAAATAAAAAAATAAGTTACAAACATGTTACAAATATTACAACAATTTTAAGCTACTTACACCTAATCTAAGCCCCCTAATAAAATAACAAACCCCCCCAAAATAAAAAAATGCCCTACCCTATTCTAAATTAAATAAATTTCAAAGCTCTTTTACCTTACCAGCCCTTAAAAGGGCCATTTGTGGGGGCATGCCCCAAAGAAAACAGCTCTTTTGCCTGTAAAAGAAAAATACAACCCCCCCAACATTAAAACCCACCACCCACATACCCCTAATCTAACCCAAACCCCCCTTACAAAAACCTAACACTAATCCCCTGAAGATCATCCTACCTTGAGTCGTCTTGGAGGATTAACTTCTTCCGCTCCGGATGTCCTCTTCAGTTCCATTGGTGGCTCGGCTGAGTGAAGACGACTCAAGGTAGGATGATCTTCAGGGGATTAGTGTTAGGTTTTTGTAAGGGGGGTTTGGGTTAGATTAGGGGTATGTGGGTGGTGGGTTTTAATGTTGGGGGGGGTTGTATTTTTCTTTTTCAGGCAAAAGAGCTGTTTTCTTTGGGGCATGCCCCCACAAATGGCCCTTTTAAGGGCTGGTAAGGTAAAAGAGCTTTGAAATTTATTTAATTTAGAATAGGGTAGGGCATTTTTTTATTTTGGGGGGGTTTTTTATTTTATTAGGGGGCTTAGATTAGGTGTAAGTAGCTTAAAATTGTTGTAATATTTGTAACATGTTTGTAACTTATTTTTTTATTTTTTGTAACTTAGCTTTTTTTATTTTTTGTACTTTAGTTAGTTTATGTAATTGTATTTAATTGTAGTTATTTGTAGGTAGTTTATTTAATTAATTTAATGATAGTGTAGTATTAGGTTTAATTGTAACTTAAGTTAGGTTTTATTTTACAGGTAATTTTGTATTTCTTTTAGCTATGTAGTTATTAAATAGTTAATAACTATTTAATAACTATTCTAACTAGCTAAAATAAATACAAAGTTACCTGTAAAATAAATATAAATCCTAAGGCCTAGATTTGGAGTTTGGCGGTAAAAGGGCTGTTAACGCTCCGCTGGCTTTTTTCTGGCCGCACCATAAATTTAACTCTGGTATCGAGAGTTCAAACAAATGCTGCGTTAGGCTCCAAAAAAGGAGCGTAGAGCATTTTTTCCGCAAATGCAACTCTCGATACCAGAGTTGCTTACGGACGCGGCCAGCCTCAAAAACGTGCTCGTGCACGATTCTCCCATAGGAAACAATGGGACTGTTTGAGCTGAAAAAAAACCTAACACCTGCAAAAAAGCAGCGTTCAGCTCCTAACGCAGCCCCATTGTTTCCTATGGGGAAACACTTCATACGTCTGCACCTAACACTCTAACATGTACCCCGAGTCTAAACACCCCTAACCTTACACTTATTAACCCCTATTCTGCCGCCCCCGCTATCGCTGACCCCTGCATATTTTTTTTAACCCCTAATCTGCCGCTCCGTAAACCGCCGCAACCTACGTTATCCCTATGTACCCCTAATCTGCTGCCCTAACATCGCCGACCCCTATATTATATTTATTAACCCCTAATCTGCCCCCCTCAACGTCGCCGACACCTGCCTACACTTATTAACCCCTAATCTGCCGAGCGGACCTCACCACTATTCTAATAAATGTATTAACCCCTAAAGCTAAGTCTAACCCTAACACTAACACCCCCTAACTTAAATATAATTTACATCTAACGAAATAAATTAACACTTATTAAATAACTTATTCCTATTTAAAGCTAAATACTTACCTGTAAAATAAATCCTAATATAGCTACAATATAAATTATAATTATATTATAGCTATTTTAGGATTAATATTTATTTTACAGGCAACTTTGTAATTATTTTAACCAGGTACAATAGCTATTAAATAGTTAAGAACTATTTAATAGTTACCTAGTTAAAATAATAACAAATTTACCTGTAAAATAAATCCTAACCTAAGATATAATTAAACCTAACACTACCCTATCAATAAATTAATAAAATAAACTACCTACAATTACCTACAATTAACCTAACACTACACTATCAATAAATTAATTAAACACAATTCCTACAAATAAATACAATTAAATAAACTAGCTAAAGTACAAAAAATAAAAAAGAACTAAGTTACAAAAAATAAAAAAATATTTACAAACATAAGAAAAATATTACAACAATTTTAAACTAATTACACCTACTCTAAGCCCCCTAATAAAATAACAAAGACCCCCAAAATAAAAAATTCCATACCCTATTCTAAATTAAAAAAGTTACAAGCTCTTTTACCTTACCAGCCCTGAACAGGGCCCTTTGCGGGGCATGCCCCAAGAAAATCAGCTCTTTTGCCTGTAAAAAAAAACATACAATACCCCCCCCCAACATTACAACCCACCACCCACATACCCCTAATCTAACCCAAACCCCCCTTAAAGAAACCTAACACTAAGCCCCTGAAGATCTTCCTACCTTGTCTTCACCATCCAGGTATCACCGATCCGTCCTGGCTCCAACATCTTCATCCAACCCAAGCGGGGGTTGGCGATCCATCATCCGGTGGCTGAAGAGGTCCAGAAGAGGGTCCAAAGTCTTCCTCCTATCCGGCAAGAAGAGGACATCCGGACCGGCAAACATCTTCTCCAAGCGGCATCTTCGATCTTCTTCCATCCGGTGCGGAGCGGGTCCATCTTGAAGCAGGCGACGCGGATCCATCCTCTTCTTCCGTTGTCTCCCGACGAATGATGGTTCCTTTAAGGGACGTCATCCAAGATGGCGTCCCTCGAATTCCGATTGGCTGATAGGATTCTATCAGCCAATCGGAATTCGAGGGACGCCATCTTGGATGACGTCCCTTAAAGGAACAGTCATTCGTCGTTCAGTCATCGGTCCGGATGGATGTTCCGCGCTGGAGGTCTTCAGGATCCTGCCGCTTCACTCCGGATGGAAGACCATAGAAGATGCAGCCTGGATGATGACTTCAATCGGATGGAAGATCCTCTTCTGCCCCGCTTGGATGAAGACTTTGACCGGATCATGGACCTCTTCAGCCCCCCGCTTGGGCTTGGATCAGGACATCGGAGGAGCTCTTCAGGACGGATCGGTGAACCTGGATGGTGAAGACAAGGTAGGAAGATCTTCAGGGGCTTAGTGTTAGGTTTATTTAAGGGGGGTTTGGGTTAGATTAGGGGTATGTGGGTGGTGGGTTGTAATGTTGGGGGGGGGGTATTGTATTTATTCTTTTACAGGCAAAAGAGCTGAAATTCTTGGGGCATGCCCCGCAAAGGGCCCTGTTCAGGGCTGGTAAGGTAAAAGAGCTTGTAACTTTTTAAATTTAGAATAGGGTAGGGAATTTTTTATTTTGGGGGTCTTTGTTATTTTATTAGGGGGCTTAGAGTAGGTGTAATTAGTTTAAAATTGTTGTAATATTTTTCTTATGTTTGTAAATATTTTATTATTTTTTGTAACTTAGTTCTTTTTTATTTTTTGTACTTTAGCTAGTTTATTTAATTGTATTTATTTGTAGGAATTGTGTTTAATTAATTTATTGATAGTGTAGTGTTAGGTTAATTGTAGGTAATTGTAGGTAGTTTATTTAATTATTTTATTGATAGGGTAGTGTTAGGTTTAATTATATCTTAGGTTAGGATTTATTTTACAGGTAAATTTGTAATTATTTTAACTATTTTAGCTATTAAATAGTTCTTAACTATTTAATAGCTATTGTACCTGGTTAAAATAATTACAAAGTTGCCTGTAAAATAAATATTAATCCTAAAATAGCTATAATATAATTATAATTTATATTGTAGCTATATTAGGATTTATTTTACAGGTAAGTATTTAGCTTTAAATAGGAATAATTTATTTAATAAGAGTTAATTTATTTCGTTAGATGTAAATTATATTTAAGTTAGGGGGGTGTTAGGGTTAGACTTAGCTTTAGGGGTTAATCCATTTATTAGAATAGCGGTGAGCTCCGGTCGGCAGATTAGGGGTTAATAATTGAAGTTAGGTGTCGGCGATGTTAGGGAGGGCAGATTAGGGGGTTAATACTATTTATTATAGGGTTAGTGAGGCGGATTAGGGGTTAATAACTTTATTATAGTAGCGGTGCGGTCCGCTCGGCAGATTAGGGGTTAATAAGTGTAGGCAGGTGTCGGCGACGTTGAGGGGGGCAGATTAGGGGTTAATAAATATAATATAGGGGTCGGCGGTGTTAGGGGCAGCAGATTAGGGGTACATAGGGATAACGTAGGTGGCGGCGCTTTGCGGTCGGAATATTAGGGGTTAATTATTTTAAGTAGCTGGCGGCGACGTTGTGGGGGGCAGGTTAGGGGTTAATAAATGTAATACAGGGGTCGGCGGGGTTAGGGGCAGCAGGTTAGGGGTACATAAGTATAACGTAGGTGGCGGTCGGCAGATTAGGGGTTAAAAAATTTAATCGAGTGGCGGCGATGTGGGGGGAGCTCGGTTTAGGGGTACATAGGTAGTTTATGGGTGTTAGTGTACTTTAGGGTACAGTAGTTAAGAGCTTTATGAACCGGCGTTAGCCAGAAAGCTCTTAACTCCTGCTATTTTCAGGCGGCTGGAGTTTTGTCGTTAGAGCTCTAACGCTCACTTCAGAAACTACTCTAAATACCGGCGTTAGGAAGATCCCATTGAAAAGATAGGATACGCAAATGGCGTAGGGGGATCTGCGGTATGGAAAAGTCGCGGCTGAAAAGTGAGCGTTAGACCCTTTAATCACTGACTCCAAATACCAGCGGGCGGCCAAAACCAGCGTTAGGAGCCTCTAACGCTGGTTTTGACGGCTACCGCCGAACTCCAAATCTAGGCCTAAGATAGCTATAATATAATTATTAATTATATTGTAGCTATCTTAGGGTTTATTTTACAGGTAAGTATTTATTTTTAAATAGGAATAATTTATTAAAGTATAGTGTAGTGTTAGGTGTAATTGTAACTTAGGTTAGGATTTATTTCACAGGTACATTTCTCTTTATTTTAGCTAGGTAAGCTATTAAATAGTTAATAACTATTTAATAGCTATTGTACCTAGTTAAAATAAATTGAAAGTTGCCTGTAAAATTAAAAAAAATCCTAAAATAGCTAGAATATAATTATTATTTATATTGTAGCTATATTAGGGTTTATTTTAAAGGTAAGTATTTAGTTTTAAATAGGATTCATTTACTTAATAAGAGTTAATTTATTTAGATTTATTTAATTAATATTTAAGTTAGGGGGGCGTTAGGGTTAGGGTTAGACTTGGTGGCGGCGTAGTGGGGGGCAGGATAGGGGTTAATAAATTTATTATAGGTGGCGACGGTGTAGGGGGGGCAGATTAGGGGTTAATAAATTTATTATAGGTGGCGACGGTGTAGGGGGGGCAGGATAGGGGTTAATAGGTTTAATATAGGTTGCGGCGGGTTCATGGAGCGGCGGTTTAGGGGTTAAACTATTTATTTAGTTGCGGAGAGGTGCGGGATCAGCAGGATAGGGGTTAATAATTTTATTATAGAGGGCGACGGTATAGGGGGGGCAGGATAGGGGTTACTAGGTATACAGTAGGTGGCAGCGGTGTCCGGGAGCGGCGGTTTAGGGATTAATACCTTTATAAGAGTTGCGGCAGGGTCTAGGAGCGGCGGTTTAGGGGTTAATACATTTATAAGAGTTGCGGCGGGGTCTAGGAGCGGCGGTTTAGGGGTTAGTAACATTATTGAGTTGCGGGAGGCTCCGGGGGCGCCGGTATAGGGGGTAGAACAGTGTAGTTTAGTGTGGGTGCTTAGTGACAGGCTAGCAATAAAGCTGGGAAAAAGCCGAAGGGCAGCGAGATCGGATGAGTGATAACTCTCACAGTCCGCTGCTCATCGCCCCGCAGCTTTTTGACAGCTTTATTTGATAACTTAGTCGTATTTTTTCAGGTCCGCGGCGGCGAAGGTAGGCGAGCTTAGGCGGGCGTATTGGGCCGGCGAAGCCAGAAAAGTAGACGGCTTGATAACTACCCCCCTATATGTTTTAGGATTGTAAAAAAATTGTTAAATGTGAATAACTTTTGGTATGTTTTATCAAATTTCCTGAAATTTTCAGAATATGTTTGAATAGATAGATTAATATATTGTGAGAAGTTTTTGGGAAATTGGTTAAGATCTAAGTTCAATTTTGTACGTTAAGCCACATTAAGCTCCCCAAAAAACAAGCTTAATGTCACTCATTTGCCTTGTGGGAAATCAAATACCATGAAACGTCTAGGATAGGTTTGGAAAGTGACAAACTGAGTTTGTGCCAAGTTTCAAGGCAATTGATTGATGTTTAGGTGAATTTTGGTACATTAAGCTCTTTTTACATTAAGCTGCTCACATTAAATGTTTTAGGATTGTAAAAAAATAGTTAGATGTGAATAACTTTTGGTATGTTTTATCAAATGTTCTGAAATTTTCAGAATATGCTTGAATCGATAGATTAATGTATTGTGGTAAGTTTGGTGGAAATTGGTTAACATCTAAGTTCAATTTTGTACGTTAAGCCACATTAAGCTCCCCAAAAAACAAGCTTAACGTCACTCATTTGCCTTGTGGAATTCCAAAATCCATGAAACTTCTAGGATAGGCTTGGATAGTGGAAATATTGGGTTGTGCAAAATTATTGCAGCAATTGATTAACATTTGGCCACTTTTTTACTCATTATGCTACATTGAGCCATTTTCACATTAAATGTTTTAGGATGTCCCCTATTATTAGCGTGTTAGTTGGTGGCAAAAAAATTCCATATACTATAACACGTTAACTTACGTGAATCTTCAGCCTTATGGCCTAAAAGTACCTTTTGTAGCAGCGGATGATATTATGTGTCCGCAGTTCTAGCTGTCTGAGTCTTGTCTATGTCTTGTCCCATTCAACAGTGCACTGTTGTTACAATGTGTTATATCCTGTTGTTGTGCCAGTGTTGGTCACTGGTTAACTAGGTCGTGTGGTACGTTGGTAGCCACTGATTACCATGTATTCTCTTCAACGTTTCCTTGTACCAGAGGTTTGTTTCTTGGTTTTCCTCCTGGGTGCGTGGTAGATCTTTAAACAAGTCCCGGTGGAGCGTTTGTAGAACCTGATAACCACACCAGCTGATAACTGGCCGAACGGAGAAAGAGAAGAAGACACACCTGGTAAACGGAGTCCATACAAGAACGCTCCATCAGGACTTGTTTAAAGATCTACCATGCACCCCGGAGGAAAACCAAGCTCGACCAAGGTAACCGGTGACTAATCCGGCACAACAACAGGATATAACACATTGTAACAACAGTGCACTGTTGAACTGGACAAGAGACAGACAAGACTCGGAAAGCGAGAAGTGCAGACACATAATATCATCCGCTGCTACAAAATGTACTTTTAGGCCATAAGGCTGAAGATTCACATAAGTTAACGAGTTATAGTATATGGAATTTTTTTGCCACCAACTAACACGCTAATAAATAGCGATCATAACTCTTACCATACTAGTTCAGTCTTGAGCCCTCCTGTTTCACTATATAAGATTGTATATCGCTATATACACCATTCCATAGGATTGGATCAATTACCTGCAGTTACTATATTCATCATTTTTGGGCACCTTTAAGACTACGACTTATCTCCAAAAACATAACTTTAACTTAAGAGGAGAAACTATTCTCAGAGAATTAAAGTGTGGTTAATGTTTTAACACTAGTATTTTATATGAGAACAACATAGAAAAGGAAGTGGGGATTTCACAACAAGAAATTCCCAAAAGTCTAGGTAAATCCAGCACAACTGTAAAATTGAATAAAAGCGCTACAAAAAGCTTGTATGTCAAAAACAATGTAAATATTTATTAAACAAATGCACAATACACACATTCACATTCATACAGGGGATCCCACACAAAGCAGTATTTATGAAGTACTGGCCAAAAAATTAGTATTTTATACTCTGTATTTTAATATTTTTTTTCATGCTTTGTATAGCATTTTTCTAATCTATTGATTCCACAATTATGTACAGCATACTATATGCATGGGGGACACCGGTGTCTGTTTTATTTTTATTTTTATCTACGGGTATATACCCAATTGTGCATTAATAAATATTTGTTTTATATATACATAATTGTCAATCTTGTTTTAATATACACTGCCGATGGTAATATATGTATATCTCCTTCTAGCACTAAGAGCTAATACATTCCAACAGAGGTTAAATATCATACATCAATCATTTATATAATATCAGTTGTCTATTATAATAGTTTCATCAGCTTTGGACTATGTATACTTTTTTCAGTTTTCTACATAATAGGACTTTTTTAGGAATAGCAATTCCATTGCACCACCTAATATTCTATATACCAGCTTTTTCAAGATAAGGTTCACACACAAATTCTCACAAAAAAGGGAAGGTCTGGGGGATTGTGGTTGCTCTGAGGAGCCAAAAACTGCCAAGAACGAGAGGGGGTGAGGTAGTAGGAGGTAGGGGTTTAACCCTTGTAGCCCGATATCCATGACAATTGTCAGAGCAGAAGGAGGCAAGTTTCCTTCCAGGATAACCTTGTATGTGGCTTAATTCATGCATCCTTTATAAATATTAATCTGCCCAATTCCAGAACATCTTCTCTGAGTCCAATTTTCAGCTTTGCCCAGCAGCTGGTCATCTAAAGGTTAGATGGAGACCTGGAGAGACCTAAAAGCCACAGTGTCTTGCACCTACTGTAAAATTTGGTGGAGGATCAGTGATAATCTAGGGGTACTTCAGCAAGGCTGGAATAGGGCAGATTTCTCTTTGTGAAAGACACATGAATCAAGCCATGTACAAGGTTATTCTGGATGAAAACATGCTTCCTTCTGCTCTGACAATGTTCCCCAACTCTGAGGATTAGTTTTTACAGCAGGACAATGCTCCATGCCACACAGCAAGGTCAATCAAGGTGTGAATGGAGAACCACCAGATCAAAACCCTGTCATTGCCAGCCCAATCATTACGAGTGGTATATATATATATATATATATGTATATATATATATATATATATATATATATATATATATATATATATATATATATATATATATATATATATATATATATACATAAACTGCTCCCACATACAAATACTCCCACATATATACCTTTGAGCCCTTCCAAGTCCAACAACTTATTTTACCATATCCCTTTAAATCAGTAGTCAGTTAAAAACTTTTGTTTTTATAACAAATATTTATTTTGTATTATGTATAAATATGAGTAAAACACATTATTTTAATATATTTTTCATGAGTTTTGTTATGCATATATTCAAGTGTTAATACTTCAGGTCTCCAAAAGTGCTATATTTTCCAGCACCACTTTGTAATATGAGCGATAATAGCATACCCTACACTATCCATTGAAAGCATAGGGTGTGCTAATAAATATTGAGTTAATATTTACTGGTAAACTTTTTTTTTACCATTCACTGTGCACTATTCTTAGTGCATGGTTGCGATAAGGATATGCACCTTGCACTATCGGTTGCACTCAACTTCTAATTTGACCATAAACTTGAGTGCTTACAATCTAGATATATTTCCACTAAAAATTGCTAGGTTTCAACAATTTATGCCAAACGAAAGATTTAAATTTAATAACAGTTGACTGGATATTTTTTTTAATAGTAGCCTCTATCAAAATCATGATATTTTTATTTTTACATCTAAAAATATATATTATAAAATGATTTGATATGAATTGCAAATGTCAGGAATTTATATGAATGGTAAAGTGAATCTAATATTTGGCTAAAACGAATGCCCACATAAACAAAATTCAGCCAAAATGAATGTTGGGAAAAATCTGAAATATATCTTTTGGCCAAAGCATATATTTCACTTATTCACATCTCTAGAAATGAATAGGGGCTATTTTTGCTTTTTTTATTACAAGTAAACCTATTATTTGAGTTCATGTGCACTGCACAATAAATATTTGTGGAAAGAAAGTGCTATTTTTTAAAATGTTTTTCTTTTTGTTTAAAGAATAAAGATTTAAAAAAGACAACATATGAAGGATCAGTTTTATGACTATTTGAAAAACTTAAGCTTTATAATATTCAATGAACTAGGTGGTTAATCTACAAACGTATTAGTGGCATATTAGTGAAACAGAGAGCTGGAAAAATGCCAACCCAGCAGCACTCATACCAATGCTCTTGTGTTCTTACAAATTGACAGTAACATCTGGTCGCGCAGATGTTTAAATCTAGAAAGTCATGATCATTTTAAAAGAGGAATATTTTATTAAACAGTTTTAGGTTTATACTATATTCACAGGTAAATGGAAAGACCAGATTTTATTGCTGATGACAGCATATGATTCTTTAAATCATGTGGAAAAAAATATGGGCCACTACTGCACTGATGTTAAATTTCTGGTTCTTTTTGTAGCATCTGTAGTGGACACCGGAATGGTCCCAGTGCTTGGTATCCAGACCTCTTCCCAGTCAGCATTCATCCCTTCTCCCACAAGGAAAATCCAGCAAAATGCCTTCTTTTCCAGTGCCACCTGACTGACAGAGCCAAGCATCCCCCCAGAGAACCACAGCAAGGAAGGTTAAATGCCTCAAATTCCCAACAAATTTCTGTCACATGATGGATAAAGTGGGGAACAGAATAATACACCTTTATCAGGTACTTAATCACATCCTGCTAACATCCTGACTTAGGGCTAGATTACAAGTGGCACACTAACATTAGCTCAGATGCAATATATAAATATAACAATTTCAAAGCAAACACAACAGCACAAGAGCAAACTAAATTTGCGCTCTTTGGGTTAGTGTGACTGAAGATCTTGTGTAAAGATTTAGAGCTAAAAAAGTTGCATTAAACACAACATAAATACATTCAAATAAATAGTTACACTCATATATACACTAATACAAATTATTCATAGAAATAGTTTTTTTTTTTAAAGTTACAAGGTTTAAAAGGTATATGGTATATGACAAGGTGTTTGAATGGAAAGGGCTAAAATGGATATAGAGATACTTGTGTTTGTACAGTGAGGGAAAAACATATTTGATCCCCTGCTGATTTTGTATTTTGCCCACTGACAAAGAAATGATCAGTCTATAATTTTAATGATAGGTTTATTTTAACAGCCAGAGACAGAATAATAACAAAAAATACTGAAAAACATATTTCAAAAAAGTTATAAATTGATTTTAATTTTAATGAGTGAAATAAGTATTTGATCCGGTATCAATCAGCAAGATTTCTGGCTCCCAGTTGTCTTTTATACAGGTAACGAGCTGAGATTAGGAGCACTCTCTTAAAGGGAGTGCTCCTAATCTCAGCTCGTTACCTGTAAAAAAGACACCTGAATACAAAAGCAATCAATCAATCAATCAGATTCCAAACTCTCCACCATGGTCAAACCAAAGAGCTGTCTGTCCAAGGATGTCAGGGACAAGATTGTAGACCTACACAAGGCTGGAATAGCCTACAAGACCATCACCAAGCAGCATGGTGAGAAGGTGACAACAATTAGTGCGATTATTCGCAAATGGAAGAAACACAAAATAACTGTCAATCTCCCTCGGTCTTGGGCTCCATGCAAGATCTCACCTTCTGGAGTTTCAATGATCCTGAGAATGGTGAGGAATCAGCCCAGAACTACACAGGAGGATGTTGTCAATGATCTCAAGGCAGCTGGGACCATAGTCACCTAAGAAAACAATTGGTAACAAACTACGCCATGAAGGACTGAAATCCTGCAGTGCCCGCAAGGTCCCTCTGCTCAAGAAAGCACATGTACAGGCCTGTCTGAAGATTGCCAATGAACATCTGAATGATTCAAAGGAGAACTGGGTGAAAGTGTTGTGGTTAGATGATACCAAAATCGAGCTCTTTGGCATCAACTCAACTCGCCGTGTTTGGAGGAGGAGGAATGTTGTCTATGACCCCAAGAACACCATTCCCACCGTCAAACATGGAGGTGGAAACATTATGCTTTGGGGATGTTTTTCTGCTAAGGGGATAGGACAACTTCACCACATTAAAGGGACGATGGACACGGCCATGTAACGTCAAATCACAGCCAAGGCAACAAAGGAGTGGCTCAAGAAGAAGCGCATTAAGGTCCTGGAGTGGCCTAGCCAGTCTCCAGACCTTAATCCCAAAGAAAATCTGTGGAGGGAGCTGAAGGTTTGAGTTGCCAAACCTGAGCCTCAAAACCTTAATGACTTAGAGAGGATCTGCAAAGAGGAGTGGGACAAAATCCCTACTGAGATGTTTGCAAACCTGGTGGCCAACTACAAGAAACGTCAGACCTTTGTGATTACCAACAAGGGTTTTGCCACCAAGTAATAAGTCATGTTTTGCAAAAGGGTCAAATACTTATTTCACTCATTAAAATGCAAATCAATTTATATTTTCTTTGTCAGTGGGCAAAGTTACAAAATCAGCAGGGGAGCAAATATTTTTTTCCATAGCTGTATGTATGTATATAAACATATGTGTGTGTGTATATATATATATATATATATATATATATATATGTATGTATATATATATATATATATATATATATATATATATATATATATATATATATATATATATATATATATATATATCCAAGGTGTATAGTATATGCACTCCCACCAACGACCTTCAACTTGCCAGGGTGCTGTAACCAGGTATATAGATTTCCAAAAAAGGAAGCACTCACTGGACTGTAGACATCAGTGACAAATCAAAACTTTATTGTGTGACGTTTCGGGACAAACAGCGGAAGGGACGCTGTTTGTCCCGAAACATCACACAATAAAGTTTTGATTTGTCACTGATGTCTACAGTCCAGTGAGTGCTTCATTTTTTTTAAATATATATATATATATATATATATATATATATGTGTGTGTTTATGTTTATATATGTATATGCATACATATATACAAATATAAACATATGTATTTATACTTTGGAGCCCTTCCCATGCAAATACCTGAGAAAATCATTGTTATTCAATTTTAATATTTTATAACGTGACTTACTGTGTATGAACTGTAAATATTTTACATTCCAATGTTCTTCACATAGGGAACATTTTTCCTATTTTTTTTTTATATATATATATATATACATATATAGATATATATATATGTGTGTGTGTGTATTATATATATATACAAGCCACTGAGCTGTTGTTCGTTCCTGGTAGAGCGCTTCTCTCTTTGTATGCAAATATATATATATATATATATATATATATATATATATATATATATATATATATATATATATACCTTTAGGATCGAGCGGATCTCCCGGTGTTGCATTTTACTGCATTCATGCCCTGAGCATATGGCGTTAGATTTTACGCATTGTTGAATTTTCTGTGTACTTATCTCATACTTGTTTGAGGTCTCATCCTGTAAGTGTAACTTATTTCTTGTACTTGTGTGTTTTACATTAAAAATGTTATTTCCCTATTGTGGTGACTTTTTGTGTCTTCCCTCATCTCCAATTTCATCTGAGTGAGATATCCAGGAGGTGCTCTTACAGGACATGAGAAATAACTGATGACAAAGACCAAAGAACTAGGGAACGAGAAGTGGAGTTCTTAGTTCAAGGAAGGTGGTGATAAGTGGACCTTCCGATCTGAGGATAGAATCCTGAGTCTCTGTATGGGACCTTCCGATCTGAGGATAGAATCCTGAGTCTCTGTATGGGCCCTTCCCTCTCCTTCGTTTTGCTGTTTTCTTACCTCATAAAATCTAGGTTACTTCTCGTAAGTAGGAACTTCACCTGCTACTTTCATTAGTTATTTATCCCAACCCTGATACTACCTACATTTAAGATTTTGTGTGTGTGTGTGTGTGTGTGCTTTTTAACACTATCGAAGCAATGCAGTTGAACTTCTAGATACATTGTTATGTTCTTTGCCTTTTGTTTTTGGAGATTTTATAACTATAATTGTTACTTTTATCCTTAATAATATTATTTTGAGTTATTATTTTTTGCAAGCCTTTTGCACTGGATACACTTCTTTTGCTACTTTGATTTTCTCTCTTTCTATGTTCAGAGGCTCATAGAATACAGTCTCTAGCAGCTTTTGGTTTGGTTTTAACTCCCTCTATATATTAGTGCTGACCAGGATATTATATATATATATATATATATATATATATATATATATATATATATATATATATATATATATATATATATATATATATATATAATAAGAGCAGGTATTGGCGCACCTCAAGACACATGAGACCACAATATTATTTCACATCTTTTAACTTTTTTCCTTTTTTCCTTAATGCTGCAAAAATTGCCTTCTTAATATTTCATAATTTTTTTTTTTTTTTTTTTTTTTTTAAATAAAGATGGGATCTTAGTCACACAATATGGCCATATTCTGCTCAGCCATTTACCACTTACAAGGTGTCCCACATATGACTGGTCCTAACTCTATGAAATTTAGCCAAGCTAAGCTCAAGAATACAATTCTAATATATCAAAATAGAATTTCCAATCTCTCATCCAGACTGCATGGGATGAGGCTTCCTGGCTACATGTTATTACACATACTTCAAACTTGTTTCCCAATGCTGCAAACAATTGCCTTCTCAACACTTCTTAACACTATGAAATTAGCCAATACATTTTTAATATACCAAAATAACATTCCAACATTACAATACTATACCTCTCATTCAGATTGCATGGGAGGAGGTTTCCTGGCTTTATATACACACAGTTAAATATCTGTGTCTGGAACACACCTGAACTGGGTGGAGTGCTTTAAACCAAAGGGCTTTGGTCAGTTTCCCCAGTGATAAATCAGTAATAAATTGTGGTTAAGCACATCTAATAAAAGCATATGTTTTTAAATGCACATATTGTGGAGTGCTGCCAAAGTGACCAAAATGAATATAATAATAAGAGCAGGTATTGGCGCACCTCAAGACACATGAGACCACAAATTATTTCACATATTTTAACTTTTTTCCTTTTTTCCTTAATGCTGCAAAAATTGCCTTCTTAATATTTCATATTTTTTTTTTTTTTTTTTTAAATAAAGATGGGATCTTGGTCACACAATATGGCCATAATCTGCTCAGCCAGTCACCACTTACAAGGTGTCCCACATAAGACTGGTCCTAACTCTATGAAATTTAGCCAAGCTAAGCTCAAGAATACAATTCTAATATATCAAAATAGAATTTCCAATCTCTCATCCAGACTGCATGGGATGAGGCTTCCTGGCTATATGTTATTACACATACTTCAAACTTGTTTCCCAATGCATTGAGAAAAAGGGAATCATACTGGATTCACACACTTCATTCTCAAGTCCCTTATGGTCTAAATAAAGACATTGACCTTGTAACCTTTCTAGTAGAAGGATAAAACACAATTTTGAATAGATACAATTTATGGCTTACATAATAGATCAAATAAATAACTATTTAGGCTTCCAATGTACCCCTTTTAGAATAAAGTATAATATGTAGATCCAGAATATCAAATAGCAAAAGCTGTTCTTAATATTTAGTTGTCTTACTATATAAACTTTACTTAATTTTTTGTGGATTGCCTTAGTATTTATAACTTTTAAAGTTTTTATAACAATTGCTTTTAATGAAAAATGTTTAAACTTTTACTGCAAGAAAATTCTTTAGACAAAGAGATGTACTTAATTATACGTAATGCATCCTGAATATGAAGATATTGTTCATGCAGGGAGATTTTTATGTACTGCATTGTACAATAGCTTTTTAATAATATACATTTTTTTAGATTTTTTCTTTTTTGTAAACAATGAACACTCCGTTTTAACGCTGAATAAGTGCTGTTAATACCTTTCATATATTGTACGTTATTATTTATCTACAATGTAATTTTTATAGTTTTATGCACTTTAGCTATGTATGTAATTATAGATATTCTAAGTGCCTATCTGCCTGTTAGACTGATGTACTAAATTTAACCATTTAATATACCAATTTGCTTGACATGTTTATACACTAGACATGTCTATTTCTAAAAGTTCACTTTTTATATAGCTACCAATTTCTTCTAATATGAAGTGTTGACTGTATTAGGGTTCCGTGACATGAATTATTTACAGCCACTCAGTGATGCTAAAGGCCTAAGAATTGTTTTAAAAGGGATAAATACACGCCTCGTACTATTTACCCTGAGCATCTGTGAAATGGGAATAATAGACACTTCTCCCGATTTGAGTTGTCATAAATACATGTTTATTAGCTGTATAATTGAATGGGGATCTATACGTAGCTAATGCATGCCTTCAGACACCCTCCCAAATATTGTAAGTATGAAGGCCCTTGCCACTTGACACACCTCCAATTGGCAGTATCAGGTGACCATTGGATGACCAATAGAATTAGAGCAAACTAAGGGGTGTTTTTTAAGTTAGTGTCCCAACACTTCATTACAAACAAATCCTCTGATGAAGAAGTCTTAGAAAACTTTGTAACACCTTCTAAACACGTAAGGAGTTATCCGGTGAGGCTATACACGCTACCTGGACTGTTATTTATCCCTCACACACCACTGCACACTTTATCAAATTGGATGAACTGTACCAATGTTTCTATATGATGTGTAACTGATACTTCATACACTAATTGAGGTTGGAAAGTGTAAGCAAGTTTTACTGCTGAGAAAATAAATTAAGTTATTTTTATTTCACACAGTGTTGCACTATCCTGTGTGTGTGTTTTTTCCTCTCATTTGTCCTCCAGTTCTGGGTAACGTGGAGAGATGAGAGTGGATCTGTTCCAGGAAGCTTGTTGAAAGTGGATCCCTGAGCAATTGGGGAGCTCACTGATTGTATTCACATGCAGCACTTACCTCATATGATTGGGGTAATTTCTAGTAAATAGAAATTCTACCTGGTTTTCCTGGTTTAAGCACACCAACTGGTTCTTTATCTGGAAAGAAATTTCTCTGCACTTGGGAATCTCTGCGACTGACTATTTTAGCTCAGGTTTTTCAATAAGAGTGAAATTATATCACTTTTTCATCTATTTACTCTCATGAACTGATACCCATGCAGACATCCTGTTTCTATTCATCCATAAATTGATGAACTATAGCCTTTCACAAGAAGACTGTTTTTATCATATATATATATATATATATATATATATATATATATATATATATATATATATATATTAACATTTTATTTTGCTTTTTGTTTTTTATTTATTGGTATAAGCATTTCTAACAATTGGAGTGAAATTCATTGTATTATACACCTATAGTATTGGAATTCTATATACATGGTGTTTGTTAAAGCATATTTCTAGTACCAATTATTTTATTCATATGCTGAAATTTTCTGTACTGTTCAAGCATTTTTATATATTTATATTGATATTTATACATTTTTGATCCATTTCTCAGCCATAGACCTCTGAGTATTCTATTCCTGCTTCTATTTCTTACATTTGCAAATATATATATATATATATATATATATATATATATATATATATATATATATATATATATAAAAATACATATTTAAAAATAAATCAAACCTTTTCTTGTATGTGAAGAACATCCAAAACCAGCAAGTGTATGAATGAAACCAAAATGTATTTAATTAATTTATTTAATTAATTCATTCATTTTTGTTTTTTTTTTGTTTTATTTATTCACTTGCTGGTTTTGTATTTTACCCTTTTAATTATTCTACACTGAGTGGAGTGTTCCCTGTGAACCCACGGAGATCAGTCAGCTGGGCAGCCGAGAAGCTCCACGTGCTTGGTTTGCACCTTATGGTGCCTGGAGATGTAAGTTTGATATATCCCATTGCATCCTACAGAGTCAAACTGTGATGGGCTATTGTGGTTTCCCTGTTTTCACCTGCATAGGAACCATCCATCTGTGGTCTGATTTGAACAGCCAATAGGATTTCAGTAGCTCTGATCCTATTGGCTGATTTCAAAATTTTAGCCAATAGGAATGCAATGTATCTCAAATATAAAATGGGTACCTTGCATTCAATCCTCAGTGTGCGGCAACAATAGTACAAAGCGATTCCTCCATGCTAGATGGCTCCACAGCCAGAGTTCTTGCTCCACGGTCATCTCCGCTCCACGCTTACCTTCGCCATGGATGAAGACAAAAGAGGTCCCTGCGCTGAAAGAAGATGTTGCCGCATAGAAGAAGACCTTCTCGGCTGGACTAAAGAGCTGATTTCCCTTTTAAGGGCAATGCTCATAGAAATGCATCTTTAGGGTCAATGGGTAGATTAGGTTTTTTTTTAGTGTTTTTTTTATTTTGGGGGGTTTGGTGGGTAGGGGTTTTTTACTGTTAGTGGGACTAAGTGTTTTTTTTTTTTATGGAAAAGAGCTGTTTAACCTAGGGCAATGTCCTACAAAAGGTCCTTTTAAGGGCTATTTGTAGTTTAGTTTAGATAAGGTGGTGTTTTTATTTTTTTTGGGAGGGGGGGGTATTTTCATTGGGGTATTAGATTAGGTTTAATTTTTAAATTTTTTATAATTTGGTTTATTTTTTCCTGTAATTTTAGACTTTTTTTTTATTTTTTTGTAATTTTAGATTTATTTATTTTAATTTAATTTTAGGATTGGTTTATTTTATCTAACTGGGGTTAATTTAAGGGGTGTTAGGTTAGGGAGCTTAGTGAATAAATTAGTTATTTGCGTTGTGGGGGATGGCGGTTTAGGTTTTAATAGGTTACTTAGGTTTGTTGCATTGTGGGGGGATGGCGGTTTAAGGGTTAATACATTTATTAGGTAGTCTGCGTTGTGAGGGATGACGGTAAAGGGGTTAATCATTTTATTAGGTTTATTGCGTTGTGGGTGGTTGGAGGGTTTAGGGGTTAATAGGTTAGATATTTTGCGATTTGGGGGTAGGCGAATTAGGGGTAATAGATTTTATTTTTATATTGCGGTGGGGGGATGACGATTGACAGGTAGATATTGCGCATGCGTTAGGTGTTAGTTAGAACTTCCAGGGAGTTACAGTACTTATATATTAAGTGCAAGGCTTGCTGCGCTTGCCTATGTGTGGCAAGGTAAAAATGGGGTAATATTTCTCCATTATCGCCGTGCAAGTCCTTGCGCTGAATATAAGATACCGATTTGTGACTCGGTTCTATGTTCGTTTATGGGAGTAAAATAAGCAGGTGACGGGTGAAATATACACGCCATATATGTGATAGCAATACCTGACTAAAAAGTGGCAACAATTCTGTTACATTTTTTGATGCACCATAACAATTTTTTCCTGAGTATTTTTGTGTAATAATCAATTATTAATTTGGTATTATTTTTAAATTATGATTTTATTGTGCACTTTTGCACTCCTTCCCATACGAAAATGCAGTATACCTCTATAGCAAGACACCCTGTTTTAATGGTAAAAAGTGGCTTTATAGAATTCCACCAGATAAATTGAATTACTGGCGACCATTCTTAAGGAATTTCAGAGAGCTCGGGTCCAAAGTTACTAGCAAATATTCTTGCTATAATAAAATGCTTTGATTCATTAGAACGTTTTATTATTGCATTATTATGTCCATTTAACAATAAATGATAATTTGTAATAAATCACAGTAAATTTGTTTATTTTGAGACAGAGTGATTGTTTATTATTTGTACAAATGTAATATTAGCAGAAGGTAAAATTAGCATATTTTATTTATTTATTTTCACTGTGAAAACCAGTTAAATACAGTAAGACTCCTCACCAACTGCATTTCAGTTCTTTTCACAGATTTTCATTTGATTTTTGTATTTAACCCCTTTGCTACTGGGAATTTCAAAGAAAAAGTTGCCCAAAATACTGGAGAATTTTTTTGAATTTTTGCTATCGCTCAATTTAAACAGAAATACAGCCTTGTGTTTTTTTATTTACCTATTAAAACATATTTTTTTTTTTTTAGTAGAAAGCCCAAGGTATTGTGGTAAGCCAATTTTGGTATATTTTGTGCCACCATCTCACCGCTAAATGTGGTCATATTGAAACAAATTTAACTTTTTAACAAACTTTGGATTTCTCACTGAAATTATTTACACACCACGTATGCAGTAATAACACAAATGTTTGTTCAGAATCAGCAGATGTGCATGGCTTTGTACATGGCTTTGCATTGGTTTTTGGTAACTAGAAGGCCGTTAATTGCAGCTGCCCACCACACTTCTGAAATTCCTGGCAATAAATGGGGTTATTAATTATCTGATAGAGGTAATATAATTAGAATGTAGGGATTACCCTTCCACCTGACACCTCCCTGAGCTCTCTCAAACAGCTCTCTTTCCCCCTCCCCACCATGTTAGGTACTGACAGACAGTCTGCAAGTATGCAGTTTAGGGCTTTTAAAAAAATAAAAAATAAAATTTATATATATATATTTTCTACAGTGTAGGAAAACTTTATCAACCTTCCAATATCCCTGATCCCTCCCAAATATCTCTCTAACCCTCCCACCTCCCACTAGGGGTGGCCATTTTAGATACTGGCTGCTTTACCCAGTTTATAGATATTTTTTATTTATTTTTTAACTTATTCCTGAAATATAGGGGTCTTTAATGCAAATGCCCTTTTAATTTCAGATTTGAACAAAAAATTGTATATTTATTTTATAATAGATTTTTAATACATTAGAATGCCCTAGAATTTGAAAATCCCTGTAGAGCCATGAAAATATTTTGCACAGCTTAGATAATAACTTGTAATATAGCCTTGTACTAGTGTTGTCCATTTTAGGTATTAAAAAATGTTATTGTCATTTTTATTTTGTCAATTCTGTTGTCATTAATAAAATGTTTACTTTTTCATGCAAAAAAAACCCCAGCAAAACAAAATGAAATGACTAAAAATATTATGTCTTTGTTAGTTTTTAATCAAATGTGTCTTCATGTTGTGTACATTTGCTTTTATCTTATTCTGTGATTTGTGACATGTTAACATGGCAGCCTAATATTTATGTGACTGTATCATGACAAGCTCGCTTAATAAAAACAAAGGTTTCACTAGAGAATTGGCAGGAATGTTAATCAAATGAATAAATCACTGCAATATATTTTAAATTACACTTCTTTTTTATAACACTCACATATTGTAGTAAAGTGACATTTAGGGAAAAAAAAATGCTTGGAATTCCCAGCATAATTTACTTGGATAAAGGTAACTGGGCTTTGAAAGAGACATAACAAGTATTTGGTAAATTTAAATAAACATATAACATGTTCAAGATGAAACAATATATATTGAAAAGAAATATCTCATAGTTAATGGATAATGTTATGTAAATAGGTGGAAAAGTTCTCATATAATCCTATGCTAGTAAACACTATATATTTGAACTTGTTCTGTAGATGACGACAGTATATATAAATAAAACAATATAGTGTAAATTGTTGCATAGGAAATTAGCAAATCTAGATGTGCTAATTTCCTATGCAACAATATATAAGTATTTACTTTAATCTCAGACTTTTATCTACACCATAATTTTAATGAATTTTGTTTTAACCCTGAAATGAGCTTTACCTAAGCAGCAATCAGAAATCTATCTGCTACTGAAGAGTTCTAACAAGAACGAAACAGGCTGTCTAGTGGTGATTTCTGTATTGCTGCATTCTCCCAAATAGGGAATCACTGTGTGTTAACACAGTATGAAGCAAAAAATCTGAGATGTTGGATATCTAATTTGCATATCTTACCCAGAATCCTCTTGTGCATTGATAACAGTGTATATGGAATGTTACTGGGTAAAAGCAAGCAGGGATACTTGACTAGATGTGCTAATTTCCTATGCAACAATCTATATTGGTTTACTTTTGAGACATGGAGGATTTTAATCTTAGACTTTTATCTCCATCATAATTTTAATGAATATATATATATATATATATATATATACTTCCATAGATTCTATTGAATATTGAATGCAGCAGATTAATATTTTAATATAACATTCAAGTATTTAAAAGCTAAATTTGAATAATAGTTACATATTGTGTCTTATTAAAGTGGAAGTAAATCCTAGCGTTTTAGAAACGCTAGGATTTACTAATGAAACTATTGAATTTACCGCACGGCTATTAGCTAAGAGGTGAAAACATCACCTCTTAGCCAAATTTTTTCTTTTTGCCGTTGGCTGCTGTACAAGGCAAAAATGGCGATCGATTGAATCAAATAAAGGAGCTTTCTACATGAAGTATCTTATACTTCATGAATGAAAGTCCCCTTTATTTGTTTCGATAGTAAATCCTAGCGTTTGTAAAACGATAGGATTTACTTTCACTTTAACTTATACTGACATCTAAAATAATCAATATTCTACTGTTAATATTTTAATATTCAATTTGATATTTGATATGTTTAAAAAAAATCAACTGTTGATTAACAGCTAAAATTAATACTACAGTGCAGTTATTTTAAAAACAATTACCTATTCATACGTGTAGCATTCTAGAGTGTGCAAAATCTTAACAATGCAAGTATCAACATTTTAGGAAAGAAAATTAAAATATTTTAATCAAAGCAGGATAGGGCTTACATATTTAGGTATTATGTTTAGATTGCAAATCAGATTGAGCTCGCATTCTATTGGCTGATGGCCAATAGAATGCAAGGTCAATCTGATTGGCTGATTGGATCAGCCAATCGTATTGAACTTCAATCTGATTGGCTGATTCAATCAGCCAATCAGCTTTTTCCTACCTTAATTCCGATTGGCTGATAGAATCCTATCAGCCAATCGGAATTGAAGGGACGCCATCTTGGATGACGTCAATTAAAGGAATATCCATTCATTGGTAGTCATCGGGAAGAAGAGGATGGCTCCGCGTCGGCTCGTCTGAAGATAGCTCTGCTCCAATCCGGATGGATGAAGATTGAAGACGCCGCATGGATGAAGACTTCTATTGGATGGAAGACTTCTTTAGCGCCGCCTGGATGATGACTTCATCAGATGGAAGATTTCTTCAGCGCCCCTTGGATGATGACTTCTTCTGCTCCGGATCTCATCTTCGGTTCCATCGGTGGGTCGGCTGGCTGAAGACGACTAAAGGTAGGATGATCTTCAGGGGGGTAGTGTTAGGTTTATTTAAGGGGGGTTTGGGTTAGATTAGGGGTATGTGGGTGGTGGGTTTTAACGTTGGGGGGGTTGTATTTTTCTTTTACAGGCAAAAGAGCTGAATTCTTTGGGGCATGCCCCGCAAAAGGCCCTTTTAAGGGCTGGTAAGGTAAAAGAGCTTTGAACTTTTTTAATTTAGAATAGGGTAGGGCATTTTTTTATTTTGGGGGGCTTTGTTATTTTATTAGGGGGCTTAGATTAGGTGTAAGTAGTTTAAAATTTTTGTAATATGTTTTAAATGTTTGTAACTTATTTTTTTTTATTTTTTGTAACTTAGCTTTTTTTATTTTTTGTACTTTAGTTAGTTTATTTCATTTAATTTAATTGTAGTTATTTGTAGCTAATTTATTTAATTAATGTAATGATAGTATAGTGTTAGGTTTAATTGTAACTTAGGTTAGGATTTATTTTACAGGTAATTTAGTATTTCTTTTAGCTAGGTAGTTATTAAATAGTTAATAACTATTTAATAACTATTCTAACTAGCTAAAATAAATACCAAGTTACCTGGCGGGGTCAAGGAGCGGCGGTTTAGGGGTTAAACTATTTATTTAGTTGTGGCGAGGTCCGGGATCAGCAGGATAGGGGTTAATAAATTTATTATAGAGGGCAGCGGTATAGGGGGGCAGGATAGGGGTTACTAGGTATAATGTAGGTGGCGGCGGTGTCCAGGAGTGGCGGTTTAGGGGTTAATACATTTATAGGAGTTGCGGCGGGGCTAGGAGCGGCGGTTTAGGGGTTAATAACTTTATTGAGTTGCGGGGGGCTCCGGGGGCGCCGGTATAGGGGGTAGAACAGTGTAGTTAGTGTGGGTGCTTAGTGACAGGCTAGCAATAAAGCTGGGAAAAAGCCGAAGAGCAGCAAGATCGGATGAGTGATAACTCTCACAGTCCACTGCTCATCGCCCCGTACTTGGTGCGCAGCTTTTTGACAGCTTTATTGATAACTTAGGCAAAATTTTGCAGGTCCACGGCGGCGATGGTAGGCGAGCTTAGGCGGGCGTATTGAACCGGCGAAGGCAGGTAAAGTAGACGCGTTGATAACTACCCCCCTATTGGTCATGTTATACTCATGCTATAGGGTTAACAGAAACTCCAAATCATTATCAGAAATAATTTCAAACATGTTGCATGGTGTGATAATTATATTACTGTTTCTAGGATATTTTTTTTTAAATACTCATATCGTGCATTCAAATATCTTAAGGTGGAAAGGTCATATACATTTCTGAAAAAAAATAACTGCTTTACTTAATCATAGAAATTGTTTATATTTTTCTAGTTTACCACTTTATTATATAATTTTAATAATTATTTTATCTATTTAATTATTTTTTATAATATAAAAAAGAAAGTATTTGTCACGTATACATACAAACACACAAAAGGACCATATTTGTTGGTCACTATACAAACACACAAAAAGAACATATTTGTTGGTCACTAAAATCTACTTTCTTTCACTTCACGGAAATTTGAAATTATACAGACCAAAACCTTGCTAATCTTTTTTTTACTTTTTATATATATATATATATATATATATATATATATATATATATATATATATATATATATATATATATATATATATATGTAACAAATTGGATTCCATATCTTAGAAAAAAAGTGAAAGCAAGACTGTTGCCAATTGAACATACTTTTATATTACATACAATTGCTTATATAGATTTATACTTTGACAGTATCACTTGCATTATCCTTGATCGATTCATAGCAAAACTCTTTAACAGCCTTCATATATGTCACTTCAGTTGAGCGCAGAAAGCACAATAGATTAAGGTAACAAAATATGATGGCTACAATATGCTGCTAGTGGTTTGTATTAAGCATTACTGACCTTGGATCCAATGTACCATATTAGAAAGCTGTCATTTCCTAACCTACATATGATGCTTTAAATAAACCATATATTAAGATGCTAAAGCTATATTTCCAGAACCTCTATATTTCATAATGCCTATGGCAATAAACACCTCTGAAATCATTAGAATAAAATAATGAAGAAATAACACACTGATTCAAAAAAAAATAGCCACATGAACAGGTAGCTCTGGATTGATGGTAGTTAGATGGCTAGAATGCCACCATTATTAACCCCACCTGTACAACGACAACCACCACTGCTGCAATTAACCTTCCTCATGGAATCATTAATGTTCATATTATGTGTCACTGGGTAAAATAGTGAAATTGTTGTAATAGTGGAACCAATAGCTCCAAAAAGTTCAATGTGTTTTGTTTTGTATAGTTTCATCACATATATATCCAATCTAATTAGATCAAGAGACAGAATGTCATTTATTTCAATCAAATGGCTAGCTCATATTTTTCCAAACTATTACATTTAAATAAAATATTTACTTCTTCATAAACAAATGTTAGGTGAACAACTGATAAGAAGGAAAAGTGCTATAATGCTATCATACAAATACACTAACCCAGGAAGAAATCCATATTTAAGAAAAAAAATAATTACCTATCAGTAGAGAATCTCACTGGTTGTTACAGAGTAAGAGATCAAGAGGAGTCGAGTGGAATGGTGAAGTTATACTTAAACATCTGGATGACTGTATTGTGGCTCACACATTTTAGCTATATGTACAGAAAGTAGTTTTTTAACTTAAAACCTTTCCAGTTACATATGTTATCTGACCTGAGTAGCGTTTGGAAACTTTAGAACATTTCTAAAAGATCATCAAATGTATTAGAACCTAGAACACTGCCATGGGAGGAAAGCAACCTGTGCACTGAGTATTATATTTATTTACCATTTATTTCCATTGCAGTATAAAGTCTAGATATATTGTATTGGCATGGGGATCTAGATCTGTATACAAGTTCATTTTGTTTGAGATGCTATTTACATTATAGCTTTATAAATCCATTAAATTATGCTTTGCTAATTGTGACAATGTCTAAAGCTCCTATTTGAAAACATGTACTACAGTATAATATGTATGTATGTATGTATGTATATGGCAAAAATGTGTCTATTCAAAAATTAAAAGTATCTTCTGTATTCCAATTTTGGCTGAAATGTCCCTTTAAAGTTGTCAAAAACACAATTTATGCTTACCTGATAAATTTATTTCTCTTGTGGTGTATCCAGTCCACGGATCATCCATTACTTGTGGGATATTCTCATTCCCAACAGGAAGTTGCAAGAGGACACCCACAGCAGAGCTGTAATATAGCTCCTCCCCTAACTGTCATAGCCAGTCATTCGACCGAAAACAAGCCGAGAAAGGAGGAACCATAGGGTGTAGTGGTTACTGTAGTTTAAATTTAAAAATTACCTGCCTTAAAATGACAGGGCGGGCCGTGGACTGGATACACCACAAGAGAAATAAATTTATCAGGTAAGCATAAATTGTGTTTTCTCTTGCAAGGTGTATCCAGTCCACGGATCATCCATTACTTGTGGGATACCAATACCAAAGCTAAAGTACACGGATGAAGGGAGGGACAAGGCAGGAACTTAAATGGAAGGAACCACTGCCTGTAAAACCTTTCTCCCAAATATAGCCTCCGAAGAAGCAAAAGTATCAAATTTGTAAAATTTTGAAAAAGTATGAAGCGAAGACCAAGTCGCCGCCTTGCAAATCTGTTCAACAGAAGCCTCATTTTTAAAGGCCCAAGTGGAAGCCACAGCTCTAGTGGAATGAGCTGTAATCCTTTCAGGAGGCTGCTGTCCAGCAGTCTCATAGGCTAAGCGGATTAAGCTTCTTAGCCAAAAAGAAAAAGAGGTTGCCAAAGCCTTTTGACCTCTCCTCTGTCCAGAGTAGACAATAAACAAAGCAGATGTTTGACAAAAATCTTTAGTAGCTTGTAAGTAAAACTTTAAAGCACAGACCATGTCCAGATTGTGTAACACAAGGATGGAACCACAATCTCTTGATTGATATTCTTGTTAGATACCACCTTAGGTAAGAACCCAGGTTTGATACGCAGGACTACCTTATCTGTATGAAAAATCAGATAAGGAGAATCACATTGTAAGGCAGATAGCTCAGAGACTCTACGAGCCGAGGAAATAGCTACCAAAAAAAAAAAAAAAAAAAGAACTTTCCAAGATAAAAGTTTGATATCTATGGAATGAAGAGGTTCAAACGGAACTCCTTGAAGAACCTTAAGAACCAAGTTTAAGCTCCATGGTGGAGCAACAGGTTTAAACACAGGCTTGATTCAAACTAAAGCCTGACAAAATGCCTGAACGTCTGGAACATCTGCCAGACGCTAGTGCAAAAGAATAGACAGAGCAAAAATCTGTCCCTTTAAGAAACTAGCTGACAATCCTTTTTCCAAACCTTCTTGGAGAAAAGATAAAATCCTAGGAATCCTGACCTTACTCCATGAGTAACCCTTGGATTCACACCAATAGATATCTACGCCATACCTTATGGTAAATTTTCCTGGTGACAGGCTTTCGTGCCTGTATTAAGGTATCAATAACTGACTCTGAAAAGCCACGCTTTGATAAAATCAAGCATTCAATCTCCAGGCAGTCAGCCTCAGAGAAATTAGATTTGGATGGTTGAAAGGACCCTGAAGTAGAAGGTCTTGTCTCAGAGGCAGAGACCATGGTGGAAAGGATGACATGTCCACTAGATCTGCATACCAGGTCCTGCGTGGCCACGCAGGTGCTATCAGAATCACCGATGCTCTCTCCTGCTTGATCTTGGCAATCAGTCGAGGGAGCAGAGGAAACGGTGGAAACACATAAGCCAGGTTGAAAGACCAGGGCGCTGCTAGAGTATCTATCAGTGTCGCCTTGGGATCCCTGGACCTGGATCCGTAACACGGAAGCTTGGCGTTCTGGCGAGACGCCATGAGATCCAGTTCTGGTTTGCCCCAACGGAGAATCAGTTGTGCAAATACCTCCGGATGGAGTTCCCACTCTCCCGGATGAAAAGTCTGATGACTTAGAAAATCCGCCTCCCAGTGCTCTACACCTGGGATATAGATAGCTGATAGGTGGCAAGAGTGAATCTCTGCCCAGTGAATTATTTTTGAAACTTCTAACATCTCTAGGGAACTTCTTGTTCCCCCTTTATGGTTGATGTAAGCTACAGTCGTGATGTTGACCGACTGAAATCTGATGTACCTCAGAGTTGCTAACTAAGGCCAAACCTGAAGAGCCTTGAATATCGCTGTTAGTTCCAGAATATTTATTGGAAGGAGAGACTCCTCCTGAGTCCACGATCCCTGAGCCTTCAGGGAGTTCCAGACTGCACCCCAACCTAGAAGGCTGGCATTTGTTGTTACAATAGTCCAATCTGGCCTGCGAAGGTCATACCTTTGGACAGATGGACCCGAGATAGCCACCAGGGAAGAGAATCCCTGGTCTCTTGGTCCAGATTCAGTTGAGGGGCCAAATCTGTGTAATCCCCGCTCCACTGACTGAGCCTGCATAGTTGCAGCAGTCTGAGATGTAAGCATGCAAACAACACTATGTCCATTGCCGCTACCATTAAGCCGATTACTTCCATACACTGAGCCACCAAAGGGCGCGGAATAGAATGAAGAACCCAACAGGAATTTAGAAGCTTTGATAACCTGGACTCCGTCAAGGTAAATTTTCATTTCTACAGAATCTATCAGAGTCCCTAGAAAGGAAACTCTTGTGAGTGGGGATAGAGAACACTTTTCCTCGTTCACTTTCCACCTATGCGACCTCAGAAATGCCAGTACTACGTCCGTATGAGACTTGGCAATTTGGAAGTTTGACGCCCGTATCAGGATGTCATCTAAATAAGGGGCTACTGCTATGCCCCGCGGCCTTAGGACCGCCAAAAGCGACCCTAGAACCTTTGTAAAGATTCTTGGGGCTGTAGCTAATCCAAAGGGAAGAGCTACAACTGGTAATGCCTGTCTTGAAAGGCAAACCTGAGAAACCGATGATGATCTTTGTGTATCGGAATGTGAAGATAAGCATCCTTTAGAGCCACTGTAGTCATATATTGACCCTCCTGGATCAGTGGTAAGATGGTACGAATAGTTTCCATCTTGAACGATGGAACTTTGAGGAATTTGTTTAAGATCTTTAGATCCAAAATCGGTCTGAAGGTTCCCTCTTTTTTGGGAACCACAAACAGATTTGAGTAAAAACCCTGTTCCTGTTCCTCCTTTGGAACTGGATGGATCACTCCCATAACTAGGAGGTCTCGTACACAGTGTAAGAATGCCTCACTCTTTATCTGGTTTGCAGATAATTGTGAAAGGTGAAATCTCCCTTTTGGGGGGGAAGCTTTGAAGTCCAGAAGATATACCTGGGATATAATTTCCAACGCTCAGGGATCCTGAACATCTCTTGCCCACGCCTGGGCGAAGAGAGAAAGTCTGCCCCCTACTAGATCTGTTACCGGATAGGGGGGCGTTCCTTCATGCTGTCTTAGAGGCAGCAGCAGGCTTTTTGACCTGCTTACCTTTTTTCCAGGTCTGGTTTGGTCTCCAGACCGTCTTGGATTGAGCAAAAGTTCCCTCTTGTTTATTATTAGAGGAAGTTGATGCCGCACCTGCCTTGAAGTTTCGAAAGGCACGAAAATTAGACTGTTTGGCCCTAGATTTGAACCTGTCCTGAGGAAGGGCACAACCTTTTCCTCCCGTGATATCAGCAATAATCTCCTTCAAACCAGGCCCGAATAGGGTCTGCCCCTTGAAGGGAATGTTAAGTAGCTTAGATTTTAAAGTCACGTCAGCTGACCATGATTTAAGCCATAGCGCTCTGCGTGCCTGTATAGCAAAACCAGAATTCTTAGCCGTTAGTTTATTCAAATGAACAATGGCATCAGAAATAAAATAATTGGCTAGCTTAAGTGCTCTAAGTTTGCCAAGTATGTCATCCAATGGAGTCTCTACCTGTAAAGACTCTTCCAGAGACTCAAACCAGTACGCCGCAGCAGCAGTGACAGGGGCAATGCATGCAATGGGCTGTAGGATAAAACCTTATTGAATAAATATTTTCTTAAGGTAACCTTCTAATTTTTTATCCATTGGCTCTAAAAAAGCACAACTGTCCTCGACAGGGATAGTAGTACGCTTTGTTAGAGTAGAAACTGCTCCCTCCACCTTAGGGACTGTCTGCCATAAGTCCCGTGTGGTGGCGTCTATTGGAAAACATTTTTCTAAAAATAGGAGGGGAAGAGAACGGCACACCTGGTCTATCCCATTCCTTATTAATAATTTCTGTAAACCTTTTAGGTATTGGAAAAACATCAGTACACACCGGCACTGCAAAGCATTTATCCAGTCTACAAAATTTCTCTGGCACTGCAATGGTATCACAGTCATTCAGAGCAGCTAAAACCTCCCTAAGTAACACGCGGAGGTGTTCAAGCTTAAATTTAAATGTAGAAATATTAGAATCAGGTATCTTTCCTGAGTCATTAACATCACCCACTGACTGAAGCTCTCCTTCCTCAGCTTCTGCATATTGTGAGGCAGTATCAGACATGGTTCTTAAAGCGTCAGTATGCTCTGCATTTTGTCAGAATTTGAAAAACAGTGAAAAAATGCAGTAAATCAAACGAAATTTTTACAGTGGAAAGCCTCAGTAAAACTGTTTCTAGTCAAAATTTAAGCCAGCCATGTGGAAAAAAACTAGGCCCCAATACAGTTTTATCACCAATGCATATATAAAAACGATTAAACATGCCAGCAAACGTTTATATTGCAATATCATAAGGGTATTACCCCTGGGAGTAAGCATGATACCAGTCATTATTAAATCACTGTATTCAGGCTTAACTTACATTAATCCGGTATCAGCAGCATTTTCTAGTGTTTTCCATCTCTAGAAAAAATTATAACTGCACATACCTGATAGCAGAATAAACTGCACGCCATTCTCTCGCTGAAGTTACCTCATCTGTGTAATCCCCTCAGACATATGTGAGAATAGCAATGGATCTTAGTTACAACCTGCTAAGATCATAGAAACCTCAGGCAGATTTTTCTTCTATTTACTGCCTGAGATAAAATAGCACAACTCCGGTACTATTTAAAAATAACAAACTTTTGATTGAAGAAAATAAACTAACTATATTTAACCACTCTCTCCTACAACATCCTAGCTTGTTGAGAGTTGCAAGAGAATGACTGGCTATGACAGTTAGGGGAGGAGCTATATTACAGCTCTGCTGTGGGTGTCCTCTTGCAACTTCCTGTTGGGAATGAGAATATCCCACAAGTAATGGATGATCCGTGGACTGGATACACCTTACAAGAGAAATACCTATTACTCTAATAGAAAAATACACGTATATGCAAATAGAGGCAAATGTAAGATACTATACACTCAAAACAGAGTAATTTGATTTTTTATTGTCTGCAATATGTAATTGCAACTCCTACTCCCTGCTTACATTACTCTCCCCAATGAAGTTACCCTTTCCTGTGAGCTATATTACTTTCTATGGGAGACATCTCACAACTCAAATCAATAGCCTTTTTTAATAGAATTCCCTGAGGGTATCCTCTGGGAGTGTTGCTGTGAAAAACTACAAGTTTTTAGAATCTGGAACAAGATTTACTATTTAGTTTGTTAATACATTTTAGCTATAGGCCAGGATAAATTTTAGCCCTGCAAGAATCAACAGCACCAATTGATATTTAGTAACATCAAAAAAGTTGAACCAATCTTAGCCAGTGGAGTTTTTAGAATAGGGAACTAGATTTACAGTAAGTTTGTTAATACATTTTAACTACAGGCCAGAATAAATTGTATCCCTGCAAGGATGAACAGCACTAACTGATACTTAGTAAAATAAAAAAAACTCTTGAACCTATTAATTTACAGAATATCCATGTCTGTAGCGGCTGGCATTCCAATATAAACTACCAAATTCTAGATTGTTTGCAGGCTATTTATACAGAACTGTTATGATGTTTTTTTTAAATAAACAGTTGAACTGATTTTACATAGTGATTTCAATATTAGTAACATAGTCCTCCTCTGCCCTAGCCCCCAATCTGTAATTTATCTTAGAGGACCACTAAAACAGTACAATAGCATAATCAATAAATGCATAATAAAAAGACAATGAAAAAGCACTGAGCTTGAATTTGAATATTGTTAGCTTTTTTTACCTCCCACTACACCATCAGACAATCACAAAAAACATAATTTATACTTACCTGATAAATGTATTTCCGGATATGGTGAGTCCACAGAATCATCAATTACTAGTGGGAATATCACTCCTGGCCAGCAGGAGGAGGCAAAGAGCACCACAGCAAAGCTGCTATATATGTCACTTCCCTTACCCATAATCCCCAGTTATTCGGCCGAAGGAAAATGGAAAAAGAAGATAACACAAAGGAGTAGCGGTGTCTGAAGTTCTTTTTTAAAAAATAACTGTCTTAAATAAAGGGAGGGCCGTGGACTCACCATATCCGGAAAGTAATAAATTTATCAGATAAGTATATATTATGTTTTCTTTCCTAAGATATGGTGAGTCCACGGAATCATCAATTACTAGTGGGAACCAATACCCAAACTAGAGGACACAGATGATAAAGGAGGGACAAGACAGGTAACCTAAACAGAAGGCACCACTATTTGAAGAACCTTTCTCCCAAAAGAAGCCTCAGCCGAGGCAAAATAATCAAATTTATAGGATTTGGAAAAAGAATGCAAAGAGAACCAAGTAGCAGCCTTGCAAAACTGTTCCACAGAATCCTCATTTATGAAGGCCCAGGAAGAAAAAACAGTCCTCGTGAAATGAGTTGTGATCCTCTCAGGAGTTTGCTGTCCAGCAGGCTTATAGGCCAAACAAATAACACTCTTCAACCTAAAGGAAAGAAAAGTAGTTGTAGCTTTCTGACCCTTGTGTTTCCCAGAAAAACAAAACAAAGCAGAAGATTGACGAAAGTCCTTATTCGTTTGCAGATAGATATCAGCGCACACACAACATCTAGGTTGTTCAGCAAACTCTCCTTATAAAAAAAATGGTTAGGAAAAAGAAGGAACAAAAATGTCTTGATTAATATTCCTGACCAAATCAACTTTAGGCAGGAAACCAAACTTACAACGCAGGACCACCTTATCAGAATGAAAGAAAAAATAAGGGGATTAAAACTGCAGTGCTGAGAGTTTCAAAAACTCTCAGAACAGAAGAAATAACAACAAGAAACAAAACCTTCCAAGATAATATCTTAATATCTAAGGAATGCATAAGCTCAAACAAAGCCTGCTGCAAAACCTTAAAAAACAAGGTTAAGACTCCAGGGAGAAGAAACAGGTTTAAACACAGAACTGATCCTGACCAAGGCCTGAGAAAAAGATTGCACATCTTGCACATCCACCAGATGCTTATGCAACAAAATAGACAATAGAGGAATCTGACCATTCAGAGAACTAGCAGACAAACCCTTCTCCAGACCTTCCTGGAGAAAGGACAAAAGCCTAGGAATCCTGACTCTACTCCAAGAACAGCCTCTGGATTCACACCAATACAGATATTTACTCCATATCTTATGGTAAATCCTTCTAGTCACAGGCTAACGAGCCTGGATCAAGGTCTCAATGACCGACTCTGAGAACCCATGCTTAGACAAAATCAAGTGTTCAATCTCCAAGCAGTCAGCTTCAGAAAAGTGAGACTTGGATGAAGGAAGGTACCCTGAAATAGAAGATCCTTCTACAGAGGTAGTCTCCAAGGTGGAAAAGATGACATTTCCACTAGGTCTGCATCCCAGAACCTGTGAGGCCACGCCAGAACTAAGAGAATCACCGACAGGTATGCTAGACTGAAAATCCAAGGGACCACCAGAGTATCTATCAGGATCCCTTGACCTTGAACGTACCTCGGAAGCTTGGCATTCTGTCAAGATGCCATGGAAACTAGCTCCAGGAACCCCCATTTCAGGGGGCAAAATTTGAAAACACTTCTGGATGGAGTTCCCACTCCCAAGGAAGTAAAGCCTGTCGGCTCAGAAAATCTGCTTCCCAATTGTCCACTCCTGGGATGTGGATCACAGCTGAGAGACAGCAGTTGTGGGTCTCTACCCACTGAATAATTCAGGCCACCTCAGTCATGACCAAAGAACTCCGAGTTCCTCCCTGGTGGTTGATGTACACCACCAATAATATGTTGTCTGACTGGAACCTGACAAACCAGACTAAAGCTAACTGAGGCCAGGCCAATATAGCATTGAAGATCCCTCTCAGCTCTAGAATGTTAAATGGGAGATCTGACTCCTCCCAAGTCCATAGACCCTGAGCCATCAATGAGCCCCAGACTGCTTCTTAACCCAGCAGGCTAGCATACATGGTCACAATCACCCAGGAAGGTCTGCAGAAGCAAGTTCCCAGGGAAAGGTGATCCTGAGACAACCACCACGGAAAAGAGTCAGATCCCGATAGTCCCTGTTCTATAGTCTTAGCATGCAAATCCAAAAAGAACCAAACAAACGGGATGATGTCTATGGAATCTACCATCAGACCAAATACCTCCATACACTGAGCAATTGACAGCTGAGGAAAGGGCTGAAAGGCAAGGCAAGAGTCGAAAAAAATTTGACCTTCTGGCCTCTATCAAAAAAAATAACCTTTATAAATAAGGAATCTAATATGGACCCCGAGAACACTACTTTTGTAGCTAGAATCTGAGAACAACAAAAATTCTGGTGTTGACTGTCACTTTAAAGAATATAGCCCGGATCAAGCGCCTGATTCCTACATAAGATCTTCCCATGACCATGGTTTGGTGACATCACATTTGGACTACTGAAATGCACTTTATTATGGTCTCCCAGGAAAACGACTCCATAGCCTTCAGTTGGTACACAATGCTGCAGCAAGGTTGCTAACTGGCCAGTCATAATTTTGCCATATGACACCCATCCTCCAATCCCTGCACTGGCTGCCAATAAAATGGTGCATACTATTCAAGATAGGCCTGCTATCCTGCAAAACTCAGGATCAGGGACTAAGCTATTTAAAATAATTACTTCTGCCCTATGTCCCAACTTGCACTCCTTGGATCAGCACATGCCCAGGAACGTAATGTGCCAAGAATTCACCAAAAATGTGGTATGCAAGCTTTTAGCCCTGCCTCCCAATCTGAATGGAACACTGTCCCCAGCACAGTGAAAGAAACCACCTCCATAGACATTTTTAAGCAAAGACTTAAGACATACTTGTTTACACAAGCCCTTCAGGAAAAAACTAACATCCAACCCTTTATGTAAATGTATCTTGTGTAAAGCACTTTGAGTCCAACCTGGAGAAATGCAATATATAAGTTGTTGTTATTATTATTATTATTATTATTATTATTAAAGGTACAATCTAGCCAAAACTGAAATCCACATGAATGCATTTCAGTTTTGAATAGAAGCATTTTTATATTATATTTGTATTAGCAAAAATGCTTCTAATAGAAGCTATAGCTTTTTTCAAAAGCATATTTTAGTATGCACGTGCACCAGAATTTTAAACACAGCACTTGCTCAGAGAGCCTAACTAAAGTGCTTGTACCATCTGGTAATGACTCAATGGGCTCCATTTACAAAGGAGCAAGTGGAAAAGTTACTCAAGTTGAGAAGTTGTCCTCTATCCTTCACTACATACGGGCATTGAACGAACAGGATTCACTGCCCGACTGTATCATTACACGCTCAAGTGAGTGTGTAATGCTCGCCCCTTTTCTCGCGTGGCCAATCCCATTTGAGAAGGCATTGTCAATCATCAAGAGCAAGCTCTCTGTGATTTTCCTTTGCCACCTTAGAGGTGGTGTAGGGTATAAGAAGCAGTGGTCTAATGACCACTGCTTCTTACATTGCGGGAAGCAGGCTTGCATATGCAAATCTGCCCCGCAAGGGCTCTGGAGCAGCTTTCACTGTATAATACATGAAGCCCACTTTGTTAATTGCTGACATGATACAAGCCCACTGGTGCTTTGAGTAGCTGCAATATTTAAAATGCTGGTGCACTGAGAATATATATATATTCACACTAAAACAGTGATACCCTTTACTAGAAGCATTTTTGCCAGTATATGCATAATGCAAATATGTTTCTATTCAAAGATGTAGTTCATTTATGTGCATTTCTATTTTGACTGGAAATAAAAAGATTGTGCAAATTTAGATAATTGAAGTGAGTTGGAAAGTTGTTTAAATGTGTGTGCTCTATCGGAATTATAAAAGTTTAATTTTGATTTTAGTGTATCTTTGATTATGAGGGTGAGGGTACCCATTACAATGAACCAGAATGTTGTACGTACTTAGAAGTTGATCAGTTGCTGCTGACCATAGTGGGTTGAAAAATCTTCAACTTTACTTTTTTTAGTTAAGGGCATTTTTATGTTTGCTGTTTGAGTGATTAGGTATTAAGTTGTTATTTGGAATAGAGAGGCAATTGAATAGGGGGAGAGTTACTGATGGGGAGTCATATACAGACAGAGTTAGTGATGGACATTTACAAAGGGGATGGAATTGTGAAGAGGGGGTTTTACTTTAGAGGGTTGTATGTGATGGGAGATCATTCAATGGGTATATACAGTAGTTATGGAGTTTGTCATGTGGGAGTTAGATTAATAGAAAATATATAATGTGGGGATCATGTTGGAGGTTACCAAGTGAAAACCTACACAAGGGTTGTTCAGAGTTAAGGTGTTTACCAATGAGGGTTTTAACAATGGTGAGGAAATACCAAGTTGGGTAGTGAGCCGATTGGATGTGAGGTAAAAACATAACCTCAGGAAAAAAAGAAGAATGAGAAGGGGGATTAAGAAAATAAATACAACGGAAGGAATTAAAGCTATATGACACTATTGTACATGTATACAAATGTACCATTACACATAAAATAATGCACAGATTTAGAATTTTTAATAATGTTTATTTAAATTTACCATCTCTTTAAATCATTTTGATCAGACTTAACTGAAATGATTGACAAGCCCTCCTCTCCCATATTTGGTTGCATGAGAGCAGGGGCGTGGCTGATCACAGCAATGTTGGGCTGATAGGCTCCGGACTGTTAACCTAGTTAATCCAGACTTTGATAAATGTGCCCCATATGTTCTCTTACAGCATAGATGAGATTTGACCATAAATTGTATTCAGTCTTTAACATAGCAGGAAAGTTTTGGCAAGAGAGTTTAAAGGAGAAGAGAAATGTTTTCTGTAATCATAATGGAATAATGCTGGTTTTCTTAGAAAATTATAATTAAAAACAAAAACTAATTACGATGCTGTATGATTCCCTATGTGTAATCATTAACAGGATTCACAGCACAACAAATAATTTGTTTATAAGGGGGGAAACATTAACAATATTTTTATAATACAGAAATGTTATCATATGTTTTCTATAGAGATAATTGGTCCTCAGATTTCTAATAATGTCTACAACATACTTTTGCAAATGTATTACATTGTATTTGTAACACTCTACTGCATTCATTATAAAAAATAAACTGTGTCACAGCATCGCTATGTTAACATCAGTGATAAATGATTTTAGTATCTGACCTATAACATCAGTCCTATACACTGTAATACATTATCCTCCTCTTAATAAACTTTCATTATTCAGATAGGGCATGTCAATTTAAACAACTTTCTAATTCACTTTTATCATCAAATTTTGCTTTGTTCTCTTGTTATTCTCAGTTGAAGGTTAATATTAGGTAGGCTCATATGCTAATTTCTAAGCCCTTGAAGGCTACCTCTAAGTTGAATGCATTTGACAGTTTTTCACAGCAAGAGGGCGTTAGTTCATGTGTTTCATATAGATAACATTGTGCTCATGCACGTGAAGTTATTTAAGAGTCAGCAGTAATTGCCTGAAATGCAAGTCTGTCAAAAGATCAGAGATAAGGAGGCAGTCAGTAGAAGCTTAGTAACAAAGAAATTACAGAGGCAAAAAAGTATATTTCTATAACAGTGTTGTTATGCAAAACTGGAAAATGGTAAAATAAAGGGATTATCTATCTTTTTAAACAATAACATTTTTGTTTTTTACTATCCCTTTAACAAAAGTGACAGAATTGATCTATTTATCTCATATATTATATAAAGGAACTAAGAAGAATATAAACAATGCTGTATATGCCTTCAAATAGGTTAAATTATTCAGTTCATTTGACAGTTCTATTAAGTCTACACTTAAAGCACAATTTTCTTATTTTAAACTTGTCTTTATACTAAAACATTTAATGGAACAAGGATACAATCAACATTGCTTTATAGCTCAAAATTGTTACTTAATAGTACTTTAACTACTGTACTGTAACTACTATAATGTGTGTAGTCATGTATAAACTCTGACAACTAACACAATACAGTACTTAATTAAAACTGACCCACAGATAACAGAACCATAATAGGAATTACTCCTGTTATGAAGAAAAAGAAGTATCTGCAAAGCTCAATATAGGATTTCAACTTACTTTAGAAGCATATTTGCTTCTATCAGCACTAAAGAGATAACCCTTAACATACATTTCACCTACTGCCTATAGAGCACTCACCATCAAGTATCAGGACTACAAATCGAGAAAACTGGGGGAAATTTACAGAATAAATAGGATAGTATAAAAGGTAAAGTTACCAGTCCGTGTATAAAAGTAGATAAATTAACACATTGTATACTTTGAAATTGACATTGTTACTTTAATTCAAGATGTAATTTGTGATTGGTGTATTGCTTTGTATGGGAGGAGCTATTTTTGGCTATATAATGTTGCTAAGTAAGTTGCTAATTAAGGTTAATTGAGAAAGTGCAGTATGTAATATAAGAAACATGTTTGACCTGATGGTTTTTATGGAGAGTGTATTTTCATGTGGATTTTGCCATTAAAGTGTGATTGTCTAAAGCCAGGTGCTTTTTGGATATTGTACTAGTATAAAAGGTATACTAGACACCAAAACCCCAATTCCTCGCCAGCTCTTCTATTTCCTTGCTGAAATTCTATAAAATCATTCTAAGGGGCGTATACTGCATTTTCATATAAGAAGGCATACATTACAAAAGTGCACTAAGAAAATTGTAATTTCAAAATCATCCAAAACTAATAAATGTGCCTAAAAAATCGTCCACAAAATTTTTTATTTGATCAAAAATTTAAAGTTTGTATTAAATTTACACAGGGATACATCATATTAAATATGCACAGCATCAATTGTAATTTAAGCACACTGGACATGCAAAAAACACAAAGAAATTTGTACATATAAGTACAAAAACAAAGCATAATAGTTGTCTTTTCATAAAATGGGCTGAACAGCATAATTCCTTTAACATTTTAACTTTACAGATCTCACTGTTTTTTCTTGCAAATTAAAAGATGGCACTCTTATCAAAATTCTCAAAGACAAATTACTCTGAAAGAAAAATTGTGTATGAAAATAACAGTGATTTTAAGGTATAGTGCACTGAAAACTGAGTATTTTTTGTATTAGGTTTGATATTAAAGTTTAAATAAACACTGGGTTCTGCAAAAAAAAAGTGTCTTGGCCAACTAGAAAAGTGTGTACATCATAGCACTCATCCCTATCCTTACCACTGTAAGAGTAAGCAAAAATGTTTCTGTTTAGGAAACAAACGCCTAGATTACGAGTTCTAAGTTAGCCTTAAAAAACAGCGTTAAGGGGTCCTAACGCTGCTTTTTATCTAACGCTGGTATTACGAGTCAAGCAGGAAAGGGTCTACCGCTCACTTTCTTTCCGCAACTCGAGGCTACCGCAAATCCCCTTACATCAATTGCGTATCCTATCTTTTCTATGGGATTTACCTTACGCTGGTATTACGAGTCTTGGAAGAAGTGAGCGGTAGAGCCTCTACCAACAAGACTCCAACCGCAAAAAAAAGTCAGTAGTTAAGAGCTTTTTAACCCCTAATCTTCCGACCGGACCGGACATCGCAGCCACATACATTATCCCTATGAACCCCTAATCTGCTGCCCCTAACTTCGCCGACACCTATATTATATTTAATAACCCCTAATCTGCCCCCCCAACGTCGCCGCCATCTACCTACACTTATTAACCCCTAATCTGCCGACCGGACATCGCCGCCACTATAATAAATGTATTAACCCCTAAACCGCCGCACTCCCGCCTCGCAAACAGTATAATAAATTTTATTAACCCCTAATCTGCCCTCCCTAACATCGCCGCCACCTACCTTCAATTATTAACCCCTAATCTCTCGACCCCAATGTTGCCGCTACTATAATAAAGTTATTACTCCCTAAACCTAAGTCTAACCCTAACACCCCCCCTAAGTTAAATATAGTTTAAATTAAACTAAATAAATTTACTATAATGAATTCCTATTTAAAACTAAATACTTACCTATAAAATAAACCCTAATATAGCTACAATATAACTAATAGTTACATTGTAGCTATTTTAGGATTTATATTTATTTTACAGGCAACTTTGTATTTATTTTAACTAGGTACAATAGCTATTAAATAGTTAATAACTATTTAATAGCTACCTAGTTAAAATAATTACAAAAATTACCTGTAAAATAAATCCTAACCTAAGTTACAAATACACCTAACACTACACTATCAATAAATTAATTAAATAAATTACCTACAATTATTTAAACTAAAATACAATTAAATAGACTAAACTATAATACAAAAAAAACCCACTAAATTACAGAAAATAAAAAAAATATTACAAAAAGTTTAAACTAATTACACCTAATCTAAGCCCCCTAATAAAATAAAAAAGCCCCCCAAAATAATAAAATGCCCTACCCTATCCTAAATTACAAAGTAATCAGCTCTTTTACCAGCCCTTAAAAGGGCTTTTTGCAGGGCATTGCCCCAAAGTAATCAGCTCTTTTACCTGTAATAGAATGCAAGGTCAATCCGATTGGCTGATTGGATCAGCCAATCGGATTGAACTTCAATCTGATTGGCTGATTGAATCAGCCAATCAGATTTTTCCTACCTTAATTCCGATTGGCTGATAGAATCCTATCAGCCAATCGGAATTCAAGGGATACCATCTTGGATGACGTCATTTAAAGGAACCGTCATTTGTTGTTCAGTCATCGGCCAGGATGGATGTTCCGCATCGGAGGTCTTCAGGATGCTGCCGCTCCGCTCCGGATGGATGAAGATAGAAGATGCCACTTGGATGAACACTTCAATCGGATGGAAGACCTCTTCTGCCCCGCTTGGATGAAGACTTCAACCGGATGGATGACCTCTTCTGCCCCGCTTGGATGAAAAATTTGGTTCGGCTGAGTGAAGTCGACTCAAGGTAGGGAGATCTTCAGGGGGTTAGTGTTAGTTTTTTTAAGGGGGGTTTGGGTGGGTTTTAGAGTAGGGGTATGTGGGTGGTGGGTTGTAATGTTGGGGGGGTATTGTATTTTTATTTACAGGTAAAAGAGCTGATTACTTTGTAATTTAGGATAGGGTAGGGCATTTTATTATTTTGGGGGGCTTTTTTATTTTATTAGGGGGCTTAGATTAGGTGTAATTAGTTTAAACTTCTTGTAATATTTTTTTATTTTCTGTAATTTAGTGTTTGTTTGTTTTTGTATTATAGTTTAGTTTATTTAATTGTATTTTAGTTTAGATAATTGTAGGTAATTTATTTAATTAATTTATTGATAGTGTAGTGTTAGGTGTATTTGTAACTTAGGTTAGGATTTATTTTACAGGTAATTTTGTAATTATTTTAACTAGGTAGCTATTTTTATTTAATAGCTATTGTACCTAGTTAAAATAAATACAAAGTTGCCTGTAAAATAAATATAAATCCTAAAATAACTACAATGTAACTATTAGTTATATTGTAGCTATATTAGGGTTTATTTTATAGGTAAGTATTTAGTTTTAAATAGGAATAATTGTTTTCATTATAGTAAATTTATTTCGAGTAATTTAAATTATTTTTAACTTTGGGGGTTGTTAGGATTAGGGTTAGACTTAGGTTTAGGGGTTAATAAATTTATTATAGTAGCAGCGTCGTTGGGGTCGGGAGATTAGAGGTTAATAACTGAAGTTAGGTGGCGGCGATGTTAGGGAGGGCAAATTAGTGGTTAATAAAATGTATTATAGTGTTTGCGAGGTGGGAGTGTGGCGGTTTAGGGGTTAATACATTTATCATAGTGGTGGCGATGTCCGGTTGGCAGATTAGGGGTTAATAATTGTAGGTAGGTGGCGGCGACGTTGGGGGGCAGATTAGGTGTTAATAAATATAATATAGGTGTCGGCGATGTTAGGGGCAGCAGATTAGGGGTTCATAGCTATAATGTAGGTTGCGGTGGTGTCCGGAGCGGCAGATTAAGGGTTAATAGTATCATGCAGGTGTCAGCGATAGCGGGGGCAGAAGATTAGGGCTTAATAAGTGTAAGGTTAGGTGTGTTTAGACTCGGGGTTCATGTTAGGGTGTTAGGTGTAGACTAATATAGGTGTCGGCGATGTTAGGGGCAGCAGATTAGGGGTTCATAGCTATAATGTAGGTTGCGGTGGTGTCCGGAGTGGCAGATTAAGGGTTAATAGTATCATGCAGGTGTCAGCGATAGCGGGGGCAGAAGATTAGGGCTTAATAAGCGTAAGGTTAGGTGTGTTTAGACTCGGGGTTCATGTTAGGGTGTTAGGTGTAGACTTAGAGAGTGTTTCCCCATAGGAAACAATGGGGCTGCGTTAGGAGCTGAACGCTGCTTTTTTGCAGGTGTTAGGTTTTTTTTCAGCCAGCTCAGCCCCATTGTTTCCTATGGGGAAATTGTGCACGAGCACGTTTAGCCAACTTACCGCTACCATAAGCAACGCTGGTATTGAGAGTTGAAGGGAAGCTAAATTTGGCTCAACGCTCCCTTTTCTGAAACTAACGCAGCCATTCAGACATCTCGTAATACCAGCGTTGGCTTAAGGGTGCGCTGGAAAAAAAAGCAGCATTAGCACTGTGGGTCTTTACCGACAAAACTGGTAATCTAGGTCGAAAGGATATCAACTGGGACAAAAATGAATCCCTTTAAATATGGGAGTACATTACAATAAAATCAAAACTTTATTAGTTATAATTAAAAATGAGAAACACACAAATAAATAAAATCAGTGTGAAAACAAAGAGATTAGCACTAAATTGTTTAAGTGCTGTACTGTGTATTTCTTGAAATGGGCAAGATATTGGTAATACACTTCTGCATATACAGTATATTTATCTCTTGGTAAATGATTTTATGCAAAAGAAGCAAATTAACCTAAATTTATGAATGAAAGAGGGTTTACTGGATAGACTGACAATATGGTGCTTTACCTAAGAGATAATCCCTCTTCGAATGTGTACATTATTCCTGATAGTAGATAATTTAGGGTATAATTATAAGCATGTCACATATAGTCAGTCACCAGAGTATTGATAATTACGCTCTATATTCAAACCATGTAGTTGCTTAGTGAATGTAGCAGAGTGCTGCTAGTAACAATTGGAAATATAGTATTCAGTAATTGTTATCGTTATGTATCCACTTATTATGTATACTATGGAATGAATACATTTATTATGAGCTATATCTATTATGCAGGTTTGTGATTTTAGTAAAATTATCCAAATAGTAAATACAGAGGACAATAAATTATGATCTCTCTGCTGATAATAGTTCTGTAAGCAATAGAGTGTCTATGTTTGTACAATAGCGTGTGTGTGTGTGAATATTAGATCAGAGATTGACCTATCAAGTTACACGTTAACCGTTACACGCACGTGATAGTTTGTAAATTTGATCAGTCAATATAATTTCTTCTGTTTCACAGTGCACATTCTAAGTGGCTTTATTAACCAGCACGCCAGTAGAGCAATTAGATTATGTTATTAAAGCAAAGACTGATCGAATACCCACTTTAGATATCAGGATGCTTATTAGCCCACTGCAAGGTATAATACTTGTGCTATCTAAATTGTTTCCATGATTAAAAAAAATGGGTTCCCAAATCCTCTGGCTAGCTCCCTGGGTTCTACCTGTATACTGTGTCTTCCATTGCAAACGTTTACATAGCAGAAAGGGCTCTCATTATTTCTATAGGAGACTTCTCGCTACTTGCAGGGATAGCCCCTTTTTTATAGAATGTCATGTATCGGGATTACCCTACTACTTGCTGGTGGCTATGGGCAATTTGTGAGCGATGTGTTATATTTTCACACAGTATGCATTAAAAATGATTCCTTGCTTGTACTACAAATTAGACATGTGCATTCAGAGGTTTCATTAACCTCTAAATGCGGAAGAAGGCGGCTCTTTGTGCAGCTTGGCTATTCTCATTGCTGCATTTATTCTTGTGCAACAGCAACGCACTAAAATCTGATTTTGAACCTATCTACTACAAATGTATGATGTTTCTCTTTGTTTCTCCAGCCCACTACTAAGGAATTTATCTTTATTGGAGTTTCTCAATGATCATTGGATTGTTAATAATGTTTGTAAAATACAAAACATCAGATAACAACTGCGACAATTGATTTTATTATAACTTTATGACCATGGCTAGCCTTGTTATCTGCAGACTAAATCCCAGATTGGCTCCAAATACGTTAAATGGTGGGTGGGATTTGGCTATTTAAAACTAATTGCAGTAAAAGGATGTTCATTTATTTTAAAAATGCTAATATGTTATTCTATAGCAGCACACATGAAATGACTTCTAATTACTTTTATTCCAATGATCCATTTTACCTGCTGGAGTGTATTCAATTGTTAACAAATACCTTTTTTTACTTTATTTTGGTATATGAAAATAACTGACTTTGACTGTGATATCACTACCTAAACTGAAAGTTTCTAAAATTAAGTATAGGTTAATGAAAAGCTGTGTAAACAAAACTAAAAAAATAAATTACACCTCCAGTAAGAGGTAGGAAAGATAAATAATAAAATGTTAATTTATAGGTATTGGGATTTAGATTACAGAAAGATATAATCTAAATAAGCATGTGTACAGGAAGTGATAAAATATAAATATCTGATTTCACTACAAGCTTTAGATGGGTTATAGTTCTAAAGAACAAAAAAACTATTTCACATGCAACAATAAACACAAAGGAACATTTTTCCATACATGTTATACTCTGCAGCTGGTTAAACAAGTAATTGGAAACACATTAAGGGAAAAATTATTTTACTTTACACTATCCCTTTAAGGCTTCATTGTGTTATGGGGTTTATACTTTCTAAAGATTTTTTTTTTTAACATTTAAACATTAAACTTTGCATCAAACTTGTGTTAAAATTATGTAATAAACAAATCTCTTGATTATTAAGAATCAATTAGCTTGTGTGTACGTTTTACCTTGTACTTCTACTTATGACTAATAGTTCACTGTGTGATGAGGTTTTCTTGGACTTGGCTTTAGAAAACTTATTTTGCATCAACCGAAGAGTGACCATAAATTATACTGTTTTTCCATCTTATTTATATAGTTCAATGTAAAATCAGCACAAAAATATATCTGAGAAATAAAATGGAAATGTGTCTGTATACAACAAAATACAGTTTTCTTTTCTCAGTAACAACAATCAACACATTTTGTTTATCAACATTTACAGATGTACAAAGATGATGAAATTATTCCCCAATTGAATGCTAAAAGGAAATAAAATCAATAGTATACCTTCTGGGGTAACTATGCTGTTTTACTAATGTGTGTAATTCAAAATTGCGCATAACTATTTTATGAAGTGTTTTGTTGCTCTCACGGAAACCTAATATAATGCCATAAGCGGAAGAATGAACTGCACAGAAGAATAATTAATTGCTTGAAGGTTTCAACTAAAAATCAATTTGTATTTGGTTCACTTCTTCACTACAAAGGTAAACTTCATGAGAAATGTAACTAGAGTTTGCCTTGATATGTTTTTCTTCTTGTCAGATAAATGGACTATTTGTATTCTTTGGTACTTGCAAAAAAAAAAAAGAAATAAAAAAAGAATAAACTGTGGTTTATATGTTCATAAATTGGTAATACAGTTAAAATAGGTTTAGAGTTTTTAGTAATCAATGGACAGAGAATGTATTATGTTCTTTAATATGAAATACTTAAACATATTAATACATTTTAATATATAAATATTCCTCAGTATATAACAGAAACACATTTTAATATTAAGCGTAAACTGTAACTTAAAAGGACAGTGTACTGTAAGATCTACTCCCCTTTAATTGTTTCCCAATTATTAATGTTACCTGCTAGATTGTATTAAAGGGACTGTCTACTTGTTTTTGTATTGCTTAAAAATATAGATAACACCTTTAATACCCATTTTGCAGCTTTGCATAAACAACATTGTTATATTAATAAACTTTATAACCTGCAGGCCGCCACATATCTCATTACTTTTTATTAGCTTTTTAAATCTTGCACGACAGCAAGACAGTGCTAGTTTACATGTGCCATACACATAACATTGTGCTCACTCCTGTGGAAATTGATAAAAATTATACAAGAATCAGCCCTAATTGGCTAAAATGCAAGATTGCAAAAAAATCACTAAGATAAGGGGCAGTCTGCACAGGTTTAAAAACAAGGTAATTATAGAGCTAAAAAGTATATTATTATAACACTGTTGGTTATGCAAATCTGGAGAATGGGTAATATAGGGATTATCTATCTTTTTAAACTATAACAATTTTAAGTAAACTGTAATTTTAAATTGTTTACAAATAACTCTACTACTTTTATTTTGTTTTTCCTGTTGAAACCTACAACTACTGTGTAAACAAGAGGCATCAGAAGAAATTAACATCCCAGTGCAAGAGAGCATACAGTATCTTTTAAAGCCTGTTTTTGCACCAGTTCTAAATACAATTAACTCCTAAATACTGTTTGCCTGAGAACACTGACTGTTCCATTAATACAATATTGATATTCTGATGCACCTAAAGTCATTGGGGCCAAATTATCAAATTATCAAGCTCCATAACTTGTCCGCCTGCTCTGAGGCTGCGGACATCAATCCGCCTGATCCTATTCGATCGAGCTGATTGATACCCCCTGCTAGCGGCCGCAAATATGCAGGGGGCGGCATACGCTGGCAGCATTTATCGATGATACAATGTCCACTCGCACTTTAATAAATTTGCCCCATTGAATGTGTTAGAGCATTTGTTAAATGCTATTAATTATACCTGGGATATCTGTTTCCTACATCTAATGATGTTAGAGCAATGATTCAGAATATTATTAATTATTTTTAACCCCTTAATTAAAGTCGTTTTATATATTCAGAATGATTTCAAGCAATTAAAATCTGCATTAAAAAAAGATCTGTATAAAAATGTTTTATAAGGGGGGGCGGGGCTAACCGCCGAGGGAGATGGCCGCACTTCTACAGAGCTCCCGACCCTAAGCCTGCTAAAGGGACATATCTGTCTACTTGGACACATAGATTTCAGTTCCAGTCATATGGGATAATCCAAGAACAAGTTTGAGGGCATATGCATGCTTTTTGTTTTTATGTGTGACCGGTACAGAGGAAAGGGTACGCAGCGGACAAGACATCAGATAAATTGAAGATGGCGGATCACTATAGTGAAGCGGCAGTAACAGAATTCTAACTCTGAGTGAGTGGGCAACTGAAGCGATTGTGCTACCTGCAGAGAGCTGACCTATAGCTCTCTACATTTTTCCCAGAATATGGGGGACCTTCTCTTATGCCAGGTACAGGCTTTATTTGCAGAATATGACCGGCAAATGCACAGCCGATTCGATCGATTGATGGCCCTGGCGGGAAAGGGCTGCTCTCTGCGGCATGCCGACCTGCAGCCGTCCCAGTGTAATGAGGATCCGCTCATTCAACATGTGAGGCTAGCAGGTGTGAGCTCATCAACAACTGAATCCGGGGACACTGCATCAGCTGTTGAGACAGACGCAACTCAGGACGACCCTTCTCAGAGAGAGCTGCTACGCTTCCACGCTGCCCAGGATCATGGGACTGGAGCGGCAGGAGGGATAGCACTGTCGCAGGTTGGTGTTTATATAGACATAGAGAACTCTGTACTCATTCAGGCCGTCATTTTGACACTTACTGGAGACAATTCTGGCGTGAGATCATACTGGCTAATACAACAGGAGGTCCTGAGAGGAAGGACGGCTCCTGCTGCAATTTTTCTACCGACCAAGCTGGGACTATACAGATTCTTCAGAGCCGGTATCGGCTAGATTTATTCTCCTTCCTGGGGGGCTATGGACTAGGTATACTCTTCATAGCATGACTGGCACTAAACATCCACAGTTTGTAATTAGTGGTATCCGTTTGCATATGATTATAAGAGACATGCCAATATGCACTTTTGCTTATTATATGCCCCCATACATATGTTAAATTAAACACTGTCACAAGCATAGATCAAGGTTGTTTAATTATGGAATTACATATCTAGAGCAATGTAATGCTGTAAGCTACAGATATTTCTTGGTGTGTTATGTATCTCTATTTCCTAGCTTGGGGTGAGTTTTTTGGGACTAATTTAAATATAGCATATGTACATACCGATGTGATATGTCCTGTAGCTTGCCTTACATACTGTACAGTCCACTATGCTAGCCTTATTGTTATTATCCCACACTGTGTATCATAACGATATGTTGACCTGCCTAAAGCTACATAACTAGTATTTGCTGTGCTGGGACCAAGTTTGAGCGATGAGCAGTAAGTGGTTAGACTCTAGGGCTGGGTAATGTAGTGAGGTGAGATTCAGATATATACTAGTGCTCCATTTACCTCAATGCACCCTGTTATTCCACACTGCATAGTATATTTACCTATTCCTTATTTGTTCTGCACATGGGCTTAGTTGTACAAATGACTTTAGTTGTACAGATAGTTTCTTATCTTTCCTGTAAGGGTCTCAAGTGATAGATCTGTGTGGCGGTGTGTATGGCACCTCCAGTGTGCTCCTTCGTGTGCTCAGGGGGGGCCTATGTCACTGTTATCAATGTTGCCTACAGCAAACTATTATATTTTAAGAAGCTCTATTTAACTGTCTGTATTCTAGATCAGAAGTAGTGAACTAGAGACCAGCAGATCTAACCTACTTGCAACCGACATGATTTGCATGATCTTGCCTATTAGTGCGTTTGTATCATTATCCAACCTATCCAAGATAATACTGTATGAAGGCTGTAAAAGCCGTTATGTATGTGCAACATGTGCTTAAGCTAGTTCACTGCTAATTATTTACCGAGCATATTTGAATATTTATCTACGCTAGTTACCTGCTCCTCCAAAAATCTAAGTGTATATGTCTTTGTATGTTGATCCCTTAAAGTGTCATTATATACTAAGCCCTAACTTTTATAGCTCTTAAGGGGTTACTCTATGTCCGTGCTATTTAGAAGCAACTATTTAGCTAATGTAATACAAAAATGTGAGCAAATGTTTTGGAAATGTTGTTTGAGACTATAACTGGGAAAACGTGTATACAGAATCACATTAGCTGCTCTTGATATCCGAATAGATACCTACTGTTCCCAGTACCCTTGAGGCTTATATTAGGGATCACTTGTTAATTATCTGTTTTAAATCCGCCCCCCCCCCCTCTATCCCTCTTCCCCTCTTCTCCTTCCCTCCCCCTTCCCCCCTCCCCCAGCTCTTCTTTCCCCTCTTCTCCCCCCTATCCCTTTTCCTTTACCCCTCTCCCTCTCCCCCTCCCTCTCCCCTTCCCTCTCTCTCCCCCCTTTCCCTTCCCCCCCCCTTTTTTTTTCCCTCTTCCCCCCTCCTTTCCCCTCTCTCCCCCCGCTTTTTTTTTTTTCTCTCCTCTTCCTCCCCTCTCTCTCCCTCTTTCGCCTCTTCCTCTCTCTCCCTCCCCTCCCCCTACCCTATCCCCCTCTCCCTTCTCATTCCTCCCTCTTCCAAGTATGTGGTAAGGGATAAAAACCTTATCCTCCACATTCCCATTTGGCAGAGTTGTGTTGTCTCTGCCCTGCCCGTGGAGCCTTGTTTGAGTGTGTCCCGGTTTGATTATAAAAATGGCTCTTCGGGAATTTACTATGTTTAATACTCTGTGTTCAATACTTCTAGATACTTTTTCACTCTCATTTTAGTATAAGAGTTTTCTCACTTATGTACCTAATGCATGTGATAACACTACTGGTGCGTTGCAATGGGTTTAGGGATTGTATATTTCTCACCTGATTATAAGTCTTTTGAACCTACAGCTTTTAGACTCACATTCTTATTGACCTCCTGGTAGCTGTTTTAATGCGAATAGTTATACGCTGGCACCTATTAAGGTTCAAATTTAATTATGAAACAGTCCCTGTAGCTTATTTCCTTGAAGTAATGTAAGGTACTCGCGTATATATTGTTAATTTTCATTTTTTTCCTTTCATCTCCTTCAATTTTATTGTTAGTTTTCTGGACCTAACCATGGTCCCAGCGGCTATAGGAAGGAGGATATAAAGTGTAGGCCTCTTTCAGGCCTGAACTAACTAAAAGCCCTCTGAGTAGTACATTCTTCTTGATGAGGTCCAAAAGTGGCCTCGGCTACCATGGGGGGAAAAGGGGGTGCTTTGAGGTTTGCTCTGCCATTTTATGTATATCCCAACCTACGAGTCTTCTATGATTGTTATAATAAGAGATCTATACCCAAATTTGTTATTTAGAATTTGTTTATGTTCATGAAACCTATATTGTCATACTACATGCCATATGTTTGTCTGAGCAAACTGATTCTTGTCTGTTTTTGTTATTCCCTCAATAAAAAAAATATATTTAAAAAAAAAAAAAAAAAATGTTTTATAAGTATTTGCTACCAGGAATGAATTTCTTGTAAAGCCCCTCAAACAACATTACGTATAATTATCTTTACAGTGGAGATGAAAAGGAACTCCTGCACTGGCAGCAAGATGAGCACATCTAGTCAGCCAATCACAAGAGACAAATGTGTGCAGGCACCAATTAGCAGCAGCTCCCACTAGTGTAGGATATGTGCATGTTATTTTTCAACAAGGGATACCAAGAGAACAAAGCACATTTAAAAATAGAAGTGAATTTAAAAATGTCTTAAAATGATATGCTTTATCGGAATCATGCAAGTTTAATTTTGACTTTCCTATCCCTTTAATGTCTTTTAAAGTAGTGTTTCTGAACCTCGGTCCTCAAGTACCCCCAACAGGCCCAGTTTTCATTATACCTGATTGAGAGCATAGGTCAAATAATTATATGATGGGTGAGAGCAGGTTAGTATCCATGGTTATTGATCAGCTGATTATTTTACCTGTGCTCTATAATAGCTATAATTAAAACCTGGCCTGTTGGGTGACTTGAGGACTGCAGTTGAGAAACACTGCATTACAGCACTTTGTTGGTTTAATATAAATGTTAGTGTTATACTGATATCAACATATCAACATATCAACAGTTTTATTCTTTGATTCGACTGTTTAATATATTATCTACTACAATATGTTCACAACAATACTACAACAATTCCTAAACTAATTAACCTTTTATCTACCACAATCAACCACCACATAAGCCCTGAAAACCTGCTGCTGAAATAGCAAAATTCATGATTATCAAGACCTTCTCTTGAGACCCTCGGTGTAGCACTACCCTGAGTTTCTCCTCCTTTGAGACCCCCTGAAAACCTTGTATTTATTCCCACTGAAAGCAATATGCTCTCACTTACATGAATCCAGAACACAGTCACCACACTACAAACTAAGGGGCCCATTTATCAAGATCCGTATGGAGCTTGAAGGGCCGTGTTTCTGGCGAGCCTTCAGACTCGCCAGAAACACCAGTTGTGAAACAGCGGTCTAAAGATCGCTGCTCCATAACCTGTCCGTCTGCTCTGAGGAGGCAGACACAGATTGCGTGAAATCAACCCGATCCAATATGATCGGGTTGATTGACACCCCCTGCTATTGGCCGCAAATCTGCAGGGGGCGGTGTTTCACCAGCAGTTCACAAGAGCTGCTGGTGCAATGCTGAATGCAGAGAGCGTATTTCTCTCCGCATTCAGCGATGTCTGTCGGACATGATCTGCTGATTGGATCATGTCGGAAAGACATTTCCTAAATAGGCCCCTAAGAATTCACCACCCTAAATAACTCACCTCCAACTGTTTTTTGTTTTTACATTAAATCAATGTTGTAAATGTTGATTTGGTAAGACATTGACAAATCAGGGCTTAAAGTATATGAAACCTACATTTTTTTTTTTCACGATTCAGATAGAGCATGTCATTTTAAGCAGCTTTCTAATTTACTCCTATTATCAATTTTTCTTTGTTCTCTTGCTTTCCTTATTTAAAAAAAAAAAAGGAATTAAAGCTTAGGAGCCAACACATTTTTGGTTCAGTACCCTGATCAGATTCTTTGACAAGCCTACAGAAATATGCAATGAAATGTTTATAATAAAAATATGATATCAAAAGTCAATAGCATTAACGATTTAAAAAAAACAAACTAAAAAGCTTTTTAAGAGTACTGTCTATTGTATAGGCTAGAGTCTCTCAAATGGTGTTCTGCAAGAGTGTGAAATGTGTGTCACCCCATTTTTGAGGTAAATATATACAGGGAGTGCAGAATTATTTGCAAATTAGTATTTTGACCACATCATCCTCTTTATGCATGTTGTCTTACTCCAAGCTGTATAGGCTCGAAAGTCTACTACCAATTAAGCATATTAGGTGATGTGCATCTCTGTAATGAGAAGGGGTGTGGTCTAATGACATCAACACTGCCCATGAACTGAGAAAAGTCAAGCGTGCAGCTGCCAAGATGCCACTTGCCACCAGTTTGGCCATATTTCAGAGCTGCAACATCACTGGAGTGCCCAAAAGCACAAGGTGTGCAATACTCAGAGACATGGCCAAGGTAAGAAAGGCTGAAAGACGACCACCACTGAACAAGACACACAAGCTGAAACGTCAAGACTGGGCCAAGAAATATCTCAAGATTGATTTTTCTAAGGTTTTATGTACTGATGAAATGAGAGTGAGTCTTGATGGGCCAGATGGATGGGCCCGTGGCTGGATTGGTAAAGGGCAGAGAGCTCCAGTCCGACTCAGACGCCAGCAAGGTGGAGGTGGAGTACTGGTTTGGGCTGGTATCATCAAAGATGAGCTTGTGGGGCCTTTTTGGGTTGAGGATGGAGTCAAGCTCAGCTCCCAGTCCTACTGCCAGTTTCTGGAAGACACCTTCTTCAAGCAGTGGTACAGGAAGAAGTCTGCATCCTTCAAGAAAAACATGATTTTCATGCAGGACAATGCTCCATCACACGCGTCCAAGTACTCCACAGCGTGGCTGGCAAGAAAGGGTATAAAAGAAGAAAATCTAATGACATGGCCTCCTTGTTCACCTGATCTGAACCCCATTGAGAACCTGTGGTCCATCATCAAATGTGAGATTTACAAGGAGGGAAAACAGTACACCTCTCTGAACAGTGTCTGGGAGGCTGTGGTTGCTGTTGCACGCAATGTTGATGGTGAACAGATCAAAACACTGACAGAATCCATGGATGGCAGACTTTTGAGTGTCCTTGCAAAGAAAGGTGGCTATATTGGTCACTGATTTGTTTTTGTTTTGTTTTTGAATGTCAGAAATGTATATTTGTGAATGTTGAGATGTTATATTGGTTTCACTGGTAAAAATAAATAATTGAAATGGGTATATATTTGTTTTTTGTTAAGTTGCCTAATAATTATGCACAGTAATAGTCACCTGCACACACAGATATCCCCCTAAAATAGCTATAACTAAAAACAAACTAAAAACTACTTCCAAAACTATTCAGCTTTGATATTAATGAGTTTTTTGGGTTCATTGAGAACATGGTTGTTGTTCAATAATAAAATTAATCCTCAAAAATACAACTTGCCTAATAATTCTGCACTCCCTGTATTATCCTCCTAACTACAGAGCACTTTTGCAAATTTATGCAATTGTGTTTGTACAACAAAACAAAAAAAATTCCAGTACTATATATAAGCACCTTAAATTCATGGGGGACAATTTACCAAAGTGCGAGTGGACATGATACAATGTAGCGTATCATGTCTGCCGCACATCGATAAATGTCAATGTTTTTTGGGGGGGGCATGCGATAAATAACTTGTAATGACTGGTTATTGCTCACGGTAGCAATTAGTACTCAGATCAGAACTCTGGTTAATTTTCTAAGGCCTAGATTTAGAGTTTTGTCGGTAAGGACCCGCGTAGCTAACGCCGGCTTTTTTCTGGCCGCACCATAAAAATAACTCTGGTATTGAGAGTCCACATAAAGGCTGCGTTAGGCTCCAAAAAAGGAGCGTAGAGCATTTTTAACGCAGCTTCAACTCTCGATACCAGAGTTGCTTACGCAAGCGGCCAGCCTCAAAAACGTGCTCGTGCACGATTCCCCCATAGGAAACAATGGGGCTGTTTGAGCTGAAAAAAAACCTAACACCTGCAAAAAAGCCGCGTTCAGCTCCTAACGCAGCCCCATTGTTTGCGTAAACACTTCCTAGGTCTGCACCTAACACTCTAACATGTACCCCGAGTCTAAACACCCCTAACCTTACACTTATTAACCCTTAAATCTGCCGCCCCCGCTATCGCTGACCCCTGCATATTATTATTAACCCCTAATCTGCCGCTCCGTAAACCGCCGCTACTTACATTATCCTTATGTACCCCTAATCTGCTGCCCTAACATCGCCGACCCCTATATTATATTTATTAACCCCTAATCTGCCCCCAACAACGTCGCCTCCACCTGCCTACACTTACTAAACCCCTAATCTGCCGAGCGGACCTGAGCGCTACTATAATAAAGTTATTAACCCCTAATCCGCCTCACTAACCCTATAATAAATAGTATTAACCCCTAATCTGCCCTCCCTAACATCGCCGACACCTAACTTCAATTATTAATCCCTAATCTGCCGACCGGAGCTCACCGCTATTCTAATAAATGTATTAACCCCTAAAGCTAAGTCTAACCCTAACACTAACACCCCCCTAAGTTAAATATAATTTTAATCTAACGAAATTAATTAACTCTTATTAAATAAATTATTCCTATTTAAAGCTAAATACTTACCTGTAAAATAAATCCTAATATAGCTACAATACAAATTATAATTACATAGTAGCTATTTTAGGATTAATATTTATTTTACAGGCAACTTTGTAATTAATTTAACCAGGTACAATAGCTATTAAATAGTTAAGAACTATTTAATAGTTACCTAGTTAAAATAATTACAAAATTACCTGTAAAATAAATCCTAACCTAAGTTACAATTAAACCTAACACTATACTATCATTAAATTAATTAAATAAAATACCTACAATTACCTACAATTAAACCTAACACTACACTATCAATACATTAATTAAATACAATACCTACAAATAACTACAATGAAATAAACTAACTAAAGTACAAAAAATAAAAAAGAACTAAGTTACAAAAAATAAAAGAATATCTACAAACATAAGAAAAATATTACAACAATTTTAAACTAATTACACCTACTCTAAGCCCCATAATAAAACAACAAAGCCCCCCAAAATAAAAAATGCCCTACCCTATTCTAAATTACTAAAGTTAAAAGCTCTTTTACCTTACCAGCCCTGAACAGGGCCCTTTGCGGGGCATGCCCCAAGAAGTTCAGCTCTTTTGCCTGTAAAAAAAACATACAATACCCCCCCCCAACATTACAACCCACCACCCACATACCCCTAATCTAACCCAAACCCCCCTTAAATAAACCTAACACTAAGCCCCTGAAGATCTTCCTACCTTGTCTTCACCATACCAGGTTCACCGATCGGTCCTGAAGAGCTCCTCCGATGTCCTGATCCAAGCCCAAGCGGGGGGCTGAAGATGTCCATGATCCGGTAGAAGTCTTTATCCAAGCGGGGCAGAAGAGGTCTTCTATCCGATTGAAGTCTTCATCCAGGCGGCATCTTCTATCGACATCCATCTGGAGCGGAGCGGCAGCATCCTGAAGACCTCCGACGCGGAACATCCATCCTGGCCGACGACTGAACGACGAATGACGGTTCCTTTAAATGACGTCATCCAAGATGGCGTCCCTCGAATTCCGATTGGCTGATAGGATTCTATCAGCCAATCGGAATTAAGGTAGGAATATTCTGATTGGCTGATGGAATCAGCCAATCAGAATCAAGTTCAATCCGATTGGCTGATCCAATCAGCCAATCAGATTGAGCTCGCATTCTATTGGCTGTTCCGATCAGCCAATAGAATGCGAGCTAAATCTGATTGGCTGATTCCATCAGCCAATCAGAATATTCCTACCTTAATTCCGATTGGCTGATAGAATCCTATCAGCCAATCGGAATTCGAGGGATGCCATCTTGGATGACGTCATTTAAAGGAACCGTCATTCGTCGTTCAGTCGTCGGCCAGGATGGATGTTCCGCGTCGGAGGTCTTCAGGATGCTGCCGCTCCGCTCCAGATGGATGTCGATAGAAGATGCCGCCTGGATGAAGACTTCTACTGGATCATGGACATCTTCAGCCCCCCGCTTGGGCTTGGATCAGGACATCGGAGGAGCTCTTCTGGACCGATCGGTGAACCTGGTATGGTGAAGACAAGGTAGGAAGATCTTCAGGGGCTTAGTGTTAGGTTTATTTAAGGGGGGTTTGGGTTAGATTAGGGGTATGTGGGTGGTGGGTTGTAATGTTGGGGGGGTAAGGTAAAAGAGCATTTAACTTTAGTAATTTAGAATACGGTAGGGCATTTTTTATTTTGGGGGGCTTTGTTGTTTTATTAGGGGGCTTAGAGTAGGTGTAATTAGTTTAAAATTGTTGTAATATTTTTCTTATGTTTTTTCTTATGTTTGTAGATATTTTTTTATTTTTTGTAACTTAGTTCTTTTTTATTTTTTGTACTTTAGTTAGTTTATTTCATTGTAGTTATTTGTAGATATTGTATTTAATTAATGTATTGATAGTGTAGTGTTAGGTTTAATTGTAGGTAATTGTAGGTATTTTATTTAATTAATTTAATGATAGTGTAGTGTTAGGTTTAATTGTAACTTAGGTTAGGATTTATTTTACAGGTAATTTTGTAATTATTTTAACTAGGTAACTATTAAATAGTTCTTAACTATTTAATAGCTATTGTACCTGGTTAAAATAATTACAAAGTTGCCTGTAAAATAAATATTAATCCTAAAATAGCTACAATGTAATTATAATTTATATTGTAGCTATATTAGGATTTATTTTACAGGTAAGTATTTAGCTTTAAATGGGAATAATTTATTTAATAAGAGTTAAAATTATATTTAATTTAGGGGGGTGTTAGTGTTAGGGTTAGACTTAGCTTTAGGGGTTAATACATTTATTAGAATAGCGGTGAGCTCCGGTCGGCAGATTAGGGGTTAATAATTGAAGTTAGGTGTCGGCGATGTTAGGGAGGGCAGATTAGGGGTTAATACTATTTATTATAGGGTTAGTGAGGCGGATTAGGGGTTAATAACTTTATTATAGTAGCGCTCAGGTCCGCTCGGCAGATTAGGGGTTAATAAGTGTAGGCAGGTGGAGGCGACGTTGTGGGGGGCATATTAGGGGTTAATAAATATAATATATTTCAATATAGTAATATTTATTAAAAAATAATAATGGTAGAATCTTTATTTTTTAATAAAGTTACTGAAAAAAGCAGTAATAAGGGGCTAAATGTGGTGGCTGAGGGGTGTAAGAAAAAAAAAAACAGCACTAAAAAGTATCTTTAAATAGCGTTCTATGGGAACTGAGTGTTCCTTGTAAATTTATATGTATATGAATATTTATAGATATATAAAATTGCTGCGCTACTTAACCACTTTACTGAGCTAGTTCTCATGGGATGAGAATGACGCTCCCATTTGAGTCTATGGAAGCACGCTTTCATGAGTGCAATGCTTCAGTGCAATGTGAACGTGAAGTCACGTTCGCATTGCACCTCACTTGTATACCAACGTACAATTGCATGCACTGGTATTACTCAGTTGAGTGCAAATATCTCTTTCGCGTAAGCAATATTTTGCGCTCAACTCACAATCTGTCCGAAAGTGTATTGGGCATTGGTGTCAGGGAGAGCATTTAACTGTTCATATGATGCCAATTAATATGTGTAATGTCTACATAAAGCCATTCGCAGTATATGTTCCATAGACATCACACTTCTTTAATATATTGAGATGCACTTTCTTAAAGAGAAAAAAAATGTGCATTATTCATGCTAGGTATTCTGCTACAAACTCTCATTAGACACATGAATAAAAGCATGAATGGAATGTATTTGGGTATAGCAACAGTAATGATGAATAGATTATTATTTTTTTTTTTAATAAAACTTGATAATTATATTTAGCTTGTTAAAAATAAGTAAGCAACATCTGCTTGAAGATTGTTAGTCATAGCATTATTTGCACAAGTATATTGACTAATGCTATATATGAAAAAATATTTCATGTGTATATCCTCCAGTATTCTTATACAGTATGGGATGATATTTTTAAAATAAGGACACTTAATTTTAGTTAACCTGTGAACTTCCATATTAATTGATATCTTGTGAAAAAAAAGAAATGTTATGGGATAGTTTAAGCTGTCAATATAAAGCAAAATAAACAGCTGTTTCATTAATATTAAAAATGTACATGTTTTTATTTAAAAATCAGCTTATTAATTTGTAAAAACATTTAAACTTGGCATAGGCATCAGATGCAATTCTCACTACATTTTTTTGGGGTGTTTGTTATAGAAAAATGTTATATTTAAAAATAAATTAATTAATGCCTGTGTTGTGACTATGACCTGGGAAAAGAGGTATGTGGGCAGGATGTGTGGCTTCTTCTTCAGCAAGGCCTAACAGATTGTTGAGAGGGCATAACCCTAGAATCTGGTGCCTGCAGTGAGATGTTCGAAGAAGCGCACTGAGGGTGGTGTTTCTGGCCCATCAACATGCATTTCAATGGCCTCTGTAAGGCAGACAATAGTGGCATTAAGGGTATCAAGCTAGTTTTGCTGTCTCCTGTAAGTTTGTTACCTTTGAAACAGGGATAGGTGCATCTCCCTATGAATATGATGGAGAAGTCTCTCCTGTCATCACTGCACATTTACTGATACTGCAGGTGGAATGGGAATGTGCTGCTGGGGAGGTATTTCACACACAAAAGCTACAGCTGCATCTATTGTGGTGACTGGGATTGTGTTATTGGCCTACATAATTGTTTTTGAGCATATGTCCCTGATGACAAAGTGGTCCATACAATAGTGGAGATGATGGTGGTAGCTGATGCAGTGGTGGTTGATGATGCATTAGAAGCTGTGCCTGTCATGATAAAACCATAAGGTGTAGAGGGCTGGAATAGTCATCCAGCAGAGTTAGTGCAATATCCCAGCATTTCCAGGGTTTTTTGTGTAACATTCTATGGGGTCGATTTATCAAGGGCCGAATGGCCTCTGATGCCCCTGTTTCCATGTGAGCATTTAGGCTCAATGGAAACAGCAGTTATGAGGCAACGGTCTTAAGACCACTGCTCCTTAACTGGTCCACCGCCTCTGATTGTGGTGGACATCAATCCGCCCAATCGTGCACGATCGGGTTAATTGACACCTCCTGCAAGCGGCCGATTTGCCACGAATCTGCAGGGGGCAGCATTGCACAAGCAGATCACTAGAACTGCTTGTGCAATGTTAAATTCCGACAGCGTATGCTACCAGCAATGTCTGGCGGACATGATATGCTACAGCATATCATGTTCGCCAGACTTTGATACATCGGCACTATGTCTGTTTCTAGCCCCATTGTCTGTTCCTCTGCAAAAGCATGAGATTATTTTATCAAAAGAACCCCTGCCGTGCATATAGTTAAAGTCTGCTTTTAGATAAGGAACATGGGCTATATGAATTCCTTATCTGGTTCAAAGAAAGGACTCAAGTTCAATGATCTTAATAAATACAGTGTAATAAACTAGTCATGCAAGCAAGGGGGTGGTTTTGCTGGAGAAAGGGAAAAGACTTAGGTTCATAGTTTTCAATCAAAACTTCACTGGGTTTTATTTGAGCAACACCTGAATGGACTTAACAAGAAGTTTCCATTGGCCTCCTGTAAGCTTAGCAGTGATATTTGTTTTTTTTACTGGAGTGTAATTGGGGTCCCCCAAGACACACTTATCCACAGTTTTTGGGTGGTGGCAATGTAGTTAATCTGGGGTGGTGAATCCAGGATTTGGGGTTAATTTGGTATAATTTTATGCCCTTGTAGAAATAAAGAGATAAGGTAGCCAGAGGCTGGAAGCTATTAACCCCTTCATAGCCACACACCTCCACAGTCATGGTAGGGCTGATAGACCTCCCTTTCACTGTGCCATCTGAGGATGCTGCAAGTATTTGAGGATTATGCTGCTGTGGCATTTGAGAATGCTTCTGTGGTATTTGATCTTGTCAGATCGCTATTAGTCCTAAATTAGCCCTGTCACAACTTTTTTGGAATGTTTTGCAGTCATCATATTTGAAATGAGTGTATATTTTTAAAAATACATTGAATTCACAAAGTAAAACATCAAATAATGAGTTAATAATGTGTTTTCAATCTAGTACAGGGTGAATTCAATTTTCAGATGACTCTTGTTTGTTTTTTTGCCTTTTCCATACTGTCCCAAATTTTTCGGATTTGGTATTGTATGTATGTGTTTACATATGTATTTATGAATTTATATTTGTATATATCTATATACAGACATATAAACACATATGAACACATATAAACACATCAATACATTTGTACACATATAGACATATACAGTATATATATATGTATATATATATATATATATATATATATATATATATATATATATATATATATATATAAGTGCATTAAAGCCCTTTGCAGTTAAATAGATGAAAATATGCAATATTCATACTTAATAAAGGTTTTAACTATGTATTTACTATAAATATTTCCCATTCCAATGTTCTGCATATAGAAGAATATGTTCTATGTATTAGAAGAGTATGTGCTATATATATATATATATATATATATATATATATATATATATATATATATATACACATATACACACTAACTGTTGCTCGCGGCTTTGCCCACATGGGTTTTGTGATTTGTAAAAAAAATTGCAAAAAACACGACCACGTGCACGAAGTGTGTCCTCATGTGTGTGCCCGTTCAGATTGCACACTCGCTGACATGAACTTTGTGAGTTTTCTTAAATTCTCTTTGTTTCTCGTACATGGGCACATCAAAAAATATGTTATCATCATTCTATTTACAATTACTTTAATATTAAATTGTAATTATATATTATGACTTAAAAAAAAGAGTATTTTTTTTTTTAGTGATATCCATATCCTGAGAACTACTGACGTTAGGAGCAAGAAATTTGGCATGTACACTTATTTTATAATTTTTACTTTTCTAACATCTTTGGTTTTTGAGATATAGGTATCCTCATAAATCACCCCCCTTAAATGATTTTCAGGAAATGGTAATATACCAATTACCAATACCAAAGATAAAAATGTTCAAGTCTGTAACATCTTTGGTTTTTGAGATATAGGTATCCTCTCAAATCACCCCCCCCCCTTTTTAACCCCCCTTTTACCCCCCTTAAGTGGATTTTCAGGAAATGGTAAATGTTTCTTTATTTTTAAAGGATAATCTAAATACCAATTTTCACGTCTGTAATATCTTTGGTTTTTGAGATATAGGTTTCCTTATAAATCACCCAACTTTTCACCCACCTTAAGTGGATTTTCAGGAAATAGTAAAACATATGTTTCTTTATTTTTAAAGGAGAATCAAAATACCAATTTTCATGTCTAACATCTTTGGTTTATGAGGTATAGGTATCCTCATAAATCATCCCCCTTTTTATCCCCCTGAAGCAGATTTTCGAAAAATGGTAAAACACGTGTTTCTTTATTTTTAAAGGAGAATGTAAATACCAATTTTCACATCTGTAACATCTTTGGTTTTTGAGATATAGGTATACAAAAAATCAGTAAAGAACTGATAACAGGGTACAAATATAGCACTCATGAATGTTTGGGAAAATATATGAGGAAATAGACTAAAATATAACTTTTACTAAATAATGTTAAAAACTGGAGTTATACATACATATAAAAGAATATGTTGGTCTACTGCAATGAAGCCAAAAAATATTATGGGCTCTATTTAAGACAAAGAGAACCCCTGTTGGGATATTGGATTTGTCTCATGTATAAATAACTAACCACTGGTACTAATTGCTATTGTGATATAGAGTGTGGTGTACCAGGATTGGGTACTCATAGATTCACCATTTGTAATAACTAGATATGTCAGACATCTATACCCGGTGATAATTGTGGCTGGTGAGTATACACCTATTTGAGGGTGCTAGGATGTAATATCTGCGTTTATTTACCTATAATTCTGAAAGGTACAATTAATGAGTGTGTGAGAACTGGAACTTTCCCAATTAAAGATGTACCCCAGCAGGATATCTATTGGCGTGTTTATTATTATACCATTAGTAAGGAAATAAAGCAGAGATATATCTCAGCCTAGTCTAAATTGATCATATTAATGCCTGGATCTAATAACCCCAGACATCTCTATCTGGTAATGGTATTTAATAACCCTATGTACAGGAGTCTGGAAATACCAGAACATCAATACCTTCTAATGATCGAAATATCAAATCCGTAGACAGTCTGGAAATGCCAGAACAATTGTTAAAAATTACCATTAACAAAAGGCAGGAGAAAAATCTGCTCCTCTGCCTGGGATTATCATATGATGGGAAGTCCGGAAAGCCGCACACCTATACCTTGTAGTTACCAGGGTGAAGATAAAGGAATAAGGAGCCACTTATACCTGGTGTTACCGTATGGTTACTGATAAACTCCAGAGATACTGGACATCTATGCCTTTAGTTACCATTATTTTGAACCAGGTATCTCAGGTGGGATTACAGGATGATAGCTATATCCAGAAATTCCGGACACCTATACCTTATTATTACCTTAGATAGTAAAAATGCCTATACCTTGTGATTACCGTTAAATACCGTGGGGTTACAGGATGGTGGCATTATCCAGAAATTCCGGACACCTATACCTTATTATTACCTTAGATAGTAAAAATGCCTATACCTTGTGATTACCGTTAAATACCGTGGGGTTACAGGATGGTGGCTATATCCAGAAATTCCGGACACCTATACCTTATTATTACCATAAATAGTAAAAATCCCTATACCTTGCGATTACCGTGAATGGTGATATAGGTATCCTCATAAATCACCCCACTTTTCACCCCCCTTAAGTAGATTTTTGGAAAATGGTAAAACTCGTGTTTCTTTATTTTTAAAGGAGAATGTAAATACCGATTTTCATGTCTGTAACATCTTTGATTTTTGAGATACAGGTATCCTCATAAAATAATCACCCCCTTAGGGACGTAATTTCAAAAAATCCTTCCTTACTGGGTGCTAACATCAAAAAAACAATGTACCTTCCAAATTTCATGTTCCTAGGTTAAACAGTTTGAGCTGGGGATTGATGAGTCAGTCAGTCAGGACTGCTTCGTATATATATATATATATATATATATATATATATATATATATATATCTGTGTATTTATAAATAAATAGAACATATTCTGTTATGTGAAAAACATTGGAATGTGAACTATTCATATTTTCATGTCGGGTTTGCGTGCAAGTGGGGTTTTTTTTCCACTTTTTTTGCTCCATTGACTTCTATGGGGAAATATATGATTGTGCGCAATATGCTAAATTTGGCTTACTTCTAGCGCAGTTAGCTTGAGAGTGAAAGCACTAATTAGTACACCACTCATAATCTAGCCCTAAACGTTTAAACCTTAAAGGGACATACAACCAAAATGTTTCTTTCATGATTCAGATAAATCATACAATTTTAAACAACTTTGCTATTTACTTATATTATCTAATTTGCTTCATTCTTTTTGGTATACTTTGTTGAAGGATCAGCAATGCACTACTTGGAGCTTGCTTAAAGCCAATGACACGAGACATATATATGCAGCCACCAATCAGCAGCTTCTAAACCAAGAGAACTAAACAAATTAGATAATATAAATACATTGGAAAGATATTTAAAATTGCATGCTCTTTCTGAATCAAATGAAAGAAATAATGTGGGTTTCATATCCATTTAATTAACACGTTTTATTCTACATGCTTTTAATGTATAGGTTTGTTAGTTTTGAGTTATTGAATGCATTTTAATAGACAAAATCATGTTTCCCTTTTATTTTAAGATTTAAGTTTTTTTCACTTTCAGCTAATCACAGATGGACACATTCTACTGCTTTTCTCATAAGATCTCTGTAAAATCGTAAAAAAAATACTATGGTGATTCAACTATTCATAAAGAATAGTTTTGATTTCAGCCACAAAAGCAGAAAAGCTGAGAAATGAAAGGACTTTGTAACAATAGAACACTGTTCTGATGAAATTTCAATGGCAAAAGGCAGTAACAAGAAGGAAGTATTTTTCTTAAATTGTTGCTATACAAGTGCTAGGTGAAAATGGGTCAGAGCACAGATATGGCAAAGTTCTAATTCACGATCAGAGTGTATATTACATGAAAGTTATATCATTGGTCCACTTTATAATTTGTGTAGTCATCAGTTATGCTATCAGTTATGTGTTCCTTGACATCATATACTGTACATGTCTTGTATTATCTAATTAAAAAGTTATGTAAGACGATTAAGACTAAAGAACATTATCTTTTGGGTTTATTGTATCATTAAGAAGTCCAAATAATGTGAACAAAAAATCATTGTGCCCTGAAGCAAGTAAGACATTTCAAAAGATGCAAAGCTTGGAAGCAAGGAAATCAGGAAGAGCTGTAATGATTCAAACAATATCTGTGATGTATCTGTTACAGTATGTACCTCAAATGGATGAAAAGATATTTAGCACAATGCTGTAATGACCAACAGAAATAAACTTCAGCCAAGTTAGTTCTCATGTAATAGGGCTACTAAGGCTCTAAGATAATAGCCTAAATTAGAAACATTCTTGTAAAAGCGTAAGTCTTCCTGACTTGAAAACATTTATTAAAATAGTTAAAGAAAATGTATCTGCCTAGAGGGGATGCCAAGATGGCTGGCTCATTTTAAAGCTGCAATGACAAGCTGGTTAATCGACTGTATATCAGCAGATAGGCACACCACCCAACCCTAATCTCTGCAGAGTCTCTAACAGCTGAACTATCTTATCATTTAGAACCAAATAGGAAATCTTTCTACTTTGAAGTGCCGGAACGGTAAGACCTTTAGGGGAGGTTAACAGGAACATTGGTCTTTCCTACTCCCTGGTATGACCAGGTAGGACAGCTGTTCTTTGCTATAAGTTTACAGATATATTATTATATTTTTCTCTATGTTCTATACTATGAGAGACAGTTTTTTGATCTGGTGGAGGAGCTTGTCCATCCTCAGCCAGCCTCAAATATTGTACTCATGAAAAACTTGCCTATGGGCCACTTAAGACAAAGATAACCTCTCTAGGTTCCTACCTTATGAGATGCCTATCTCTGAGACATCTGCTGTAGAGGAATCTTATTTATTAGTAGAGTAGTTTGGGCAACAACTTCACACCTGCAGGCATGGACAGGGAAGGTCGGTCCCTCATGTACAAGAAACTGAAAAGTTCAGCCATAGGAAATACAATCAAATACTTTATTTCTCCATAGAGGCCAAGGTGAAACATAACTGAGACAACATTTTATGTTTAAGGGCTTTCAAGCTTGAAATGCTGTCTCAGTTCTGTTTTTACTTTATGGGAAAATAACCTTTCTGTTTCTTGAAGAGGAATCCTACATATATTTGTCAGTGATTCCAGCAAAGGACATGGTTCTTGGATCTGATAGGCTGTGGCTTTAGGAGGCAGACATGTCATCCCCTTCTATGCTGATGTCTGCATCAGATCATGTGGTTTCTCTGCAGCAGGTCATCCCTGATGAAGAAGAGGAGTGTATCCTGGTTAGTGGTATAAACTGGCTGCTTAGGGTGGGAGACAAAGTGTGGAAACACCTTTTCATTAACAGAACCACAGGGTACATTGCAAGATACTTCAGTTTGGTGTCCTACTTCACTGCTATGTCCCAGTTTACAGTCTTACCATATAGTCAGGGTGACCATAATGCCACTTTAAAAAGGGACACATATGAAAAATACATACTGTATGTAAGGGTTCTTATGCAAAACATTTATTTAAACAGCCCTGATAACAGCCATGACATATGTATTTTTCATATAAGTCTCTTTTTAAAGTGGCAATATGGTCACCCTACATATAGTGAAGTTTTACATTATACACTACATTTTAATACCTAACCTTGTTTATTTATAATAATATCAAAAAGAAAAAGTGAGGTTAGTAAACCATAAGCAATGATTGTAGTACTAGTTCAGTTATAGGTGCAGCAACTGTTATTTACTGTATACTATTTCCCTGCTGAAATGTTTATGATATTTTTGTATCATTTGCTTAAACCTCAAGAAAAAAAAATGGAACTGAAAACAACATCTATACCCAATTTAGGAATAAGTCCTTGTGTCCAATTCCAGTTTGTCACTTTGCAAGCATAACTCTGTGGATCTAGTACATTTAAGCCTTCTCAGTGACCAGCAGCAGATTCAACTCCAAAGTATAAATTTCACCTTTGATGGATTTATCAAGGATTTAGCAAGAATATTAAAACGTATATCTATAGTCGATTGACTTACATAAAACTGATAAATGCCTATGGTTTAAATACTTATTGAAAGATAGTTTCAAGTATACTAAGAAAATACACGTGGCTCAAGGAAAGTGGTTTCATATAATCTATACAAAGTAATATCCATTGATCTTTAGTGCTGTCAAGAGACCAGGATTTCAGGATCACTCTACTGTTAAGAGGGTGTTAATTAATGGGTGCATGTATTTATGTATGTATTTTTTTATATGTTATGGGTAAAGTCAGATATTGGGTAATCCTAGGATTACCTTGGTACAGCGGACATTACCCAAGTGACTGTGAGTAAAGCTTGATGTGTGATCATAAATCCTGTCAGAGTCCGTAGTCACTGCATCAAACATCTGTAGCATGAACTGAAATTCCCCCATCTTCACTGTCTTTTTTTCCTCCACCTGGGGGTCAAAGCCCCCCTTGTAAACCTCACTCCCCAAGGTTCACTTGGGGTGGATGCCAGAGGATCGGCGGGGTGCCTTCCTTGAACCCCCAGGTGGAGTCAAAATAAATAGTGTAGATGGGGAATTACAAGACATCAGACTTTACTCACAGCCACTTGGGTAATGTCCATTTTACCCAGGTAATCCTAGGATTACCTGGATTTTTTACTTTACCCGTAACAGACATATCATCAAAAAGTAGAACTCTATTAAAGTACCAGAAAAAATTGTAGGAAACTTCTAACCATGTGGGTATTTACCTGAATGAGACCAATGAGTATACTTAAAGGGACATAATACTCATATGCTAAATCACTTGAAACTGATGCAGTATAACTGTAAAAAGCTGACAGGAAAATATCACCTGAGCATCTCTATGTAAAAAAGGAAGATATTTTACATCACAATTTCCTCAGCTCAGCTGAGTAACTTCTGGGTAAAAAATTATACTCAACTGCTGCTCAGCTGCAGGTAAAAAATAAATAAATGAAGAAATGAACAGCAGCCAATCAGCATCAACAGTGCTGAGGTCATGAACTCTTTTACTGTGATCTCATGAGGTTTCACTTAACTCTCATGAGATTTCATTGTAAACTTCCTTAAGCTGAATAGGGAAATAAGATGAGAGTGCACGTAAGCCCACTCCTTCCGCTGCCCCGGGACAGACATACTAATTTGCTGCTTAGAAGTCCTTTACAATGGAATGTGGCTACTGAGAAACTTTCAAGGTAAAATATCTTTCTTTTTTACATAGAGATGTTCAGGTGATATTTTCTAGTCAGCTTTTTACAGCTATACTGCATCACTTTCAAGTGTTTAAACATTTGGGTATTAGGGCCCTTTAAGCTTAATTTAATGTTAAAGGGACAGTAATGTCATAATTAGACATTCATGATCTAGACAGAACATACCATTTTAAAAAACTTTCAAATTTATTTATATTATTTAATTTTCTTCCTTCTCTTTTATTCTTTGCTGAAAGGTTTATCTAGGTAAGCTCAGTAACAGCAAATAACCTAGCTGCTAGCTGTTGATTGGTGGCTGCATATATATACAGATCATCATTGGCTCACCCATGTGTTCAGTTAGAAACCAGTGGTGCATTGCTGCTCCTTCAACAAATGATACCAAGAGAATGAATCATATTTGAAAATAGAAGTAAACTGGAAAGTTGTTTAAAATTGTATGTTCTACCTAAATCATGAAATAATATTTTTGAGATTCGTGTCACTTTAACTGCACAAAACAATGAATCAAAATGTCCATTCATAAATATAACACACTATCTACCAAGTAATTTGCCAACATCAATTCAAATAATATTGTTATGAATTGGTATTTAAAGGAACACAAAACCCAACTTTTTTCTTTCACAATTCAGATAGAGCATGCAATTTTAAGCAACTTTCTAATTTACTCCTATTATCAAATTGTCTTCATTCTCTTGCTATCTTTATTTAAAAAGCAGGAATATGATGCATATGAGCTGGCACATTTTTGGTTGAGAACCTGGATTATGCTTGCCTATTAGTGGCTAAATGTAAAGCCACCAATGAGCAAGCGCTATTCATGGTGCTCAACCCAAAATGGCCTGGATGCTAAGATCTACATTACGGCTTTTTAAATAAAGATAGCAAGAGAACAAAGAAAATTGATAAAAGGGGATTTATTTATATATGTGCGAACAATGACTGCCGCACACCGATAAATGCTGACAGCATACACAGTCGGCATTTATCATTGTACCAGTTCTTGTGAACTGCTGGTGCAATACCGCCCCCTGCAGATTTGCCACCAATCAGTCGCTAGCAGGGGTGTCAATCAGCCCGATCGTACATGATTGGGCAGATTGCTATACGCCACCTCAGAGGCGGCGTATGAGTTTAGGAGCAGCGGTCTTAAGACCGCTGCTTCTTAACTCCTGTGAAACAAGGGGAACAGGGGCCATTCGGCCCTTGTTAAATAGACCCCTAGGAGTAAATTAGAAAGTTGCTTAAAATGTCATGCTCTTTCTGTATTATGAAAGAAAAAATGTGGGTTTAGTGTCCCTTTAAATAATGTGGCACATGATCCACTAGATAAGCTATTAGAGATGCTACTAGCACATAAGTTACATTAATTCAGCTGCACAACACGCATTTTGCCAATTAACAATCCTCCTGCATGCTTCTTCTGGTTTACATTTCATGCCTGAAACTTTCCTTCCATTTTTTGTTCAGGCGTATGTTCCAGACAGCCATGTCCAATTATGTTTCACAATGATAAAATTATACATGCAAAGGGAGAGATATAAAACATTGAAAGTTTCAAATAGTAACAAGAAATTTTTTAATTAACAAGTTACCAGAGTATTAATTACAACATGAAATTTTAACATTTAATACTATCCACTATTACTATTGTTCTTTCAAAACACCATGTTCAACTATTTTGAAATTTAAAAGGGCCACACAGCCAATTAATTATTTTCTAAAATATTATCATTTGATTATAACATCATGTTTATGAATATTTTAAACCATAATGACACAAGACCTGTGATCATTTTATCATATTTCAATTTATCAAGGGGGTGGTCATTAATGTTTAGACCAACGTCATGATTTCTCAAACCAATGCTCTCCAACTGAAAGTTCAACAGTTTATATTATAAGTAAAGGAAATATGTGTTTCTTTGTTTATACTATGTGGTTTCAAAGTGCCCATGTTATAGATCTCTTACATTTAATTTTAACAAAATATTGTCCAGATTGCCTCCCCTTATCTTTTAGATCAAACAATTTTATACCCGCAAAATAAAGATGTTCACCTAAGATAATATGTTAGTGTTGAAAATGTAGGTTAGATAAAATCTAAATCACAATATTTAAGTATTTTTCTTCAACAATAATCTAGTCTCTGAGTAGTTAGAGTAAAAATAAAATATTTTACATTTGGAATCTAAACTTAATATGCTATCAGGCACCTGGTCTCCTTTCCCCTTACTTTTATTTAGAAAGAAGAAAAATTAAATAAATAACAAGGTTTTAAAAGATTTAAACAAAGAACATATCTGGACTACTGTCAGGATAAGATTCTTTAGTTAAATATTGTGGTTTAATTTTACCAGAACCTACATTTTAATTTATATTATCATTTATATGTATCCTTATATGTATTTTGCATTACACATTACTGTTTTCAGTCCTGTGGCCACAGTTTGTGTGGATTATTTTGTATTAAATTTAAAATTTCATACCCACACTGAGAAATTAATAAGCTATGCGCCAATTTATCTTTAAGATTTGGGGGCCTTCTGGCTGTTATCAATGGGGAAGGGTGCATCATTTCTTAAATGTTTTTATCTATTCATGATAAATCCCAATGCTGCACATAAAATTGCATAAAACTGAAAGACAGAAAAAGAGAAGAGCGCAATCTGGACTCAAGTGAAGTTTATTAAACAAATGGCACACAACATTAAAATATCAGGGCAGTAGGTATTCTGCGTACCAGAAGTTAAAGAGTAAAAGCATGTACAGAATAATCTTTAGGCAGTATAAGTTACCGCTTCACCGCTCCTCGTTTCTAAGAAGTCTGTTGTGAGGCTGTAAATCTCCTTTACTCCTTACGTTAAGGAATGTGACCAGCTGCTCAGCTGAAATGAACTTAGGAAAGCCGGTTCCGGTTGCTACCGGAAGTCTGTACGTGTCACTGCCTCTGCAGTGTTACATCAATCAAAGTCAATTGGAATCCTCTAAAAATTGCATGCACAATAAGACAGTGGAAGATGATATCTACTTCCTGATCAACTTAAATAGAGGAAGACAGGTTCCCTAACTGGGAAAAATGTCCATCCTTCCCTCTATGAAAATTTTAGGAATATGGTCAAAGTTGCAATTCTGGAATATTTACTTTTTATTCTAAAATATCTCTTTAAAAATAAACTTATACATATTTCACAACAATCTTTTTTAAGTTATTCATTATAGTATTAATAACGTTTATTATTTATTATCTGAAACCATTCTAAACTAACTACCTTATGGCAAGAAAGGATGCCTTTTGGGTTTGCATCAAAGGTAAACAAGAGAGATCTCTTTAAGAGAAATCATGTAGACAATGCATAGCTTCGGATTGATGACACATTTATGATAACCTACATGCGCCATTTCTGTCTTCTTTAATATGCTTGTTAAAGCCTAACATATTTGCAACTAAGTACTTTTTCATAATATGCAATTTCAAACATAAACACATAAAGTGCTTCCAATGTATTGAAACATTTTTGTTTGAAGGAAAAGGCAGTTTAATTATAGAAGCACATTGCTTAAGGTGCAAATAAAAATAGCTGCAACGAAGGACATTGTAATGAGGGTGAATGATTTCCTATACTGACTTAATGGTATTTTAGTTGGCTGGTTCATAACCTTCACTAGACAAGGCATATAAAATCATAATGAAAACATGTTTTGCTGTATATCATAGACTGAAAGATAAATAGATAAAAAGAGTATCATGTGAACAATAAAATTAATCAAGTAAATGAAGATAAAAAGAAAAGATAAACTTTGACAAAAATAGTTCTGATTTTCAGCCGACTGTATATCTTTTGCATTTCTATAAAACCTAATATACTTGATAGGCACTTAATGTACAAAATAAATAGATAGTCAAGTATATTACATTAAACCTGGCACTGTTGTGTAGCAATTTATCTGTATCGTAATCTACTTTTAGCATACATAACATAAAAAAATAGAACATTTTGTTAAGCATATGAACTTGTTTTACAATTTATTTAATTGTACATCATATTATTATTAATGATTGTAAATTAATTTCAGAAATATTCACTATTGAAAAATTAAGATAATGGAATTATTGTCAAGCTTTAGGGTATCCTAATAAATGTAATCTCATTTTGTCTAAGCTACAGATAGTACAATTAGATTCACCACAATACATTAAAATGAAGCTAAATGCTTTTAAAGACTTTTACTCTTTATATATTTGATATATCATACAAAGAATATTCTACTGTGAAAGAGGCAGTAAAAAGTATTTCCATGGAAACACTATTTGGCATTGTCAAAAAAGTTATATCCCATGACCACAAATAAATTAAATTGCCCAACAATAGAAACATAAACTATGTTAATCAAGAAACTTCAGTTGCAGTAAATAATAAATTATACATAAAAATTACTAAGCTAATAAAAGCAAATAACAAAAATATGCATACCTGTAATGTTTTTCAATATTTTCTTTAGTGATGTGATCTAGTATTTCATCTATTAATTTAGCCTCATTTGAAGAAGAATGCCCATTTGATAAAATGCTATCCGATGTGCAAGAGTTTTGTTTTGAAAAATAACCTAATAATATTCCCAAGATAAATACAGATGCAAATGTACAAAACATTTTGATTATCCTACAAAAACATTGTTGTGTCTTCTTAGGTACTGAATCTCCATAATGAGAAAAATATTCTGGCTCTTCCTGCAAGCGTTGAAAACGTCCTTTGGGTGAAAATGATGCTTGACTAGATGCAATAATGTTTGAAAACTCTGGTGAACTTTTGTCATGTTGTTGGGTGAAACCATCTGGTTGGAAAGGATCAGTGCTAATTTCTTCCAGTTCTGTTTCCATGTCCCATTCCAATTCAGCTGCAGTAGACGGAATTTCATCACTCTCTACATATGAAAAATGTGTTTCAGTTTTATGATATGACATATGATTTCCTGTAAAAATATTTTAAAAAAATCATGATAAAATATTGATTAATAACACTGGAACTTTATAATTGATGAACAATATAACAAGATAAAAATGTTAACAAATTCAACAAATATTTATGACCATATTCAGATACCAAATGAGCCTAAAAACTTCACAAAATAAATATAATTATCCTTCTGTAGCCATGCAAGTCTTTTGGCTTTTTGGTTGTAAATACTCCCTTGATAATAATGATTTGGTATTAATCAGGTCACACCCTTAAACTATGTGAAGGACAAAAGAAGGTTTCCCATCATGGAAAACAAAACATCTCCATAGGATTCATTACCCAAACTTCTACTTGTTTTGAGCGACATGACTGGTATAGAATAAAGCTTAGACAATTTTATCCATGCATTCAAAAGAAAAAAAAAAATCTTGAAGCTACTTATGATAAGGAAGAGTGTTCTGTCCTGGAAAATAACAGGCTTATTTACCAAGAAAACACAATTTCGGTCTGTTTCTGCTAAGTATTTATTGAAAGCCTTTGAAAGAAACCATATTTAAGACAACTAAAAGCTGTTCCATCGCTGTTAAAACACCTTGCTCATTGCACCAATCAGATATTAATTTATAACTAAAACAAGAATTTATAAATGTTTTTAATGTGCCCCCTCATTCAATTGGGTTCTCACCATAGCTATTTATTTTTAATGCATATTAAATGTAATTTAAAATAAGAGATTGTCTTGTTAGTCCTTATACTGTATATATAAACAAAACAAAAATACATTTTTAAGTTTTTATAACAGAAATAAAATGCATTGCACTCACATTTAAAGACTTAAAAATATATGAGGTATGTATATTGCATCTAGCATTCAGTCTAAGCCAGTGTCTCAGGGCTCATCCGGGATATCCGATGTAAACACTGAAGACTTCTATCTCCAGGCGTTTGTAGTCTCACCGATTGACCCCATTCCTGAAGTGCTATACAAACTTTAAAAATAACAAACACCGTGAATACTACCAAGTGTCCCTAAAGATGCTGAATGTGATATACATACCTCATATATTTTTGAGGTTTTTAAATGTGAGTGCATTTTATTTCTATATTAAAAAAAAAAATGTGTTTGCCGATTCATACTTAGAGTGGTTTTGTGCTCTGTTTTCTTCATTTTGTTTTGTTTGGTTGAGCACCTGTATCACATTGGAACAGCATTTCATAGTGTGTTCCACCACTTCAAGTGAACTGATTTGTTGACTGCCATATTACAGATGCTATCATTTCTTTTGTGAGTACTCTACCTTTATCGGTTATTGATTATTTTATAATTGTACTCACTAGTTCTTTTTACAATAAGTAGCACTTTTATCTGTGTTTTGTTATATATATGTCATGAAATTATAAATGTTTAGGCATTCTCATGTTTATTTCTTTTGTTTGTAATGGTATGACACAAAAAAGTTATTGGCACCTTCTGAAAATTGTAAGAAATAATTGCATTCCAAGTTTGTGATGCTCCTGTAATTTGTAATTAAACTCACTGGTATTAATTAACAGGTGCTGATAATATAATAATCACTCCGGCAACCAGTTAAAATTGTGAAAAATTTACTCAACCTTTCTGTTGTAGAAAAGGATGGACAATTTGGTTAGCGCGTGTCAGGTTTTGCTTGCGTGCAAACTTTTTACTTCCAACTTCTAGCTTTCTTCTTGCAAAGTTTATACTCAAGAAAAAGCACTAAATAGCGTCAATTGTAATCTAGCCCTAAAGCTTTCTTATACTTTGATTACATTTGTAGATAAGTTCCCTATGAAAAAATTTACACCTACAAAACTGTTTCATAGCCTCAGTTAAAAGGTAACATCCAAACAATAAATCAAGAGAAAATCTTCATTATAAGGGCTCCACAGGTGGGCGGACAGCTTCTTGACTTGCAATGCTGTCCGCCCGCCTTTGCTACATACGGGCAGAAGATCTGTTTGTCCGCTGGTCCGTATGTACATTACACACTAATCTCAGTGTGTAATGCCTGCCCTCTCATTCACGTGACCAATCATGTGACTGAAGGGGCTGTCAATCACCAAGAGCGAGCAAGCTCTCTGTCATTTTCCCTCACCACCTCAGAGGTGGCATAATATGTAAGAAGCAGCGGTCTAATGACCACTGTTTCTTACATTGTGAGAAGCAGGCTTGAATATGTGAACCTGTCCCGCAAGGGCTATGGAGCAACTCTCGCTGCTTCGTACATGGAGCCCTAAATGCATTTTTTTCTGATATACAGGGTGTTTGAGAAAGTCTTTGAAGGAAACTCAAAAATGCACTTTCATCATCTATGAATACTTGGTCTTAAAAAAGAAAAAAACAACAAATCTGTTGCTTTCCCTCTAGAAAGACTGGTGTCACTAATACTGACGGTATCTTCATTTATCTGTCTTGCATAAAAAAGCATTTGTGCAAAAATAAATATTACTGGGTGCTGATTTACAAATGTAATTATGTTCAAACTCTTTAGTTCACTTTTCACGGAATCTACAAAAAGTACAAAATATGAACAAAATGTGAATCTTAGGAGCACACATTATAATAGTTACAAGCAACACTGTTTACAAAGGTTAAAGGAAATTGCATTTACATTCTTGACGGGAGATAAAACTCATAGCAATGTAGTACCATGCAAAAGAAATCTCTGTTAAAACCATGTATCACTGTATTGTTTTTTTAATCATTTACAACATTTTGCAGATCAATAGCAGTTGTACAATAATGCAGGCTCAGGTAAATGTAAATATACTTAACTATAATGAGAGCACCCTAGCATCTCTAGACCATGTGGAGCAAGCACTTTTTACAAAACTATTATACCAAAAGCAGGTATAATAAATAATGGCCTTATACTAAAATGCTAGCATATTTTCATTAATTAAACATTTTACATTGAGAATACATGTTCAGTTTAAAGGGATTCAATTGAAAAAAAAACCTCTCTCACTTACCTCCATTGTTAAATTATGTACAGTCTTTTTATCTGCATACTTTCTGAGACACCAGCAACTACTGCGTGTGTGCAAGAGTTCACAGAGTGAATAAGTGTATGAGTCTATGATTGGTAGATGGCTGTTACATAATATGGGACAGGAAAATTAAAGGAACCTTTTAAATTGCTTTTGCTTTTTATTTTTTATGCATCTGTCCTTCTTGGAATCTCTACTTCCTTCATCAAAAGCTTTCCGAAATACTATGTCAAGAATTTTAGAATACCCCTACTTGAGCATAATCATACTTACATGGGTTTACCGTCTGACACTAACAATACATATGTGCAACTTATGGCTTTTGGGCTGAAGTTATGTTTTCTGAACAGCACTGATTTTATTGTTACAGATCATTTTTCTACCATTTCCCTTCCCATAAATAACCCACAAGTTTTCTAACTTACTCTTAGTGTAACATGTCCTAATGCATTACTATTATTAACAGATAGTTGTAAATTTGATCTCTATTTGCAGCTCCTTATATGTAGACATGACCTTTATTGTTGCACAATCAGCTTTTTGTTTTATTATCAAACTGCTTGGCAATTTTATAGAAAAGTAATTAGGCTAATAATATACCACAGATGTTTGAAACAAAAGTATTAGACAATAAAAGAAGCATAATAAAATGCATTTCTTCACTATCTAAAATCCCTGCAATTCCATTCCAAATTATTAAAGCAAAATATAATTTGCAAAGCAAAATGAAAATACATTTTCTTGAGGATTCATAGGAATGTTTGTTGAATTAGATAAATACACAAATCTTGCAAATTGTTGCAAAAGGTGTTTTCTGATTAATTAAAAAATAATGTTTGTGATGGTTCTCAATTTACAGAAATAAACAGGTGTATTCAGCACAAAGCAATTGTAAAAGCACATGAAAACATTACTATGGATTTAAATGGCTTCACTCTTTGAAGATGATTTATCACAATGCAAATAATCTTTGAAAGAGCTCTTTTTACAAAACAGAATAAAGCCATTTGTGTGTTAACACATTACTAGATTGTAAGTAAATCAAATGCTCAAACACTGAATAAGCGTGAATGAATTTAAGTAATGCAGATTGATTGGAAAACTATTTTATTTAATACTAGTTATATTACCTTAAAACGTGTTGGAATATATCCATCAACTATTCATATTTATTTTACATTAATATATGTCCTACGTATGAATGATATGGCTTGAGAAACAAGTTCATATTGTGTTTCTTAGTAATTGTGTTAGACTTTTCAGGTTACATCTTATTGTTAATGATGCTAATCTGCTCATCCCCTTCATGTATTATAAACAATGTAGTATGTAAATTTATTTTGTAAATAAGAGACTGTTATTAAACTCACTTAGGATGTGATGCCAGAGAATTGATGAAGCAGTTTTAATGCCAAATTTAGGACACGCTTGCTCACAGAACTTGACTTGAACATGTTCAGAGACAATGGAATGTAGAGTTCTTAGTAAGTCAGCAGTGAATGGGAGTAGCATCCGAAAAAGAGGAAGCAACAGACAATATGAGGGGCAAAGACAACATTGTCCCTAGTATTAGGATTCATAAAACAGTTTACTGCTTCAGTGCTAAGTTTCTCAGACACATCCTTTGATTTACTTGCTTTGTGAATGCAACGTGTCTGAACCATTTTTTGGCATTACCCACTTGTTTGTTACCTAGTAGGTAAGTGACTAAAGAATGCCATATTTTCAACGTATTATTACCTGGCGTTAGCAAATGAGTGATAGCATTATGTAGTATATGATCATGTCTTTTTTGTGTTTGTTTTGCTTTTTTAAATTTCCCATTTCCATCTAGGTTTCAGGTGATCACTGAAAAAAATGCAAACATAGCAATTGCCTGTAAAAATTTATGAAGGGTTTGGCTGTGGGAGAGATTGTTGTAAAAGCCCCCCCCCCCCCTCTCATTTAACCTACACTTACAAGTGAGATCTCAACTAGAAGTTTTAAAATGGGTAAACTTGTCCCCTAGGTTGCAGGTGATAACTATGAGAAAGGATGATCACATCACCTTCCCCACTGAACACTAGAGATATATTCTAGGGGAAGGAGAAAGGTTATTATAGAATCCCCTGTAACCCCTCTTTTTTTACTTAGAGGACTATACGAAAAAGGAAAATATCTTCTTTCAAATGAGGATCTCATACTAATCTAGATACCAAATTGCAATCACCTGTCTACTTTTAAGTTGCTATGGGCTCCCTTATGAGCACCAGAATTACTTCTCAGGATACTTTTACCTTAAACTCCAAATTTCTAGTTTATTTTGATCTACATTATGCCTGCTCCTGATTCATTTTTTAACTTTTATTGGTATATATTACCACATGATCTTCATGTATATGATGCAGTGGTACAATATATGAAACAATAAGGATAAATATTTGAGTGCAAGATACAACTAAACAATTGATATGCTCTCAATTTTTAGAGCTTGTAATTTTAAGATTAGTGACCCTGCACCTCTCCTCTGCGAGTCCAAAGTAGTACTTCTACTATGTGTTTAATCTATTTGTGGGGGTTCAACTAGTCTTCAAATGATATCCTCTAATTAATTAGAGCTTTGTAATTGTTTTGACTATAACAAACCTTTAATTTTGCCTAAATAAATGTGCAATATTAATATATTTTTTACATTGAATGTTATATTTTTTGATACTTCAAAGATTAGTTTTTTTGTTTTTTTAAAATAATTTTTTATTGAGGTTTTGCACAAGAGAGAACATACAATAAATGTCTTATTACATAAATGACAACATTTCCATAGGACACAATACAATGATATAAGTAAGAAGCAAAATGATTGAAAAAATATGAACTTCTGAACCCTTAATTTTGTAATTTTAAAAGCTTTCATAAATGAATAATTAGCTGGCCACTTATGGACCCTTTGATTTAGGTAAAACTGGTGGGGTGTGTTAGTTATATCAGAGACCCTATTGTGTCCAATGCCACTTAATAGATATGAAAATATAATCATAACAATAATAGTAAAGTATAAACTTATATTATAATCAAGATAATGTTTTAGCGGGTAAGCACCGCTTGAGGTAATGTAATATAAATGAGCTAAACACATAATCACAAGGATATGCATAACTATCTACATAGTTAGCTCAATATATTGAACTTATGATTCTACAAAGTAGGAGGAGGATCTGCAAAATAATTTATGTGGCATATGAAATTAAACTGTATAGTGAGGTGACGCCAAATAGCTAAATAACTGGGTGCACATGCGAGGCATATAAACATTAGCCGATAGCTGTCAAACACATGGATGCAAAAATAGGCAAGCCATAAGGTAAAATACAAAACTAGAAACTAAGTTTGAATAAGAGGATATTGTAACATATCTCAGCCTAATGTCACTATCCCTTTAAGAAATCCTTCTCTGACTGCTGCATTTGGGCAGTATTCACATTCAGCTTGCCTGCCTGCCTGATTAATCATTCATGCACCTGATTACCTCAGCCTCTTTTTAAGCCTTCTCAGGTCTAATGTGCCTTGCATTAACATTGAAGTTGTGATCCTGAACAACAGAGGTCTGTGACTGTTTCCTGTATGAATTTACCAACTATTTCAACCTACAGTATTTTCTATTCCAATGCCTAAAATCATCAAATCGCAAGTATCCAAATAATTCCATTTCTGTTTCCTGGACACTGCTACTTAACAAACTCAGAACTTTATTATAATTCAAGCATACTTTTGGTTATCATCACTCTCTAATTACAACAGCATCCTACTCAGAACTTTATAACTATTTCTCTGCTACAAGTTGTCATTGCTGAAATATCCTGATGCAAATATGTTAACATATTCTGAACTCTGCATCTATGTGTTCAATTAAAAGCTTTCCTGTGATTCTCCAATATATGTTCAAACAGTAATTGATGCCTTAAACTTAACTTTCACCTGTGCTGCTCTGCTAATTACTGACATACAGCTCTTTATAATAATATGTACTGTGAACCTGCAACAAACCAAGTTTGCATCTAAATGCACAAACAGTAATTAATGCCTAAACTTGCAGCTTGTCTAAGTACCTGTGCAGCTGTGCTTTAACTCTGACATACAGCTTTATATAATATTATGTACTGTGAACCTGCAACAATCCTTAGTTTGCATCTAAGTGTCAATCTTTTACCAGATTACTCTGAAGCCTGAACATTCCACTTTGCTATATGTTTCTCTCATTGAATCCTGCAGTTACTTCTATTAACTAACTATAAGTCACAGTGAACTCAGAATATATTGTATACAAATGTTGCACTCTCCATTTATTCTACAATAACTTCTAGCAACTATGAATCACAGAATATCATCTATCCACGTCCAGGATACTCTTCCCCGGGTCAGGGGTCGGTGTCTTCAAATCCCTACCACTGCCCCGAGGGTCTGTGTCCTGAGCGCATGTACACCGGATCATGACAGATATGTACTGGTAGATTGGAGATAATCATTTGTATGTACATTGTCACTTGTAAATATAGTATATAGATATGTATGAATCAAAATAAGGGGTGCCAGGATCTCAGCACACAAGTGTAGATATACTAGATATTGTGAAGGAGTATTATAAGTGCATAATTAGCTCCTACCTCTATTCTAAAGCATAGGCAAGTAGAGCAGCGTGTACTTATGCATGTTTTTTTTTTTTTTTACTGTGAGCCCCTAGTTGAAAGATTTAGCTTACAGTTGGCTCTAGAGTAAAATGTATAAGAGCAGACAGCAATGCCATGTGTCGTACTAAATTACAGTTGCTTTTTAAATACTGAAGATATTGCTCAATATAGGATCTACATGTAACTGTTGAGGTGTAATGAGATCTCTATTCTCAGAAATATAAAGATATCCTCAGCAAACAGATTTAATATAGAGAAACATGCTTATAAGTTAAACTACTTAATGGGGATTTACTGTCAGAGCATATGCAGACTTAAAGTAACACGTACAAACATGGGGAAACATAATGTCTAACAAGAAAGTAAAAGCTAAAGTTGTCAATCAGTGAGAGGTCATATCTGAGAGGGGAGTATGCAGGATTTATAGGCATCTTAAGTAGATAGGTAGCTGCAAATCACTTGTATAATAGCTAGCAAGATCGTTATAGTCATTCAATAGCCCTCATTAGCAGCTAAATGAATCCAGGTAAAGAAAACAGAGAAGTCCAAGTCCAACTACAGAGGGACCACTGAGGGTCAAACACGTTCCTTCTACTGTAGTTTCTGAAGAGAATGGGGCTTAGGGTACATATCTTATGTTTTGCTGCAATCTGCCCGTCAGCTCTTCCAGAATGTTGCCGGATGTTTCTTCTTCCTTGTTGTACTGGTAGGATCTGGGCACTTTTACTCCATGCTCCCGGGTCTCGGCGGCTAGAAATTCTACCTTTCATCCATTTTCCTGTGTAGCTCTACTTCGGTCTCTTCAATTTCTAGTGCACATCTCTTGTCGTGTTCAACTTTACTCTGTTGGAGGCTATCTTGGAGTTCCACTTGCTGCGCAATTGTATCTATCACTGTCACCATTTTGTTTACTCCATTATCGTGCTTCGTGTATTCAGCTCTGATTATGTGAGAGTTTTGCAAACCCACTAAGAATCTGCTGCTCCAGATCCTTAAGGAGAGCTTGAATATGGTAGTGATAATCCTCCTCCATGTTCAATTGCTCTACCCAGAAAACCCAGGAGGGGGTTAGGGATCTGAGGACTAGGCCTCTGCCTCGGCTTCTACTGGTTTGAACTAGTATTTCCCTGTAGGTATAGCTTGCAAATAAAGATAAGTAGTGGCTCTGCACCTTATCTTGGGTTTGTTTATAAAGTCTTGCTGCTAAGATGCTTAGGCCCCTATTTATCATGGTCTGGCGGACCTGATCCGACACTGTGGTGGTTATGGAGCAGCGGTCTTTGTGACCGCTGCAGGCTCGCCAGAAACACGGGGCATCAAGCTCCATTTGGAGCTTGATACATATGCCCCTTACTCTATTCCTAGATTTGTGGTGGATTATCTGTCAAGTTAGCAAAGCTTCAAGTTTTTGCAGCCTGCCATGGCCGCTGCCTGGACATGCCCCCCCCCCCCCCCGATACTTCAAAATTTTATTTTAATTAATGGTATTATTGTTGTAGTGTTAGGTTATTTTGTGAAAGTAACTGAATCTATTTTGTTTTTGAAGTAGTTGGATAAGTCTTGTGTCAAGATGTAGATAATGAAATGTTGTTAGTTAGAGTGAGGCATTAAAACTGGAGAATAAACATTTGCACAATTGATACAAGCATTGAAATGTATTGTTGTTTTAAGATGATGAAGGTAGAAGAGTAGGAATATAACATAAACATGTAGTACAGAAAGTCATCTAAGGTGCGAGTTTCCCTTCAATGTTTCTCAGCAGAGTTGGAACATTTCTACAGGTAGTGTTTCAGATAAGTAAAATACAAGTGAATATTGTTGTAATTGGAGGAGCAACACTGTCAAAGGTTGAATATATATAATGGGAAAGAAGAAAAAATGGGGTTTATTTAGCAGCGCTAAAAAAAGCTACGAAATGATGATACCAATCTAATTTATGTTTTATACAACCTAGTTTATTTAAAAATTCTTATAACACATAAAAACAACAGCAAATGCTTTTCCGAATTAATAAAGAGACATCTCCCTTATACAACACTTATAAAAACAGACTAGAACCATATATTCCTAGAATTCCAGGTATAAAGGAATTAATTCTATAGATAACATATGGCAAGCAACAAATTTCTAAGATAAATGGTGAATTGAATATTTAAAAGGCACAAATGTATCAGTCCTAACAGCTTTACAGTTCTTCAGTAACAAATACAGTTATAAAGTTACACAGTTACTTTCCTTGGACATATAATTGGCTCAGGTGTGCTGGATAGTTAAAAAGGCAAAAAACAGCCAATATTCTGATTTAGGTGCCAAAGCAATCGTGGTTAATGGAAATGGTTAATTTAACAGATGAATACCTTGATGTCTTTAAAGTTCAGTTTGCGTGTTTTAAAAAACCTAGTGCAAATTAGTGTAGAGGTACCTTAATCTGTCCTGGTTGCAACCGCTGATATTCTTCACTGTGAGGGATTCACAGACTGTTTGTTCCTGGTGCTTCTGATAAGTCACCTGACCTTCTCTTTGATTCAGAGGTCAGGGGTGATGATCCGTTCTGGTGATGTAGTTATCCTTTTTTTTGTTTTCCTTTCTTCTTATAGCCCAAATATTGTTTTCATCTGGGTTCCCTCAGACTTCTTAAGGTTTGAAGAAATCTTTGGTCAGTGTTTAGCAGTAACACCGTATTCCCTGAAGTTACCAAAGGTAGATTTTAACTTGCAGGGTCAGGAGAAAAGTTTAAAGTTGCAGGGTCACACAGCTTTGTGACAGTAGTAAATGAAGTTTAGTAGAGTGTAGCAGGTCCCATTCAATGCGTTTCACCCTTCTGGGCTTTATCAAGAATGCTTATCCTGCTAGCTTCTGGCTTTTTAAAGGTATGAATGTGTTTTGATTGGTTCCTTCATTTCCTTTTGATTTTTATCAACACCTGTGTGGCTTCCAATGTAAAGGTGGACTTTATTTAAGTTGGTAATGATTGTTTCTGTGTTGTTATTTAGTTACATGATACACAAGGAAGATAACTTATCATTTCTGCTTTATTAGCATTCACACAATTCAACTTATATATTTCAATTCTAAAGTGCCTTTATTAAATAATATACATTTAGATCGTGCAAACTTAAAATTGCCTAAACTGAAACAAAAATATAAGAATCAGAATTATCATTCCCATATCTTCTGGGTGAACTAACCAAATTATTAGAGGATGCAAGAGAAAAACAAATTATAAATAAAAAAGAATTTGATTTTCTATTTACAAAATTTCCAAAAATACAGATTCTATATTTCTTACCAAAGATTCATAAAAATCTAAATAATCCCCCCGGTAGACCCATAATATCGGGTATTAACTCCCTCACCTCCAACCTCTTGAAATACATAGATGGATACCTACAGGGCTATGTTAAAAAATTACCCTCTTACCTAAAGGATACCACTGACATCTTGAAAAAATTAGAGGTAATTAAGTGGGAATCACACTACACATTAGTGACATGCGACGTTTTGTCGCTTTACACCAATATAAGTCATGATTTGGGATTGATGGCAATCTCAAATACCCTAGATAGGGACAACAAACTATGTATGGAACAAAAGAAATTCATAGAGGATGGAATAAAATTCATCCTAGGCCATAATTATTTCTCATTTGAGGACAAATTTTACATTCAAAAGAAGGGAACAGCTATGGGCACAAGATTCGTGCCCAGCTATGCCAATCTCTTTATGGGATATTGGGAGGAAGGTTTCTTCCCTATGCATAGTCTGGGCGCGGATCTTGTGCTCTATAGCAGATACATAGATGACCTGTTCTTTATATGGGGGGGTAGTGAAACTGATCTAAACACTATTCTGACAGATATGAATAAAAATGAAATGGGACTATCCTTTACCAGTAACTATAGCAAAAGCCAAATCACCTTCTTGGACTTAGATATCGAAATTGTAGAAAACCAATTAATAACCAAAACACATTTTAAAAAGGTGGATGCCAATAATCTAATCCATTATAACAGCTGCCACATGAAAAAGTGGAAAGACAATGTTCCTAAAGGGCAATATTTAAGAATTAAACGGAATTGCTCAAGAATGACAGATTATCAGGATCAAATAAAGATCTTAGAAAGGAAATTCTTAGAAAGAGAATATAGTCCAGAAGTAATCAATGAAGCTAAACAAGAGGTAGATAAGAAAGTTAGGAGGGACCTCTTAGAATATAAAACAAAAGATATCAAAGAAAACCGAGATGAAATTAATGTGCCCTTTATAACTGAGTTCAGTCATGACAACCTAAACATCCAAAGAGTTTTAAAAAAACATTGGCACTTAGTACAAACTGATCCCATCATAGGGGGAAAAGTGGGGGAAAACCCAAAAATAATATATAGGAAAGCACAGAATTTAAAGAGCCTACTAGCTCCCAGTCAATTGAAAAGCATAAAGAAGAAAGACACTCAAAGGTGCCTAGACGGAAATCCTTTAAATGGTTTTTTCCCCTGTTTTAGATGCCGGGCCTGTAAATTTAGTAGTAAACAAAAGATTTTAAAATCAAAAAGTGGAAACTTTACTTTCAAAATAAGAGACACAATTAGATGTCAAGATAAAGGCATTATTTACGCCATTCAATGTTCATGTAAAAAATTTACATAGGAGAAACAACCAGAATGCTCCGTGAAAGGATAAGGGAGCACCTCTCTTGCATAGATAGGGGTAACCTTGACCCTTATATCTATCGCCACTTTAGGGAAGTACACAACAACAACCTTAGATATTTTAAATATTGGGGAATTCAAAAAGTTCACCCCGACTGGAGAGGGGGAAACTGGGAAAATAAACTCCTAAAGGCAGAAGCTGAAATTATATACCTAATGAATACCCTCCAACCTGGAGGCTTGAACTCTGAGATAGACATTTCCCCCTTCTTATAAAAGTCTGCGAACATTTTCCAGGTTAAATCAGCCACTTATATAGAAAATACTCACATACATTAAATAAGCAATAAAATTTCAATTTACCTTGGGCAAAGATAGTACAAGCCCTATATAAATTTATTTTTCTAGTAATTAAAAAGGAATTTTTATCCCCCTAAAATCAATAAATTAATTGAATAAGCCATATTTTTACCCACTAGCAATAACTCTAGTTATGGGATGATAATTTCTGATTTAATTGTACATCCATTTTTAAATTGTTACAAATTTATAAATTGTTGAACTTACTATCCTTTGTTGAAAAGGAATATGTATATATCGTTAATTTTTACCCACTAACAATAATTCTAGATATGGGAATGATGATTCTGATTCTTATATTTTCGTTTCGTCCATTTTTAAATTGTTACAAATTTATAAATTGTGGAACTTAGTATCCTTTGTTGAAAAGGAATATGTATATATCGTTAATTTTTACCCACTAACAATAATTCTAGATATGGGAATGATGATTCTGATTCTTATATTTTCGTTTCGTCCATTTTTAAATTGTTACAAATTTATAAATTGTTGAACTTACTATCCTTTGTGATAATTCTGATTCTTATATTTTTGTTTCAGTTTAGGTAAATTTAAGTTTGCACGATCTAAATGTATATTATCTAATAAAGGCACTTTAGAATTGAAATATATAAGTTGAATTGTGTGAATGCTAATAAAGCAGAAATGATAAGTTCTCTTCCTTGTGTATCATGTAACTAAATAACAACACAGAAACAATCATTACCAACTTAAATAAAGTCCACCTTTACATTGGAAGCCACACAGGTGTTGATAGAAATCAAAAGGAAATGAAGGAACCAATCAAAACACATTCATACCTTTAAAAAGCTAGAAGCTAGCCGGATAAGCATTCTTGATAAAGCCCAGAAGGGTGAAACGCGTTGAATGGGACCTGCTACACTCTACTAAACTTCATTTACTACTGTCACAAAGCTGTGTGACCCTGCAACTTTAAACTTTTCTCCTGACCCTGCAAGTTAAAATCTACCTTTGGTAACTTCAGGGAATACGGTGTTACTGCTAAACACTGACCAAAGATTTCTTCAAACCTTAAGAAGTCTGCGGGAACCCAGATGAAAACAATATTTGGGCTATAAGAAGAAAGGAAAACAAAAAAGAGGATAACTACATCACTAGAACGGATCATCACCCCTGACCTCTGAATCAAAGAGAAGGTCAGGTGACTTATCAGTAGCACCAGGAACAAACAGTCTGTGAATCCCTCACAGTGAAGAATATCAGCGGTTGCAACCAGGACAGATTAAGGTACCTCTACACTAATTTGCACTACGTTTTTTAAAACACGCAAACTGAACTTTAAAGACATCAAGGTATTCATCTGTTAAATTAACCATTTCCATTAACCACGATTGCTTTGGCACCTAAATCAGAATATTGGCTGTTTTTTGCCTTTTTAACTATCCAGCACACCTGAGCCAATTATATGTCCAAGGAAAGTAACTGTGTAACTTTATAACGGTATTTGTTACCAAAGAACTGCAAAGCTGTTAGGACTGATACATTTGTGCCTTTTAAATATTCAATTCACCATTTATCTTAGAAATTTGTTGCTTGCCATATGTTATCTATAGAATTCATTCCTTTATACCTGGAATTCTAGGAATATATGGTTCTAGTCTGTTTTTATAAGTGTTGTATAAGGGAGACGTCCCTTTATTAATTAGGAAAAGCATTTGCTGTTGTTTTTATGTGTTATAAGAATTTTTAAATAAACTAGATTGTTTAAAACATAAATTAGATTGGTATCATCATTTCCTAGCTTTTTTTAGCGCTGCTAAATAAACCCCATTTTTTCTTCTTATCCACCATTTAGTTCTCTTTGAGGGAAGAACTTTTTTAGCAGCAGGAATCCACCTTTAGGCGCTCCTATCACACTACACATGAATATATATAATGGGACATGGACAGCTCAGGACTGAAGCGCTATGAGAAAATAAATAGTGAGGTCTTTGAGTGTATGAGAGTTGTGAGTCTATGGATTTTAGACTTAGTATTTTTGTAGAGGACTTTGTGGGAGGAGAACAGTAGGTATAGTGATGCATGGAAAGAGGAAATCAGAAGTAAGTCTAAACTAAGATAATAAAATAGAAGCTGAAAATCAGATTAATTAAGTCACCATATTGGTGTATAGCACTGGTTTTCAAACCTGTCCTCAGGCCACACTAACGGGCTAGATTTTTGGGATCACTTTGAGTGAGAGCAAGTAAAATAGCCATTTTTACTAATCAGTTGATTATTTCACCTGTGCTCTAGTTCAGATATCCTGGCCTGTTAGGAAGGCCTGAAAACAGGTTGTTTATAGGAATACAAAATTGTGATAGTCCAAGGAAGGATTTAATTTAAAGGGAGTTTTGATGTTGTGGGTGCAGTGAGACTGTAAAGAATCATATTAAAGTTATCAAGAATGAATATGAAATACCCAGGAGGCAAAGTGATCAAGAAATTGTATAGGTGAGTCATGGGGTGCTATAGAGTAGTAACAATGTAGAGATGAGAATAAGTGAATAACATAATTTTCAAAATATGAAAATGAGAAAAGTAATAGAAGTACAGCACAGAAATAGTAGGAGGTGTAGTAGGCTAACCCAACCCAATTCTTTGTTATCAGACTATGGTGTGAGACTAAGTTGATGGTCTTAGTCTGATATTGCAGCCACTAATGCTATGCTGGAAGAAGAGAGCTAGGTGGTAGACAGTTGAGGGAATGAGATAAAAAAGTAATATATAGATGTAATCTTGTTTATAACAGAGCTAGAGTTTTATAATATACACATATATAGAGTATATGCTTTTAAAAGAGATTGGACACATATTAATTTATTTGTATTCTTTTTATTTATGTGGTGAGTGAATGAGAATGGAAATGAGAGAGGGTCCAGGACTACATACATATATAAAACTGCTACAACTAAAAAAAAATAGATCAAGAGTAAATATGAAGGTAGTTCTTTGCAAGGTGCTGATACTGATTTTAGAAATGAGAACAGTTTGAGGCAGTTAAAAAAAACAACTACCAAGAAAACATTTAACATATAATGTTTTAGATGAAATAAGGATATGAAAATTACAGAACAATCAAAAGGCCACTTCTCACTGTTAACCCTTCTCAATCTGTCTGTCTCTTGCTCCAAACCCTCCAATCCTTCAGAATTTATGACACAGTGCTTTTGTGGGTCTCCTCCTACCTGTCTATCTGTACCTTTAGTGTAGCCTTCTCTGGCACATCCTCTGCCACTTTAGCACTTTCTGTTAAGGTACCACAAAGTCCCCTTCTCTTATCAATTTATACGCCACCCTTAGGTTTCTAAATAAAGTCCCAAGTGTTTCAATATAATTTGTATGCTGATGATACACACTCACCACATCCAGTCTTTGGACAATTTTCCCCTTATAAATATCTCCAAAATGTGCCTCTTCCTCACACAAGACACAACTAAGATTTCTTCATCATCTCTGTCTTGACTATTGCAACTCCATCCTCTCTGGTCTTCCTAGCTGCTGCCTTTCTCCTTTACAATTCATAATGAATGCCTAGGCCAGGCTGATCTTAATTACACATCGCTCCTTATCTGCTGCCCCTGTCTGCCAATCCCTTCAATGTCTTCCTCTAACCTACAAATTAAAACACAAAATCCATACTCTGACATTTTAGACCCTGAATAACACTGCTCCTCCACATATCTCAGACATCATATCCAGACACTCTCCCTCCTGTTCCCTTCGTTCTGTTCCTCTCTTGCTATCTTTTCACATTCCTGTCTTCAGGACTTCTCCAGATTAGCCCCTATCTTGTGGAACTGTCTGCTTCTCCCTGCAAGACTCTCCCCTAGTTTTTAAAGTTTCAAGCACTCCTTAAAGGAACATTGTACACTAGATTTTTCTTTGCATAAATGTTTCGTAGATGATCTATTTATATAGCCCATCTCGGAGTGTTTTTGTAACGATGTATAGTTTTACTTATTTTTTAAATAACATTCGGCTAGATTACGAGTTTTGCGGTAAGAGGGGTACGGTGCTAACTTGCACATTATTGTCACCTCTCACTTACCTACAGCGCTGGTATTACAGGTTTTTATAAACCCGGCGTTATTAGGCAAGAAGTGAGCGTAGAGCAAAATTGTGCTCCATACCACACTCCAATACCAGTGCTGCTTAAGTCAGCGGTGAGCTGGTTGCACGTGCTCGTGCACGATTTCCCCATAGACATCAATGGGGAGAGCCGGCTGAAAAAAAGCCTAACACCTGCAATAAAGCAGTGTAAAGCTCCGTAACGCAGCCCCATTGATTCCTATGGAGAAACTAAATTTATGTTTATACCTAACACCCTAGCATGAACCCCGAGCCTAAACACCCCTAATCTTACACTTATTAACCCCTAATCTACCGCCCCCGACATCGCTGAGACCTACATTATACTTATTAACCCCTAATCTGCCTCCCCCAACATCACCGACACCTACATTATACTTATTAACACCTAATCTGCTGCCCCCAACATCGCCGACACCTACATTATATTTTTTAACCCCTAATCTCCCGCCCCAATGTCACCGCAAACCTACCTACACTTATTAACCCCTAATCTGCCACCCCAACGTCGCCGCCACTATAATAAACATATTAACCCCTAAACCACCGCACTCCCGCATCGCAAATACTAGTTAAATATTATCAACCCTTAATCTGCAGCCCCTAACATCGCCACCACCTACCTACATTTATTAACCCCTAATCTGCCGCCCCCAATGTTGCCGCCACTATAAATAAATTTATTAACCCCTAAACCTAATTCTAACCCTAACACCCCCTAATTTAAATATAATTTAAAAAAAATCTAAATAAAAATTCCTATCATTACCTAAATAATAGCAATTTAAAACTAAATACTTACCTGTAAAATAAACCCAAAGCTAGCTACAATATAACTAATAGTTAGATTGTAGCTAGCTGAGGATTTATTTTTTACTTTACAGGCAAGTTTGTATTTATTTTAACTAGGTAGAATAGTTACTATATAGTTAACTATTTACTAACTACCTAGCTAAAATAAATACAAATTTACCTGTAAAATAAAACTTAACTTGAGTTACACTAAAACCTAACCTTACACTACAATTAAATAAATTACCTAAATTAAATACAATTACAAAAATTACAAAAACAAACAAACACTAAAAAAAAACAAATTATCAGATATTTATACTAATTACACCTAATCTAATAGCCCTATCAAAATAAAAAAGCCCCCCAAAATAAAAAAACATAGCCTAAACTAAACTACCAGTAGCCCTTAAAAATGGCCTTTTGCAGGGCATTGCCCCAAATAAATCAGCTCTTTTACCTGTAAAAAAAATACAATCAACCCCCCAACAGTAAAACCCACCACCCACACAACCAACCCCCCAAATAAAAAGCTAACTAAAAAACCTAAGCCCCCCCTTGCCCTGAAAAGGGCATTTGAATGGGCATTGCCCTTAAAAGGGTATTTAGCTCTATTGCTGCCCAAACCCTAACCTAAAAATAAAACCCACCCAATAAACCTTTAAAAAAACCTAACACTAACCCCTGAAGATCCACTTACAGTTTTGAAGAGCCGACATCCATCCTCAACGAAGCCAGAGGAAGTCCTAAAAAAAGCGGCAAGAAGTCCTTAACGAAGCCGGGAGAAGTCTTCATCCAAGCCAGCAGAAGTGGTCCTCCAGATTGGCAGAAGTCTTCCTCCAGACGACATATATCTTCATCCATCCGGCGAGGAGCGGGTCCATCTTCAAGATATCTGGCATGGAGCATCCTCTCCAAATGAAGTCTTCTTCCCGAATTCTTTAAGTGACATCATCCAGGATGGCATCCCTTGAATTCCGATTCGCTATCAGCCAATAGGATTGAGCTTGCATTCTATTGGCTGTTCCAATTAGCCAATAGAATGCAAGCTCAATCCTATTGGCTGATTGGATCAGCCAATAGTATTGAAGCTCAATCCTATTGACTGATTTCAACTTTAATTCAGATTAGCTGATTTCTAGAATTCTATCAGCCAATCAGAATTGAAGGGACGCCATCTTGGATGACATCACTTAAAGAAACATTTATTCAGGAAGAAGACTTTGTTTGAAGAGGATGCTCCGCGCCAGATGTCTTGAAGATGGACCTGCTTAGGAGCTTAGGTTTTTCAGTTAGCTTTTTATTTGGGGGGTTGATTGTGTGGGTAGTGGGATTTACTGTTGGGGGGTTGTTTGTTTGTTTGTTTTTTACAGGTAAAAGAGTTGATTTCTTTGGGGCAATGTTTTACAGGTAAAAGAGTTGATTTCTTTGGGGCAATGCCCCGCAAAAGACGCTTTTAAGGGCTATTGGTAGTTTAGTTTAGGCTAGGGTTTTTTATTTTGGGGGGGCTTTTTTATTTTGATAGGGCTATTAGATTAGGTGTAATTAGTTTAAATATCTGATAATTTGTTATTTTATTTTGTGTAATTTAGTGATTTTTTTTGTAATTTAGGTAATTGTATTTAATTTAGGTAATTTATTTAATTGTAGTGTAAAGTTAGGTGTTAGTGTAAGACAGGTTAGGTTTTATTTTACAGGTAAATTTGTATTTATTTTAGCTAGGTAGTTAGTAAATAGTTAATAACTATTTAGTAACTATTCTACCTAGTTAAAATAAATACAAACTTGCCTGTAAATTAAAAATAAACCCTAAGCTAGCTACAATGTAACTATTATTTATATTGTAGATAGCTTAGGGTTTATTTTATAGGTAAGTATTTAGTTTTAAATAGGAATTATTTAGGTAATGATAGGGATTTTTATTTAGATTTATTTTAATTATATTTAAGTTAAGGGGTGTTAGGGTTAGACTTAGGTTTAGGGGTTAATAACTTTAGTATAGTGGCAGCGACATTGGGAGCGGCAGATTAGGGGTTAATAACGGTAATTTAGGTTGTGGCGATGTTGGGACAGCAGATTATGGGTTAATAATATTTAACTAGTGTTTGCCATGCGGGAGTGCGTTGGTTTAGGCATTAATATGTTTATTCTAGTGGCGGCGATATCCGGAGCGGCATATTAGGGGTTAATAATTTCATTTTAGTGTTTGCGATGAGGGAGGGCCTCAGTTTAGGGGTTAATAGGTAGTTTATGGGTGTTAATACTGTGGCAAAAACAAAAATATAATCAGTGCGCTTCAATCAGCATGTTTGGTGCTGCTCCACTTCATTGGGTCTGGACTGTTTGCGTGTAATCACTCCACTTGGATCTGGAGCTTACTTGTGGGATTTGGAGCCCTGACTGAAAAAACAGTAATTTGGAGAGCTGTTTATTATCTTAGCAAACACAGACTGCACGAGTAAGAGGACATATTGGATACGCTATCAGACCACACAGGAGTGGGAGTTAGCTGGACGACTGAGGGTCCAGAAGGCATTCGTGACACTTCTCAAGTGTCTTACATCTTGTGAGTATATTACCACTTGCAACAGCGGCGTGTCATGCTTTATTGATTTTTGCACTATGTTGGCGCCTTCTTTTGTCTCACTCTACAATTTATGGGTGTTAGTGTACTTTTTAGCACTTTAGTTATGAGTTTTATGCTACAGCTTTGTAGCGTAAAACTCATAACTACTGACTTTAGAATGCGTTACAAATCTTGCGGGATAGGCTGTACCGCTCACTTTTTGGCCTAAAAAAAAAGCTTGTAATACGGGCGCTATGGAAATCCCATTGAAAAAATACTTTTCGCAAATTGCGTAAGTTAATTTGCGGTACGGCCAAAAAAGTGTGCGGGACAGCTGTACCTACAAGACTCGTAATACCAGCGGTAGTGAAAAAGCAGCGTTATGAGCCTTAACGCTGCTTTTTTACTCATACCGCAAAACTCGTAATCTAGCCGATTGGGCTGAATATTAGACTTATAACCTAGGCCTAAAAGTATTAGATGTAGTCTGAAGTCCACAGAATTCTGCTTTGTCCTGATTGTGTAATGGGTGTTTTGTATGCATGGGAGGTGGAAGTGTCTGCTCTTCCTGCTTTCTCAGCCCCACTTCATCAACAGTGCTAAACTGGGGCTTCTAAGTAAGTTTTATACTGGATTTTTAGAACAGTATCTGTGCATATTATTCTTTATAGTAGTTATATGAACATTGGTGTTTAATGTCCCTTTAAAGTCTCTACAGTTCAGGGATGCATACAATATACACTAACATGTTCTTACCCAGCTCCTCTTCAGCTTGTTTCATCCCCTTAACTCCCCTAGGCCTAGATTTGGAGTTTTGTCGGTAAGGACCCGCGTAGCTAACGCCGGCTTTTTTCTGGCCGCACCATTGAGAGTCCACATAAAGGCTGCGTTAGGCTCCAAAAAAGGAGCGTAGAGCATTTTTAACGCAGCTTCAACTCTCGATACCAGAGTTGCTTACGGACGCGGCCAGCCTCAAAAACGTGCTCGTGCACGATTCCCCCATAGGAAACAATGGGGCTGTTTGCGCTGAAAAAAAAACTAACACCTGCAAAAAAGCCGCGTTCAGCTCTTAACGCAGCCCCATTGTTTGCTATGCGTAAACACTTCCTACGTCTGCACCTAACACTCTAACATGTACCCCGAGTTTAAACACCCCTAACCTTATACTTATTAACCCTTAAATCTGCCCCCCCCGCTATTGCTGACCCCTGCATATTATTTTTAACCCCTAATCTGCCGCTCCGTAAACCGCCGCCACCTACGTTATCCTTATGTACCCCTAATCTGCTGCCCCTAACACCGCCGACCCCTATATTATATTTATTAACTCCTAATCTGCCTCCCACAACGTCGCCTCCACCTGCCTACACTTATTAACCCCTAATCTGCCGAGCTGACCGCACCACTACTATAATAAAGTTATTAACCCCTAATCCGCCTCACTAACCCTATAATAAATAGTATTAACCCCTAATCTGCCCTCCCTAACATCGCTGACACCTAACTTCAAACATTAACCCCTAATCTGCCGACCGGAGCTCACCGATATTCTAATAAATGTATTAACCCCTAAAGCTAAGTCTAACCCTAACACTAACAACCCCCAAAGTTAAATATAATTTTAATCTAACGAAATAAATTAACTCTTATTAAATAAATTATTCCTATTTGAAGCTAAATACTTACCTGTAAAATAAACCCTAATATAGCTACAATATAAATTATAATTACATTGTAGCTATTTTAGGATTAATATTTATTTTACAAGCAACTTTGTAATTATTTTAACCAGGTACAATAGCTATTAAATAGTTAAGAACTATTTAATAGTTACCTAGTTAAAATAATAACAAAATTACCTGTAAAATAAATCCTAACCTAAGTTACAATTAAACCTAACACTATACTATCATTAAATTAATTAAATAAAATACCTACAATTATCTACAATTAAACCTAACACTACACTATCAATACATTAATTAAATACAATATCTACAAATAACTACAATGAAATAAACTAACTAAAGCACAAAAAATAAAAAAGAACTAAGTTACAACAAATAAAAAAATATTTACAAACATAAGAAAAATATTGCAACAATTTTAAACTAATTACACCTACTCTAAGCCCCCTAATAAAATAACAAAGCCTCCCAAAATAAAAAATGCCCTACCCTATTCTAAATTACTAAAGTTAAAAGCTCTTTTACCTTACCAGCCCTGAACAGGGCCCTTTGCGGGGCATGCCCCAAGAAGTTCAGCTCTTTTGCCTGTAAAAAAAAACATACAATACCCCCCCCCCAACATTACAACCCACCACCCACATACCCCTAATCTAACCCAAACCCCCCTTAAATAAATCTAACACTAAGCCCCTGAAGATCTTCCTACCTTGTCTTCACCATACCAGGTTCACCGATCGGTCCAGAAGAGCTCCTCCGATGTCCTGATCCAAGCCCAAGCGGGGGGCTGAAGATGTCCATGATCCGGTAGAAGTCTTCATCCAAGCGGGGCAGAAGAGGTCTTCCATCCGATTGAAGTCTTCATCCAAGCGGGGCAGAAGAGGTCTTCCATCTGATTGAAGTCTTCATCCAGGCGGCATCTTCTATCGACATCCATCTGGAGCGGAGCGGCAGCATCCTGAAGACCTCCAACGCGGAACATCCATCCTGGCCGACGACTGAACGACGAATGACGGTTCCTTTAAATGACGTCATCCAAGATGGCATCCCTCGAATTCCGATTGGCTGATAGGATTCTATCAGCCAATCGGAATTAAGGTAGGAATATTCTGATTGGCTGATGGAATCAGCCAATCAGAATCAAGTTCAATCCGATTGGCTGATCCGATCAGCCAATCAGATTGAGCTTGCATTCTATTGGCTGATCGGAACAGCCAATAGAATGCGAGCTCAATCTGATTGGCTGATTGCTTTTTCCCATGTATTTTTTGTAACTTAGTTCTTTTTTATTTTTTGTACTTTAGTTAGCTTATTTCATTGTAGTTATTTGTAGATATTGTATTTAATTAATGTATTGATAGTATAGTGTTAGGTTTAATTGTAACTTAGGTTAGGATTTATTTTACAGGTAATTTTGTAATTATTTTAACTAGGTAACTATTAAATAGTTCTTAACTATTTAATAGCTATTGTACCTGGTTAAAATAATTACAAAGTTGCCTGTAAAATAAATATTAATCCTAAAATAGCTACAATGTAATTATAATTTATATTGTAGCTATATTAGGTTTTATTTTACAGGTAAGTATTTAGCTTTAAATAGGAATAATTTATTTAATAAGAGTTAATTAATTTCGTTAGATTAAAATTATATTTAACTTAAGGGGGTGTTAGTGTTAGGGTTAGACTTAGCTTTAGGGGTTAATACATTTATTAGAATAGCGGTGAGCTCCGGTCGGCAGATTAGGGGTTAATAATTGAAGTTATGTGTCGGCGATGTTAGGGAGGGCAGATTAGGGGTTAATACTATTTATTATAGGGTTAGTAAGGTGAATTAGGGGTTAACTTTATTATAGTAGCGGTGCGGTCCGCTCGGCAGATTAGGGGTTAATAAGTGTAGGCAGGTGGAGGCGACGTTGAGGGGGGCAGATTAGGGGTTAATAAATATAATATAGTGGTCGGCGGTGTTAGGGGCAGCAGATTAGAGGTACATAGCTATAATGTAGGTGGCGGCGCTTTGCGGTCGGCAGATTAGGGGTTAATTATTGTATGTAGCTGGCGGCGACGTTGTGGGGGGCAGATTAGGGGTTAATAAATATAATACAGGGGTCGGCGGTGTTAGGGGCAGCAGATTAGGGGTTAAAAAAATTTAATCGAGTGGCGGCGATGTGGGGGGACCTCGGTTTAGGGGTACATAGGTAGTTTATGGGTGTTAGTGTAATTTAGAGTACAGTAGTTAAGAGCTTTAGGAACCGGCGTTAGCCCAGAAAGCTTTTAACTACTGACTTTTTTCCTGCGGCTGGAGTTTTGTCGTTAGATTTCTAACGCTCACTTCAGCCACGACTCTAAATACCGGAGTTAGAAAAATCCCATTGAAAAGATAGGATACGCAATTTACGTAAGGGGATCTGCGGTATGGAAAAGTCGCGGCTGAAAAGTGAGCGTTAGACCCTTTTTTGAGTGACTCCAAATACCGGAGTTAGCCTAAAACCAGCGTTAGGAGCCTCTAACACTGGTTTTCATGGCTACCGCCAAACTCCAAATCTAGGCCTTAGTGTGTAAGTGTGTGAGCCCTGCTGTTTTTAGATCACCCTCATAAGAGCTGATTTACAAGGGCCCTCTATGCAAGTATCTCCCATAAATGCTACCTTGAATATTAGACCTATTTTTATAACACTGCAGAATCTATTGAAGCTCTACAAATAACTGATGATGATCATAATAATAATAATAATAACTATGAAAAGGAAAATGTTTGCTGGTCTTATTTTTTTTTAAGTTTTGTCCACTTATTGTATAATACTTTGTTTATATTTACATTGTCACTTGTAAAGATAAGATGCACAATGTTATTACTTTTTCTTTCTCCTTTGTAAATCTTAACTTTATAGGCCTGTTGAGTCCGTTGAGTCTACTTGGCTAATTGCAATATATAAGATAAACAAAAAACAGTTGTTGATGGTAACACATTCATATCTGAAAACACAGGACATTGAGGTAGCATGCTAGTTATACTATTTAATACACATATGCTATTTTAAAAGGAAAAATGACAATGATTTGACAAAGATTGGGCTTCATGAGCACAGTTTCCATCAGAACACAAACAATTTGTGTCACAAGTGCTTACAACAGATGTTTAAGTAAATAACAGAATGTTAAAGCTAATAAAAAATGTTGCCATAGCAACCATTGGTGAAAAGAATCAGTTTTGGAAATAAAGAACAAATATAAAGTATAATGCCTTTAGGTCATATTTGTGGGGAAAAATCACTGTGTAGGTTTGGGGCAAAATAGCTATGTAGAATTAACAGAATACAGTAACTATAATATGCTTTAGAAACCTTTAACCTTTTGCCCGGTTGTCTTGAAATAAGCTGTCATATTTGAGAAATGTCAGAGCTTGGTCATTTGGTTCTGTCTATGTTCATAAACAATAAAGCTTGGGAATGTATCAAAACATATAATGTACAAATAGGATCATATCATTTTAATCAAGATCATGATAAATCCTAACTTGTTTCTTTTTTATAGACTTTTACTAAAGAAAAGAATTCATTAAAACCGTTTCATATTGCCCAGACAAAGGTACACGAAGAAAAAGCAACCACATTAGTACAGAATCTCTATACACTTAAAGATGAATGCTAGATAAAGCATAAATGTCAGTAAGGCCGGCATTTGTTGGATATTATTTTGTCCCTCTATATCCTTGATTTTTATATTGCTTTCCATTATTAGTAATAAATGAAACAACACAAAATGACATTACCATTATTTGCTCATTTTTACTTTAAGCAGTAATAATTGCACCATGACCATTGTACATCTGGGATATGTTTGCAATAGAAAATCCCTCTTAAGCTCTTTATGCGGTGGTGCAAGTGCTTAGATCAGAATGAAAATGTTGTGTAAAAATTAAATCACGCGATTGTAGATGTGATTATGTGATTTCAAGGTCGGGATCGGATAATGGGGGAATGCCTACGCTGCCATGCACACAGTTTCATTCTTGCTTGCGTCAAAGGGGAAGGCTGCAGGATGCCATATAAGGTAGGACATTCAATACAGTCCTAATAGCGTTAAAGCCCACTGCTGTTAGGACAGCATGGAACGTCCTTACGGCGTGATGAGGTTAAACATGCAGGCTAAGATTACATTGCTAGTGTTAATCCTTTTCAGTTAGAATAGCTGGCAAAAAAAAAAGATAGCACCATCCAGTAATTTACAAATTAATTTGATTCTGGTTTTGTGCTCTCCAATTTTAACTCATGAAACTTGTTTTCAGTTAACATTTAATCGAAAACAATCCCAACAATTTATATTAAGTTAACATTGAGCCTATGGGGCCAAATGATCATATGGCAGGCAGACATGATTCACTATAGCGAATCATATCCGCCCAATATCGCTAAATGCTGACAGCAGTTCTGGTGAACTGCTTGTGAAATACCGCCCGTTGCAGATTCGCGGCCAATTGGCCGCTAGCAGGGGGTGTCAATCAACCCGATCATATTCATCTTAAGACTGCTGCTTCTTAACTCCTGATTCAAGCGAATGCTCGCGCGAAAACAGGGGGATCAGGGGCCATTCTGCCCCTATTAATGAGTTTCAAATTTCTGAATTCCATTCTTAATAGAGTCCTCTACTAAGCATAAAGAATGGCCTCTTCATTTTAAAAAAAAGCACAGTATTTTTATTGAACAAAAACAAACACTTAAAATTATATATGAATAAAGGGACATTAAACCTAAAATGTTTATTTTATTATAAAGATAGGGCATACACTTTTTAAAATGTTTACTTATATTATCACATTTGCTTTTTCCCATGTATTATTTGCTTATGAGCTTACCTAAGTAGGTAGCATGTGCATTTCCTGAGCACTAGAGGGCACCAGTTTGTATAAAGATTGCTGGGATCTAATGTCCTTGTAAATGTATAGCATTGCTAAAAGCATACTTGCAAAACTGCTGCCAAATAGGGCTCCAGAAAAGTGCATGCTCCTGAGCCTACGTGCCTGTTTTTGTTGTTGTTGTTTTTTTTTATAACAAAGGATACCAAGAGAAAGAAGTAAATCTGAGTCATGAAAGAAAATGTGGGGTTTCATGTCCCTTTAATAAAAAACACATCTACATGAAAAAATATGATCTGTAATAAAAAAAAAACTCTTATAAAACCATGCTTGTCCATGTTTGTCATTGCTACAAACACAATAGAAAACTTAAAGGGACATGAAACCCAAAAAAATTCTTTCATGATTCAGATAGAGAATACAATTTTAAGCAACTTTCCAATTCACTTATATTATTTAATTGTCTTCCTTCTCTTGTTATCCTTTGCTGAAAGGTTTATTTAAGAAAGCTCAAGAGCAGCAAGGAACCCAGGCTCTAGCTGCTGATTGGTGGATGCATATATATAATGATTTTCACTGGCTCACTCATTTGTTCAGTTAGAAACCAGTAGTGCATTGCTGCTCCTTCAACAAATGATACTAAGAGAATGAAATAAATTAGGTAATAGAAGTAAATTAGAAAGTTGTTTCAAATTGTATTCCCTATCTGAATCAGGAAAGATTTTTTTTGGGGTTTCATGTCCCTTTAAGTACTAATATAATATGTAATTATATATTTTTAACCCTTTGAGTGCTAAGCACTTTCCCACCTGGGTGCTAAGGTTTTTTTAAAGGGTTTTTTATTTTATATTTTTAAAACTATTTTTTTTTTATTTTTATTTATTTCAGATCCCCAAGACTTACACTGTTGGAAAGATTAGGCAATTATCTTTCCAACGGTGGGTCTTGGTGGTCTGTAGCTGCTTAGATGCCTGAGATACAGGCTTCTAAGCAGCATGCCCCTTGCTCCTATATTTAACATTGTTAATGTTAAATAAAGTTGCGGAGTGACATCATCACGTTATTGCACGTGACGTCACCACGCAAAATGGGAAGCCCCGGCGATGCCTGTCATTATGAAGCACCGATCGTCGGGGTAGGAGCGGGTGGGAGCCCCCAGATCTCCCTCAAGTTGGGAGAGTGCTAGTGACGGCTCTGAGCCGTCATTAGCACCAGATTGGGAAACTCTGTGACGGCTCAGAGCCGTCATTAGCACTCAAGGGGTTAAAGATCACTGTATTAAACCATGTAAATCATTTTTACATTAAATGTAACTATTTACAATAAAATATGATTTTACATGTGTATTATGTTGAAAAAAAGTAAAAACAGAGAAAAGAATTAACAAGGTGAAGAGGAATGGAAAATAAGGAGAATTGTAGGGTTGACATTTAAGAATGGGTCTTTAAAGAAACCAAAAAAAATAAATAAAAAAAACTGAGATAATAAAAGTAGGATATCACCTTAAAATGAAGTTAAAATAAAATGGAAAAAAGCATGGGATTATGGATGGGTTAAGGGGGACATGTGGGAAACATAAATATGTAAAGCTAGTTAAAAAAAAACCATTACACTTTACACCAGCTGAATTAATGCTTTGAGGTTCGGTTTTAACACCACTAACATTTTGATGGAACTTAATAATGTGCAATGGATCTTAAAATACTGTAGATCACTGGACAGAAAAATAAGATGTGAAAGTTGTTTTTTCCAGGCTTTTCACATGGATATGAATGAAATATGTTTAAAGGAACATAACTTGAGGGACTTTAAGAGAAATAACAATCAGGGGCCCCATTCGATATGCAGCGTCACCCAAAAAAGCTGGCAATGTCGGTTTTTGCGCGGGTTTGGTATCCTATATACAGCGCCGCATATAAATGAGGCGCGTATATTTCAACCGTCGGACATAGTTTTTTTTCCCCATTGACTAAAATATAAAACCTGCGCAATTTGGTATCCAATATCCAGCGCAAGGCCTTACGTGGCGAAAATGGAGAAAACTTACTCCATTTTCACCTCGTCATAAAATGCAGCCGTAGCAGGCCTTGCGCTGAGTATGGGAGCACCGTAACTCCCTAAAATGCCTGAAAAAAAAAACCTAACACCTAACGCATGCGCAATGTCTATCTACCTGTCCACCACAATACCTAATAAAGTGTATTAACCCCTAAACCGCCGCTCCCGGAGCCCACCGCCATCTACATTATATGTATTAACCCCTAAACCGCTGCTCCCGGACCCTGCCGCACCTAAATAAAGTGTTTAACCCCTAAACCGCCGCTCCCAGACCCCGCCGCTACCTACATTAAATTTATTAACCCCTAATCTGACCCCCCTACACCGCCGCAACATACATTAAATTTATTAACCCCAAATCTGACCCCCCTACACCGCCGTCACCTACATTAAATGTATTACCCACTAATCTGACCCCCCTACACCGCCGCCACCTACATTAAATGTATTAACCTCTAATCTGACCCCCCTACACCACCGCCACCTACATTAAATATATTAACCTCTAATCTGACCCCCTACACCCCCGCCACCTACATTAAATGTATTACCCCCTAAACCTAAGTCTAATCCTACCACCCCCCTAACTTAATTATTATTTAAATAAATATTAATAATATTACTATTATTAACTAAATTATTCCTATTTAAAACTAAATACTTACCTATAAAATAAACCCTAAGAGAGCTACAATATAATTAATAATTACATTGTAGCTATTTTAGGATTTATATTTATTTTACAGGTAACTTTGTATTTATTTTAACTAGGTACAATAGCTATTAAATAGTTAATAACTATTTAATAGCTACCTAGTTAAAATAATTACAAAATTACCTGTAAAATAAATCCTAACCTAAGTTACAAATACACCTAAATTAATGAAATAAATTAGCTACAATTATCTAAAATAAAATACAATTAAATAAACTAAACTATATTACAAAAAAAACCCCCACTAAATTGCAAAAAATAAAAAAATATTACAAGAAGTTTAATCTAATTAAACCTAATCTAAGCCCCCTAATAAAATAAAAAAGCCCCCCAAAATAATAAAATGCCCTACCCTATACTAAATTACAAATAGCCCTTAACCCCTTAATGACCACAGCACTTTTCCATTTTCTGTCCGTTTGGGACCAGGGATATTTTTACATTTCTGCGGTGTTTGTGTTTAGCTGAAATTTTCCTCTTACTCGTTTACTGTACCCACACATATTATATACCGCTTTTCTCGCCATTAAATGGACTTTCTAAAGATACCATTATTTTCATCATATCTTATCATTTACTATTAAAAAATATAAAATATGAGGAAAAAATGAAAAAACACAGTTTTTCTAACTTTGACCCCCAAAATCTGTTAACATCTACAACCACCAAAAAACGCCCATGCTAAATAGTTTCTAAATTTTGTCCAGAGTTTAGAAATACACAATGTTTACATGTTCTTTGCTTTTTTTGCAAGTTATAGGGCCATAAATATAAGTAGCACTTTGCTATTTCCAAACAACTTTTTTTCAAAATTAGCGCAAGTTACATGTATATGTATTTTTTTAGAAGACATCCCAAAGTATTGATCTAGGCCCATTTTGGTATATTTCATACCATCATCAAATACAAAAATTTGTTCACTTTTTCCCAAATTTTTTCACAAACTTTAGGTTTCTCACTGAAATTATTTACAAACAGCTTGTGCAATAATAGCATAAATGGTTGTAAATTTTTCTCTGGGATCCCCTTTGTTCAGAAATAGCAGACATATGGCTTTGACGTTGCTTTTTGGTAATTAGAAGGCCGCTAAATGCCACTGCGCACCACACGTGTTTTATGCCCAGCAGTGAAGGGGTTAATTAGGGAGCATGTAGACAGCTTGTAGAGTTAATTTTAGCTTAAGTGTAGTGTAGTAGACAACCCAAAGTATTGATCTAGGCCCATTTTGGTATATTTCATGCCACCATTTCACCGCCAAATGCGATCAAATTAAAAAAAATTGTCAACTTTTTCACAAACTTTAGGTTTCTCACTGAAATTATTTACAAACAGCTTGTGCAATAATGGCATAAATGGTTGTAAATTTTTCTCTGGGATCCCCTTTGTTCAGAAATAGCAGACATATGGCTTTGACATTGCTTTTTGGTAATTAGAAGGTCGCTAAATGCCACTGCGCACAACAAGTGAATTATGCCCAGCAGTGAAGGGGTTAATTAGGTAGCTTGTAGGGAGCTTGCAGGGTTAATTTTAGCTTTAGTGTAGAGATCAGCCTCCCACCTGACACATCACACCCCCTGATTCCTCCCAAAGAGCTCTCTTCCCTCCCCCACCCCACAATTGTCCCCGCCATCTTAAGTACTGGCAGAAAGTCTGCCAGTACTAAAATAAAAGGTATGTTTGTTTTTTTAGCATATTTACATATGCTGCTGTGTAGGATCCCCCCTTAGTCCCCAACCTCCCTTATCCCCCCAAAGCAGCTCTCTAACCCTCCCCCTCTGCCTTATTGGGGTCCTACTTGGGTACTGGCAGCTGTCTGCCAGTACTCAGTTTGCAAATAAAAATGTTTTTTTTTTTTATTTATTTTAGTTTTTTTCTGCAGTGTAGCTCCCCCCCCAGACCAATCTCCCACCCCCTCCCAGATCAATTAGATGACTTTCATCAGGGATTTTATCCCTCCTTTCTCCCCATTATATAAAAAAAAAGTTTCTGTAGTGTAAGCGGTTCCCACCCACTCCCTCCCAGTGCACGCACCCGCCCGCCACCCCCGTGCACGTGCACCCCCGGTGATTCCGCCCCCTCTCTGACTAAGAAGCCATCGATGGCCGCCCACCCGCCTCCCACTTAAGCTCCCACCCACCAAAGAATGCGGCCATTGATGTCCGGTGCAGAGAGGGCCACAGAGTGGCTCTCTCTGCACTGGAGAGGTAAAAATTGTTATTTCAGGATGCCTCGATATCAAGGCATCCTGCAATAACCGGAAAGCAGCTGGAAGTGATCAGGATTACTTCCAGCTGCTTTCCAAACCGAGGACGTGCAGGGTACGTCCTTGGCCGTTAAGTGACTTTTTTAAAAGGACGTAACCTGCACGTCAATGGTCGTTAAGGGGTTAAAAGGACCTTTTGCAGGGCATTACCTCAAAGTAATTAGCTCTTTTACCTGTAAAAAAAAAGAACAGTTTAGTTTATTTAATTGTATATTTTTTTTTAGATAATTGTAGTTAATGTATTTAATTAATTTATTGATAGTGTAGTGTTAGGTGTATTTGTAACTTAGGTTAGGATTTATTTTACAGGTAATTTTGTAATTATTTTAACTAGGTAGCTATTAAATAGTTATTAACTATTTAATAGCTATTGTACCTAGTTAAAATAAATATAAAGTTACCTGTAAAATAAATATAAATCCTAAAATAGCTACAATGTAATTATTAATTATATTGTAGTTATCTTATGGTTTATTTTATAGGTAAGTATTTTGTTTTAATAGTAATATTATTTATATTTATTTAAATAATAATTAAGTTAGGGGGGTGTTAGGGTTAGACTTCGGTTTAGGGGGTAATACATTTAATGTAGGTGGCGGTGGTGTAGGGGGGGTCAGATTAGGGGTTAATAAATTTAATGTAGGTGGCGGCGGTGTAGGGGGGTCAGGGGTTAATAATTAGGCTTATTGCGTTGTGGGGGGTTGTCTGTCTAGGGGTTAATACATTTATTATTAGGAGTGAGAGGGGGGATTGCAGATATAGGGGTATACGTGTTGGGCTGATTTTGGGAGGCATGTTAGACAGTTACGGGAGATTTAATATTTTATTTAGTTTTTTTTAGGCGCAGGCAGTTTCTAAAGTCACTGGCGACTCCAGAAATTTATAGTTACGCTCATTTCTGGACATTGCTAGTTTCTCAGACTTACGGCACTTTAGCAACTGCCGGCGGGGTATATGTAATACCCCGATGTGCGAGGTGAAACTACGGGGCGGCGTGGGTTCCCTCGATTGCACCGAAAACTACGCCGTATATCGGATTGCGCCCCAAAAGTTTATATTAATGATCTCTTTTTAAATGTGATTGTGTCCTGATCATGTCATGAAGTTTAGCAAAAGGTGTGCCTGACCAGTTCCTTTTGCTAATTGAACCTGTAACAATACAACCTGTATCCATGTGGCTAAATAAAAATGTGTTAGGAGAAATTAGGAAAAAAAGGTAGGGCATTTAAATTATTCAAAGAAAATTGTACAGACTCAGCATACCAAATATATAAGGAATGTAATAAAGCATGCAAAAAAAAAGCTAAAATTGAAAATGAAAGATTAATTACAAAGGATTCTAAGTTAATTGCTAAAAAGGTTTTTTAAGTACATAAATGGCAAAAAATCTAAGAAGGACAACATAGTTACATTAAAATGTGTGGCGGGCAGCATGATTAACAGGCTGAGGTACTAAACCAGTTCTTTCCTTCAGTATACACAAGAGAGAAACCAATGGGAGATACTTTGAAACAAAATAGAACATACAAACCTATACAATTAACTGGGTTATCTCTAGAGGACATATCAGGTAAAAACTGAATAATATTAAGGTAAATAAAACTCCAGGCCCTGACCGAAAACACCCAAGGGTTTTTACGGGAACTTAGCTCTGTTATAGACTGCTCAGGCATAGTACCCCAGGACTGGTGTAAAGCTGATGTGGTGCCACTCTTCAAAATGGAAGCAAGGCTGATCCAGGAAGCTATAGACAAGTTAGTCTGACATCAATTGTGGGGAAGATACTTGAAGGGATTATAAGGGATTATACTGATGAGTATATTTGTGTAATCAAGATTATGAGTTCAAATCAGCATGGTTTTATGAGAAACAGATCATGTCAAACTAATCTAATTAGATTCTACAAAGAAGTAAGTAAAAATATAGATAATGGGGAATCAGCTGATGCGATATACTTGGATTTTGCAAAGATGTTTGATACAGTGCCACATGAGAGATCAATGTACAAAATTAGGGACTGGGAATAGCTGAAAATATTAGTAACTGGATAAAAGACAAGGAGCAACAAGTAGTAGTAAAGGGATCATACTCAGATTGGACAAAGGTAATCAGTATACTCCCACAGGGATCATTACTGGGCCTTGTTTAATATTTGTATTAATGACTTGGAGCAATAATTAAATAGCAACATCTCTATTTTTGAAGATGATACAAAGTTGTCTAAGGTCAATAGGTTAGGGCAGGATTAACTTTATTTACAAGGGGATCTACACAAATTAGAAGAAAGAGCAGGTAAATAGAAAATCAGATTTAATACTGGAAAATGCAAGGTTTCACGTTTTGGAAGTAAAAATAAACAGGCAATCTATTATTTAAATGGAACTAGATTGAGCAAAACAGAGGAGGAAAGGGATTTGGGAGTAATAATAGATAACAAGCTCAAGATTGGTGCACAATGCAGGACAGTGGCTTCTAAGGCTAATAAGATATTAGCATGTATTAAAGGAGACATTGATGCAAAGAGAGGAAAGCATAATTCTGTCACTATATAAATCCCTGGTAAGACCTCACCTACAGTATGGAATTTAGTTCTTGGACCAATCTAAAAAAAAGCCATTGCAGACTTAAATTCAGAAAAGGGCCACAAAACTAATTAGGGGAATGGAGAATTTAAGCTATGATGAGAGGCCAGCTACACTCGGTCTGTTTTCTATAGAAAAAAGGCGCTTGAGAAGTGAAATGATTACTTTATGTGAATATATTCTAGGCCCATGTACAGAGATGGCAGAAGGATGGCAGAAGCTCTGTTTATACCAAGAAAAATGTTTGTGACATGGGGTCACACTTTAAGCCTAGAGGAAAGGAAAATTAATATCCTGCAACATAAATGTTTCTTCACTGTAAGAGCAATAACATTGTGGAACTCACTTACTTTAGGAGATAGTAAATGCTATTACCTTAGATATATTTAATAATGTTTACATACATTTCTGTCTAGAAACAGAATTCAGGGATATGATTGCTTGTGTTAAATGGGTCACCATTTTTAATGGGATTAATTTAAGCTCAACTGGAGCTTTTTTTGTAAATATATTAAGATTTGTATAAATTGAACTCAATGGACTTCTGTCTTTTTTCTAACTCATCTAATATGTTACTATGAACCATAGACCAGTGTTCTGGCTGTGACCTATTTGTGAGTTTTGGCTGCTAATAAATTTCCTGTGGTGCCTAAACTTTGCTGACCTCATGCCTGTCTCTCACCAAGCTTTTCTTTGTCTTTGTTGGCTTTTGACACTGGCCTGTCTGACTTGCTTCAGCAGGCTGTAGGGATCTCTTATCTGCCAGTACTGATGGTTCTGGTCTCAGCTGTGTTGCAAAGGCACTTATCAAAGTCCTGCATAAAAAGAAACTTCATAGCCCTGCTCCTTTTATAGTCCTGCTTCAGAGGTACCTACAAGAGCACTACTCTTGAGCTGTCATAGTGCAGTCACAAAGTGTATTATCTGCTGTGTTGCAGAGATATTAGTTTCTGTCTTCCAGAGTATACTACACTTGCTGTGTTCCAGGGATACCAGTCTGCCATGTGTTAGAGAAAACTGTCTCTGCCAGTTCCAGTGCTCCCTTGTCACTGCCAGTTCCATCAACCCCTGGTCTCTACCTTTTCCAGCAGCCCCTTATCTATTCCATTTCAAGTGGTACCTGTCACACCCAATTCCTGTAGTATAAGACTATACCTGTTCCAGCTGCATCTATCTCTACTAATACCTGTGCCCCTATTCCTATGAGACTCCCTGTTGACAGCATCTGCCAGTTCTTGCAGTTCCTATTGAATAAGTTTAGTTTGTAGCACTTGTCACCATTCAAGAACTAAAACATACAGCTTGCTCTTTCACTGTGTCTAAGAAGGGTGATTGCTCTAGGAGTTATGTCTCCCCAGCCCCTCCTAGTGTCCAAGACCCAGGGTGCACAATTGTTATATAGCTCTGCATATGAGCTCCTTATAGCAAATGCAGCTCAGTCAAGCTTGATAAATTGTAATATGTCTCTAGTTATAACATTGCTACATCCCGGACAGCCTTTCAATTTAGAGGGTTATACTGCAGTGTTATTGATAATATGTATTGTCCATTCAGGATGCACACATTATCATAGTCATACTAATTATGAAGTGCACTAATTCACATCTATGTCTGAGTCTTTTTTGGAATAGTTATGAATGTGCATGCTTTGTTTAAAAAGGAGGACTGCAGGCAGAACTGTGTACATTCTGCCTCCCAACTGCCTAAAGACATTACCATTGTGCTGATGATGACACACAGGACTTTACTAAGTATCATGGAGTATGCTTGAGTGTTCACCCACTGATCTACATATATGAATGTGTGTTTAAATAGAAGTTCCCATATGATCCTGGGGAACTGGGAAAATAAAACAAATTTTTAATTTTATTAATGATATCTATTATGTTGATTTAGAATATTTTAAGTGATAAATAATTGCTTTTTTATACGTATTATTTAATATTAAAAAAGTGTTATTTAAATTTAAACCTGGGAAAAATTCCAACATACAGTAGTACTCCAAAATAGTTCACTTCTACTCTGTCAAAACAAACAGAAGGTGCCTCCTTCTGTTTGTTTTGTTTTAATAGAGTGGAAGTGAAGTCAATTGAAATAAGAAAAGCAGCCGGTGCTGCGTATCGAACCTGTTGGATTATTAGATGGACTATTATCACAAATAACTTGTGTGAAGGTTGTTTTTAAACAATGTTTAAAGTGGTAATTATATATGACTGTTTATATTTCCCATACATATACTGTAGTAACCTTTGCACCACCTTATCTTTAGGAGTTATATATACTCTATCATAGGCCTGTACTTCTGTTGTATGTCTTTATATATTTGAAATGTAGGTTGTAAAGTATTATTCCAATTTGCTCCAAAAGGAATGATCATCATCCAAAAACATCAATTGGATGACTATTTTCAGTGGTCCACCAAGGACTTAAATCTTATACAGGCATGAGTAATAATCTCCATATCCATAAGACACTTTACTTGCCTTTTATGGGTTTTGAACATCTTATATTAGCACAATGGCATTAGATGTTACATAGTGGGACATGATTGTCTCTACCTAATAAAACTTTACCTCATAAATGTAGAGCATTTTATGTGAGTAGCAAGTATATTACCATTAGATGACATTTTTTTTGCATACTATACAAGTTTACTCCAGCTTGGTATGGTACAAACCACCTCTTAGTGATATCCACTAGTGGTGTAAAGTGCTGGGTGCATATAACAAAGTAAATAACATGAGAGGAGGGGGAAACATCAGCAAGGCATCTTTAAATCCTATTAAAGGATACACCAGTTTTCAAAAACATATACTACTGGTGCTTAGTGACCCATTAGGGCATTCAAACACATAAAAAGTAAATTTATGCTTACCTGAAAAATTAATTTATTTTGCGATATGACGAGTCCACGGATTTCATCCTTACTTGTGGGATATTAACCTCTTGCTAACAGGAAGTGGCAAAGAGCACCACAGCAGAGCTGTATATATAGCCCCTCCCTTCCCCTCCACCTCCAGTCATTCGGCCGAAGGTTATAGGAAGATAAAAGGAAAGGCTAAAAGGTACAGAGGTGACTAAAGTTTACAAAAATATAAAGAAAAACTGTCTTAAAAGAACAGTTTGGGCCGTAGATATATATATTGTCATATCGTAAAATAAATTAATTTATCAGGTAAGCATAAATTTACTTTTCTTTTACAAAGATATGACGAGTCCATGGATTTCATCCTTACTTGTGGGAAACCAATACCAAAGCAATAGGACACGGATGAAAGGGAGGGACAAGACAGGAACCTAAATGGAAGGCACCACTGCTTGAAGAACCTTTCTCCCAAAAATAGCCTCAGAAGAAGCAAAAGTATCAAATTTAGAAAATTTGGAAAAAGTATGAAGGGACGACCAAGTCGCAGCCTTACAAATCTGTTCAACAGATGCATCATTTTTAAAAGCCCATGTGGAAGCCACAGCCCTAGTAGAATGAACCGTAATTCTTTCAGGAGGGTGCTGTCCAGCAGTCTCATATACCAGGCGGATGATACTTCTCAGCCAAAAAGAAAGAGAGGTAGCCGTAGCTTTCTGACCCCTACTCTTTCCAGAATAAACAATGAACAATGAAGGCGACTGATGGAAATCCTTAGTTGCCTGTAAGTAAAACTTTAAGGCACTTACCACATCCAAGTTATGTAACAGACACTCCTTCTTGGAAGAAGGATTAGGACACAAAGAAGGAACAATAATTTCCTGATTAATATTCTTATTCGAAACAACCTTAGGAAGAAATCCAGGTTTGTTACATAAAACTACCTTATCAGAGTGAAAAATTAGATAAGGAGAATCACACTATAGTGCTGAAAGCTCAGAAACTCTTCGAGCAGAAGAAATAGCAACTAAAAACAAAACTTTCCAAGATAACAATTTGATATCCATGGAATGCATAGCTTCAAACAGAACCCCTTGAAGAACTCGAAGAACTAAATTCAAAGTCCAGGGAGGAGTAATGGGTCTATATACAGGCTTAATTCTACATAGAGCCTGACAAAAAGACTGAACATCTGGCATATTTGCCAAATGCTTGTGAAACAGAATTGACAAAGCTGAAATTTGTCCCTTTAAGGAACTCGCTGATAACCCTTTTTCCAATCCTTCTTGGAGAAGAGACAGAATCCTAGGAATCCTAACTTTACTCCATGAGTAACCCTTGGATTCACAGCAATAAAGATATTTACGCCATATCTTATGATAGATCTTTCTAGTGACATGCTTTCTGGTCTGTATCAAAGTATTGATGACTAAATCAGAGAATCCTCGCTTCGATAAAATCAAGCGTTCAATCTCCACGCAGTCAGCTGCAGAGAAATTAGATTTGGATGTTGGAAAAGACCTTGAATGAGAAGGTCCTGTCTCAATGGAAGTTTCCACAGTGGCAGAGAGGACATGTCCACTAGATCCGCATACCAAGTCCTGCATGGCCACGCAGGCACTATAAGGATCACTGATGCCTTCTCCTGTTTGATTCGAGCAATCACGCATGGGAGGAGAGGAAACAGTGGAAACACATAAGCTAGGCTGAACAACCAAGGCACTGCCAAGGCATCTATCAGTTCGGCTTGAGGATCCCTTGACCCGGATCCGTATCTTGGAAGCTTGGCATTTTGTTGAGATGCCATCAAATCCAACTCTGGTTTGCCCCATCTGAGAATCAATGAGGCAAATACCTCCGGGTGAAGTTCCCACTCCCCTGGATGAAAACTCTGTCGACTTAGAAAATCCGCTTCCCAGTTCTCTACACCTGGGATGTAGATCGCTGACAGATGACAAGAGTGGGCCTCCGCCCAACGGATTATCTTGGATACTTTTATCATCGCTAAGGAACTCCTTGTTCCCCCCTGATGATTGATACATATCAGGCAGAACAGATTCCAGTTGGACAATATTACGACTGTGGCATACCACAGTCGTAATATTGTCCAACTGGAATCTGATGAATTTGGCCAAAGCCAACTGAGGCCACGCCTAAAGCGCATTGAATATTGCTCTCAGTTCAAGAATATTAATTGGAAGAAGAGACTCCACTTGAGTCCAAACACCCTGAGCCTTCAGGGAATTCCAAACTGCACCCCAGCCCAGAAGGCTGGCATCCGTTGTCACTATCACCCACGGGGGTCTGCGGAAACAAGTCTCTTGGGACAGATGATCCTGCAACAACCACCAAAGAAGAGAGTTTCTGGTCTCTTGATCCAGATTTATCTGAGGAGATAAGTCCGCATAATTACCATTCCACTGTCCGAGCATGCACAGCTGCAGTGGTCTGAGACGAAAGCGAGCAAACGGAACTATGTCCATTGCCGCTACCATTAATCCAATTACCTCCATACACTGACCCACTGATGGCTGAGGAATGGACTGAAGTGCTCGGCAAGTATTTAGAATCTTTGATTTCCTGACCTCTGTCAGAAATATTTTCATGGCTACCGAGTCTATCAGAGTTCCCAAGAAAGTAACCCTTGTCTGTGGAACAAGTGAACTCTTCTCCATGTTCACCTTCCAGCCATGAGTTCTCAGAAAAGACAACACAGTGTCCATGTGAGATTTTGTCAGATGATAAGTTGAAGCCTGAATCAGAATATCATCCAGATAAGGCACCACCGCTATGCCTCACGGTCTGAGAACAGCCAAAAGAGACCCTAGAACCTTTGTGAAGATTCTGGGTGCTGTAGCCAACCCGAAGGGAAGAGCCACAAACTGATAATGTTTGTCCAAGAAGGCACACCTTAGAAACGGATGATGATCCTTGTGAATTGGAATATGAAGGTAAGCATCCTTCAAGTCCACGGTAGTCATATATTGACCCTCCTGGATCATTGGTAAAATTGTTCGTATTGTCTCCATCTTGAATGATGGAACTCTTAGAAATTTGTTTAGACACTTGAGGTCTAAGATGGGTCTGAACATTCCCTCTTTTTTGGGAACCACAAATAGGTTTGAGTAAAAGCCCTGTCCCCGTTCCAATTTTGGGACTGGACAAATAACACCCATAGTCGAAAGGTCTTTTGCACAGCGTAAGAACGCCTCTCTTTTTATCTGGTTTGCAGATAACTTTGAAAGATTGAATCTCCTTCTTGGGGGAAAGTCCTTGAATTCCAATTGATAACCATGGGTCACTATTTCTAGTGCCCAGGGATCTTGAACATCTCTTACCCAAGCCTGAGCAAAGAAAGAGAGTCTGCCCCCTACTAGATCCGGTCCCGGATCGGGGGCCGCCCCTTCATGCTGTCTTAGGAGCAGCAGCAGGCTTTTTGGATTGTTTACCCTTATTCCAGTTCTGATTGGGTCTCCAGACTGACATAGATTGGGTAAAATTCCCTTTCTGCTTTGTGGAAGAAGAAGCGAGGGGTTCTCCTTTAAAGTTCCGAAAGGAACGAAACTTATTCTGTTTACCCCTCATTTTAACCGACTTATCCTGAGGTAGGGTATGGCCTTTACCTCCTGTAATATCAGAAATGATTTCCTTCAATTCTGGCCCGAAAAGGACCTTTAAAGGGAATAGGTAAAAGCTTATGTTTTGATGACACATCAGCAGACCAAGATTTGAGCCACAATGCTCTACGTGCTAAAATAGCAAATCCTGCATTCTTTGCCGCTAATTTAGCAACTTGAAAAGTGGCATCAGTAATAAAAGAATTAGCTAGCTTGAGAGCCTTAATTCTATCTAAAATGTCATCTAATGGAGTCTCAACCTTAAGAGACTCTTCTAGAGCCTCAAACCAAAAAGCTGCTGCAGTAGTTAATGGAACAATGCAAGACGTAGGTTGTAAAAGAAACCCCTGATTAACAAATAATTTCTTTAGTAGACCCTCTAATTTCTTATCCATTGGGTCTTTGAAAGCACAACTATCCTCAGTGGGTATAGTAGTATGCTTAGCTAGGGTAGATATAGCTCCCTCTACCTTAGGGACCGATTGCCAAGAGTCCCGAATGGTATCTGATATGGGAAACATTTTCTTAAAATTAGGAGGGGGAGAAAACAGTATACCTGGTCTATCCCATTCCTTTCTAATAATTTCTGAAATTCTTTTAGGAACCGGAAAAACATCAGTGTAAGTAGGTACTTCCAAATATTTATCCATTTTACACAATATCTCTGGAGGAATGACAATAGGGTCACAATCATCCAGAGTCGCTAAAACCTCCCTAAGTAACAGGCGGAGGTGTTCAAGCTTAAATTTAAATGACATAGTGTCTGAATCTGTCTGAGGTAAAACATTCCCTGAATCTGAAATTTCACCCTCAGACAGTAATTCCCTGATCCCCAACTCAGAGCACTGAGAGGGAACATTGGAAATAGCTAATAAAGTATCAGAGGATTCAGTATTTACATTAATACCTGACCTACTGCGTTTACCCTGCAACACTGGTAATTTAGACAATACCTCTGTAAGGGTAGTTGACATAACTGCAGCCATCTCCTGCAGAGTAAAAGAATTAGACGCACTAGAAGTACTTGGCGTCGCTTGTGTGGGTGTTAAAGGTTATGACACTTGGGGAGAATTGGATGGCATATCCTGATTCTCTTCAGACTGAGAATCATCCTTAGGCACACTTTCTTGACCTAATATATGGTCTTTACAATGTAAGACTCTTTCAGTACGAGAGTTACACAATGTTAGAGGGGGTTGCACAATAGCTTCTAAACACATAGAACAATGAGAATCCTCAATGTCAGACATGTTGAACAGACTAGTTATAAGCACAAAAGTCGTTGAAACACTTATTTATTGCATAAAATAAACTTTAGAAAAACGCCTTTAAGAAAAGAAAAAGTGAACAATTTTTCCAAAATGCTCAAAAAAACCCCGTTAAATTATCTCAAAATTTAACCTACAATCATTGTTTTATCCAAAAATTACTGTACCCTGAAGCAAGGGCAGAAAAGAAGGCTCTAAAGTACTTATATCAATAATTAGTCATTTTATAGACAAAAATACCCTGTGCACCTCGCCACAGCTCTGCTGTGGCACCTACCTGCCCCAGGGTACTTCGAAATAACTTTCCAACACTTCAGACCAGCTTGCACAGTCCAGGAGCCACCGGAGTTACTGCTTGCTGCTGCCTAGCCTGAAGGAAGTAGGCCCAAACATAACTGCATGGAAAGGGGTTTCATACCTAAGTTTAAACAGCTAATGCCTACAACCCCTCAAATGCACCAGTAAACAAACATGCATGACAGAAATAAAAACGTTATATATCGTTTTTCACTGAATGCCCATAGTGTCACACAATGCCCATAAGTCAACCATTAAATAAAAACAGGGACTCCTGTAATACCCTTTATATAAAATAGGAATACTGCTTACCCCATTCCCATTCAGGGAAATAAATGCCAGCCAGTTCTGATATATCAAATCTCCTCAGAATAAAAAAGGCTGCACATACCTTAATGCTGCTTGTAGCATGAAACTGGTCTCCACACTGAAGATGTCTCATGGTTACCTTCAGAAGTCTTGTGGGAACCAGCATGGATCTTAGTTACAACTGCTAAGATCATCAACCTCAGGGTAGAAATCTTCTTCCATATCCCCCTGAGGAAAATAGTACTCACCGGTACCATTTAAAATAACAAACTTCTTGATTGAAGAAACTAAAACTAACACCTCAGTTTACCATGTCTTCCTAGTATAACACAGGCAAAGAGAATGACTGGAGGTGGAGGGGAAGGGAGGGGCTATATATATACAGCTCTGCTGTGGTGCTCTTTGCCACTTCCTGTTAGCAGGAGGTTAATATCCCACAAGTAAGGATGAAATCCGTGGACTCGTCATATCTTTGTAAAAGAAACATTACTTTTATTTTTTACATTTCCTTTTAAAATATGTCCATTAATTATCCATAAAGTAGGGTTTATTTATGAAAATATTTAAATATGGGATTATTTTTAATGGAGGAATTATTTTATTCCATGGGAAGGTGGATAGTCAAAAATGTATTTGAAAGACACTGATAAACCTAAGAAATTATTAATATTATTATATTTAATTATTTTTAAAATAATGTGGAGAAGAATAACATTAATTGTCACATTAAAGTTATTTAGATTAAATTATATTATGTTATGGTATGTTACTGGTTTGCAAGTGTAGGTGATAATGGAACACTTTGAATCGTATATATAAGATGTGGAAGTGGAGAAAAAAATGTGTTTTGTGAAGATCCATTGCACTTTTCACATAGTGTGGCTATTAATAAAAACATATGTCTAAAGTTATTAAGCATATATGAAATAATATTTGACCAATTAATTGATGGTTATATATTAAACAAAATTACATGAAAAGGGGTAATCATGTTTTCATATATGCAGTTTTCAGTCCTATCATTTCCATATATTACATAATCATAATTGTGTGGTCTTTCTGACTGCTGTGGCCATTATTTGGACTAGTTTTCAAGCTGAACTTGCTCTGTTTTAAAGGGAAAGTGAGGTAAAATTAAACTGTCACGATTCAGATGGGCATGCAATTTTTTTTTTTTTTAAACATTTTTTATTTGATTTGAAAAACAAAAGTGACAATTGGGGGCATGCAGGACCCCTGTTCAAAAAGATACAAACAAGGAATTCGGACACGCAGGTCCGAAATAATACACAAACTGAAAAAGGCACTATGTATAAAGCCTGTAGGACCCTTGAAGCAGGAAACAAAAACAGTAAATTAAATAAATCAATAGATGAGTCCCCAAGGGTCCAAACAAGAGCAGATCATTTCCCTGGAGTGTGTAGATAAACAAGATATGTAATGATATTTCCCTGCTTGGGTAATAAACAAGTTAAGACTAGTCGTAGGGGAAACTAATACTGCTTTGGGATGGGAAAATTTGCGGCGAAAATAGTTCGCCAATTTTGAACCCTGGAATGGGTTCTATAGATAAAGGAGCGGGGGGGAGGTGGGCTGGTACGGGATACCTAATTCAAATAACATAAAAATGAAGATGACTGAGTATGGCACGTTGCAAGGGTAATGGTTGGGCCTATAACCTCTTTTATCATAGACTGAGCCTTAGACTATTATGGGTTGCTAAAACTTGGGCCTCCTCCATGGACGACTTGGGGCCTCGCTGCATATCATCACTATGCTGAACAGATTGAGCCTACAACTATCCTGTGGAAATAGGTTATCTTACTATTAATATGTCATCCGACTTCAGGAAGGGTTCCCATGTTAATGGGAATCAAAATCTTCAGGATCGCTACCTCACAATGTGTAATGAAGACCTAATCTAATTGTGCGTATGTGGACAGATATATGGGTTAGATTACCTTGGTGTGAACTCCCTCAGGACTCTGGCCACTGGACCAGAAGGAGAAACACAAGCTATGTGAAAATTGTCTCGGATCTTAGTGACATGATAATGATGCATCAAAGTGTAATAATAACATATGATTGTCCCTGCTAGGGGCCCCCCTCAAACCCACAGACCGGACGGATACATAATAAGGGTTTATCAGTACTATTGGATGCATTATATCGATAACCCACGCCCAATACGGTAACAAGATAACTGTTGCAGCCTCCCTGACCCGGACCCACATAAAGACGTCCCTCCTGGGGCTCCCTACTAACCCACAGGAGAGGTGAAAAGACATGGTGTCTGCAACCAGCATCACATGAACCATCAGTAACCAGCGTAAAAGCAGCAAAACAGCGAGCTAAATTAATATTAAGATCCCACTACATAAGTATCAAACCCCCCTTCTAGTGACTTTGTATTAGTCTCAATGGAGTTCCATGCAGTAAGACAGCTGAGTGACCTAGATAATATAATTGAAGGTTTAGTTCTCATAATTTAGGACCCCTGGTACCAACAATGACATTTCATTATCAGACAATGTGAGAGGATGGGATACTCCCCCTCTTGAAAAGAATATGCACATCCCCTAATCAAGTCTCCTAACACCTAAGCAAACAGAAGTGTAATAAATATCCCAACAGGAAGTTTAGGTAGAATCAACAGCCCCACCAATTTTATGACATAAGAGACTAAGTAATGAGTATTCATAAGGGCAATAACTAACATAACAGCGGATTTGTACAGATAGAAAACAAAAATAGGAGATCCCAGATAGCCATTTCTGGCCAGGTTCAATAATTCTTATGCTAACTCACTATATACCAGCAACTTGGCATCATTTCCACAGTAAACTATGGAATCTTGAAAGCTAAAAGGAAATTCCTAAAGTAGCCTATGATACAGTGAGCCAGCATCAGGACAAATATTTATGAACATTAATATACAACTTTTGTGCTTACAATAGTTAAATAGGTAACACCTATCTAAAGACTATCTCTATTCCCCAGCATCCATAAACTACAAGTATATTTACAATTACGGTATGCTATTAAGGTCTACAAGCCAGCACATGCTCATTGTCAGGTAATACACAGCATGTAGTAAAGATCTCAAACTAACAGTGAATGGACTATGGCTAAGACAAATAAGTCCTTGTACTTTAAAAGTGATAGTTCAGACCTGTGATCATCATATACACTCATCCCAAGAGTTCCAAAAAATTTAATCATACCCACAGCTATATCCAGTAAGAGACAATAAGTCCATTTGGGAGGTATCCAATTTTTACAAAGGACTAGTACTTTGTTCTGAAGGGTGCAATCGTAATCAAAAGTTCAAGGTTTAAGCCCACAGTTATGTCCAGTGAGAAGCCATGAGTCCGTTCTTGAGACAGCCTGAGTTTACAAAGGGCTAGGACTTTCACCCTACTCCAGTCCTATTATTAGGGCACCAGGCAGAAAAAACTACGGGGCGCAGCCTTACCAGTTCCAGAGGTAACAGTTCTTGTCTCATGCTGGTTGCTTCCCTTTTTGTGTGCACTCTCTGTTCCAAAGACAACTGTCGAGTAACCTCCGGCTTCCGTGTATAGCCCATGACACAGTCGGCTGCCTCAGGCTTGTTCACAGGCGCCTGAGTGATCAGTTGTACTGCTGCGTGGTCTTGATATGCCGCTCTGTTGTCTCGGCCTGCCTGTACCTTTACAGACAACCCACTGCGGGCCAAAGTAAATGAAGGTGCTTTCTTCTTAATGATCTCCCGATTTTTGGGGTCAGATACAACCCCCTTGCTGGGCCTCTGGGTGGGGAGCCTCTGTCTCTTGAATCCTTGCAGCACAGTTGTTTTGTACACCGATATCCCACGCATGTGGGAGCCTATTACTGCGTTCACCACTTCCTCAACCCGGGCGAGTTGTGCAGACAAAAGTGCCTGAAGGGTCTTATACGACACATGTGCCATACTGTCGGTATTCAGGGAGTGTTCCCCTTGCAATCGTTCACAATGCTATGCACCAGGGTCGAGTGCCAATCTCACAAGGGCTCAGACTTCTGAATCGTTAGCTGCTGCACCTGTAGTAATGGCGTCCGGGGTTAGCTGCCTCATGACATTATCAAGGCCCTAGAAGTAAATACCGCTCTCAAACTAGATTAAAAGTAATTTCACAAAGCACAGTATAATCCTTGAAAACTTATACCTAAATAAAATAGTTAGGTAGCCTTAAAATCTCCGTTATGCCTTTTTAATAATCAAAAACAGCAGGAGCTCGGAATTTTCATGTCTAGTCACTTCGGCGGTCAGCTCTGCCCCCCCGGGCATGCAATTTTAATCAACTTTCCAATTTACTTTATTATCAAATATGCATTATTATCTTGGTATTATATTTTCACACACCGAGGTAAAAAAATGTTACTATAACAGTGTTGGTTAAGCAAAATTGGGGAATGGGTAATAAAAAGATTATCTATAATTTTAAACAATAAAACAATTAAAGTAGACTATCCCTTTAATCTTTTTGTTTTAGTTTCTCAAAATGGAGTAGTTGTTTAATGGATATATCCAGTTACCAGGAAAACAGTCACATTTGAGCAATGTACATCAATATACAAATCTTAAAATGTTTTCTGAAATTTAATGTGGCTATATATATATATATATATATATATATATATATATATATATATATATATACTGTATATATATATATATATATATATATATATATATATATATATATATATATAGACAAAGAACATAGTGGAAACGGCACTCCTCAGAACAGCAACAACCTGGTGCACCTGGCTTATGTTTACCATTGACAAAATCCCATGTGAGGGCTGAAACGTTTGGTTATTTACACATTAAACGGATTATATATTCCTGCTGTGCCTGCTGTGTGAAGTTTTTGCTGGATACGGAACCCATCCGTTTGGGTCCTTCACCACTTGCTATTATATATATATATATATATATATACACACATATTCCACAGAGAAAAATCAGATCACTTGATTTAATAAGGTTTACGTTTGTTACACATTTGCTCTGCTCAGTAGACATGTATTATGCTGTATTAAGGGAGGATGCAACCATGTTTGTTTATAAGTTGAGTAATCAGACTATACAAATTTACACCTGGATTACTAGTTTTGTGTTAGAGGCTATGCGGTGAAATGAGCAGTTTTCTCTCACCGCTCACTTACCTACAGCTCTGGTATTACGAGTTTTCAGAAACCCGTCGTTAAAAGACAAGAATTGAGCGTTGATCAAAATTTTGCTCATTACCGCACTCCAATACCAGTGCTGCTTAAGTCAGCGGTAATCTGGTGGTTCGTGCTCGTGCACGATTTCCCCATAGGAATCAACAGGGAGAGCCGGCTGAAAAAAAGTCTAACACCTGCAAAAAAGCAGCGTAAAGCTCACTAACGCAGCCCCATTGAATCCTATGGGGAACTAAAATTTATGTCTACACCTAACACCCTAACATGAACCCTGAGTCTAAACACCCCTAATCTTACACTTATTAACCCCTAATCTGCAGCCCCCGACATCTCCGACACCTATATTATACTTATTAACCCCTAATCTGCCATTCCGGACACCGCTGCCACCTACATTATATCTATTAACCCCTAATCTGCCACCCCCAATGTCGCCATCACCTACCTACACTTATTAACCCCTAATCTGCCGCCCCCAACGTCGCCGCCACTATAATAACCCCTAAACCACCGCACTCCCGCCTCGCAAACATTAGTTAAATATTATTAACCCCTAATCTGCCATCCCTAACATCGCCGCCACCTACCTACATTTATTAACCCCTAATCTGCCGCCCCCAACGTCGCCGCCACTATATTAAAGCTATTAACCCCTAAACCTAAGTCTAACTCTAACCCTAACACCCCCTAACTTAAATATAATTTAAAAAGTCTAAATAGAATTCTATCAGCCAATCGGAATCTAAGGGACGCCATCTTGGATGACATCACTTAAAGGTACCTTCATTCTGTTTTAGTCGTTGCCAGAAGAGGATGCTCCACGTCATATGTCTTGAAGATGGAGCCGCTCCTCGCCGGATGGATGAAGATAGAAGATGCTGTCTGGATGAAGACTTCTGCCTGTCTGGAGGACCACTTCTGCCCGGCTTGGATGAAGACTTCTGCCCGTCTGGATGAGCACTTCTGCCCGGCTTGGATGAAGACTTCTGCCCGTCTGGATGAGCACTTCTGCCCGGCTTGGATGAAGACTTCTGCCCATCTGGAGGACTGCTTCGCCCGGCTTGGATGAAGACGTCTCCCGGTAAGTCGATCTTCAGGGGGTCAGTTTTTTAAGGGTGTATTGGGTGGGTTTTATTTTTTAGATTAGGGTTTGGGCGGCAAAAGAGCTAACTGCCCTTTTAAGGGCAATGCCCACCCAAATACCCTTTTCAGGGCAATGGGGAGCTTAGTTTTTTTAGATAATATTTTATTTGGGGGGTTGGTTGTGTGGGTGGTGGGTTTTACTGTTGGGGGGTTGTTTGTATATTGTTTTACAGGTAAAATAGCTGATTACTTTGGGGCAATGCTCCACAAAAGGCCCTTTTAAGGACTATTGGTAGTTTAGTTTAGGCTAGGGTTTTTTTTTATTTTGGGGGGGCTTTTTTATTTTAATAGGGCTATTAGATTAGGTGTAATTAGTTTAAATTTCTGTAATTTGTTAATTATTTTCAGTAATTTAGTGTGTTTTTTTTGTACTTTAGCTAATTTAATTTAGGTAATTGTATTTAATTTAGTTAATTTATTTAATTATAGTGTAGTGTTAGGTGTTAGTGTAACTTTGGTTAGGTTTTATCTTACAGGTAAATTTGTATTTGTTTTAGCTAGGTAGTTATTAAATAGTTAATAACTATTTAGTAACTATTCTACCTAGTTAAAATAAATACAAACTTGCCTGTAAAATAAAAATAAATCCTAAACTAGCTACAATGTAACTATTATTTATAGTGTAGCTAGCTTAGGGTTTATTTTACAGGTAAGTATTTAGTTTTAAATAGAAATAATTTAGTTAATGATAGTAATTCTATTTAGACTTATTTAAATTATATTTAAGTAAAGGGGTGTTAGGGTTAGACTTAGGTTTAGGGGTTAATACCTTTAATATAGTGGCGGCGGCAAATTAGGGGTTTAAAAATGTAAGTAGGTGGCGGCGATGTTAGGGACGGCAGATTAGGGGTTAATAATATTTCACTAATGTTACCGATGCTGGAGGGCGGCGGTTTATGGGTTAATATGTTTATTATAGTGGTGGCGACGCTGGGGGCGGCAGATTAGGGGTTAATAAGTGTAGGTAGGTTGTGGCGACATTGGGGGCGTCAGATTAGGGGTTAATAGATATAATGTAGGTGTCAGCGTTGTTGGGGGCAGCAGATTAGGGGTTTATAACTATAATGTAGGTGGCGGCGTTGTCCGGAGGGTAGGCGTTAAAATTTTTATTTTAGTATTTGCGATGCCGGAGGCCCTAGGTTTAGGGGTTAATAGGTAGTTTATGGGTGTTAGTGAACTTTTTAGCACTTATGTTATGAGTTTTTATGCTACATTATTGTAGTGTAAAACTCATAACTACTGACTTTAGAATGCGTTAGGGATCTTGACAGGGTAGGCACAGCTCACTTTTTGTCATCCCAGGACAGACTCGTAATATCAGCGCTATGGAAGTCCCATAGAAAAAAGACTTTAAGAAGTTTACGTAAACCCTAAACCTGCAAGACTCGTAATACCAGCGGTAGTAAAAAAGCAGCGTTAGGACCTCTTAACGCTGCTTTTTAACCCTAACGCACAACTCGTAATCTAGCCGTTTATATGTAAATACAAGATAATTTATTTTAACTCAAGCTTCTTGAGTCCACCACTGCTAAGTTGTCAAAATACATGAAAAATAATAATGAAACTTATAAACCAAACATATTCTATATTTTTAATAATAGTTAGACAACTATGAACAATATTATTGTCTGTAAGTATTCTTTGTCAGAAAAGAAGTATACTTTGGAAAAAGTATATATCATCATCAACAACAAAAACAATAATAATAATTATAAAAACTTTCCCCTGTTAAATGAAATAAAACAAAACCAGAAGAAAATATTAAACTACAGAATTATTCCAAAATCCAAACTTTTTTCATATTTAAAAAAAACAAAACTTTTCCCCACAATTAAGTCATAAACTTCTCTACCTAAATGTTTAGATTTTTTATTTTATTTTGTGTGTTTAAATGGTAATGCTGCTCTATATTTATTTTTTATAACGGTGCTATGCATACTAGTAGTAATAACAATTATATAAAACTACCTTTAGGTTGCATGTATAAGCTGTGATATGATATATAAAGGTATATCTATCTATCTATCTATCTATCTATCTATCAATAAATATATATATATATATATATATATATATATATATATATATATATATATATATATATATATATATATATATATATTTATCAAGCCTATCTAAGAGAGATAGAATTATGAATTTCGACATATATCATATAAAAAGTAAGGGATATCAGCACTCTTTTATTAGAAAAGTCATACATTTATTTATTTCAGAAAAAGATCCAACAAGCAGCGGACCTCTGTCCCATCAATGAGCAGAAAACTGCACATAATGAAAACACATTTAAAATAGATGCCTAGCACATAATATTGACTGGTCAGTCTTATCTAATGTTAACTCAAACAGATACAGTACCTCATATAGCAGACAGCTATATAGAGAAAATGCAATAACGTCTGCTCCTAAAATGGCAATCAAATGAAAGCAGTAATATGTAAGTACATAGTAGCAGATTTACACAGGTATCTCTATAGCAAAATCGCATAAAACAACAACATACAGCTGCCGCTGACATACTCAGCTTGGTTAGCAAGATATAGCAGTCCCATAGATATATAGCAAGAGTTAACTGTGAAAGTCTGTTTGAACTTCCCTTGCTAGCTTAGCAGATATCTGCACTCATATAGCACCATTGTAGAAACAAACATGTCCCGTATAATTGAAACAGCAAACAAATATCTTCAGTATTTCTTTCCTTATTGCTCTCAACTTAAAAGTTACTTGCAGGTTGATATACTGTAATTATCATATATTTTAGGTTAACGTTTCTTCGGGTGAGTCCCCTGTTGTATCTCCCGGTATACATACATACACTGCGCTTAGTCCAGCGCTACTCCGCCTCTTCAAGGCTGTATGTCTTCTTCCAGGGCAGGCTACACAGAGCAAAGGTGCTCACATCCAGGCTGTGAGTAGTTGCATCCAGTCCCTTTATTTTTCACTCGTGCATATTCTCATACACAGGCAGGGATCTTTTCGGGTCCAGCAAACAAACGGCTCACTTTTCCTCCACCATCTCTGGGGCGCTCAGGTGTGCGCTGCATACAATCAAGAGCTGACTCACGCTTGTAAACAGGTGTTGTCTTTCCCTGCTTCAGGTGCTTTTTTTCCCGGTGCAAAGCAATCTGTGGGATTCCTCATGCCAATAGTCAATCTGTGTGGCATCACAGGGAGCATGCCTACGTACGTTTCACCCCTATATTGCTCCAAACATCATCAGGGCTGATTTGTTAAGGCTTAGGTGCTTCCTTTAATGCCCAAAACTCCTCCTCTATTCATTACATCATAGTAGAGAAGGCATACCTAGAACATTTTCGTGATCACAGGTACCGTAACAAAACGCACAGGATATGGCAAACACCATGCAAGATTTAATTATTTTCTAGTTTTTAATATATACCTAGAGAAATGAAGCAAATTCCAACCTCTCATTTAAACCTCTAGGATATCTAGTTTTTAGCATATAGATCCAATGAGTCTCTTTCTGTAATAACATTGTATCATTATCACCACCTCTATTATTCACAATACCCTTATCAATCCCCATTATTTTCAGCTGCGAGGCATCAGATTGATGGCACTTTGTGAAATGTCTAGCTATGGTAGTGTCTCTATTGTGTGAGATGTCATCTCTATGTTCTTGGATTCGATCTTTCAAAAACCTTTTCGTTTTTCCTACATAGAATTTGGGGCAGGAGCAGTGTATTAAATACACTACACCCACTGAGTTACAGTTAAAGAAATATTTAACCTCATATTCTCTACTGTTACCTGCTGAAAACTTTTTTGCCTTTTCCATAAAGGGACAGTAAACACATTGGCCACAAGTGTAATTACCTTTCACCCCTCTGTCCTTTCTCAGCCAATCTGCACTTGATGGACTTCTATTATACATACTTTTCACTAGATGGTCTTTTAAGTTTGGTGATTTTCGTGCTACCATCTGGGGGAAATTCCCCACCTTATCTTTGATGTTAGAAGATGCCAGTGTTTTTGCAGAATTGACTGGATGGTTTCCCATTGGCAATTATAATTTGAAACAAATCTTATATTCTCCTTTTGGTTTATTTTATCCTTGCTTCAATAAAAGAGTGCTGATATCCCTTACTTTTTATGATATTTGTCGAAATTCATAATTCTATCTCTCTTAAATAGGCTTGATAAATTTAAATTTATAAGGGTCTGCACCAATTGATGTAACTACATCAAATTATTAATACTATTGTAAACAAAAGTATATATATTATCTCTCCCCTCCAATTCTTATATTTGTATGTATATATATATATATATATATATATATATATATATATATATATATATATATATATATATATATATATATATATATATATATATATATATATATATATATATATATATACACAGTCCTATGCAAATGTTTAGCCACCCCTGACAATTTCCATGCTTTTACTAATTGGGTGTTTGGATCAGGAATTTCATTTTGATCTATCATATAACTGAAGGACACAGTAATATTTCAGTAGTGAAATAAGGTTTATTGGATTAACAGAAAATGTGTAATATGCATTAACATGCAGGTGCATAAATGTGGGCACCCCAACAGAAATATTGCATCAATATTTAGTAGAGCCTCCTTTAGCAGAAATAACACCCTCTAGACACTTCCTATAGCCTGTAATGAGTGTCTGGATTCTGGATGAAGGTATTTTGGACCATTCCTCCTTGCAAAACATCTCCAGTTCAGTTAGGTTTGATGGTTTCTGAGCATGGACAGCCCACATCAAATCACCCCACAGATTTTCAATGATATTCAGGTCTGTGGACTGGAATGGCCATTCCAGAACATTGTACTTGTTCCTCTGCATAAATGCCAGAGTAGATTTTAAACAGTGTTTTGGGTCATTGTCTAGTTACAATATCCAGCCCCGGCGTAACTTTGTGACTGATTCCTCAACATTATTCTCAAGTATCTGCTGATATTGAGTGGAATCCATGCAAGCCTCAACTTTAACAAGATTCCCAGGCCACACAGCCCCACAGCATGATGGAAAATCCACCAAATTTTACTGTGGGTAGCAAGTGTTTGTCTTGGAATGCTGTGTTCTTTTGCTGCCATGCATAACGCCCCTTGTTATGACCAAATAACTCAATCTTTGCTTCATCAGTCCACAGCACCTTCTTCCAAAATAAAGCTGGCTTGTCCAATTGTGCGTTTGCATACCTCAAGCGACTGTTTGTGGTGTGTGTGCAGAAAAGGCTTCTTTTGTGTCACTCTCCCATGCAGCTTCTCCTTGTGCAAAGTGCGCTGAATTGTTGAACGATGCACAGTGACACCATCTGCAGCAAGATGATGTTGTAGGTCTTTGGAGGTGGTCTGTTGGCTGTTTTTGACTGTTCTCACCATCCTTTGCCTTTGCCTCTCCGATATTTTACTTGGCCTGCCACTTCTGGCCTTAACAAGAACTGTGCCTGTGGTCTTCCATTTGACCACTTGTTTCTCACAGTGGACACTGACATCTTGAATCTCTGCAATAGCTTTTTGTAGCCTTCCCCTAAACCATAATGTTGAACAATCTTTGTTTTCAGGTCATTTGAGAGTTGTTTTGAGGCCCCCATGTTGCCAGTGCCACTCTTCAGCAGAGAGTCAAAGAGAACAACAACTTGCAACTGGCCACCTTAAATCCCTTTTCTCATAATTGGATGCACCTGTCTATGAAGTTCAAGGCTTAATGGGCTCACCAAACCAATTGTATGTTCCAATTTTATTACAAGACCAGAGACTCATATTTTGCTTATCTTTCCTTTACTACTAAAATGCAGTCATTAAAAGTAAACATAATAAATACAAGAAACTGTCATATTTGAAAAAGGACAGTTAAAACAGAGTACAGAATCGGTGACCAATAACAAAGGGAAACTGATTAGACCAACACAAAGTAAACAATCAGATTCAAAATATCACCTATAAACTGTCCCACATATAATAACATATCCTCTTTCTTTTACTGCTTCTGAATGAGATAAGTATTGTGTTCATTATTTTAATAATAATTGGTTTGAGGTTTGTTTTTGTTTCAACCTTTAACCTATTATTATTTATTTATTTAACCTTTGTTAATATTTTGTCATTGTTTTATTTCCATTGTCTAGCTACTACTATAGCCTAATGGTTAAGTCGTTATCCCTACTATTCTAATACCCATGAGTTCAAATCCTGTCTTAATGAATTAGATGTAACGTTTTAGTTACTTTTTACTTGATTTCTTATTAAAGCTTTTTTCTTCGTTTGTGTCTATATTTCAGTTATATTTACCATTTGCACCATGGTCGCTAATCATTTTTAGCCTTTTTAGCATTTTTTGTATTATTACCAGTCATCTCTCTTTATTCCGTTTTCTCCGTTGGCCATCTTGGTTTCTTCATTCCTTCTGCGCATGCGCGGTGCGCCGTCACTCTTCTACGCACTTACGCTTTGTCTTCCCGCCCTTTTTCACTCTAGCTCAGCTGTTTCTCTTGCCGGGTACGATCGCAACTTTGTTGCGATCCTGAGGGGAAGTTAAATAACTTTGGTTATATTTTTTAAAACTCATTACAGGGTTTTATCGCCATCTAGTGTTGCTTTCTTTATTAGTTACATTATTTTGAAGATTAAGTTTAAACATAACTGTTGTTAATTCCAGTATATTATATATTATATTATATTTATTTTAATTCTGTTTTTTGTAATCACATTTTTTGGGGCAATTCTCTTCATTTTTCTCAAGGTTCATTATAAGTTTAAATTTATTTATTTATTAATTCATTTATATAATTTTAATTTTTATTATATATAAAAAATATTTTCAAAATGTCTCAGACTTCAGAATTGAATCCTTCTCTCAATCCTGAAGGCGTTCAAAAGATGATAGACGTTTCTATGAACTCCATGCTGGAAAAAATGTCTTTATTAATTAATAAATCAAATTCAAAGAAAGCTTTGAAAAGAAAAAGAACTGTTTCTAGTGCAGTTAAAACTAGCAAGAAACTAGTTAAAAAGTCTCGCCAGATGGCTTCAAATGTCTCTGTTCCTTGCAGGAAAGGAAGGAAAACACCTGCTTTTTCCTCTACTCCCAAGAGGTTACTGATGGGAGAGGCTTTGGCCAATATAGATAATTCTGATATTGTTTCTGAGACTGAAGTGAATTCTGATTCATCATTGAATTCAGTTGTATCTGAGGATTATGTTTCTCACTCTTCCTCAGAAGATTCATCGGCTTCGCCGAAAATCAAAAAATTTAAAAAACACCTGAAAAAGTCAAAACATATTGAATCTAATAAAGTTAAATTTTTTGATTGTCTAGGTAATCCTAGATTCAATGCAGAAGATTTGCATCATCCAAGATCTGCGGAATGGTGCCCGTCTTCTGACATTGCTGATTTCATTGACTTCCAGCTTCGAAAACCCCTTAAAAGGGATTCTCGTAATAAAATGAGGGCTGAGTGTCCCAGGCCCATTTTGCCAAATAATGCTAGTTGTACCCCAGAAGTGGACCCAAAAATTTTGAAATTCATTGGTTCACCTGGGTTTAAGCTTAAAAAAGGTATGGATAGGGCTTGGAAGATATGTCAGGATAAAATGCTTGACACAATTGGCCCCCTATCAAAATTATTTGATCTTTCTGAACAGGCTGTGTATGATAATTCCCTTTTAGATCATGTCATTGTTAGGGAATGGTTGCAGAGAATGCTTACCTTTTTAGGTAATGCTAACTCTGCAATGTATACTGAGTGCAGACGTAATTTATTGAGAAGAATTGACCCCAGAGTATGCGATTTCGCTATTAATGAGATTCACCCGGACACTAATGGTCTGTTATTTGGCGATACATTTATAAAAGAATTAAACAGTTATGTAAACACTTTCTCTAATTTAAATAAAGTGAGAACATCCATGAGAAAGATATTCCATCAGGATCATTTCTCTGATCAGGCTGGGAAAGGTAGAGGCCGCTTTCCCGGCCGGGCTTCATACCCCAATAGGTCTCATTTCACAAACCAGCACTTCCAGCAGCAAAGACAATATCAAAACCCAGTTTCCTCAGGTTTTTTCCCATCAAGAGGAAGATTTTGGAATCCTAGGATCCAGCGTTCAAGACAGAGATCCCGCGCTTCACAAGGTAAACCTTTCTTTTTTCCCCTCTCATGTTTCTTCCCAAAACATAATAGGAGGCAGATTATCCCTCTTTGCACACAATTGGAATCTGATTACCACAGACCAGTGGGTTCTTCACACTGTTTCAGGTCTTTTTATAGATTTTATTTCTCCTCCTGTCCAGAATTTTCTTCCTATACCAATAAAGTTTTCAAATTCAGACAAAATTTTGGTTCAAAACGAAGTTTCAAACCTTTTATCAAAACAAGCTATAGAACTGGTTTCAAACCCTCAAGATTGTTTTCTAAGCAATCTTTTTCTGGTAAAAAAGAAAAACGGACAATTTCGCCCAGTAATAAATTTAAGAACATTAAATTCTTTCGTTGTTTATCAGCATTTCAAGATTGCCTTTTAGACAACGATTTTTTAATCAGACTAGATTTGACAGATGCTTATTTGACAGTTCCTGTAGCTCAGCTTCACAGGAAATTTCTGACTTTTGTTTGGGAAGGAAAAACTTGGAGTTTCACTTGTATGCCTTTCGGTTTATCTTCAGCTCCTTGGATTTTCACCAAATTAATGAAACCTATTGTTACTTTGCTTCGTCTTCGAGGAGTTTGTCTTATTATTTATTTAGACGATATTTTGATTATGAATCAGAACTCTGTCATTCTAAAATCTCAACTCAATCTTACTTTATATATTTTAGAAAATTTAGGTTTCATTGTCAACAAAGAGAAGTCAGTTATTTCTCCAACCAAATCTCTAACCTTTTTAGGTTTTCAAATAGATACTTTAAAATCTACTCTCAGTCTTCCAAGGGAGAAAATTGTGAACATCAAGAAAGAAATTTCGAAGACTCTTTCTTTATCTTTGGTTCCCATCAGGACTATAGCCAGAATAGTTGAGTTACTTTCATCCTCTATTCAGGCTATTTTCCCAGCTCCTCTTCATTACAGGGAACTTCAACGGTTAAAAATTTCTCATCTTCAGAAAGGTCTTTCATATTCTCATCTAATCCCACTTTCTTCAGAAGCCAAAGAAGAATTATCCTGGTGGCTTACCCATATAGAAGCTTGGAATGGGAGAGCCATTTTCGGAAAAACTCCGGATCTGGTAATAGAATCCGATGCCAGTCGTTCGGGCTGGGGAGCTCGGTGCGGTCCCTCTATCACGGGAGGAAAATGGTCTTCAGACGAAAAACATTTTCATATCAACTGCTTAGAACTTTTGGCAGGCTCTTTTGCAGTCAAGAGTTTTGTAAAAAATTATTTTCCTGTGTCCATTTTACTCAGAATGGACAATATTTCTGCAGTTCGTTATTTGAATCTTCTCGGTGGTACAAAATCAAGAGATTTATCGATTATTACGAAAGATTTCATTCATCTTTGCTTGGACAAAAATATTTCGGTCAAAGCGGAATACATTCCAGGTCTATCCAATGTAGCGGCGGATTGGGGTTCCCGGTATCTGACAGATTCCAGCGACTGGAAGCTTCATCATCAAGTTTTTCAGTCGCTCCAATCTGTCAGAGGTCCCTTTTCAATGGATCTGTTTGCCTCTAGACTGAATTTTCAGACTCGTCCTTACTTCAGTTGGCGTCCAGATCCAGAAGCTCTGGCGATCGATGCATTTCTCCATCCTTGGCCTCTTCAAACAGCTTACGCGTTTCCTCCGTTTTCCATGATTCAGAGAACCATATCGGTAGTCCGTCGAGATCTTCTTTCAATTCTCCTGATCACTCCCCTTTGGCCATCTCAAGCTTGGTACCCATCTCTTCTAGTGCTGTCTGTCAACCATCCTGTTCTTCTTCCTCATTTCCCTCTTCTTTTATCAGACCCAGAAGGTCATCCTCACGACCTTATCATTCAAGGATCGCTTCGCCTTATTGCGTGGTCAATCTCGGGCAATCTCCATCTCTCCAAGGTTTATCACAACATGCTAAAGAACTCCTTCAAGACTCTTTGGCCCCTGGGACCAAAAAATGCTATTTTTCTGCATGGACCAGATGGTCTAGCTGGTGCGTGGAAAGATGTTTGGATCCCATTTCAGTTGATATAGCTTTTGTTATTAACTTTCTTACATCTCTTTTTGAATCAGGTTTAGCTTATAGAACTATTAATGTTTCTAGATCTGCGATTTCTGCTAAAAATTCTTTTGTAAATAATTTTCCTGTGGGTCAACATCCTTTAGTTTGTAAGTTAATGAAAGCAATTAAATTAAAGAGACCTCCGGCTCCTAAATATTCTTCATTTTGGGATGTTGATCTTATTTTCGCTCTTTTTAAATCTTTTCCTTCTAATGAATTTTTATCTTTGAAACAACTTTCTGCTAAACTTGCTACTCTTTTATGTTTAATTTCTTTTCGTAGAGTCTCTGATGTCAGAGCTTTAGATTATAATTCTAAACGTTTTACTCCTGAAGGTGTTACTTTCTTTATTTCTAAAAGAACTAAATCATTTTCAACGTCTATATTCTATCCTTACTTACCTTCTGAACCTGTCCTTTGTGTGGTTTTATGTCTTAAAGAGTATGAATGCAGAACTATTTCTTTTTGTTCTTCCTCTTCTAATCAACTTTTGTTATCTTTTGTTCCTCCTCACTATCCTGTCTGTTCTACATCTATAGCCAGGTGGGTTAAATGGGTTATGAGTGAGGCAGGTATTGATTTTTCTTTTTCTGCTCACTCTGTTAGAGGATCAGCCGCTTCTAAAGCATTTTTGAAAGCTGCTACCCTTCAACAAATTTTGGATGCAGCTGACTGGTCTTCAGATTCTATTTTTAAACAATTTTATTTTAAACCCATTGAACATGCCTCGCTTAGTTTATTTTGTTAGTTGCTTTTAACTAGCAAAATATGAGTCTCTGGTCTTGTAATAAAATTCGGATTATCCTAAATTATGAAGGTATATTCTAGATTTTATTAAAGACACAGAGACGAGTATTTTCCCCCCTCTTTTGTGAAGTTTTATTGTTCCCTCCCTTTATTTATATTATGATATTTTTAACCTTTTTTACATTTGTTTTAGTTATCAACCAATAATATGGATTTCCTGTTGGATGGTCTTGTTCCCTCTCACTTATGTGATAAGTCGATTCTTCAAGCAAGTTCCTTCCAATGGTTACAGAGTTCCAGTAGATCTTCTGATTCTACATTCGGTTGGATTAATTCCTCATGGATGTTTTTCATCTTCAAGTTCCTGCTCATCAGTTTGTTTGGTTACCTTTTCATGTGGATTTATTGTTTTTCAATAAACTTTATGTTTTCTTCATCAGCCGACAAGAAAGAGGATATGTTATTATATGTGGGACAGTTTATAGGTGATATTTTGAATCTGATTGGTTACTTTGTGTTGGTCTAATCAGTTTCCCTTTGTTATTGGTCACTGATTCTGTACTCTGTTTTAACTGTCCTTTTTCAAATATGACAGTTTCTTGTATTTATTATGTTTACTTTTAATGACTGCATTTTAGTAGTAAAGGAAAGATAAGCAAAATACTCATCTCTGTGTCTTTAATAAAATCTACATTATACCTTCATAACTTAGGATAATCCGAATTAATCAGTGCTAGGTAGTTACAGGTATTCAAATCAACAAAATGACAAGGGTGCCCAAATTTATGCACCTGTCTAATTTCATTTTGATGCATATTGCACATTATCTGTTAATCCAATAAACCTCATTTCACTACTGAAATAATACTGTGTCCTTCAGTTATTTGATAGATCAAAATAAATTGCTGATCCAAACACCCAATTATTTATAAATGAAAATCATACTACTGTATGTGTATATATATATATATATATATATATATATATATATATATTTATATATATATATGTAGATATATATGTATCCAAAACAGAGATGCACTCACAGGAAAATTTTGGGTCTCAGAAAACCAAAATGTATTTAAAGTTTCAGGGAAAATGATGTCCCCTTCATCAGAACAATATTACTAGTGAAAACACAGCATATAAAGCTTAAACATAAGTAGTATACACCCCCCCCCTCTAACTCTGGCACCAAACACTAAGTTAAACTAAGTAATTAAAACCTAATAAATTAAAAACCACCTAAATGTATCACCTATAGGCATACATTTATAATCTCAAAATTGATGAACTGATGGAATGAAGACCAAGGAACGGACTCTCTGCAAAATAGAGGAGTCTAAGGAAGAAAGTGTAACATTCAATGGCTGGGATTTCAAAATATTTGATAATATGAATATCTACTATGATATCAATGCGGGACATTGTTGTATGTGTGTGTTAAGAATAACAACTAATAGGTAGTAATCCCTATATTTGTCTGATGAAAAGAGGCAGCGATATTAGAGCAATTTTGAGATTATAAATGTATGCCTATAGGTGATACATTTAGATGGTTTTTAATTTATTAGGTTTTAATTCCTAAGCTTAACTTCCGTATGTATAAACAGTAATAAATATATTTTAGCACGGGGAGGTGGTTTTGAACACAATAGATTTGAAATGCTACAAGGTAATTCAAAAATACTAGTGAGCATATGTGTAAATTGGAGTATGAGAATTGTGAAGGTGGTAATTGCTAAGGCAACACTTCACATAACTCACCTAAATAATTTTGTTAATTTTGTTAAGGATTATTTTTGATAAGTATAGGTTTGATAAATTGTGCTCGATTCAGATAACAAGTGGGTAAAATACCAGTATGATAGATGGTTATAACCTTGCCCTTAGTACATTATGATTGACTGTCATATAATCTAATAGTTGTTTATATTGGTAACCATGACTACCTATAGGGTGATAGACTTATCGATCATAATATTATTTGACACACATCACTACATGTTTTACATTGATAGGTTGTAAAACGGATTCTTATTGAAGTTAAATATACATTTAAAAGTTTTTTTCACTTTACCTACAAATATCCCGAACCGGAAGTTGTGGATTGTCACAAGGTTGCATCCCACACACAGAGTGTTTGGCGCCAGAGTTACAGGAGGGGGTGTGTAAACCACTTATGTTTAAGCGTTATATGCTGCGTTTTCACTAGTAATATTGTTCTGATGAAAGGGATGTAAATTTCCCCAAAATGTTAAATAAATTTTGGTTTTCTGAGACCCTAAATTTTCCTGTGAGTGCATCTCTTTGTTGGATACGAATTTGGATACATATTTGCACCCAGGTAGTTGTCCCGTTGTGGGTGGATCAGCTGTTTGGATGGTATATATATAAAACGTAACTAAAATGCACGCCTGCCAGGGTGCTCTTAAAAAAAAAATCCTTTATGTGAAACATTAATCCATACATAGGCCCTCACAAGTTTTCATTTTAAAACAAATTTAGTTTAGTCAGCCATTAAAAAATAAAAAAAATAGTGGTCAACATTTTGGCAAGATTAACAAGCCTCATACACACCATGAGTGCTTCCCTGTTTATCCGAGGGAACTCCCCTGTTACTCCTACTTTCTGAAATGGTCAGGATTATTTCACATAGAAAAATACAAAGTACAATGTCATTTGTAAAAGATACAGAGAAATATACAAAGTTTGACCCTGATTTGCTAAAGTTACACAGAGACATTCAAAGCATGATCCGAATTAGTAAAATCACAATCCTATATACTCTGCTGTAGAAACATGTTATTAAACATGGAGTACACATTCTAAAGTCTAAATATAAAATACAAAGTACAAAGTGTAAATATAATAAAACTGTAAATGTAACATGTCCAGCAGTGCTATTTTGAACTGGGCTCTTCTTAACATACATGAAATGCTTTACTTGTCAACTTGTTCGCCTGATCTCTAGTTTCCTCTTATCCCCTCTTTCAATTTAAAATTGATTTCCATACTTTTTTCACAGCTCTGGTATTCATCTCTCCATTTGCTGTGATTTATGATTTATAAAAACAAAACAAATAAAAAAACTCTTATGGCCATACAATGATGCCACACATCATTACAACTTTGAACTGATTCTATGCAATAAGGGTTTCCAATTTGTAGAGAGATTTGTCCCCTCGTGCCCCTTTTGTGGACGTCATTGAGCCTAAGGTAATTTTTAACTAATAGACAGAAGACTGTGATAAATGTTTTGTTTTAATGTATTGGACACTAAGTCGTTTTGAAATGATTAACTTAAATCTTTAAAATAATTCATACTGATTACAATAATTAAAAAAAGGACTTATTTCTCACTAAACTAAAATGTATCACCTATAGGCATACATTTATAAACTTATGGCAGATGAACTGTCCTCATGCATCTTCTCTCTACATATAATTTAGTATTTTCTCTTCATAAAATAAACAATATGAACTAAATTTTTGCAGCAGAATGCACTAATCAGGCAACATTTTGCATAATCAGTAACAATGATCCATGTCAATGTAAATTATATAGTTTCCATATTCATGACTTTATGTTTGAGATTTACTAGGATTAAAAGGAATGGAGTAATATTAACAGTGGCTTTTCTGCACATCTTTCACTATTCCTTTGTATTTTTGTACTATGCTAGGGTCATGAAGTGCAAGACTTTTTATCCTTTGAAATGATTGGGCTTGCAAGGATCTCTGATCAAACTTCATATTGTCAACAACCAGGTCTGTACAGATTAAAATATAAAGATCATGTATATCAAAAATGTACTGTGGCAGACGCTTGGGTGCCCAGGCTCACTGATGGGGGGTTGGGCCCACCTGGTTACCCTTATTCCATGTTTTGGGGTCTGCCTCTCATGCATGTATGTCACTAACAGTGGTGTATTGCTATTTGGAAAAATTATGTCACAGACCAGTGTACAAAGAAAGATTTTCTCAGTCTCTGCTTAGAAGATTGATTTACATATCTGAGCAGGCTGCTTCAAAGCAGAGAGTTAATTACTCATGGCAGTAAATCTTCTAGGGACAAAAGTGGCATCTGGTCCATCTATTACCCTCAGATCTGGCACTTCAAAAGGTTAAGGAAATAACTGCATTTGTACATCCTCAGATCAACACCTATGACCATTATTGTTTCTTGTACTGTTTGAAAATCCTCAATAAAAAAAAGAAATTATATAAAAAAAAACAAATCTCCCGTAAAAGTCTAACCCGCCTCCCAAAAACTTAACCCCTAATCCCCCATCCCCCCAAATCATAATCTAACTAATAAATGTATTAACCCCAACCCACCATTCACCTATAACGCTAACTACCCAATTACACTATTAACCCCTAATCCATCAACCCCTACATCGCAAACTACCTATCAACACTATTAACCCCTAAACCACCAACCCCCCACAACGTATTAAACCTAATTAAACTATTAACCACTAAACAACCAGCCTCCACAATGCAAATAACTAATTTAATTACTAATCCCCCTAACATAACACCCCTTAAATTAACCCCACATACCTAAAAGGAAAAAATACTAACACCTAGATTTAGAGTTTTGCGTTAGAAGGGGTGCGTTAGCTACGCATGTTTTTTTCAACCGCACCTTTTAAACAACGTTGGTATTTAGAGTTCTCTGAAGGGCAGCGTTAGGCTCCAAAAAGGGAGCATAGAGCATAATTTACCGCCACTGCAACTCTAAATACCAGAGTTGCTTACGGACATGGCCAGCTTCAAAAACGTGCTTGTGCACAATATCCCCATAGTAAACAATGGGGCATTTTGAGCTGAAAAAAACCTAACACCTGCAAAAAAGCAGCGTTCAGCTCCTAACGCAGCCCCATTGTTTCCTATGGGGAAACACGTCCTAAGTCTGCACCAAACACTCTAACATGTACCCCGAGTCTAAACACCCCTAACCTTACACTTATTAACCCCTATTCTGCCACCCCCGCTATCGCTGACCCCTGCATATTATTATTAACCCCTAATCTGCCGCTCCGGACACCACCGCAACCTACATTATCCCTATGTACCCCTAATCTGCTGCCTACAACATCGCCGACACCTATATTTTATTTATTAACCCCTAATCTGCCCCCCCCAACGTCGCCACGACCTACCTACACTTATTAACCCCTAATTTGCCGACCGGACCTCGCCGCCACTATAATAAATGTATTAACCCCTAAACCGCCGCACTCCCGCCTCAAAAACCCTATAATAAATAGTATTAACCCCTAATCTGCCCTCCCTAACATCGCCGACACCTAACTTCAAGTATTAACCCCTAATCTGCCGACCAGACCTCGCCGCTACTCTAATAAATGTATTACCCCTAAAGCTAAGTCTAACCCTAATTAAATATAATTTTAATCTAACGAAATAAATTAAATATTATTAAATAAATTAATCCTATTTAAAGCTAAATACTTACCTGTAAAATAAACCCTAATATAGCTACAATATAACAAATAATTATATTGTAGCTATTTTAGCATTTATATTTATTTTACAGGCAACATTGTATTTATTTTAACTAGGTACAATAGCTATAAAATAGTTAATAACTATTTAATAGCTACCTAGTTAAAATAATTACAAAATTACCTGTAAAATAAATCCTAACCTAAGTTACAATTAAACCTAACACTACACTATCAATAAATTAATTAACTAAACTATCTACAATTATCTACAATTAAATCAACTAAACTAAATTACAAAAAAACAAAAAACTAAATTACAAAAAATAAAAAAAAAATACAAGAATTTTAAACTAATTACACCTACTCTAAGCCCCCTAAAAAAATAAAAAAGCACCCCCCCAAAAAAAAAATGCCCTACCCTATTCTAAAATAAAAAGTTAACAGCTCTTTAACCTTACCAGCCCTTAAAAGGGCCTTTTGCGGGGCATGCCCCAAAGAAAACAGCTCTTTTGCATTTAAAAAAAACATACAATACCCCCCCACACATTACAACCCACCACCCACATACCCCTAATCTAACCCAAACACCACTTAAAAAACCTAACACTAAGCCCCTGAAGATCCCCCTACCTTATCTTCACCATGCCGGGTAGCGGCGACGTTGGGGGGGGGGGGCAGATTAGGGGTTAATAAATATTATGTAGGTGTCGGTGAAGTTAGGGGCAGCAGATTAGGGGTACATAGGGATAATGTAGGTTGCTGTGGTGTGCGCTCGGCAGATTAGGGGTTAAAAAATTTTATTAGAGTGGCGGCGATGTGGGGAGACCTCGGTTTAGGGGTACATAGGTAGTTTATGGGTGTTAGTGTACTTTAGAGCACAGTAGTTAAGCGCTTTATAAACCGGCATTAGCCCATAAAGCTCTTAACTCCTGACTTTTTTCTGCGGCTGGAGTTTGGTCGTTAGAGTTCTAACACTCACTTCAGCCAAGACTCTAAATACCAGCGTTAGAAAGATCCCATTGAAAAGATAGGATACGCAATTGACGTAAGGGGATCTGCGGAAGGAAAAATCGCGGCTGGAAAGTGAGCGTTAGACCCTTTCCTGACTGACTCTAAATACCAGCGGGTGGCCAAAACCAGCATTAGGACCCCTTAACGCTGGTTTTGACGGCTAACGCAGAACTCTAAATCTAGGCGAATGTTACAATTAAAATTAAAAAAAGCCCAACATTACTTAAAAAAAAAAAAAAAAAGATTAAATTAAATAAATATTACATTACAAAATAAAAAACTTGGGTTAAATATTTTCAGCTCAAATTTTTTTTAACTACACATCCAAAGAAACAAGATTTAACTAGACAAAGGTCCCCTTTTAATCTAATTTGTTCAGGAAACCTACCAATAAAAGGCACACTTTCACTTATATATAAAATAATAATGACAGCTACAATTTCAGAGTTAGCATCATATACTAAAGTGTGGTCACGAGAACTCATAATACCACCTACAAGGAAAGAATGGAATATAGTTTTTCAATGTCATGCCAAAACTTCAAAATCAGCTAGTATACAAGAAACAAATTATAAATGATTGATGAGGTGGTATTTAACCCCTAACAGGGTTAAAGCGATATTCCCTAATTCCTCGGGACAATATTAAAGAGAATGTGGAGAGAGAGGTACGTTGTTACATATATGGTGGTTATGCCCAATAATATCTAATTACTGGTCTTTAATATTAACAGAGATAAATAGATTACTATCGATCAAGTCAATATTAAAATTATCAACAGTACATGATAGAGCATTATATATTCTTTTGAATAGTGCCAAACAGATAATACCAAGACTATGGAAACAGAAAAGAGCCCGACAATAACGGAATGGCAATTACAAATACAATATTCAATATCAATGGAAAAACTACATTATCAATTGATGGATCAGATGGATTTATATTATAATATAGTGAATCTTTTACAAATAAAAGTATAGGAGTACATCTCCAGTATTAGATTGAAATGAGCCTAGAGAAAATATGAACTATGAAGAAGATTAATTAAAATTCTATGTTGCTGAAGATGTTATATTATATTAGTTCAATATTTTCTTTACGATTATAAATACCCAGAGTTAATTTTTTTTGTTAGGCTTTATATACACTTTATATTTCTAATACATACTATTGTTGTTAAGGAAAAGTCACTAGATGACAGCAAAGGATCTCACGGAAACCTACAGGGTCTTTTTCGTGGACTATCATGAGCTTTAATATTTTAAATATAAGGAAAGATACCTGGGGGATACCAAAGTTAAATTTGATTTATTATGCTTTGTGCTGTGTATCTATATTTATCTGTTAATGATCTGTATGTTAAAGTGTTGAATAAAGCCTTAATAAAAAAAACAGTAAATTACAACAAAAAAAAGTCTAACATTACAGAAAATAATAAACCAAATTATCAAAAATAAAAAATGAATCCTAATCCCTATGAAAATAAAAAAAGCCCCCCAAAAATAAAAACACCCCTAATCTAAACTAAACTACCAATAGCCCTTAAAAGGGCCTTTTGTATGGCACTGCCCTAAGTTAAACAGCTCCTTTACATTAAATAAATAATAAGTCCCTCCCTAACAGTAAAAACCCCCATCCACCAAACCCCCCAAAATAAAATAAACCTTACACTAAAGAAAACTAAACTACCCATTGCCCCTAAATGGGCATTTGTATGAGCATTGCCCTTAAAAGGGCATTCAGCTCTTTTACTGCCCTTAAAATCACATTCAGCTCTTTTTACGAGTGCCCATGAAATCCCTTATTTAAAAAAAAAAAAAAAATCCGGAGCCAGCCATCAAGGTAAATGGCTGCATTTTGAGTGAGCTCCTGAGGCAGCCCCAGATTAAACTCCTAAAACCGTGTACAAGGTACAAGAAATTTACTTTAGCTATGGATGCTAACACTTGAAGATCAATCCTCACACTTTATTCGACTTGAAAAAGACGTGATCGCACTTCCGGTCCGGATTCAGCCTCAGCCATCTACTACAGCCCCCGGCTTCATTTTGGGCCTAAAACAAAACTGCTGCAAACAGGAGGACAAGGCCTGAGTCATTCTCTCTATGCCTCTTAGGGTCATAACGGCTCCTCAGGGTACCTGAATCTGCTTTTTCCTGACCGGATTACCAGTTTTACATTCTACTGATTTCAGGCTATCTTGAGGCCTATACCGGTCCACTCCGGTCTCTCTAAGATCAGCTCTTACCATGATGAATCATCTGAGGAGGTAATCAAATCAATTCTGTTCAGCAGAATCATAATGACATTAAGCTTGTATTAATATATATATATTTACAGGAGGTTAACTAGCATGACATATGTAGTTTAAAGTACCTCACACATCACCCACATGAGGCCTATACAAGATTCTCATCTCTGTGAGGATTAACTAGAGCTGTATACTACCATGATAAAGAAGCCTGCTATAAATATAATATAACCACAAATCACCTATCATGCAGCAATTTTATACACCCTTCATCTGAGAACAACAAGCAGCAACTACTTACATCCACATGGGGTGGCCTATTCCCCTCCAGGCCTACATATTACATTAATCCTGGCTGTGGGTTATTTTGTCAATTTTCTACTGCTTATTGCAGGATTGCTCAAATTATGAACATTGCTTTTTCTACATTTTTTCCTGCTTCAAATCACTTTACTACGCACTAACATAAAAGTGCCCCAGTTATAAAGACGAATCAAAATTCTGCAGCACAGAAATGTCTCCAAAGAGGCAAGCAAAGCAGGATAAGGTGAGCAAAAGTCATCACAGTATTACAGCCTCTATGAATAAATTCTTCAAACCACTTGAAAACCCAGACTCGTCTCCAGAGACCATGGACTCTGCGGATGAAGTATCACAACTCCAGACTGCTACGGCAGCCAGAGCTCCAGAGTCTATGCAAATCACACAAGCTTTTCTAGAGACTCTTCCGTCTAAGCAAGACTTTACAACTCTCATTTCCCAGGTGAAATCCTGTATCAAAGAAGAAATCTCAGAGCTACGTAAAGAGATGCGCGAGATAGGAGACAGAGTGGAATTTCTTTAAGAAGAATCTGAATCACAGCAGTCAGATATTGCAGGCCTTATTCAGAATGTACAAGTTCAGAATACTGTCATTTCCCAACTCCAAGATAAACTGGAAGATATTGAAAATAGGAGCAGACGACAGAACATCAGAATAAGAGGCATACCAGAGTCCATCACTACAGAAAATCTTCACACCTATCTACAAGATTTGTTCAAAGACCTTCAAGGTTCATCACTTACAACACCTCCTGTAATGGACAGATATCACAGAGCTCTCAGACCCAAGCCCAAGGAGGGCTTACCACCTAGGGACGTGATCATAAAATTTCAAGATTATCAACAAAAGGAAAACATCATGAAGCAAGCCAGAATTTCTTCACCACTATGCTTCCAAGGATCTGCACTCTCCATTTACACTGACCTTTCCATAAGAACTTTGCAAAGAAGAAGGGAATTTGCCCCACTCACCACTGTGCTAAGAAATCACAACATCTCATATAGATGGGGCTTCCCTTGCCATATACAACTGATATGGGAAGGTCAAAGGAAAGCATGCATGGATCCAGGAGATATCTAAGACTTCTGCAAAGAGTTGAATCTTGCACCTCCAACCCACAACCACACATCTGCACCTATTACCAAACAGCTGAATACTCACCTCATACAGCTCCCAAACCTCAAAGAACACCATGGCAAACAGCAACCCATAAGAGACAGAAAAGTACTACAGCAAGTGCTTCAGAAAATGGGTGAGATTGATCCAATATTTTTTGTGATCCCTAACCTTTTCATGATTTCTAAGGGACCCTGTTCCTATTTTTTTGTTACTAGTTCTCGGCTAGATTTAGAGTTTGGCGGTAGCCGTCAAAACCAGCGTTAGAGGCTCCTAACGCTGGCTTTGGGCTACCGCTGGTATTTAGAGTCAGTCAGGAAAGGGTCTAACGCTCACTTTGCAGCCGCGACTATTCCATACCGCAGATCCCCCTACGCCATTTGCGTATCCTATCTTTTCAATGGGATCTTTCTAACGCTGGTATTTAGAGTCTTGGCTGAAGTGAGCGTTAGAACTCTAACGACAGAACTCCAGCCGCAGAAAAAAGCCAGTAGTTAAGAGCTTTCTGGGCTAACGCCGGTTCATAAAGCTCTTAACTACTGTGCTCTAAAGTACACTAACACCCATAAACTACCTATGTACCCCTAAACCAAGGTCCCCCCACATCGCCGCCACTCTATTAAAATTTTTTAACCCCTAATCTGCCGACCGCACACCGCCGCCACCTACGTTATCCCTATGTACCCCTAATCTGCTGCCCCTAATACCGCTGACACCTACATAATATTTATTAACCCCTAATCTGCCACCCCCAACGTCGCCACCACCTACCTACAATTATTAACCCCTAATCTGCCGACCGCAATCCGCCGCCACCTACGTTATCCCTATGAACCCCTAATCTGCTGCCCCTAATACCGCCGACCCCTATATTATATTTATTAACCCCTAATCTGCCGCCCCTGCTATCGCTGACCCCTGCATATTATTATTAACCCCTAATCTGCCGCTCCGTACACCGCCGCAACCTACATTATCCCTATGTACCCCTAATCTGCTGCCCCTAACACCGCCGACCCCTATATTATATTTATTAACCCCTAATTTGCCGCCCCCAACGTCGCCTCCACCTACCTACAATAATTAACCACTAATCTGCCGACCGGATCTCACCGCTACTCTAATAAATGTATTAACCCCTAAAGCTAAGTCTAACCCTAACACTAACACCCCCCTAAGTTAAATAAAATTTAAATCTAACTAAATAAATTAACTCTTATTAAATAAATTATTCCTATTTAAATCTAAATACTTACCTGTAAAATAAACCCTAATATAGCTGCAATTTAAATTATAATTATATTGTAGCTAATTTTAGGATTAATATTTATTTTACAGGCAACTTTGTAATTATATTAACTAGGTACAATAGCTATTAAATAGTTAATAACTATTTAATAGTTACCTAGTTAAAATAATTACAAAATTACCTGTAAAATAAATCCTAACCTAAGTTACAAAAAATAAAAAAATATTTACAAACATTAAAAAAATATTACAACAATTTTAAACTAATTACACCTACTCTAAGCCCCCTAATAAAATAACAAAGCCCCCCAAAATAAAAAAATGCCCTACCCTATTCTAAAATACAAATTGAAAAGCTCTTTTACCTTATCAGCCCTTAAAAGGGCCATTTGTGGGGCATGCCCCAAAGAATTCAGCTCTTTTGCCTGGAAAAAAACATACAATACCCCCCCCAACATTACAACCCACCACCCACATACCCCTAATCTAACCCAAACCCCCCTTAAATAAACCTAACACTAAGCCCCTAAAGATCTTCCTACCTTATCTTCACCACACCGGGTATCAGCGATCCGTCCAGGCTCCGATGTCTTGATCCAAGCCCAAGCGGGGGGCTGAAGACATCCATCCTCCAGCTGAAGTCTTGATCCAAGCGGGCAGCTTGGAGCTCAATCTGCCAATCGGATTGAACTTGAATCTGATTGGCTGATTCCATCATCCAATCAGAATTTTCCTACCTTAATTCCGATTGGCTGATAGAATCCTATTAGCCAATCAGAATTCGAGGGACGCCATCTTGGATGACGTCCCTTAAAGGAACCTTCATTCGTCTAGTCGTCGGAAGAAGAGGATGGATCCGCGGTGGAGGTCTTGAAGATCAGCCGGTCGTCATCGGATGGAAGAACATAGAAGATGTCCTCTTCTGCCCGCTTGGATCAAGACTTCAGCCGGAGGATGGATGTCTTCAGCCCCCCGCTTGGGCTTGGATCAAGACATTGGAGCCTGGACGGATCGCTGATACCCGGTGTGGTGAGGATAAGGTAGGAAGATCTTCAGGGGCTTATTGTTAGGTTTATTTAAGGGGGGTTTGGGTTAGAATAGGGGTATGTGGGTGGTGGGTTGTAATGTTGGGGGGGGTATTGTATGTTTTTTTTCCAGGTAAAAGAGCTGAATTCTTTGGGGCATGCCCCGCAAATGGCCCTTTTAAGGGCTGGTAAGGTAAAAGAGCTTTTCAATTTGTATTTTAGAATAGGGTAGGGCATTTTTTTTATTTTGAGGGGCTTTGTTATTTTATTAGGGGGCTTAGAGTAGGTGTAATTAGTTTAAAATTGTTGTAATATTTTTCTAATGTTTGTAAATATTTTTTTATTTTTTGTAACTTAGTTCTTTTTTCTTTTTTGTACTTTAGTTAGTTTATTTAATTGTATTTAAATGTAGGTATTGTATTTAATTAATTTATTGATATTGTAGTCTTAGGTTTAATTGTAACTTAGGTTAGGATTTATTTTACAGGTAATTTTGTAATTATTTTAACTAGGTAGCTATTAAATAGTTCTTAACTATTTAATAGCTATTGTACCTGGTTAAAATAATTACAAAGTTGCCTGTAAAATAAATATTAATCCTAAAATAGCTACAATATAATTATAATTATAATGATATTGTAGCTATATTAGGGTTTATTTTACAGGTAAGTATTTAGCTTTAAATAGGAATAATTTATTTAATAAGAGTTAATTTATTTCGTTAGATTTAAATTATATTTAACTTAGGGGGGTGTTAGTGTTAGGGTTAGACTTAGCTTTAGGGGTTAATACATTTATTAGAGTAGCGGTGAGATCTGATCGACAGATTCGGGGTTAATTTTTGTCGGTAGGTGGAGGCGACGTTGGAGGCGGCAGATTAGGGGTTAATAAATATAATATAGGGGTCGGCGGTGTTAGGGGCAGCAGATTAGGGGTACATAGGGATAACGTAGGTTGCGGGGGTGTACGGAGCGGCAGATTAGGGGTTAATAATAATATGCAGGGGTCAGCGATAGCGGGGGCGGCAGATTAGAGGTTAATAAGTGTAAGGTTAGGGGTGTTTAGACTCGGGGTACATGTTAGGGTGATAGGTGCAGACTTAGGAAGTGTTTCCCCATAGGAAACAATGGAGCTGCGTTAGGAGCTGAACGCTGCTTTTTTGCAGGTGTTAGGTTTTTTTTCAGCTCAAACTGCCCCATTGTTTTCTATGGGGGAATCGTGCACGAGCACGTTTTTGAAGCTGGCCGCGTCCGTAAGCACCGCTGGTATTTAGAGTTGAAGTGGCGGTAAATATGCTCTACGCTCCCTTTTTTGGAGCCTAACGCAGCCATTCTGTGAACTCTAAATACCAGCGGTATTTAAAAGGTGCGGGGGAAAAAAAGCACGCGTAGCTAATGCACACCTTTGGCCGCAGAACTCTAAATCTAGCCGTTTGTGTTTAATAATATTGTGGCACTATGCCTTCTAAAAAAAAATATTTTTTTAGATAGATTTATCAATGTGCCTTCACGGTCTTATGATCTACCAAAACCTGGGGCTCCACTAGCCCCCTTTTAGGAACTCTAAGTTATCTATATGAATTGTAACATTAGGTTACGAATTCTATATTCTATCGCAATCCTTGCTATTTCAAGCAGGGACTAGCTGTTAGTTCATTTTTTGTTCAAAAATGTTCTACTTGTTATTACTATATTTGATGTTATCTTGTTTTATTATGCATTATTATTCCATGTAACACCTCTATGCAAAACATACAACCTGAACAGTATCCTTGACCGTGACTTATTAATGAGATACCTTCCAAACTCACTCCATAATACATTGACATAATGACTAAAAAGACTCCTGACCAGTGGTTTACCTTACTCACAATCAATGACAAGCGCCTAAATTCCCCCTTTAAAAGGTCCAAAGTGTTCCATCACCTACACCATAAAAATGGCAGCATACTGTTTATGCAGGAAACCCATTTCAAATAAGGTAGTGAACCTAGATACTTTTCTTCACATTATCCAAATCATTTTCATAGCAGTAACACTAAAAAAAAATCAACAGAGTTAGTATACTCATACACAAATCAATCCCATTTGAACTTATACACAAAGACCAAGATGAGGAAGGGAGGTATTTGGGCTTATACGGCCTATTATTTGGGAAACCAATAACACTTGTAAACATCTACGCTCCAAACACGAACCAAACCTCTTTCTTCCAGCATATTACTAATTCCATACTAATGTATCTAAAGGGCCCGCTGTTACTGGCGGGGGACTTTAACCTCCCACTAGACCCAAAAATGGATAGTTCCAACCAAACCCTGAAACTTCTGGGCACTACTCTACACTCGGTTTGGAATAACCTATCACTACTCACCCTACATGACACTTGGCGGCATCTAAACCCACAGAAATGTGATTACACGTTTTTTTCTAACCCAAAAAAATCCTACTCCAGACTCGATTACATCATGGCCGACAACCTATCCTTATTAAATCTATGCCATTCTCGTATTATTCCTACTAGTTGGACAGACCACTCAGCTGTTAGTAGCTCCTTTTTCTGGCCCTCGATCCCAATACGTCCTTTTCTATGGATGCTTGATGAATTGCTGTTATCAGACCCCTTAATATCTTCAGAAATAGAAAAAGACCTCCAGGAATACTTTAATATCAACTCTCCTAGTGTATCTAACCTGATTATTATGTTGGAAGCACATTAATGTGTTATCAGAGGGATATTAATTAAGCATAAGGCCATTAAAAACAAACAAACCAAACAGAAATATCTCACGCTCTCACAAGAAATAGACAAACTAGGCTACACTCACAAATGTCACCCCACAGACTTAGATATTTTAAATAAGTTAAATGCGGCTAGACTCCAACTTAATGACCTCCAAGGTATTAAAGCTCAGAATACTGCCTTTCTCTTGCGCCAAAAATACTTTACACAAGGGAACAAACCGGGAAAACTCTTGGCTAGAGCTCTTAAAAGTAAGCAATCCTCTATCTTTGTACAGTCCTTAAAGGTTAATGCATCCTCAAAAACCACAAACTCAAAAATAATAGCCAATGAGTTTCGTAATTATTATAATAAACTTTATAATCTATGTCCTTCCCGTCCCATTGAGGAACACGCTCAAAAATGCAAAAAATATTTAGACCAACTTCAACTTCCACAAGTCCATCCTGAACACCTCCAGCTCCTAAGCCAAGCCATCACTCCTCAGGAGTTAGACATCGCTATTCAGTCACTTAATAATGGTAAAAGCCCTGGGCCGGATGGCTTTAGTAATCTCTATTACAAAACTTATAAACCAATTCTCTTTCCTCACCTTTTACAACTCTTCAATTCCATAGGCCCAGAACATCCATTCCCACCAAGCATGCTGGAGGCACTTATTACAGTCCTGCCCAAGCCGGGTAAACCAACAGATACACCATCAAACTTTAGACCTATATCTTTGCTGAATGTAGATTTCAAGATCTATTCCAAGATCCTGGCCAATCGACTGAATTTATCACTTCCATATCTGATTCACAATGACCAAACAGGGTTTGTCCCGCAAAGAGAAGCCAAGGACAATACAGTTAAGGCATTACACTTACTTCAATATTCATATAGACAGAATATTCCAACCCTTTTTATCTCTACAGATACCGAAAAGGCATTTGATCGGTTGGATTGGACGTTTTTGTCATGCACCTTACACAAATTTGGCTTACCAAAAGATTTTATATCTAAAATTACTGCACTATATACTGTCCCTACAGCCAAAATCAAGGTCAAGATCCCTTCCCAATCCGAAATGGTACCCGTCAAGGTTGCCCTCTTTCTCCCTTACTATTTGTCTTGTCTATGGAAGTTCTGGCTGCTATTTTACGCTCCTCAAATTTAGTGGAAGGTATTAAAATAAAAACTTCAGAATACAAACTGGCCCTATTTTTAGATGACCTCCTTATGACGCTCACAAATCCTGTAAGATCCCTCAAGGCGGATCACTCAATTCTCAAGGACTATGGAGACTTGTCTAATTTTTCTATAAATTATGAGAAGTCAGTCATTCTACCAGTTCACGTCACTCAGACAGACTTAATACACCTCCAATATATTGCCTCATTCAATACTCAATCCTTTAAATACTTAGGCATATATCTATCCCCAACTCAAGAGGAGTTAATCAAACTCAACTATGACTCACTAACATCACATATACTCTCAAACACTGAGACTAAAATGACATTACTCTCTAAGATTTTATATATTTTAGAGACTGTACCCACCCCCCTCCCAAAATCCATGATCCCAAAATTCCAATCAATCATTAACACTTATATTTGGAAAGCCAAACCACCAAGAATTACCAACCCTATACAGAAACACCACCCAGGGAGGCTTAGGGGTCCCAAACATAAGGGAATACAGAAACACCATATTTCTTTCAAGAATTATAGATTGGTGCTCGTTTGAAGAGCATCATCATAAACAATGGGTTAAACTTGAACATGAACTCTCCGGTTGTACCCAATTGGGCTCTATGTGTTGGACTGATATATATTGATCCAAGACCAAATACCTTAATAACCCAATCATACATGAGACTTTTAATACATGGATAGAGATAGTTAAAACACACCCTAATTTGTCCTCAATACCCTCCCCACTGACACCTATATTACAGAATGATAACTTTCCACCGGGACTCACATTCACCCCCACAGGTACCAAGGACATTCATCTTCTGTTACCAGCCTATATATTGACAGAAGGTGGTAATTTACTACCTAGACATTCCATGGAATCCTTGGGCAATTGATTTTTGAGTATGTGGTTTCGGTACCTCCAACTTAGCCACTACTTTCAGTCCTCACATAAAAAAATCCTAAATCTAACTGCCAAATAGGTACTCACCGTTACTGAAGTACGGTGGAGAAAGTCTTCTGCCAAGCAGTGAAGTCTTCTTCCAAGCGGCGATATCTTCTTCCATCTCGGCGACCTCTTCTATTTTCATCCAGGACCAAGCCGGCACGGAGCTGAGGTGACCGCCGAACAGAAGACCAGCGACCACAGAGCCATCGAGTGTGGAGAGCCTCTTAGTATGATTACTGCCACAAACTGACGATTGAATTCAAGGTACCCATTTAAATATGGAATACCTTGCATTCCTACTGGCAAACATTTTCAAATCAGCCAATAAGATAAGAGCTACTGAAATCCTATTTGCCGATTTGCAGTCAATAGGATTTAAGTAAGTAAAGTAGCTGTATGTTGTGTGGAATCTAAAGTGTATTGTAAAATTGTTTTCCTCTTAATATGTTTCAAATGACTCGATTTACAAGCTGCAGGTTTATTTTTGTATGCAAAATATGTGTTTTTGCGTGTTGAAACTGCAACAATTGAAATATTTTTTTTAAACAAATACCAATAATTAGGATAATTGATCATGAAAATTAGCATTAAAATACATTTCTTTTCAACCACCCACTGGGTGTGTAATATATCCTTTTTTCTCTTCTTCACATACGGCTAGTTTACGAGTTCTACGTTAGCTTTAATAAGCAGCATTAAGGGGTCCATACGTTGCTTTTTAATGCCCGCTGGTATTATGAGTCAGGCAGGAAAGGGTCTACCGCTCACTTTTTTTTCCTTGACTTTTCCATACTGCAAATCCCCTTACGTCAATTGTGTATCCTATCTTTTTAATTGGATTTTCCTAACGCTGGTATTACAAGTCAAGGAAGAAGTGAGTGGTACAGCCTCTACCTCCAAGACTCCTACCGCATATAAAAGTCAGTAGTTAAAAGTTTTATGGGCTAACGACGGAACATAAAGCTCTTAACTACAGTGCTACAAAGTAGACTAACACCCATAAACTACCTATTAACCCCTAAACCGAGGCCCCCCCACATTGCAAACACTATAATAAAATTATTTAACCCCTAATCTGCCGACGGGACATTGCTGCCACTATAATAAATGTATTAACCCCTAAACTGCCACACTCCCGCCTCGCAAACACTATAATAAATGTTATTGCCCCCCCAACGTCGCCGCCACCTACCTACAATTATTAACCCCTAATCTCCCGCCCCCAACTTTGCCACTACTATACTAAAGTTATTAACCCCTAAACCTAAGTCTAACCCTAACCCTAACCCCCCCTAAGTTAAATATAATTTAAATAAATCTAAAACAAAATATTATAATTATATAAATGAATCCTATTTAAAACTAAATACTTACCTATAAAATAAACCCTAATATAGCTACAATATAACTAATAGTTACATTGTAGCTATTTTAGGATTTATATTTATTTTACAGGCCACTTTGTATTTATTTTAACTAGGTACCATAGCTATTAAATAGTTAATAACTATTTAATAGCTACTTAGTTAAAATAATTACAAAATTACCTGTAAAATAAATCCTAACCTAAGTTACAAATACACCTAACACTACACTATCAATAAATTAATTAAATTAATTAACTACAAATATCTAAAATAAAATACAATTAAATAAAGTAAACTATATTACAAAAAAACAAACACTAAATTACAAAAAATAAAAAAATATTACAAGAAGTTTAATCTAATTACACCTAATCTAAGCCCCCTAATAAAATAAAAAAGCCCCCCAAAATAACAAAATTCCCTATCCTAAACTAAATTACAAAGTAATCAGCTCTTTTACCAGCCCTTAAAAGGGCTTTTTGCGGGGCATTGCCCCAAAGCAATCAGCTCTTTTACCTGTAAAAAAAAAATACAATACCCCCCCAACATTACAACCCACCACCCACACACCCCTACTCTAAAACCCACCCGATCCCCCCTTAAAAAACCTAACACTACCCCATTGAAGATCACCCTACCTTGAGCTGTCTTCAGCCAGCCGGGCAACGATGGGGCAGAAGAGGACATCCAGACCGGCACAAGACTTAATCCGATCTGGCCAGAAGTCTTCATCCGATCGTGGCAGAAGAGGTCCTCCATCCAGCAGAAGTCTTCATCCAAGCGGCATCTTCTATCTTCATCCATCCGGCGTGGAGCGGGTCCATCTTCAAGACATCCGACGCGATGCATCCTCTTCTTTCCGATGACTAACGACGAATGAAGGTTCCTTTAAATGATGTCCTCCAAGATGGCGTCCCTCGAATTCCGATTGGCTCATAGGATTCTATCAGCCAATCGAAATTAAGGTAGGAAAAATCTGATTGGTTGATTTAATCAGCCAATCGGATTGAAGTTCAATCCGAATAGCTGATTGGATCAACCAATAGAATTGACTTTGCATTCTATTGGCTGATCCAATCAGCCAATCGGATTGAACTTCAATCCGATTGGCTGATTAAATCAACCAATCGTATTTTTCCTACCTTAATTCCGATTGGCTGATAGAATCCTATCAGCCAATCAGAATTTGAGGGACGCCATCTTGGATGACATCATTTAAAGGAACCTTCATTTGTCGTTAGTCGTCGGAAAGAAGAGGATGCTCCGAGTCGGGTGTCTTGAAGATGGACCCGCTCCGCGCGGGATGGATGAAGATAGAAGATGCCGCTTGGATGAAGACTTCTGCTGGGTGACGGACCTCTTCTACCCCGATCGGGTGAAGACTTCTGGCCTAATCGGATGAAGACTTGTGCCAGTCCGGATGTCCTCTTCTGCCCCATCGGTGCCCGAATGGCTGAAGACGGCTCAAGGTAGGGTGATCTTCAATTGGGTAGTGTTAGGTTTTTTTAAGGGGGGATCGGGTGGGTTTTAGAGTAGGGGTGTGTGGGTGGTAAGTTGTAATGTTGGGGGGGATATTGTATTTCTTTTTTTTACAGGTAAAAGAGCTGATTACTTTGGGGCAATGCCCCACAAAAAGCCCTTTTAAGGGCTGGTAAAAGAGTGGATTACTTTGTAATTTAGTTTAGGATAGGGAATTTTGTTATTTTGGGGGGCTTTTTATTTTATTAGGGGGCTTAGATTAGGTGTAATTAGATTAAAATTCTTGTAATATTTTTTTATTTTTGTAATATAGTGTTTGTGTTTTTTGTTATATAGTTTAGTTTATTTAATTGTATTTTATTTTAGATATTTGTAGTTAATTTAATTAATTTATTGATAGTGTAGTGTTTGGTGTATTTGTAACTTAGGTTAGGATTTATTTTACAGGTAATTATGTAATTATTTTAACTAGGTAGCTATTAAATAGTTATTAACTATTTAATAGCTATGGTACCTAGTTAAAATAAATACAAAGTTGCCTGTAAAATAAATATAAATCCTAAAATAGCTACAATGTAACTATTAGTTATATTGTAGCTATATTAGGGTTTATTTGATAGGTAAGTATTTAGTTTTAAATAGGATTCATTTTTTTTAATTATAGAAATTTTATTTAGATTGATTAAAAATAGATTTAAATTAGGGGGTGTTAGGGTTAGGGTTAGACTTAGGTTTAGGGGTTAATACATTTAATATAGTAGAGGCGACGTTGGGGGCGGCAGATTAGGGGTTAATAAATATAATATAGGTGTCAGCGATGTTAGGGGCAGCAGATTAGGGAATCATAGGGATAATGTAGGTGACGGCGGTGTCCAGAGCGGCAGCTTAGGGGTTAATAGTATAATGCAGGTGGCGACAATGTTGGGGCGGCATATTAGAGGTTAATAAGTGTAAGGTTAGGGATGTTTAGACTCAGGGTTCATTTTAGGTGTAGACTTAGAAAGTGTTTTCCCATAGGAAACAATGGGGCTGCGTTAGGAGCTGAACGTTGCTTTTTTGCAGGTGTTAGGTTTTTTTTCAGCTGTCTCAGCCCCATTGTATTCTATGGGGAAATCGTGCACGAGCACGTTTTTCCAGCTTACCGCTACCATAAGCAACGCTGGTATTACAGGTAGAAGTGGAGCTAAATTTGCTCAACGCTCACTTTTCTGAGGCTAACGCAGCCATTCAGAAAACTTGTAATACCAGCGTTGTTTAAAGTGAGCGCTGGAAAAAAAAGGAGCATTAGCTCCGCAAGTTTTTACCGACAAAACTTGTAATCTAGCCGATAGTTTTTTAATAGCCATTATTGAATAGTGTTAAATAGGATCAGTATTGAAATTTTATGTACAAATGGGGAATATAAGCAAAACAGCCATTTCAAATGGCAAAATAAAGGAAATTTGTTCTTTTTAGACAATTTTATACAATCCAGAAATGGATCATTGGAAACACATTAAAGGGGATAACGTTTACAGCAAAAGGTCCTTAGAGTCAAAATAAGTATACTTTGTTAATTGACTTACTCTAGATAGTCAAAAATACTTTAAAACATGTTACTGTATGTATTTATTACTTTCAAAATTGAAGGTAAGCCCCTTGAAAATAACAGATGGTGTAATCAGTTTGGAAAATTAGATTTTCATTTTCTCCAGGAATTCTGTATAACATCATTATTAAAGCTTTGAAAATATGCTCTTAGTAATAGTAAAAGGATGGTTAGTAACAAAATACTGTACATGAAATACAGCATAGATTTTAATGTGTTGCTTTAAAAGTTAAACTTTGGTAAACGCTCAAAGGTAAATAGACAGTGTGATAGAATATTAGAAATAATAAGTGCATGTTTTAAAGGCCAGAAATAAATTTAGCCCACTAAATAAAGCATTCAAAATTGTGTTCCTGGCAACCTAACTTGTTATTAACTGCCAAGAACAATACTTAGCACTTCCAAAGGCAAAAAATATTAGGGAACTATAATAAAAGTAGGCTTGGAAACTAAATTAATTAGTATTAAACACAGGCAGAGACTAAACAATTTAGTACAAAAATAATGAATTCTCTGATGCTAATATCTGTTTAAGCTCAAATTGTTGTGCAAGTTTTACTTCAGTTGAACATCTATTCACATGATTTAACTAAAAATACAGATTGTAATGATAAATTCTATTAAAAACAGTATTAAAAACTGTATTTATTTTCATCCCTAATGAAATCTTGCCATTTAATAAAATAGAAATCATTGTATGCATACAGTACAAGGGCTGACCTTTCTTTTTTTTAAATTATGGTGTTATAGATATGTAATTTACTTCCCATGTGGAGCCATTTATTAAAAAGAAGCATATATAAAATGTAGCTACAATGTATTTACTTGTAAAAATATAAGGTTGGATTAAATAATTTATTCTGTAGCATATTTACATATCCATAGAAATTATTCTACATAAATCCTAATCAGTTCAACCCTAGAATCACAACCTGGGCTTGGACATGAAATTATGTTTCAGAAAATCTCAACATTTTCCTTCTTATCTCCATACAAGACTAATTTAAAACAACACCATGGGACTAAACTTCAATATTAGAAAAAAATAACTGATGGAACTTACCAATGTTAAAAAAACTGACCATCGTTTAGAGTAGCCTCTTGTATTTTCTGCAGCCACATAATGACTTTATTTTTAGATTACTGTGCACATGAGTGATACATTTAGCGACTAAACTGGGTTAGAGGAAGAGACAAAAATGTTATTTTCCTATAGAATATGGATAGGGAATGCATTGTGAATTTACACAGCACGCAGTGGTCATATAAATTGGGGAACTGTCCACTTCCAATTTTCAAAAAGATCTTCCGAACCAATATGATAAATTAGACCTTCAGACAATGTCCATGAATCTACATTTGTGATAAACTGCAACTGACTAACCTTTCTGTGGTGCATAATGCACATGCACAAACAAAGTTTTACACATTAACAGGGTTCCATGCCCCTGTTTAATTTCTTTAAGACTTGTAGTAGCATTGACTGTTGAGTTGTCTAGCATTTCTCATACTACTATAAGGAAAATATGTGATTATAGCTCATCTTAACTGAAAAAACTGACTGTTGATTCAAAGTAGTGAGGCAAATTGTATTAAAATGTATTTAGCCATTTAAGAGTTAGAACCATTTGAAAAAACATCAATGTTTCCCCTTAAAATTAAATGAATTTGCTAAAAAAAAATCAGATTGTTTTTTAATGCCTCATGTTATCCTGGAGTTAGTGGGTCTTGAAAAGCACATACACCTGTTAATGGGTTAATTAAACCTTATTTTGCAATGAGGAGCATATAAGTACATAATAGCATACATTACTGAAGCATAAAAGTATTTTATAAATCGTGAGTCTGTTTTGCAGTCATCCCAGTCACAAGAAATGCTTTTTTAAAAGTGCATAATGTCTAACTGTTCTGTTTTCATTGTATGCAAATAATACAGAGCTTATTTTGGAATAGTTGTGTGTAATCCATTGTATATATCAAGACTGTGACTCAGAAGCATCTGTCAGACAAGAGCAGCAGAGCTGCTATACAAACTGTTCTTCATTGCTAGTGACAGCTTTAGTGACATCATTTATTTGAGGCAACAGGGGGTGTGAGTAGAGCACACATGCAGAGAGACAGGGTGATTTGCTAATCCGTTTTCTCCCATAGGAACCTCGAATCATAATGAAAAAGAATAAAATATGCAAAGGTTGGGAGGAAGCATATGAAACATATTTTCATTAGTTGGAGTTGGTAGTCCCCAGGCTATTTCTCTTAGAATGTGAACCTTGTTATTCACAGTATGTGAGCATTCACTGTAAACTCATGGGAGAGCAAAACATATTAATGCACAGCAAGGATTGCATCTAAGACAGTTTGCTAACAACGACTCTATGCTTGACTTGCAACCCTCCAAGTACATTAATGCTGTGTGTATTCTAAATCATAGGACTCATTCGAAATCCATAAGCCTCATTTGTTTGGCCCATGCTTTGTTGCTGACTTAAGCTATAATCCTTATTCTCATTTACAGCATATAGCCAGGTACTGTCACCCCTGTGCACAGAGCATAATGCAATTAGATATATGTTAATTAAAAAGAGCTAAAGAATCTTCAGAATGGGTGGCTTTATGACTTTAAACTGTTTGCTTAATAAATTATTTGCATAAATATATTAGGTGTGTTTTGGGCACATTTTGTACATTAATATATATCAATATAAATAAAAATATCCTACTAAACGCAAGGAGAAAGGTTATTTTGTTTGTACTAATGTTATCTTTGTTAGACATCTTGGGATAAAGAATTAGTTTTTTTTTATAAAATAAGTATAAAGATAAAGAAGACAACTTTAGGCTAGATTACAAATGGAATGCTAAATTATCACGTGCACGTGAAAAGGCAAATTTGCCATTTTGCGGTCATACAATAATTAACTAACCATTACTAGTGTCTGGGGTTTGCTACCGCAAGCTTGCGTTTGCATTGCGATTTACATTTAATACCAGCGCACATTATCGTGCACTGGTATTACAAAGTGGAGCGCTAATATCTTTAGCGCTCCACTTTTAATCTTAGCTGTACTTTACTCCAGTTCTTTATAAGTTGGTTGACACCATATTGTTAACATTTCCTTCTTGGCATTTTAATGCAGATCTATATTTATTAGTGGGATCTAAAAAGTATGGGAGGCAATGTACATCGGATCATTGGAAATTTAACTCTCCCCTAGCTAAGACATACATGAGTATTTTACTAATGAGGCTTAGATCCATGCAAAAATGTATTATGTTACTAAAGTTATTAAAACAGGTTTCTTTTATCAGGTTTGTATTTCAGATCACTATTAAGGTCTACGGTTGTCATCTTGCTTGCCTTCTATTGTAGCTGATTATTCTTATTGCTTTTATTACCAAATTGGCTATGAGCCACAGTTCATTTGCACAACTCCTTTCCCAAGTCCCCACTCTCTCTGCCTATCTCACCATCCTATGTTTGTCCTCTTTTCTCCCCTTCATACCTCTTATTCCACATTTCCTTTGTACTCCATTTTTTGATATTCATATTTGCACAGTCCATTTTTGGCATATATTTGTGGTTTAGTTTTTTTTTTTTATCTTGTATATAATACAGGAATATTAGAATTTCATTTTGACACCAAGTGCTTTAAAGAGTGCAAATGAGGGCTCTGAGCCGTCACTAGCACTCTCCCACCTTGAGGGAGATATGGGGGCTCCCACCCACACCTACCCTGGAGATCATGCCTGTAGAGTAACAGGCATCACTAGGGCTTCCTGTTTAGCGTGGTGACATCACGCACATTAACGTGATGACGTCACCGTGCAACTTTATTTATACTTAACAATGTTAAGTATAGGAGCAGGGGGCATGCTGCTTAGAAGCCTGTATCTCAGGCATCTAAGCAGCTACAGACCCACAAGACCCACCAGTGGAAAGGTAATCACCTAACCTTTCCAACAGTGTAGGGTCTGAAAAAAAAAGTTAAAACATTTTTGTTCAAAAAAATATAAAAACACCTTAAAAAATCTTAGCACCCAGGTGGGAAAGTGCTTAGCACTCAAAGGGTTAAAATTTTGTCAAGAATGACAGGGAATTATATATTTTACTATAGACAAATATTACATTAAGATCCCCTATTGAATTCTCTTTTCAAAATGGCTGCATTAGCTTTACTTAAAGGGATACACATTTTTTTATTTCATGATTCAGCTAGAGCATGCAGTTTAAAGAAACTTTTTCTTCATTCTCTTGGTATCTTTATTTGAAAAAGCAGGAATTCAAGCTTAGGAGCAAGACCATTTTTGGTTCAGTACACTGGATATCGCTTGCTGATTGGTGTCTAGGTAGAAAAAATTATAATAGGAGTAAATTAGAAAGTTGCTTAAAATCGCATGCTTTATCTGAATCATAAAAGAAAAAACGTTCATATCCCTTTAATCAGCTAATGTAACCTTGTTTTGATGGATGATTTAGTTATCAGAGATTAATACCACATTTACCATTATGCTGTTGATGATCCACCTTCATTATGATTAATTGTGTGTTAAAAAATGTAAAGTCACAAGTTTAATTGTTAATTTTATATATATATATATATATATATATATATATATACATACATATACATATGTGAATGTATACTATTAATGTGGTGAAGCTTTGGTCTCCTTCAAAGCCTCCATTGTGATTAAGTCTTATCATTGTGTAATACACAACAGTTTTTGTATATTAATGTAAATATATATATATTTAAACACACATAGTAAACCAGCTTTGCAATATCCTTTCAATATTTATTTTGTTCTCTTTACTGAAAATGGGGGGTTCCAGTTCCTGTTAAAAGTACAAGTGAAGTGCCATATTCCATGCACTCATTGGTTGTACATTCTAGTGACCCATTTAGAACTTCTCTAATTGGCTTCAGCAGAGAAGGAAACCTATGTTACAACATGGTGGCACCTATTATTTTATGGACACTAAAAATTTACACTTTCTTATTTTAGAAAAAACAAATCATTACAAAATATATCTGCATATTATTATGAGGTTAATATTTGCTTTGAATATGTGATTACATCTGGCATTTATTTACTGTTTCATTTCTTTTTGAGACTAACGGCAAGATTATTAGTTGTGCGTTAGGCTTACAAAGCAGCGTTAAGAGGTCCTAATGCTGCTTTTTAACGCCCGCTGATATTTTGAGTCTTGCAGGTACAGGTGTACCGCTCAATTTTTTGGCCAGACTTGGAAATACAGCAAATATACTTAAGTAAATTGCGTATCCTCTTTATTCAATGGGACTTGCATAGCGCTGGTATTACGAGTCTGCCAAAAAGTGAGCGGTAGACACTCTCCTGTCAACACTGGTACCGCATTTTAAAGTCAGTAGCCATAGCATAAAACTCTTAACTAAAGTGCTAGAAAGTACACAGTTATATTGTAGCTATCTTAGGGTTTATTTTTATTTTACAGGCAAGTTTGTATTTATTTTAACTAGGTAGAATAGTTATTAAATAGTTATTAACTATTTAATAACTACCTAGCTAAAATAAAGACAAATTTACCTGTAAAATAAAACCTAACCTAAGTTACACTAACACCTAACACTACAATATAATTAATTCCCTAAATTAAATACAATTAAATACAATTAAATAAAATTAGGTAAAGTGCAAAAACCCCCACTAAATTACAGAAAATAATAAACAGATTACAAGATTTTTAAACTAATTACACCTAATCTAACCCACCTAACAAAATAAAAAAGCCCCCCCCCACCAAAATAAAAAAAATCCCTACCCTACACAAAATTACAAATAGCCCTTAAAGGGACAGTAAACCTTAAAAATAATGTTATATAATTCTGCACCTAGTGCAGAATTATATAACATTATATTAGCCAAACTTTGTAAATCATAATATTCACTTTTTATTTTGTAAAAATACCGCTGTTTTACAGACCCGCTCTCTGTACTCTGCTGAGCGGGTCTGTTGTTTTTACTGAGCGCATCGGGCCAGCTGTATAGTCACAGCCTGGCCCGACCACGCCATTAGACACAGTGCAGCTCGCTCCTGCGGGAGCGAGCTGCACTGTGTCTAATGGCGCGGTCAGGCCGGGCTGTGACTATACAGCTGGCCCGATGTTCTCAGTAAAAACAACATTTTTAAGGTTTACTGTCCCTTTAAAAGGGCCTTTTGCAGGGCATTGCCCCAAAGTAATCAGTTATTTTACCTGTAAAAAAATACAAATCCCCCCACAACATTAAAACCCACCACCCACACAACCAACCCTACTCTAAAACCCACCCAATACCCCCTTAAAAAAACACTAACCCCTTGAAGATCACCTTACCGGGAGAAGTCTTCATCCAACCGGGCCGAAGTCCTCAACGAAGCCGGGAGAAGTCTTCATCCAAGCCGGGCGAAGTGGTCCTAAAGACGGGCAGAAGTCTTCATCCAGACGGTATCTTCTATCTTTGCATCAGCCAATAGGATTTTTTCTACCTTAATTCCGATTGGCTGATAGAATTCTATCATCCAATCGGAATTGAAGGGACGCCATCTTGGATGAAGTCATTTTAGGGAACCTTCATTCAGTGTTAGCCGTCGGAAGGAAGAGGATGCTCCGCGTCGGATGTTTTGAAGATGGACCCACTCCGCGCCGGATGGATGAAGATAGAAGATGCCATCTGGATTAAGACTTCTGCCCGTCTGGAGGATCACTTTGCCCGGCTTGGATGAAGACTTCTCCCGGCTTTGTTGAGGACTTCGGCCCGGTTGGATGAAGACTTCTCCCGGTTAGGTGATCTTCAAGGGGTTAGTTTTAGTTTTTTTAAGGGGGTATTGGGTGGGTTTTAGAGTAGGGTTGGTTGTGTGGGTGGTGGGTTTTAATGTTTGGGGGGATTTGTAATTTTTTTTACAGCTAAAGAGCTGATTAATTAGGGTCAATGCACCGCAAAAGGCACTTTTAGGGGCTATTTGTAATTTAGTGTAGGGTAGGGCTTTTTTGTATTGTGGGGGGGCTTTTTTCTTTGTTAGGGGTATTAGATTAGTTGTAATTAGTTTAAAAATCTTGTAATTTGTCTAATTTTTTCTGTAATTTAGTGGGTTTTTTTGTACTTTAGCTAATTTTATTTAATTGTATTTAATTTAGGGAATTAATTTAATTATAGTGTAGTGTTAGGTGTAATTGTAACTTAGGTTATGTTTTATTTTACAGGTCAATTTGTATTTATTTTAGCTAGGTAGTTATTAAATAGCTAATAACTATTTAATAACTACTGTACCTAGTTAAAATAAATAAAAATAAATCCTAAGATAGACACAATGTAACTATTAGTTATATTGTAGCTAATTTAGGGTTTATTTTTCAGGTAAGTATTTAGTTTTAGATAGGAATAATTTAGTTAATGATAGGAATATTTATTTAGATTTATTTAAATTATATTTGCTAGGGGGGGGTTAGGTTTAGACTTGGGTTTAGGGGTTAATAACTTTAATATAGTGGCGGCGACGTTGGGGACGGCAGATTAGGGTTCAATAAATGTAGGTAGGTGGCGGCAATGTTAGGGCCGGCAGATTAGGGGTTAATAATATTTTACTAATGTTTGTGAGGCGGGAGTGCGGCGGTTTAGGGGTTAATATGCTTTTTATAGTGGCGGCGACGTTGGGGGCGGCAGATTAGGGGTTAATAAGTGTAGGTAGGTGGTGGCGACATTGGGGGCGGCAGATTAGGGGTTAATAAATATAATGTAGGTGGCGGCGATGTTGGGGGCAGCAAATTAGGGGTTCATAAGTATAATGTAGGTGGCGGCGGTGTCTGGAGCGGCAGATTAGGGGTTAATAACTATAATGTAGGTGTCGGCGATGCGGAGGGCGGCAGATTAGGGGTTAATAAGTGTAAGATTAGGAGTTTTTAGACTTGGAGTTCATGTTAGGGTGTTAGGTGTAAACATAAATTTTATTTCCCCATAGGAATCAATGGGGCTGCGTTAAGGAGTTTTACGCTGCTTTTTTGCAGGTGTTAGACTTTTTTTCAGTTGGCTCTCCCCTTTGACTCCTATGGGGAAATCGTGCACGAGCATGCACAACCAGCTCACCGCTAACGTAAGCAACGCTGGTATTGGAGTGCGGTAATGAGCAAAATTTTGCTCAAAGCTCACTTTGTCTGTAATTAAGCGGTGAGCATAAACTGCTCGTTAGCACCGCACAGCCTCTAACGCAAAACTCGTAATCTAGATGAAAGCTACTGCAACATAGAGATGTGCATTCATTTTTGGACTGAATGCACAAATGAAAATAAAGAAAACAAAAAAATACTGATAATACTGTTAATACTAACCTTAGCGTGCACTCTGTGCTCTCCAGAGCACATTAAGGTAAGTATTGTAGCTAAATGTGAACTTCACCTGTAGCTTTGAAACATTTATATTCGTTTTAACTAAAATGAATGTAAATGTTAAACAAAATTCAGTTTTTGTTCCGTTTAAAATTAAATGAATACCAAATAGTGCAGCCATCGAATATTTGGGGAAACAAATTTCCCTGAATATTCAGAATTTTTTTTTTAATCCGAAACAAAATGTTCTTGGCTGCGCATGTCTACTGAAACATAGAATGTAAATTGGGTAACTACAGTTAAAAAGCATCAATCAAGAACAAGGATATTAGTATTAGTGAGTTACATGCAGGAAATAAATATATTCCAGCAAAATTGTAGCTACTGTTGTGGCTGAATTTTTAAAATATCTAACAGAGTGGTATTTAACTCTACACTTATTGTACAAGTTAATCCAAATAGGAAATTCGGACACAATGCAAAATTTGGTTCAAACATAAAACATTTAAAATATACTACTTTGAGTATTGTGGAATTATGTGTATTGGAGTAGATACAATAGCTATACTATATATTGGCCTTTCGCCAAAACAGCCTGTTTCAGTATATTATTATTTCCTGAATAATGATAGCATTCTTTCTTGGCTCATCCTTAGTATTCATTCACCCACAAAATCTTGCTCCCCCTAAATACAAAAAGCCATCATATTACATGATTTCCCAATCGTTGTCCATTCCATGTAGGTAGACTGGTAGATTCTCTTTAACACAATTATTTCAATTTATCTTTTTCCCAGTTCCCTTGCACTGGCTCCTGGGACTTTTTCGCCATTTGGGAAAGGCATATTTTTTTCTCTATATTGTGAAAAAGAGCTTAACATTTTCTGTGTGAATAATTTGCTTTGTAGTTGCAGTGTTTTATTATGTTTTATGCATGTTATGCATATAACTTAAATTATGCTTAGGGAATAAGTAAAACAAATGTTTGAAAAAGCTGTAACATTTATCCTAAGATTTTATACACACCTGAACATACACAAACACGGTAGAACAGCTATAGTTTAAAGGGTCACTAATGTCAAAATTAAACTTTCATGATTCAGATAGGGCACAGCATTTTAAACAACTTTCCAATTCACATCCATTAACTAAATATGCATAATTTTTTTTTATGCACATTTTCTGAGGCACCAGCTCTTACTGAGCATGTGCAAGATTTTGTGATTGGCTGATGGCTGTCACATGATAAGTAAAGGAAAATAAAACTAACTTTGATGTTTATCATTAAGAAAACAAATCTACTACTCGTGATATTCAAACTAAGTGCTTTTGCATTTTTTAATTTATTATGTGTTTACTGATTATAGAAAGTGCTATTTTTCAGAAAAACACAGTATAAATGTATATAAATATATATATATATATATATATATATATATATATATATTAACAAACACACACTAACAAAATAGCTTTTGTAACCATATCAGTGATGCCACAGTAGAAATGTATTAGTGTGGGTTGACAAGGTAAGCATGTGTTTTAAAATCGACAGCCCTGATCTCATGCAATATATGTATGTGTTTGTGTTTCGATCATTTTCCTCTTTTTTCTGCAAAATGACCAGGCCTTCTGTACTCTTCTGAATAAAATGCTAGTATTATGGTTAATTAACAAAGAACATCTGAAGTTAAGAAATAACATTGCATATTTACAAATGGCTGCAGCAGAGAAAAAAATCTTAATAAGACATGTGATGTGTTTTTACTGGTTGTTTGTATTTAACTTTATTTAAATCTATAGCCAAGTGTTATGAATATGAATATATTTTAGGGAATGCACCACTCATTATTTGAACCTCATACAGTATATCTCATAAATATATTTATATATTGTTTTGAACCATGCTGTGTTTCCAACTTGTTGGAACTAATACTGTCTTAATTAATATCCTATTATAATTCAGTATACGGTTGTCAGATTTCTCCAGAAATTGATGCATTGTTCATTTTATGTAACTATAGTTTCATGCTGTTTATTTGCAATATAATTCTTCAATTTGCTTAATTTATGCATTTCCCATAGAAGCCACAATATTTAATGTAACCCTATTTCATAAAAGCGTGTAGTTGGCCATGCATGAATCGCAAGCATTTATGAATTATGCGTCATATAAAACATTTCTACACAATGTTATCCCTTTTCAAATAAGCAGCTGTTGTAGGCAATTTAGTCCAAGCTGACTGTATTGATGTGTGTATTAGATAGAAAGCCCAGATGTTCCTCAAGATGGTGTCATACTCTTGTGTCTTCCTACCTTTCATAAGGATTTCTTACAAAGAAGAAAACAAATTATACAAAGAAAATGAGTACTTTTAAATTTTATTTCTAAATTGACAGTGTCAGGAAGGGTAGAAACACAAATCTGATTAAACTACATTGTAGCAATTTCAACTAAATCCCTTTAAAAATAATGTATTATTGTCCATAATCCAGCAGTGGCTGTTACCAAGCTACCAAGTCCAACTACTACTGCATTTATTATGAGTAGCAAATGTTTTCTTTCTGTTGCAAAACATATTGTATATAAAATACTATCATTTTTATAAGTTAGAAATACGTATAAAATAGGTACAACAGCTCTAAATATATGTATCACTCTTGCACTAACTGCACTCAAACTAAAATAAAATGTATCCCGTGTGGGTTAGCGTATTACAAGCTGAAAGTAAAACTTTAGCCCTGGAGGGAAAGTAAGATGTGCACTAACTTCAGGACTTTGGATACAGTGACCATGCTTACTTCTTCTCCCAGAGAATACTTTGCAGCACATTGTTAAAAAAACAAACAAAAAAAAAACTAACATTTATCACTTGCGTGAATACTTACATTCCAATGTTCTTCACATAGAATAAAATGTTCTTTTTAATTTAAATATATATTTCTATTTATATATGTATTAAGGCTGTGCGATATGGGAAAAATGAATATCGCAATTTTGGCCTTGAAATATTGCGTTAAAAATAACTGTTAAACGGGGGCGGAGCTTGGCCGCGCAGGAGATGGCCGCTTGCTAGAGAAGCTCCGATGCCCTAAGAACCTGATCTGGTGCCCTCCAGATAACTGCACAGGCAAAAACACATCAAAGTGCAGTGGGAACAGCCGCAACACTACTGGCCACAGAAACGGTGGTTCCATGTCAAACCGGAACGCCGCAAGGAACGGGTGAAGATCCGGAGGGCAGAGGAGACAGAGTATGCGGCCCGTAAGTAAGCAAATTACATAGTGCGACATGCGGGCTCTGTAGAGTAAAAGGCAGAAACACTGGGCACAAACATTCAGTAGCAGGCTGTAATGAGAGTTTGAAGATAGTAAAAAGGGCTTTACACAGAGACTGTTATGATATTGCCTAACCCAAAAGGAACAAGTACACCTCAAGAAATGAAGAAACAATTTGAGATTCAGGGGCATCCCAGAAACTATCATATCTACAGCATTACAAGGCTATCTGCAAGACCTGTATAGGGCACTAACTCCTCACCAGATATAATTATGGAAAGAGCCCACAGGGCTCTCAGAGCAAAGCCACCTGCAAAAGCCCCTCCATGGGATGTGATAGTTAAGTTCCTAAATTATAATGATAAGGAAGACATATTACGACAAGCTAGACAGAAACCTCAATTCACTCACGCGGGCATACATATACAGGTATTCTCTGATATTAGCCCCACCACACTCCAAAAGCGGAGAGAACTACAGTTTATATCTACAGTGCTGAGATCTCAGAAGATACAGTACAGATGGGGTTTTCCCGTAAGCATCATAGCCTCTAGAGGCGACAAAACGGCAATATACAGAAAAATGGAGGACATAACGGATTTTTGCAAGACTTTACAAATTCAAGTACCAGCCCCTAGAGATTACCAATCCTCAAACCTCAGAAACCAACCACCTGGGGATACAAGAGATAGCAGGAGCAGAAGGCCTGAAACCAGTAGGGCTAATCGTCCATCAATACACCACATTGAAGATCGGCAGCAGTGTAAGGAAGGGCCCACGCAACAAACTGGCGAGGATCATCGGCCATGTTTTTCAACTTTACATCAGGATACAGCGTCCCAAGAACAATTAGCCTAATGGTTGTGAACAATTACAGGAACAAAGTTTTGAAAATATTTTCTGGGACATACCTAGCACATCAGACTTGAGTGGGATGCCACAGAACCGGTCGAGGGGTAAAGTAGAAAAATTGATATAACTGTTTGTTAAGTGCTGTTTGTTTGCTTTATGGTTGAATGTGGTTGTTGTTATTTACACCACTTTATGGTATCTATTTCTCTAACTTAACACAATGTGATATGTTATGTTACTCTTGAAGGGGTCCTCAACATTGAAACAGAACAGGTAATCTCAGATATAAAAGAGGTACATTTCCAAACAGCCAGACAAAACTGTACACTCAGACATGCTGTTTGACAGGCACAACTACATGATCATGCTAATTATCATGGTTAGGCAAACCCTAGATATTATTATAACACAAAGCCCATTACTTCATATAACTTTTTAGAAAACACACTGCACAGACACAGGAGCGTAGCTCAATTAGGCCCACAATAGGGACGCCTGGCATCAACCAATGATAGACATTATTACATTACTTTGGGAGGGCACCGGCTAGGGGGATAGGGATAATTCCTCCAGTTACACTACTCACTCTTTTAGTTCACTTAACATAATATAGACTAAGCAAGTAAGTTCAATTGATGCTCACTCTTGGGTCCCTCGTAATATAGCTCAAATCTCACAAAGATTATATTAGGGACAGCTTTATCTTGCACTATACAAAAGAATTAAAAGCATAAAGCTGATCGACATATTTTCACACTAGCCAATACATACTTTATGCATAGAATGACAACCCAGGGTAACCAGCAAAATCAGCACAAATTAAGATTGATCACTATAAATGCTAAGGGGCTAAATAGCCCGGAGAAAAGATCCATTGCTTTTAGGGATCTATACAGCCAAGAAGGAGACATTATTTTCATACAGGAAACGCACTTTAAAAGAGGAAGGGAACCCAAGCTAATAAATCATAGATATCGTACAGCATATTCAGCATCAGGGCCCACCAAAACAAAGGGCGTTAGCATTCTGTTCAGGAACTCAATTCCATTCCAACCCACACATATAGAAAGGGATAAAGAAGGAAGATATATAATAGTCATAGGTCTGTTATATAATAAAATTATTACCCTTGTGAATATATATTTGCCCAACCAAAATCAACACCAAATATTAAAGATAGTAACACAGAAAATACTTAAACATGGGAGGGGACTGCTATAACTAGGCGGGGATTTCAATGTACCCCTGGAGCCAACTAAAGATACATCGAGCGGCCTCTCCAGCGTACCTAAAAAAACACTTAAGTCAATGAATACACAATTTCAGCAACTTATGTTACATGACACCTGGAGAGCACTCCACCCTAACGATAGGGATTTCACATTTTTTGCACACCCGCATCAGTCATATTCAAGGATAGATTACATACTAGTAGATACAGTCGGTCTGTCACTGGTATACAACACCATTATATCCCCACTCACATGGTCAGACCATGCCACAGTGCTTTGTGATTTTAACTGGCCGGATAAACCAATTGTACCATACATATGGAGGCTAGAAGAACCCCTTATTAAATATCCCATACATAAGATAGAAATAGAAAAAGGAGTACAGGACTATTTTCAAATTAATAACAATGACCAGGTACGACCAACATACATATGGGAAGCCCACAAATGTGTTATAAGGGGAACACTTATTAAACTCAACTCCCAACGACGCAAGCAAAATAGACAATATTATAATTCGTTAAGAGCCCAAATTGCATATTGGGAAAAAGAACATAAACAGACGCCGACCGCAGCCAATTTACTCAGCTCACTAACAAAGGCAAGGAACGATTTACATGCACATTTACTTAAAGAAACTCAACTTAAAGCCCTCCGCCTCAAACAACATTACTTTGAACATGGTAATAAACCGGGTTCCCTCTTGGCCAAAGCTCTTAAAAGACAACAACTTAAAACTTATATCCCAAGCTTATTAGATAAGGCCGGCACCCTACATAAAGATAGTACTAATATAGCTGAAGTCTTTAGACAATATTATTCATCTTTATATAATCTAAAACAAATTGACACACCAGGCTCAGAAGAAAGTGACATGGCAAAGAGAAAAAGGGACATAGAGACGTATCTATCAGACACAGAAATTCCGACATTAGACACAGAAGACTCAAAAAGTTTAGAATCGCCCATAACGAATGAAGAAATTCTGACTGCCATTAGAGACATGCCTAGCGGAAAAAGCCCAGGGCCTGACGGGTTTACTATGGCATACTACAAAACATTCTCTACACTCTTAATTCCCTATCTTTCCAATGTATATAACCAGCTCATAGCAGATGGAGGTTTTTCAAAACAAATGTTAGAAGCACAGATAACAATTCTCCCAAAACCGGGCAAAACCCCAAATAAACCCGAAAACTTTCGACCAATATCTCTACTAAACTCGGACATTAAAATATACGCCAAAATACTTGCAACCCGCATAAACAAATTTCTTCCCAAACTTATTATTCCAGATCAGGTAGAGTTCATACCGGGCAGAGAAGCAAGAGATAACACTCTCAAGGTGCTCCAACTGCTCTCACTTGTGCAGAATAAAAATATTCCTGCATCATTCACATCTACAGATGCTGAGAAAGTGTTTGACAGGGTGGCCTGGGACTTTCTCAGGGCCACCCTGTCCAGAATGTATTTTAGCAGCAAATTCATTGAAATGATTTTTGCCCTCTATGCTTCACCATCAGCTATAGTGAAAGTCAATGGCCTTTTATCAAATAGCTTCACAATCGCGAACGGGACCAGGCAGGGCTGCCCGCTTTCCCCGATTCTATTCGCAATTTCTATAGAAATCTTAGCATTAAAACTCAAGGGGACCCACAAATTTCAGGTATCCATGTCGGTAATGTGGAACACAAATTGGCTATGTACGCCGATGATATCTTATTAACTCTAACAAAAACTGAAATTTCATTGCCGAAAGCTCTGAGAGTCTTTAGTGATTATGGTAATTTATCTAATTTCTCTTTAAATGTAAACAAATCCGAATTTCTGAATATAACAATGCAACCGGACATGGTGTTACAGACGCTAGCGACCTGCCCACTACAATCATGGAAAGAAAGCATGAAATATCTAGGGGTACATCTGGCAACAGATCAGGACACTCTATTCAGGGATAACTATGTTGAGCTGGCCAAGACACTGACAAATGATCTCTCGAGTTGGAAAAATAAAAACCTCTCATGGCTAGGCAGAATTAGTGTTATAAAAATGAATGTCCTCCCACGCATATTATACATTCTACAAACCCTCCCAATAGCGTTACCATATGACTATATTGAGAAATTACAGAAAACCATAGAAACATTTATTTGGAATGCAGTAAAACCTAGAATACAAAAACAAACATTATATTTACCCAAAGAAGAAGGTGGGCTGGGGATATATCTTACATTATATAGACAGGCAATTGTGACACAAAGGCTGGTGGATTGGAGTGCAAACGAACAAGAAAAACACTGGATACAGATAGACAGAGCTATATTGACTTCTAACAATCCAGGCTCTCTAGCATGGACAGTTAAAAAAGACAGACCAGCCATAGTTAACAAATATCCTTTGCTGAGGGAGCTTTTCATTGTATGGGACAGAATAACATATACTGCATCACATATCTCTACACCTGTATCACCGCTAACCCCTACAAAAATAACCTGGCACTACCGCTAGCAATGACAAAAGATTACTCACATGCAGGGTCCAAGATAGAGAACAACACATTCCACAGTCTGTGCCACCAAAATAAACTAAAGAGTTATACAGAAATTATCACCTCCAACACAGATCCATCACTGTCTTGGCTATCATACGCACAGATAAGGCACTTTCTCCATACTCACAAACACAAAAACTTAATTCTTAGGTCGACAACAAATTTCGAAAAAAACTATGTTTGATGACGAACCCACCGTGTCACTTAATTTCAATCCTTTACAAACTGCTTTTGGGGAGGGGAAAAAACAGCCACCTAATTATACTAGGGCATGGGAGAAGGACCTAAACACAGAGTTCACACCACAAACATGGAACAAAATATTTATTAACACCAAAACAGCTTCCATCTCAGCCCAAGTACAAGAAACAAATTATAAGTATCTGATGAGGTGGTACCTCACCCCAGCAAGATTAAAGATAATATACCCACACACTACGGGTAGATGCTGGAGAGGCTGCTCGGAGGTTGGAACTATACAACATATATGGTGGGATTGCCAAAAACTCCAGGACTTCTGGATGTGCAAGACGATAGGGGCATTGGTACCAAGGGACCCAAAAATCTTACTATTTACCACCTTACCTAAGTTAAAAAGATTAGATAACCACAAGCTGCTGCTCACTATGATCAGTAGCACAAAGCTCTTGATACCCCGACATTGGAAATCTACAACGGTCCCGTCCTTGGGGGATGGGATTGCGCAGGTAGATCTACTTTTACAGCTAGAAAGATACCATTACATTAGAGTGGGGAACGTAGAGATACATGAGTTGATGCTGGGTACTTGGGAGAACAGCAAAACATAAATACAGCCTGTATATAACCTTCTGTTTAGCCTTTAGCATGTCATACTCTATAAAAGTTCCCTTTGAAAATTGATAGAGACTTTAAGAAATTGTTATTCAGCATCAACTAATGCAGGTATGGCACTGTTATTGAATGTATGGCGATGGGGCTTTTGATGATACCTAAGTTACGGTTGTTGAACTCTAAGAACAGACAAATTTATTAGCGAACTATTTGCCACAGCTATACTGGAATACTAGTACTACGGGGGCAAACCCTTTTCTCCCTTCTTTGAACCCCAGCCCCAAGCTGGCAGGGAGGGAGCATGCAACTCCTGGAACCTGTTACATCTAACATGCTCCCAACTAAAGGAAGAAGAACAGATAGGACATCTTCTTTGAGTGATTTCTATAAAGGACTTGAGTTCTAAAGGCAGCTGGGTCTGGCACGGGGCTCTGGACTTGTTTTCTATTTGCTGGTTGGGGGAGTTGTTCATTTATTGTTATTCAGATTTGCATATGTATCTTTTTCAAGATCAGTTAATGATGTAACATTACTTTACTTTTTCATTATAACAATAAAGCTTTTTTTGAAAATGAAAAAAAAATGAAAAAAAAAACTGTTAAACATACTTTTTTTCAATATAAAATGCATTAAATTGTTAAATGCAAACAACAAAACTAGCAATCACAGAGCAGTGCAATCAATTTTTAAATTACAATAATAAGTTATGGTGTTGTCAATTTTTATTGTGGCAGCAAGATAAAAAATTGTGATTAATCGCATTAAGCTATATGGCATGTGGGAAAATTTGATGTTGGTCAGAAACAATATATTGTCCCTTTTTTCTATAATTTTTTTTCTATCCAATTGGTTAAATACATCTCATGTACATATGAAACAACTCTAAATAAATTAATTATGTATATTTGGCACAAAATGACTTAAAGGGACAGTCTACACCAGAATTTTTATTGTTTTAAAATATAGATAATCCCTTTATTACCCATTTCCCAGTTTTGCATAACCAACACATTTATAATAATATACTTTTAACCTCTGTGATTATCTTGTATCTAAGCCTCTGCAAACTGCCCCTTTTTTCAGTTCTTTTGATAGACTTGCAGTCTAGCCAATCAGTGCCTGCTCCCAGATAACTTCTCGTGCACGAGCACAGTGTTATCTATATGAAATACGTGAACTAACACCCTCTAGTGGTGAAAAACTGTTAAAATGCAATCTGAAAGAGGTGGGCTTCAAGGTCTAAGAAATTAGCATATGAACCTCCTAGGTTAAGCTTTCAACTAAGAATACCAATAGAACAAAGCAAAATTGGTGATAAAAGTAAATTGGAAAATTGTTTAAAATTACATGCTCTATCTGAATCATGAAAGTTTATTTTGGCCTAGACTGTCCCTTTAAGTATGTAAATGTTTTTCACAAATCTAAACATGGGAAAATACATTAAATATGAGGAAAAGACAAACCATAGTCAAAGTTTAAAAAGATAGATCATTTCTTTATTACCCATTCCCCAGTTTTGCATAACCAGCACAGTTATATTTATTTACTTTTTACCTCTGTGATTACCTTGTATCTAAGCCTCTGCAGACTGCCCCCTTATTTCAGTTCTTTTGACAGGCTTGAACTTAATCAATCAGTGCTGACTCCTAGGCAACTCCACGGGAGTAAGCACAATGTTATCTATATGGCACACATGAACTGGCTCTGTCTATATACCAAGAGAACAAAGCAAATGTAATGACAAAATATTTTTTTTTTAAATGACATGCCCTATCTGAATCATGAAGGATTAATTTTGACTAAGCTGTCCCTTTGAGTAATTTATTATATTCTTCAATATAAATAACAATAGATTCACTACCAGGAATTCCAGAAAAAAATTGCTGTTACTCCATCTAAACAGAAATAGAGCCTTGTTTTTTTTTATTTACCTATCAAAAAGAAAATGTATGCTTACCTGATAAATTTGTTTCTTTTTAGACACGATGAGTCCACAGATTTAATCCTTACTTGTGGGATATCGCCTCCAGGTCAGCAGGAGGAGGCAAAGAGCACCACAGCAGAGCTGTTAAATAGCTCCTCCCTTCCCTCCCAATCCAGTCATTCGACCAAAGTTAGGAAGGGAAAGGAAAAGCCAAGGTGCAGAGGTGTCTGAAGTTTACAAAAATTAATAACCTGTCTCAAAGAACAGGGCAGGCCGTGGACTCATCGTGTCTATAAAGAAACAAATTTATCAGGTAAGCATAAATTTTCTTTTCTTTTTAAAGACACAATGAGTCCACAGATTTCATCCTTACTTGTGGGATACAATACCAAAGCTAGAGTACACGAATGATAAGGGAGGGACAAGACAGGAAACCTAAACGGAAGGCACCACTGCTTGAAGAACCTTTCTCCCAAAAGCAGCCTCAGCGGAGGCAAAAGTATCAAATTTGTAAAATTTTGAAAAAGTGTGAAGAGAAGACCAAGTTGCAGCCTTGCAAATCTGTTCCACAGAAGCTTCATTTTTGAATGCCCATGAGGAAGCAACCGCCCTAGTGGAATGAGCCATAATTCTTTCAGGAGGCTGCTGTCCAGCAGTCTCATATGCAAATCGGATGATACTCCTTAACCAGAAAGAAAGAGAGGTAGCCGTAGCTTTCTGACCCCTACGTTTTCCAGTAAAAAAACTAAAAACAGAGAAGAAGACTGAAGAAAGTCTTTAGTCGCTTGTAAGTAAAACTTCAAAGCACGGACTACATCCAAATTATGTAGAAGTCTTTCCTTCTGAGAAGGAGGATTAGAACACAAGGAAGGAACAACAATCTCCTGATTAAAGTTCCTGTCTGAAACCACCTTAGGAAGAAACCCCAGTTTAGTATGTAAAACAACTTAATCTGAATGGAAAATAAGGTAAGGCAAAATGAATTGCAATGCCAAAAGCTCAGACACTCTTTGAGCTGAAGAAATAGCAACAAGAAATAAAACCTTCCAAGATAACAACTTAATATCTAAAGAATGCATAGGTTCAAACGGAACCCCTTGAAGAACTTTAAGAACTAAATTCAGACTCCATGGAGGAGTAACTGGTTTGAACACAGGTCTAATCCTAACCAGGACCTGACAAAAAGATTGAACATCTGGGACATCAGCCAGACATTTGTGTAACAAAAGAGATAAGGCAGAAATCTGACCCTTAAGGGAACTTGCCGATAAACCCTTCTCCAATCCTTCTTGGAGAAAAGACAAAATTCTGGGAATCCTAACTCTACTCCATGAGTAGCCTTTGGATTCACACCAATAAAGATATTTACGCCATATCTAATAGTAAATCTTTCTAGTTACAGGCTTACGCGCCTGAATCAAAGTCTCTATGACAGAATCAGAAAAACCCCGCTTGGATAGAGCCAAGTGTTCAATCTCCAAGCAGTCAATTTCAGAGAAATTAGATTTGGTTGAGGGAAGGGACCTTAAATGAGAAGATCCTTCCTTAACGGTAGTCTCCAAGGTGGCAGGGATGACATGTCCACCAGATCGGCATACCAAATCCTGCGAGGCCATGCCGGAGCAATTAGGATCACTGATGCCTTCTCCTGCTTGATTCGAGCAATGACCCGAGGAAGAAGAGCAAACGGAGGAAAAAGATATGCTAGGCAAGAACTGCTAGAGCATCTATCAGTTCCGCCTGAGGATCCCTGGACCTTGACCCGTATCTCAGGAGCTTGGCATACTGATGAGATGCCATGAGATCTAACTCCGGCCCACCCCATTTGAGAATCAGGTTGGAGAATACTTCCGGATGGAGTTCCCACTCTTCCGGATGAAAGGACTGTCTGCTCAGAAAATCCGCCTCCCAGTTGTCCACCCCTGGGATGTGGATCACTGACAGATGACAAGAATGGACTTCCACCCACCGGATTATCTTGGCTACCTCTGTCATCGCTAAGGAACTCCTCATTCCTCCTTGATGATTGATGTAAGCCACTGTCATTATATTGTCCGTCTGAAATACTAATGAACTGGGCCAAAGCCAACTGAGGCCAGGAAAGAAGAGCATTGAAAATCACTCTCAGTTCCAAGATGTTTATAGGAAGAAAAGACTTAGCCAGAGTCCACACTCCCTGAGCCCGGAGAGAACCCCACACAGCTCCCCACCCCAGAAGATTGGCATCTGTTGTCACAATCACCCAGGATGGTCTGCAAAAGCATGTTCCCGAGGATAGATGCTCCATAGACAACTACCATTGAAGTGAACCCCTTGTCTCCTGCTCCATGGCTAACTGAGGAGACAAGTCTGCATAATCTCCATTTCACAGCCTGAGCGTGTTTAACTGGAGAGGTCTGAGGTGAAACCGAGCAAACAGAATGATGTCCATTGCTGCCACCATCAGTCCGATTACTTCCATACACTGGGCCACTGATGGCCGAGGATTGGACTGAAGAGCTTGACAGGTGTCTAGAATCTTTGACTTCTTGACCTCTCTCAGACAAATTTTCATGGAGATAGAATCTATTACAGTTCCCAAGAAAGTCACCCTTGCTTTCAGAATTAAGGAACTATTTTTTAGATTTACCTTCCACCCGTGGGTTCTGAGGAAAGACAGAACAATGTCTGTATGGGTCCTTGCTTGTTGATAAGATGACGTCTGGATTAGAATATCGTCCAGAGAAGGCACCACTGCAATGCCCCATGGTCTTAAAACCGCCAGCAGAGACCCCAGAACCTTTGTGAAAATTCTGGGTGCCATAGCCAGCCCGAAAGGAAGAGCCACGAACTGAAAGTGACTGTCCAGAAAGGCAAACTTTAGGAACTTGTGATGATCTCTGTGGATAGGAACATGCAGATATGCATCCTTTAAATCCACTGTCATCATAAATTGACCCTCCTGGATCAATGGAAGAATGGTACGAATAGTTCCCATCTTGAAAGACAGAACTCTGAGAAACTTGTTCAGACTCTTGAGGTCTAAGATAGGTCTGTAAGTGCCCTCCTTCTTGGGAACTACAAACAGATTTGAATAAAAAATCCTGCCAGTGTTCCTGTATAGGAACGGGAACAATCACTCCCAGGGAGGAGAGATCTCTTACACAATGTAAAAGCGCCTCTCTTTTTATCTGGTTTGCAGATAATCTTGAAAGAAGAAATCTTCCTCGAGGAGGAAAATCTTTGAACTCCATCTTGTATCCCTGGGACACTATTTCTATGGCCCAGGGATCCTGAACATCTCGCACCCAAGCCTGAATGAAGAAAGAAAGTATGCCCCCCACCAGATCCGGTCCCGGATTGGGGGCATGCCCTTCATGCTGTTTTGGAATCCGCAGCAGGCTTTTTGAACTGTTTACCCTTGTTACAAGGCTGGTTGGGTCTCCAAGTAGACTTAGATTGTGAATAGTTTCTTTCCTGTTTGGAGGAGGAAGAGAAGGAATTGCCCTTGAAATTAGCTGCTAATTTAGTAATTTGTAGAGAAGCATATGTAATAAAAGCATTGGCTAATTTCAAAGCTTTAATCCTATCTTGGATCTCCTCCAAAGAAGTCTCAGATCTAAGAGACTCAGACAGAGCATCAAACCAATAAGCCACCGCACTAGTGACAGTAGCAATGCATGAAGCCGGCTGCAACAGCAGACCCTGGTGAACAAAAATCTTTTTAAGTAGACCCTCCAACTTCTTGTCCATGGGATCTTTAAAAGAACAACTATCCTAATAGGAATAGTAGTTCACTTGGCCAAGGTAGAGATAGCTCCATCCACCTTAGGAACTGTTTCCCAAGTCTCCTTGATAGCATCAGCTATAGGAAACATCTTCCTGAAAATAGGAGACAGAGAGAAAGGAATACCCAGTCTCTCCCATTCCTTAGAAACAATCTCCGAAGCTCGCTTAGGAAACGGAAAAACATCTGAGAATGTTGGAACTTCAAAGTATCTGTCCAATTTACTCACTTTCACAGGAGTGACTACTACTGTGGAATCACAGTTGTCTAAAGTAACCAACACCTCCCTAAGTAACAGACGGAGGTGTTCTAGTTTAAATTGGAAAGAAACAACCTCTGAATCAGTCAATGGTTCAGAATCTGAAATCTCACCATCTGATAAAACCTCTATACCCTCCATCTCAGATCCCTGGGAGGGTACCTCAGAGACTGCCACCATGGCGTCAGAAACCTCACTGATATCATGCTTATCTTTCCTCTTGCACATGCCTTGAAGCACAGGAAAAGCAAAGGATCAGAAATTGTGGAGGACATAACCGCTGCTATGTCCTTTAAAGTAACTACAGCAGGAACTATAGCAAAAGTGCAGGGCACTGCTGGTGGGGGCATAGATTTTTGGGACACTTGGAGCGAAAGTTGCGGCCCCTCATCAGAAGACTCTTGGACAACATCTGCCTGAGAGGAAACTGGCTCAGTAAAAAATGTATCCCTAGAACTTACAGTCCTTTCAATACATGTAGGACAGAAAGGGATTGGTGGTTCCACATTTGCATCAAGACATAAAGCACATGTAACTGCTTGCACCTCATCTTGATCCGTCTTTTCACAAAAATATTACTATTAAGTAAAAAAATACTGAACAAAAGCAATAAAATAAAAATATCAAAAACCGTTACTGTGTCTTTAAATTCAAACGTTTTTTATTTCTCAGACAAAAACTGCAAATTTTACTATAGCAAATAAACTCTCAGAAAAAATAATAAATAAGTAAACCTCTGCACCACAGCAACCTGCTGAGGTCCTCCTACCTTCACCAATGCCACTGGATCCCAGCAGAAAACAATTCTTTACTGCAGCCTGCCAAAAGGACCGGATGGAAGCTGCATCTGTGCTAAAAGCACATGAAAAGGAGATTACATGCTGCTCTAGCCCAAAAAAAACAGTACAGCCCAACCTAAGCCTGCAACTGCTTGGAAATAATGCTACAAGCAGAGGCACCAAACAAACAGGAACTCCTGCCCTTCTTGGGCGTGCTACAACACTAAGTTACCCTCTAGAGTGAAAAAATTAAAGTGAAAACACCTGAGCCCTCCATTAACAATAAAATGAGCAAACTCCTTCCAGCCCCAGTGCCTGAACCAAATCACTGCCCAAACAAGACGTTATAGTCAGAAAAGTCTAACACAGTCCCCACATAAAGGCTCTATTAACCCCTTATGTGCCAAAGTGCTAAGATAATCACCCTGAGACTCCTTAAATCCCATAAAAAGGTAGCACTTACCTCAAACACTGCCTGGCAGGAAGGCAGTTTCCCAAGTTTAAGAGGTCCTCTCCCTCACATTGGCCTGAAAGAAAAAGTCTTGCTGAGTCAGAAAGAAACACAGGCTGAAGGATATGGGGCAGCTGAAAATGGGAGGCGCAGTGAGAATTATGTCCCACAAGTTCCCATAGCTTTAAAGCCACCAAAAAGCTCTACTGTAGAGACTGATATGGACTAAGGCTACACTCCAGAACAAAGTAGCACTCTCTGGCACCACTTTAAAATAACAAACTCTTGATAGAAGAATCTAACCTAACACCTCACTTTACCTCTTCCTAGCACTAACGCAGGCAAAGAGAATGACTGGATTGGGAGGGAAGGGAGGAGCTATTTAACAGCTCTGCTGTGATGCTCTTTGCCTTCTCCTGCTGACCAGGAGGTGATATCCCACAAGTAAGGATGAAATCCGTGGACTCACCGTGTCTTTAAAAAGAAACTGTCTTTTTTAGTAGACAACAGAAGGCCTCTTTTGGTATATTTCATGCCACTGTTTAACCATCAAATGTGATCATATAAAAAAAGAAATTGTTAACAAACTTTTTGTTTCTCACTGAAATTATGTACATATGGCTTGTGCAGATTTAATACAAATAGATGTAAAAGCTTCTCTGGGGTGCCCTTTGTTCTGAAGTAGCAGATATGCATGGCTTTGCCATTGCTTTTTTGTTGGAAGGCTGCTAATTGCAGCTGCACACCAAACTTCTGAAATTCCTGGCAGTAAATGGGTTTATTAGTTAGCTGGCAAAGGTTATAGCATTCTAGTGTAAGGATTACCCTCCCACCTGACACCTCCCCGATCTCTCCCAAACAGTTCCCTCCCCCCCACAACATCTCATGTACTGGCAGACAATCTGCCAGTATTAAAGGGACATAATACTCATATGCTAAATCACTTGAAAGTGAGGCAGCATAATTATAAAAAGCTGACAGGAAAATATCACCAGAACATCTCTATGTAAAAAACATAATTTATGCTTACCTGATAAATTTATTTCTCTTGTAGTGTATCCAGTCCACGGATCATCCATTACTAACTCCTCCCCAACAGGAAGTGCAAGAGGATTCACCCAGCAGAGCTGCTATATAGCTCCTCCCCTAACTGCCATTACCAGTCATTCGACCGAAAACATGCAGAGAAAGGAAAACCATAGGGTGCAGTGGTGACTGTAGTTTAATGGAAAAATTACCTGCCTTAAAGTGACAGGGCGGGCCGTGGACTGGATACACTACAAGAGAAATAAACTTATCAGGTAAGCATAAATTATGTTTTCTCTTGTTAAGTGTATCCAGTCCACGGATCATCCATTACTTATGGGATACCAATACCAAAGCTAAAGTACACGGATGACGGGAGGGACAGGCAGGCTCTTTATACGGAAGGAACCACTGCCTGAAGAACCTTTCTCCCAAAAACAGCCTCCGAAGAAGCAAAAGTTTCAAATTTGTAAAATTTGGAAAAAGTATGAAGAGAAGACCAAGTTGCAGCCTTGCAAATCTGTTCAACAGAAGCCTCATTCTTAAAGGCCCAAGTGGAAGCCACAGCTCTAGTAGAATGTGCTGTAATTCTTTCAGGAGGCTGCTGTCCAGCAGTCTCATAGGCTAACCGTATTATGCTACGAAGCCAAAAGGAGAGAGAGGTAGCCGAAGCTTTTTGACCTCTCCTCTGACCAGAATAAACGACAAACAGGGAAGACGTTTGTCGAAAATCCTTAGTTGCCTGTAGATAAAATTTCAGGGCACGGACTACATCTAGATTGTGTAGCAGACGTTCCTTTTTCGAAGAAGGATTAGGACACAAAGATGGAACCACAATCTCTTGATTGATATTCCTGTTAGTGACCACCTTAGGTAGGAACCCAGGTTTAGTACGCAGAACTACCTTGTCTGAATGAAAAATCAGATAAGGAGAATCACAATGTAAGGCAGATAACTCAGAGACTCTTCGAGCCGAGGAAATCGCCATTAAAAACAGAACTTTCCAAGATAACAACTTGATATCAATGGAATGAAGGGGTTCAAACGGAACCCCCTGTAAAACATTAAGAACTAAGTTCAAACTCCATGGTGGAGCAACAGTTTTAAACACAGGCTTGATCCTAGCTAAAGCCTGACAAAAAGCTTGAACGTCCGGAACTTCTGACAGACGTTTGTGTAAAAGAATGGACAGAGCTGAAATCTGTCCCTTTAAGGAACTAGCGGATAAACCCTTTTCTAAACCTTCTTGTAGAAAAGACAATATCCTCGGAATCCTAACCTTACTCCATGAGTAACTCTTGGATTCGCACCAATATAAGTATTTGCGCCATATCTTATGGTAAATCTTTCTGGTAACAGGCTTCCTAGCCTGTATTAAGGTATCAATAACTGACTCAGAAAAACCACGTTTTGATAAAATCAAGCGTTCAATTTCCAAGCAGTCAGCTTCAGAGAAATTAGATTTTGATGTTTGAAGGGACCCTGGATCAGAAGGTCCTGTTTCAGAGGTAGTGACCAAGGTGGACAGGATGACATGTCCACTAGATCTGCATACCAAGTCCTGCGTGGCCATGCAGGCGCTATTAGAATCACTGATGCTCTCTCCTGTTTGATTCTGGCAATCAATCGAGGAAGCATCGGGAAGGGTGGAAACACATAAGCCATCCCGAAGGTCCAAGGTGCTGTCAAAGCATCTATCAGAACCGCTCCCGGATCCCTGGATCTGGACCCGTAACGAGGAAGCTTGGCGTTCTGTCGAGACGCCATGAGATCTATCTCTGGTTTGCCCCAACGTCGAAGTATTTGGGCAAAGACCTGAGGATGAAGTTCCCACTCCCCCGGATGAAAAGTCTGACGACTTAAGAAATCCGCCTCCCAGTTCTCCACTCCCGGGATGTGGATTGCTGACAGGTGGCAAGAGTGAGACTCTGCCCAGCGAATTATCTTTGATACTTCCATCATTGCTAGGGAGCTTCTTGTCCCTCCCTGATGGTTGATGTAAGCTACAGTCGTGATGTTGTCCGACTGAAACCTGATGAACCCCCGAGTTGTTAACTGGGGCCAAGCCAGAAGGGCATTGAGAACTGCTCTCAATTCCAGAATGTTTATTGGTAGGAGACTCTCCTCCTGATTCCATTGTCCCTGAGCCTTCAGAGAATTCCAGACAGCGCCCCAACCTAGTAGGCTGGCGTCTGTTGTTACAATTGTCCAGTCCGGCCTGCTGAATGGCATCCCCCTGGACAGATGTGGCCGAGAAAGCCACCATAGAAGAGAATTTCTGGTCTCTTGATCCAGATTCAGAGTAGGGGACAAGTCTGAGTAATCCCCATTCCACTGACTTAGCATGCACAATTGCAGCGGTCTGAGATGTAGGCGTGCAAAGGGTACTATGTCCATTGCTGCTACCATTAAGCCGATCACCTCCATGCATTGAGCTACTGACGGGTGTTGAATGGAATGAAGGACACGGCATGCATTTTGAAGCTTTGTTAACCTGTCTTCTGTCAGGTAAATCTTCATTTCTACAGAATCTATAAGAGTCCCCAAGAAGGGAACTCTTGTGAGTGGAAAGAGAGAACTCTTCTTTTCTTTCACCTTCCATCCATGCGACCTTAGAAATGCCAGTACTAACTCTGTATGAGACTTGGCAGTTTGAAAGCTTGAAGCTTGTATCAGAATGTCGTCTAGGTACGGAGCTACCGCAATTCCTCGCGGTCTTAGTACCGCCAGAAGAGCACCCAGAACCTTTGTGAAGATTCTCAGAGCCGTAGCCAATCCGAATGGAAGAGCTACAAACTGGTAATGCCTGTCTAGAAAGGCAAACCTTAGATACCGGTAATGATCTTTGTGAATCGGTATGTGAAGGTAAGCATCCTTTAAATCCACTGTGGTCATGTACTGACCCTTTTGGATCATGGGTAAAATTGTCCGAATAGTTTCCATTTTGAACGATGGAACTCTTAGGAATTTGTTTAGGATCTTTAAATCCAAGATTGGCCTGAAAGTTCCCTCTTTTTTGGGAACCACAAACAGATTTGAGTAAAACCCTTGTCCTTGTTCCGACCGCGGAACCGGATGGATCACTCCCATTAATAAAAGATCTTGTACGCAGCGTAGAAACGCCTCTTTCTTTATTTGGTTTGTTGACAACCTTGACAGATGAAATCTCCCTCTTGGGGGAGAGAATTTGAAGTCTAGAAGGTATCCCTGAGATATGATCTCTAATGCCCAGGGATCCTGGACATCTCTTGCCCAAGCCTGGGCGAAGAGAGAAAGTCTGCCCCCCACTAGATCCGTTCCCGGATCGGGGGCCCTCGATTCATGCTGTCTTAGGGGCAGCAGCAGGTTTCCTGGCCTGCTTGCCCTTGTTCCAGGACTGGTTAGGTCTCCAGCCTTGTCTGTAGCGAGCAACAGCTCCTTCCTGTTTTGGTGCAGAGGAAGTTGATGCTGCTCCTGCTTTGAAATTACGAAAGGAACGAAAATTAGACTGTCTAGCCTTAGGTTTGGCTCTGTCTTGAGGCAGGGCATGGCCTTTACCTCCTGTAATGTCAGCGATAATTTCTTTCAACCCGGGCCCGAATAAGGTCTGCCCTTTGAAAGGTATATTAAGCAATTTAGATTTAGAAGTAACGTCAGCTGACCAGGATTTTAGCCACAGTGCTCTGCGTGCCTGAATGGCGAATCCGGAATTCTTAGCCGTAAGTTTAGTTAAATGTACTACGGCATCTGAAATAAATGAGTTAGCTAACTTAAGAGCTTTAAGCTTGTGTGTAATCTCATCTAATGGAGCTGATTCAAGTGTCTCTTCCAGAGACTCAAACCAAAATGCTGCTGCAGCCGTGACAGGCGCAATGCATGCAAGAGGTTGCAATATAAAACCTTGTTGAACAAACATTTTCTTAAGGTAACCCTCTAACTTTTTATCCATTGGATCTGAAAAGGCACAGCTATCCTCCACCGGGATAGTGGTACGCTTAGCTAAAGTAGAAACTGCTCCCTCCACCTTAGGGACCGTTTGCCATAAGTCCCGTGTGGTGGCGTCTATTGGAAACATCTTTCTAAATATCGGAGGGGGTGAGAACAGCACACCGGGTCTATAACACTCCTTAGTAACAATTTCAGTAAGTCTCTTAGGTATAGGAAAAACGTCAGTACTCGCCGGTACCGCAAAATATTTATCCAACCTACACATTTTCTCTGGTATTGCAACTGTGTTACAATCATTCAGAGCCGCTAACACCTCCCCTAGTAATACACGGAGGTTTTCCAGCTTAAATTTAAAATTTTAAATATCTGAATCCAGTTTGTTTGGATCAGAACCGTCACCCGCAGAATGAAGCTCTCCGTCCTCATGTTCTGCAAATTGTGACGCAGTGTCTGACATGGCCCTAATATTATCAGCGCACTCTGTTCTCACCCCAGAGTGATCACGCTTACCTCTTAGTTCTGGTAATTTAGCCAAAACTTCAGTCATAACAGTAGCCATATCCTGTAATGTGATTTGTAATGGCCGCCCAGATGTACTCGGCGCTACAATATCACGCACCTCCCGAGCGGGAGATGCAGGTACTGACACGTGAGGCGAGTTAGTCGGCATAACTCTCCCCTCGTTGTTTGGTGAAATATGTTCAATTTGTACAGATTGACTTTTATTTAAAGTAGCATCAATACAGTTAGTACATAAATTTCTATTGGGCTCCACTTTGGCTTTAGCACATATAGCACAGATATCTTCCTCTGAATCAGACATGTTTAACACACTAGCAAATAAACTAGCAACTTGGAAATACTTTTCAAGTAATTTACTATAATATGAAAACGTACTGTGCCTATAAGAAGCACAGAAAAAGTTATGACAGTTGAAAATTAATAAACTGAAAAGTTATAGCATCAAATCTTTGTAAAAAACACAATTTTAGCAAAGGATTGCTCCCATTAGCAAAGGATAACTAACCCTGATAGCAGAAAAAAAATACAGAAATAAACGTTTTTTTATCACAGTCAACTACAATCTCACAGCTCTGCTGTGAGTGATTACCTCCCTCAAAACAAATTTTGAAGACCCCTGAGTTCTGTAGAGATGAACCGGATCATGCAGGGAAGACAATAAACTTCTGACTGAATTTTTTGATGCGTAGCAAAAGCGCCAAAAAAGGCCCCTCCCCCTCACACATAACAGTGAGAGAGATCAGTAAACTGTCATAAATTAAATAAAACGACTGCCAAGTGGAAAAAAATAGTGCCCAAAACATTTTTTCACCCAGTACCTCAGAAAATTAAACGATTTTACATGCCAGCAAAAAACGTTTAACATTAATAAATTGAGTGTTATTAAAAAGCCTGTTGCTAGTCCCTGCAAATTAGGCTAAAGTTTTATGCATACAGTATAATTCCAGTGAAGTGCCATTCCCCAGAATACTGAAGTGTAAAATATACATACATGACAGCCTGATACCAGTTGCTGCTACTGCATTTAAGGCTGAGTTTACATTATATCGGTATAGCAGAATTTTCTCATCAATTCCATTGTCAGAAAATAATAAGCTGCTACATACCTCTTTGCAGATTAATCTGCCCGCTGTCCCCTGATCTGAAGTTTACCTCTCCTCAGATGGCCGAGAAACAGCAATATGATCTTAACTACTCCGGCTAAAATCATAGAAAAACTCAGGTAGATTCTTCTTCAAATTCTACCAGAGAAGGAATAACACACTCCGGTGCTATTATAAAATAACAAACTTTTGATTGAAGGTATGAAACTAAGTATAATCACCACAGTCCTCTCACACATCCTATCTATTCGTTGGGTGCAAGAGAATGACTGGTAATGGCAGTTAGGGGAGGAGCTATATAGCAGCTCTGCTGGGTGAATCCTCTTGCACTTCCTGTTGGGGAGGAGTTAATATCCCATAAGTAATGGATGATCCGTGGACTGGATACACTTAACAAGAGAAAAGGAAGATATTTTACCTCACAATTTCCTTAGCTCACCAGAGTGTAAAAAGTTATCTTTCAGTCACTGTCCAGCTGCAGGTAAAAAAAAGAAGAAGGTAGAAATGAACAGAGGTGAGCTGAGGTCATGAACTCTTTTACTGTGATATCATGAGATTTCATAGTAAACTTCATTAAACTGAATAGGGAAATAACATGAGTTTGCATGAGGCACAGTCCCTTGCAGGTCCTGGGACAGGCATACTGATTTGCTGCTTAAAGTCCTTTACAATGGGGTGTGAATACTTAGGACATTTTTTGGTAAAATATATTTCTTTTTTACATTGAGATGTTCAGGTGATATTTTCTAGTCAGCTTTTACAGCTATGCTGCATAACTTTTAAGTGTTTCAACATTTGGGTATAATGGCCCTTTAAGATTTAGTGCTTTTTTTATATAAATTAATTTTATTTATTTTCTGCAGTGCAGGATCTCCCCTTACCATCCCACATCCCACATCCCTGATTCCTCCCAAACCGGTCTCTAACCCTCCCACATTCTAATGGTGTCCTCCATCTTAGGTACTGGCAACTTTCTGCCAGTACCCAGTTTAGGTAAAAAAAAAATTTTTTTATTTATTTGTTTATATTTTCTATAGTGTAGCAGTCCATCCATTTCCCCTCCTTCCTCCTCCCTGCAATAATGATTTTGAGGTCCCCCCACCCTGATTTATTTTTTAATGTAGTATAGCACCTCTTGCCTTCCTCTCCCGTTCATACTTTATTAGCTTTAGCATAGGGCCCCTCCCTCTCCCTTCCCCCTTAGCCTCTGTGCCGCCAACCCACACCTCCTACCAGAACTATAGGAGATTGTTACAGACAGTGACACAGACCGTGTAACTCTCTGTAATGATATGACAATCTGCACTCATTTGGTAATGGAACACAGATCATGCTCTGTTACCATATGAGGGCAGATTGCCTGCAGTTCAGGAACAGCAGTCTTGGCTGTCATTGTACAGCTGAAACTGCTGGAGCTTCCTGAAGCTGCGAGGTATATATAAGTTGTGCGATATGATGGGCTTCATACTGCATGACATATATATATATATATATATATATATATATATATATATCGGATTGGGTTAAGAGGTTACATTTTTTATTTACACTATATAATACATGTCTGAATTTGTAACACTGTTTCTATATTTTTGATAGTATACATTAAATTTTCCATTATAAATGCCATTAACCAGTCATACAATTAGAAAACACTATTTTTATACAATGCATCACTAATGAACCTGAAAGCTGGTTGACAGTTTAAGCTTGCAGCTTAATGCTCCAATAATTGGCTTGTTTATGACTCTCAGCCAATCAATTATTACACAGACCTTTAATTTGGGGGGGAAAAAGTTACATAAAAATGTGCCTTCTACTTAAGGATAAAAAAGGCAATTGCCAGTAGTACATAAAATATAAACACAAATGTTTTTGTAAGCGGTATTGATGTGTGTTTACAATATTGAAACATGTTCCTACTTCAAGTATATTTATGATTCCCAAACAAATTAAGACTATTAGAAATGCTACCAAGAACTGATTTAAGTATTCCTCATAGCTGTTATATTTTATGAACAGGGACATTATTAAAAATAAAAGATCTCCACTGGCACATAAAAGAACACTGTTAAGAGATTAAATGTCAAGCAACAGACGCATAAAGTCAGAATTTAGTGAGTTCCAAAAGGATTATCAGAGAACTTTTATATGACCTGCATGTCACTTACAATAAAACCATCTGTACTGAAATAATGCAAAATTAAATGCATATTTAATTTCCAATGTTACAATAGAAAAAAAATAGCCAACGGATTTATCTGTCATTTTGTATTCAGTTGTTTTTATGCTTAAGGGATAAAGCCGCTAGAACAAAATAAGTGCTAGTATAAAGGTCACATCCTAGAACAGTAAAATGGGCACATATGAGGATGTTGATACTTTTAAAATGTTTGTGGTACATTCTCTAAGTTTCATATTTAGCTTAAATACATCTTGATTTGTTTAATAGCTTTGCTTTGTTTAAAAGAGAATATCTATTGTTAAGTATTTAAAAAACATTATTATTATTATTATTATTATTATTATTATTAAAAGAGGAATAGCAGCATTTTTTACCTCTTTAGTCTATCCTTTTGCCCAGTTCAATAGATGTAGGGTGGGTATATCAATGGTTATATGCTTTCTGTCCATAGTTCATCACATTGTTCTTAACATTAGTAAAAAAGCTATGATTTTGATTTATTACTATTCATACTTTCTTTTTCAATAAGAAAAAAAGGTCTTAACTTCCTTGGCAACTCTGTTGAGCTATTTAATAAAATGTGATGGCAAATTTCATGCTTTAACTTTAGGGTATATAGCAGTTATATATAAAAAGGGTGCCAGAGATTTCATTTTAATATTGTTTAATTTTTCTTAGGGAATTAGGATTCATAATGAAAAAATATATGTAACCTTTGCACAAATGTGTGTGTGTGGGGAGAGTTGATGATAGACCTAGGAGATTGTATCACCGTCTTAGCTTATCATATATAGACACAAATTCACTGTACTGCACACATTTTATTTTAAAGATATCAAATCATGTCTTTGGCAATAACTTTATTTGAGCAGAAACTTTTCATTTCTTAAATTAGTTCTAGTACATCAGAGGTATTATAAAGAATAAAATATTGAAACCACTGTTCTTTAGAATATCAGAGATAGAAAGTTTCTTTCTATTTTTTTGTCTACCTTGAAAAGTGAACATTTCTTTAATCAGCTATAAAATATTTTAAAATGCTTTCCATTTTACTTCTGTTATCTAATTAGCTTAGTTCAGTTGGTAACTTTTGTTGAAAAGCATACATAGGTAGGCTCAGGAGCTGGGAGCTAGCTGCTTTTTGGGGGCTGCACATATATACCTCTTTTCATTGGCTTACAAAAGTGTTCAGCTAGATCCCAATAGTGCATTGCTGATCCTTCAATAAATGATACCAAGAAAATAAAGCAAAATTGACTTAAATTGGAAATGTTTTTTAAAATGTATGCTGTATCTGAATCATAGAAGAAAAATGTTGGGTTTCATATCCCTGGGTTTCAAATCCCTTCTCTAAGTTGAAAATAAAAAAGTATAGATTATGAGAATAGTGCTGGGTTATTCTAGATGTGACTGAAAATTTATGGAACATCACTTAATGAACCTTTAATTTTTCATCCACTGAGGGCCATAAAAAAACATATTTTAAAGATGGATAGCGAATGTATAATTAAAACTTCATATGTCATCATTGGTTGTTGTTTAACATTGTGTTATTATTTCCTTGGGAATATAATAGATATTAAATAATTGCACATAAATATTTAAGATCATAAACTAGCTACAGGGAGAATTAGAAATCGTCTATTCAAAGGGAAAGAGTACCAAATGGCCTTTACTTGCTGCTAGGATACATCAGTACAGAATAATCTTTTGCATTTTAGTCTAGCAATGACAAGGCTAGGATAAAGGCAGCAGGTCTGTTATTCATAACTTGTGATTGTTATTTCTTACATATGAACATACTCTGTGAACAATGTATTCAGATTACAATAATTTGCAGTAATTATGTTCAGTGGACATGGATTCTTAAGAAAAAGGTCAAAGATGTTATCTGTTTATAAATATTCAAATTACAACCTAATGTAATATTGAATATAAAAAGCAAGACAATGGACATTAATGTTACAACAAATTGCAATTAAAGTAATACATATTTTAATTCTATGCACTACCCTTTGAATAGCAGAAAAGCAAAGAGATAGATAGATAATAGATAGATAGATAATATAATTAGTTATAATTACAGCATTCAAACATCATATAAACTGCAATTAAATATCTATCATTTTTATATATGATTGAACGTAGTTTTACCTCTGAAAAAAAACATATTCCTCTAGGAAAATGCATGTTTGAGCATAAACCATCTCCAAAGTAATCCATCAAGCAATTGTGAATGACTTTTGACATATTCTCACTTATCACATCATTGTCATGTCAGTAAATTTGTATGAATATATGGTGACAGAACGTAACAGCAGGTAGTCAGTCTAAGACGGATAGCATTATCTTTGTAACATTATCAATGACATTTAATTTAACTTTTCTATTATAAAAAGTAAAATGGAAACAAAAGCCATTTTTAAGCGCATCAAGCATCTAGTGAAAAGTCCCACAGAACAACAGGCAGTGTGTGTGTTTCCCCACTGTGCATTGTGTACTACTGTAATTTTTACATTCACATTCTTCTTCCCGTCACCGTACTGGCCTCTCAAGAGTTTTATCTCATTTGTGAAAAAACTAAACTATTTTGGAGGTAGGAAAATTATTCTGTTAGTCCTTATTCTGAGAAACAGTAGATTTTTTTTGTATATGTTTTGGATCTATTTTTTTACTAAATTATTGAATTGGAACCCCATATGACTATAGCTTAAAGGGACATAAAACCCAACATTTTTCTTCGTAGATAGAACATACAATTTTAAATAACTTTTCAATTTACTTCTATTATCAAATATTCTTTATTTTCTTGTTATCCTTTATGAAAAACGGGGATGTAAATCTCAGGAGTGTGCACGTGTCTGCAGCACTATACTGCCGCAGTTTTGCAACAATATTATACATTAGCAAGAACACTATATGGCAGCACTATTTTCTGTCATGTAGTTCTTCAGGTATGTGCACACTACCTACCTAGGTATCTCATGCTTCATTATTACGTTATTCTTTGTTGAAATTTGATAATAGAAGTAAAATGGAATCTTTTGAGTACTCTATGGCACCAGTTTTTTCAATAATGTTTATAGCAATTTTATACAATGTTGCAAACACTACTACTAAAAATAGCTTAAAGTCTACACCATAAAGAGACTTACTTTATTGGAATCCTTGCCCACTGTTGACACCGTAGAACACTATCACAAGGACTCGAGCAGTCATTATATTTAAGCATTCAAAAAAGGTTTCTCTTACATCGTTTGCCATCAGACTTTTCCTTTCAGTGACATCATCATGTACAAAGGGGTTGTGGATGCAACCGGGCTCTTTGTCATGCACAACAATTCATGCTTGCAAAGTGTGTGTAAAATGACTTTGTGGATCTTTAGATCACGGAACTAAAGTAAAGGTCTCGTTCTAACAATAAACAACATAAAGAGTGGAAGCGAGTCTGTATCACATTACAGTGACATTGGATGTTTGGATGTTTTTAAGCATAGTTGATTTTACTCTCTAGGTCTAGGTGCAGAGCAGAAATGATTACCCTTACATTATCAAATGCTGGAAAGCCTGTGCATAGCAAGAATCATGGCTGAATTTATCCTGAATCCCTGCAGTCTAAATCACCTGCTGGGACTGAGTTCAGAGCAGGGACAATAGCTGTATACTTCCAGGGTGAAAGCAGTGGCACTATCCCAGTGCTCATGCACAAATCAAACACCATCAAGCACGGGAGTGAGTGCCCATGAACAACCGCTACTCCTTTGCACATGATAATATCACTGAAAGTAGGAGTCTAGCGGCCATTTTTAAAATGGCAAATCATGTAAAAGGAAGATTTATTTTGACTGCATGGATAAAATGACTGCTCCTTGGTATAATATTCTATGATATCATCAGTGGACAAGGATTCCAATAAAGTAAGTCACTTTTTATTTTATAATGCCCCTTTAAGACATGTGCATGCTCTTCAGGTCCTATAATCCAATTTAGGTTTACATTTTAACAAAGGATTCCATGCAAAAAAACAAACAAACAACATTTGTTAATAGAAACAAAATGGACCAAGTTATTTAAATTTGCCTGATTTTTTAATTAATTCAATTTTACTTACTGTCCCTTTAATGTCTGTATACCACTCAGGACATAGTGCACATAAAGTGCAAATAAAATCTATTCTCCTATTGATGACAATGTACATACTTAGGCCCCAATTTATCAAAGGTCTTGCGGACCTGATCCGACACTGCAGATCAGGTCCGCAATACGCTCTCCACATTTAACATTGCACCAGCAGCTCACAAGAGCTGCTGGTGCAACGCCGCCCCCTGCTAACTTGCGGCCAATAGGCCGCCAGCAGGGGGGTGTCAATCAATCCGATCGTATTCGATCGGGTTGATTTCCGGGGATTCCTGTCCACCTGCTCAGAGCAGGCGGACAGGGTTCTGGAGCAGCGGTCTTTACGTACAGAGCTTGATAAATGGGCCTGTTAGAGTGCATACTAGTAGATTTTAAAAACTGTGAAGAACTTTAAAAATTACTTTTAACTTATCTTTAATATCTTTGCATGCTATAGGAATATGTGGTGATATCGTTTTTACAAACATAGTAGTGGTGTACATTTCTGTACTTTATTTTGACAAATAATTTGCTAATCATGGAGCTCTATCAATGCATTTAAACTATGTAAAAAAAGCCAATACTATAACTCCACTACAGATAAAGTATATATAGATACAGATCTATTGTATTGCACAAATTTTATGTTAAAGATATCATACCATGTCATGACAATACCTTTCTTTGAGCAGAAACTTTCCCTTTCTTAAATAATTTCTTGTATATCAGAGGTATCATGAAGAATAAAATATCGAAACCACTGTTCTTTAGAATACAATCAGAAAGAAGGTTCTTTCTATTTATTTATTTTGTGTCTATCTTAAAAAGTAGAACATAACCACATCATATTCAATTCCCATTATCTACAGCCAGTATCACTCACTGGGTAAAACAGTGTCACTAAGGACAGTAGCTATACATTGCATTTAGGAATGCTAAAACAAACCCAAGCTAAGTGAGATGGGGTTATCAGAACAGTAGGAAGACTGCTATATCCATTTATTGAGGCAAGGTAAAAAAGAGATCCAAGAATTGGCTTCTACCAGCTACAATGAAATTGACTGCAGACCTCATCATGTGTATATTTGTACTAACGCAAACCAATCACAGAAACATAAACTTTGATGACGGATAAAAACAATGGGCCCAAACAGTCTGCCCATATTTCCTATAACATGTAAGCTTAATTTGTTTTACAGACATTCTTTAAGCATTCAAGTGTTTGTCTTTTCCATCTCTAATGGAAGTTTATTCTATGGGGCCGAATTATCAAGCTCCGAATGGAGCTTGATGTCCCTGTTTCCGTGCAAGCCTTCGGGCTCGCCGGAAAAAGAAGTTATGAAGCAGCGGTTTAAAGACTGCTGCTCCATAACTTGTCCGCCAGCTTTGAGGCATACGATTGGGTTGATTGACACCCCCTGCTAGTGGCCAATTGGCTACAAATCTGCAGGGGGCGGCATTGCACAAGCTGTTCACCAGAACTGCTTGTGCAATGATAAATCTGATGTGCAGCAGACATGATACGCTACATTGTATCATGTCTGCTCACACTATGATAAATTGGCCCCTATGAATCAACCAACCTTTTTGTGAAGAAGCTTTTCAGCAAATTATTCCTGAACCTGCTGCCTTTCAACATGAGATCATGAACTCTTGTTCTGGTGTTGCTATTAATGTGTAAAATGCTTTCAAGTCTCTGCTTTATTAAAAGGGACAGTCTAGTCCAAAATAAACTTTCATGATTCAGATAGGGCATGTAATTTTAAACAATTTTCAAATTTACTTATATCACCAATTTTTCTTTGTTCTCTTGGTATTCTTAGTTGAAAGCTAAACCTAGGGGATTCATATGCTAATTTTTAAGCCCTTGAAGGCCGCCTCTTCTCTCAGGGCATTTTGATGGTTTTTCACCACTAGAGGGTGCTAGTTTGTGTGCGTCATATAAATAACACTGTGCTCATGCACGTGGAGTTCCTAGGAGCCAGCACTGATTGGCTAAAATGCAAGTCTGTCAAAAGAACTGAAATAAGGGGGCAGTTTGAGGAGGCTTAGATACAAGATAATCACAGAGGTAAAAAGTGTATTAATATAACTGTGTTGGTTATGTAAAACTAGGGAATGGGTAATAAAAGGATAATCTATCTTTTAAAACAATAAAAATTCTGGTGTAGACTCTCCCTTTAAGTCCCTTAAAATACTTTGAAGTTTTGATCATTACACCATTTTCACTTCTCTCTTCTAAGCTATGTATATTAAAGTAATTAAGTCTTTCTTTGTAAGTTTTATTTTTTAGACCATGTACAATTTTAGTAGCCCCCCTTTCAGCAGATTCCAGTTTATTAATATGCTTTATTTCATTTATATCAAGCCATCTCAAACATGACACAAACATTGGAACAATCCCAGTGCAATGGAATCTGTTGGCGCTCTACAAATATCTTATAACTGATAATAAAAGGAAGAAAAATCAAACAAACATGGAAATATTAAGGGATGAAAGCATGCATCAATGCTCACTTTGTTAAAATAAAATTTATTTATTTACCTATAAAGAGCTGTTGCATAGAAAAGGGATATTCAAGTCCTTTTTTGTGCTAAAAAATGTTGTGCTTAAATATGGGAATATAAGTATTGATGTTGTTAACGTTTATTGGTGCATGTTAAGTCCAATAGGAATACTGGTAGAACTAGAATCTACCCCACAGTACTTAACACGCATAATTCCTAATTTACATACTACTCATTTTGAGTATATAACATTTATATAAAAAATCCTTTATTAAATGTTTTTGTAGTTCTAAGCTAAAACTAAATTTAGAATAATTGTAGCAATAGGAATCCTTATTTTGATTTTATGCATACATTCACACATTAAATTTACATTATATAGACATGTTTATTTTTACATTATGTATTCATTTATGCATGTTTTGTGATGAATATGTAATTCCTTCTGTGAGACAGGGAATTTGGCGACACTTTCATTGTAAAGAACTTTGTTTCAATATGTTTTTATGATTGTAGAATGCACAACCCATTAGAGTTTGCAAAAAATTTAATATCTAGGGAGAAGAAAACCAAAATCTACCAGAGTTCAAATTCATTAGAAGTACTAACATTTAAAGGGACATAATACTCATATGCTAAATCACTTGAAACTGATGCATTATAACTGTAAAAAGCTGACAGGAAAATATCACCTGAGCATCTCTATGTAAAAAAGGAAGATATTTTACCTCACAATCTCCTCAGCTCAGCAGAGTAAGTTCTGTGTAAAAAGTTATACTTCACCTGCTCCCAGCTGCAGGTAAAAAAAAAAAAACTTACGGCTAGATTTGGAGTTTGGCGGTAAAAGGGCTGTTAACGCTCCGCTGGTTTTTTTCTGGCCGCACCATAAATTTAACTCTGGTATCGAGAGTTCAAACAAATGCTGCGTTAGGCTCCAAAAAAGGAGCGTAGAGCATATTTAGCGCAAATGCAACTCTCGATACCAGAGTTGCTTACGGACGCGGCCGGCCTCAAAAACGTGCTCGTGCACGATTCTCCCATAGGAAACAATGGGGCTGTTTGAGCTGAAAAAAAACCTAACACCTGCAAAAAAGCAGCGTTCAGCTCCTAACGCAGCCCCATTGTTTCCTATGGGGAAACACTTCCTACGTCTGCACCTAACACTCTAACATGTACCCCGAGTCTAAACACCCCTAGCCTTACACTTATTAACCCCTAATCTGCCGCCCCCGCTATCGCTGACCCCTGCATTACACTTTTAACCCCTAATCTGCCGCTCCGTAAACCGCCGCCACCTACGTTATCCCTATGTACCCCTAATCTGCTGCCCTAACATCGCCGACCCCTATGTTATATTTATTAACCCCTAATCTGCCCCCCACAACGTCGCCGACACCTACCTACACTTATTAACCCCTAATCTGCCGAGCGGACCTGAGCGCTACTATAATAAAGTTATTAACCCCTAATCCGCCTCACTAACCCTATCATAAATAGTATTAACCCCTAATCTGCCCTCCCTAACATCGCCGACACCTACCTTCAATTATTAACCCCTAATCTGCCGACCGGAGCTCACCGCTATTCTAATAAATGTATTAACCCCTAAAGCTAAGTCTAACCCTAACACTAACACCCCCCTAAGTTAAATATAATTTTTATCTAACGAAATAAATTAACTCTTATTAAATAAATGATTCCTATTTAAAGCTAAATACTTACCTGTAAAATAAATCCTAATATAGCTACAATATAAATTACATTTATATTATAGCTATTTTAGGATTAATATTTATTTTACAGGTAACTTTGTATTTATTTTAACCAGGTACAATAGCTATTAAATAGTTAAGAACTATTTAATAGTTACCTAGTTAAAATAATTACAAATTTACCTGTAAAATAAATCCTAACCTAAGATATAATTAAACCTAACACTACCCTATCAATAAAATAATTAAATAAACTACCTACAATTACCTACAATTAACCTAACACTACACTATCAATAAATTAATTAAACACAATTGCTACAAATAAATACAATTAAATAAACTAGCTAAAGTACAAAAAATAAAAAAGAACTAAGTTACAGAAAATAAAAAAATATTTACAAACATAAGAAAAATATTACAACAATTTTAAACTAATTACACCTACTCTAAGCCCCCTAATAAAATAACAAAGACCCCCAAAATAAAAAATTCCCTACCCTATTCTAAAATACAAAAATTACAAGCTCTTTTACCTTACCAGCCCTGAACAGGGCCCTTTGCGGGGCATGCCCCAAGAATTTCAGCTCTTTTGCCTGTAAAAAAAAACATACAATACCCCCCCCCCAACATTACAACCCACCACCCACATACCCCTAATCTAACCCAAACCCCCTTAAATAAACCTAACACTAATCCCCTGAAGATCTTCCTACCTTGTCTTCACCATCCAGGTATCACCGATCCGTCCTGGCTCCAAGATCTTCATCCAACCCAAGCGGGGGTTGGCGATCCATAATCCGGTGCTCCAAAGTCTTCCTCCTATCCGGCAAGAAGAGGACATCCGGACCGGCAAACATCTTCTCCAAGCGGCATCTTCTATGTTCTTCCATCCGATGACGACCGGCTCCATCTTGAAGACCTCCAGCGCGGATCCATCCTCTTCTTCCGACGACTAGACGACGAATGACGGTTCCTTTAAGGGACGTCATCCAAGATGGCGTCCCTCGAATTCCGATTGGCTGATAGGATTCTATCAGCCAATCGGAATTAAGGTAGGAATTTTCTGATTGGCTGATGGAATCAGCCAATCAGAATCAAGTTCAATCCGATTGGCTGATCCAATCAGCCAATCAGATTGAGCTCGCATTCTATTGGCTGATCGGAACAGCCAATAGAATGCGAGCTCAATCTGATTGGCTGATTGGATCAGCCAATCGGATTGAACTTGATTCTGATTGGCTGATTCCATCAGCCAATCAGAAAATTCCTACCTTAATTCCGATTGGCTGATAGAATCCTATCAGCCAATCGGAATTCGAGGGACGCCATCTTGGATGACGTCCCTTAAAGGAACCGTCATTCGTCGTCTAGTTGTCGGAAGAAGAGGATGGATCCGCGCTGGAGGTCTTCAAGATGGAGCCGGTCGTCATCGGATGGAAGAACATAGAAGATGCCGCTTGGAGAAGATGTTTGCCGGTCCGGATGTCCTCTTCTTGCCGGATAGGAGGAAGACTTTGGAGCACCGGATTATGGATCGCCAACCCCCGCTTGGGTTGGATGAAGATCTTGGAGCCAGGACGGATCGGTGATACCTGGATGGTGAAGACAAGGTAGGAAGATCTTCAGGGGATTAGTGTTAGGTTTATTTAAGGGGGTTTGGGTTAGATTAGGGGTATGTGGGTGGTGGGTTGTAATGTTGGGGGGGGGGGTATTGTATGTTTTTTTTTACAGGCAAAAGAGCTGAAATTCTTGGGGCATGCCCCGCAAAGGGCCCTGTTCAGGGCTGGTAAGGTAAAAGAGCTTGTAATTTTTGTATTTTAGAATAGGGTAGGGAATTTTTTATTTTGGGGGTCTTTGTTATTTTATTAGGGGGCTTAGAGTAGGTGTAATTAGTTTAAAATTGTTGTAATATTTTTCTTATGTTTGTAAATATTTTTTTATTTTCTGTAACTTAGTTCTTTTTTATTTTTTGTACTTTAGCTAGTTTATTTAATTGTATTTATTTGTAGCAATTGTGTTTAATTAATTTATTGATAGTGTAGTGTTAGGTTAATTGTAGGTAATTGTAGGTAGTTTATTTAATTATTTTATTGATAGGGTAGTGTTAGGTTTAATTATATCTTAGGTTAGGATTTATTTTACAGGTAAATTTGTAATTATTTTAACTAGGTAACTATTAAATAGTTCTTAACTATTTAATAGCTATTGTACCTGGTTAAAATAAATACAAAGTTACCTGTAAAATAAATATTAATCCTAAAATAGCTATAATATAAATGTAATTTATATTGTAGCTATATTAGGATTTATTTTACAGGTAAGTATTTAGCTTTAAATAGGAATCATTTATTTAATAAGAGTTAATTTATTTCGTTAGATAAAAATTATATTTAACTTAGGGGGGTGTTAGTGTTAGGGTTAGACTTAGCTTTAGGGGTTAATACATTTATTAGAATAGCGGTGAGCTCCGGTCGGCAGATTAGGGGTTAATAATTGAAGGTAGGTGTCGGCGATGTTAGGGAGGGCAGATTAGGGGTTAATACTATTTATGATAGGGTTAGTGAGGCGGATTAGGGGTTAATAACTTTATTATAGTAGCGCTCAGGTCCGCTCGGCAGATTAGGGGTTAATAAGTGTAGGTAGGTGTCGGCGACGTTGTGGGGGGCAGATTAGGGGTTAATAAATATAACATAGGGGTCGGCGATGTTAGGGGCAGCAGATTAGGGGTACATAGGGATAACGTAGGTGGCGGCGATTTGCGGTCGGAAGATTAGGGGTTAATTATTTTAAGTAGCTTGCGGCGACGTTGTGGGGGGCAAGTTAGGGGTTAATAAATATAATATAGGGGTCGGCGGGGTTAGGGGCAGCAGATTAGGGGTACATAAGTATAACGTAGGTGGCGGTCGGCAGATTAGGGGTTAAAAATTTTAATCGAGTGGCGGCGATGTGGGGGGACCTCGGTTTAGGGGTACATAGGTAGTTTATGGGTGTTAGTGTACTTTAGGGTACAGTAGTTAAGAGCTTTATAAACCGGCGTTAGCCAGAAAGCTCTTAACTCCTGCTTTTTTCAGGCGGCTGGAATCTTGTCGTTAGAGCTCTAACGCTCACTGCAGAAACGACTCTAAATACCAGCGTTAGAAAGATCCCATTGAAAAGATAGGCTACGCAAATGGCGTAGGGGGATCTGCGGTATGGAAAAGTCGCGGCTGTAAAGTGAGCGTTAGACCCTTTAATCACTGACTCCAAATACCAGCGGGCGGCCAAAACCAGCGTTAGGAGCCTCTAACGCTGGTTTTGACGGCTACCGCCGAACTCTAAATCTAGGCCTTACTGTGATCTCATGAGATTTGATTTAACTCTCATGAGATTTCATAGTAAGCTTCCTTTACCTGATTGGTGAAATAATATGAGAGTTCACGAGGCTCATCCTTTCAGCTGTCCCAGGACAGACACACTAAAATGCTGCTTAGAAATCCTTTACAATGGGAGGTGGCTACTGAGGAACTTTTGAGGTAAAATATCTTTCTTTTTTACATAGAGATGTTCAGGAGATATTTTCTAGTCAGCTTTTTACAGCTATGCTGCATCACTTTCAAGTGTTTAAACATTTGGGTATTATGGCCCTTTGAGCAAATTTACCTAATGGACTTATATATGATATAACAGGTATATATATAACGCAAATTATGACAATGAACCTTTTCATATAATATTATGTAATCTTAAAATGAACAGAAATCAAATAGATATATCCAAACAACAAATGGAGATCTAAAAAGGGGGAGCGCACAATAGTACCAAACAGTTGTTCACATAGGCCTAGATTTAGAGTTCGGCGTTATCCGTAAAAACCAGCGTTAGAGGCTCCTAACGCGGGTTTCTTACGCACTCCGGTATTTAGAGTTTATTTACCGCCACTCAAAATACACCTAACGCTCACCTTTCTACCGCCACCTCAGACCCAGTAGTAAACATATACCGCAAAAAAAAACATCCACGAATCACAAAACAAATATTACACAAAGTACACTTACACTCATACAAACACAACACTATCTTTATTTTTCTTATTTTTTTTTTTTTTCCTTAAAATACAAAGGATTAAAGTTGCGAGATCTCGGGTGTTTGAAAAAAATCCACACAAATCCATTTTCCCATTGACTTACATAGACACACGGGAAAAGACCCTCATATACCTACATCTAACTAATAACATTATCACAAACATACACTCATCGATGCATACAAACAATATACACCACATGACATACACAAAATATTTATTTATTACAAAAAGAACACGATTTAGCGACTTTTTCACACAAGATCATGACGTCACTCACTTTACGAGGAAAACCAGTCTTAGAAAAAAAAAATAGAAATCTTTGGAGCCTCCATTGACTTCTATTGGGAAGACGTGCTCGTGCACGCGAAACCCTCATTTCCCTAACGCACGCAAATAGCGTAGACTGAAAAACTCCAAATACCAGCGCTAGAAAATACATGATTTCATGCGTTAGACCTAGCGATGATAAATAGATCAAGAAATGACTATTTCCCTATGGTGGACTTATGGTTTTTAATATTAAATATTCACCACACCATAAATATTTTTAACACTTTTAGATTACATCAACTACAAATCCCCATCACTAGTAACACATTATTATTTCAATAAAATTACATTTACAATTAAAATAAAATTCAATACACATTTCTGGATTCAAAACACTACACAATGGGAAACATCTCTCATTTACCTTTATTATTGCATTTCAGTTATTCAACTCATATGCTTGCAGCAACTGCATATCTACATAGGCTTAACACATAATCACTCATGGATGCACATACATTACGTTTAACATTCACTCATACATGTGCATTCAAATGATGGGGGAAAAACACATTACATTCTCTCTAGGAATCACAAAACACAACATATGGATTTTACTGTACTTTTAACATCATGATTCCATCAACAGAAACCATTAGGAATTACGTACAACACGAACATCATTACACCAGATTACAGATGTCACTTTATGGGAAGGAACAACAATGCCAGACCGCTATATAGAAGTCAGCATATGTGGGACCCAATCACAATATATACGTACTACATGTACATAACACGCATCACCCATCACGCAACCACAAAGCACACATTTAGATTTTATTCAGCACACAATAACAATGTAGCACAATACAACAACACAATGAGGATTTCACAACTACATAGGCAGGTTAATAATATCATGACGTCATTACAAGATTCAACCATACACATCACAGATTCACCACTGTACCGCCCCTTTAGGAACTTTAACACTCAATACTACAATACAACATATACGTAAACCACACTTTTGAACAGCATTATTATGGAGATTTCAATGGGACAATTAAGAAATATTGTCAGATCGCAAATCAATTATATATACAATACTACAGATGGCAGCCGGAAGTTATTCAGTATTCGTGCAATTTTTATGGGACGCATACAATATTGTCAGATATAAAATCACTTATATATACAATACTACAGATGACATCCGGAAGTTATTCAGTATTAGTGCCATTTGAAAGGGACGCATACAATATTGACAGCTCGGCAATCACTTATATATACAATACTACAGATGACAGCCGGAAGTTATTCAGTATTAGTGCCATTTGAATGGGACGCATACAATATTGACAGCTCGGCAATCACTTATATATACAATACTACAGATGGCAGACGGGAAGTTCGGAATTATTATTGCGATTTTAAAGGGACGCATACAATATTGACAGCTCAGCAATCACTTATATATACAATACTACAGATGACAGCCGGAAGTTATTCAGTATTAGTGCCATTTGAATGGGACGCATACAATATTTACAGCTCGGCAATCACTTATATACACAATACTACAGATGACAGCCGGAAGTTATTCAGTATTAGTGCGATTTGAAAGGGACGCATACAATATTGACAGCTCGGCAATCACTTATATATTCAATACTACAGATGGCAGACGGGAAGTTCGGAATTATTATTGCGATTTGAAAGGGACGCATACAATATTGACAGCTCGGCAATCACTTATATATACAATACTACAGATGGCAGCCGGAAGTTATTCAGCATTAGTGCAATTTTAAAGGGACGCATACAATATTGACAGATCGACAATCACTTATATACAATACTACAGATGGCAGATGTTACTTTATCGTTTACAAACAATATTGCATCAACATTGATCGATCACATTCGATGCACATTATACACAACTATGCACTTTCATTCATGTTAGCCTGGACGTGTGCTTGTTACTATAAGATCGCGTTTACGAAATATTGATTACGCATATGATCAAACATTACAAACATGCACTGTATGTGTGATATTGGACACTTTCACATTGAGAATCATTGTTTGAAACTAACATTTCAGCAAACAACAAATAAACGCCCACTGTGAAAGCATTCGCGCCGCTCACATACAAACAAGTGAATACAATTAGCAATCATTACAAACTCACTACCATTGGACTAATTGTACTATAAATCCCCCAAACAACATGGCCAATGCATCACTTGTGATCCACATCAGATCAAGTGCATACCTTGTTACGCTGTTTTGAAAGATGGATGACGATGACATGGTAGACGCTGCTGGTGGTGCTATTGGCGAACTAGCTGTTGGTCGAATCAGGCAGCCTCGGCGGCTCAGACTGAGACGAAGGGGTCGTCTGGTTCGAGGTCCTCGTGTCTACAGGGTGAGACCCACCTTGGAAAACATGAGTGACTTTGAGGTTTTTGATAAGTATCGGCTCGATCGCGAACAGCTCATTGGCCTTTACGAGCTTCTTAAACCTCATTTGGAGCCACGTATACAAATAAGGACTGCTGTTCCCCCCATGAGTAAGATGCTAAGCTGTCTATACGTCCTGGCCTCAGCGAGTTTTCAATCCGGAGAACTGTACATGCATGGCCTGGCTCAAGGTACATTCTCTGGGGTGTTTGATAACTTTCTGAACGCCATGGTACGTATCAGTAAGCAATACATAGGATTCCCACAGAATGATGGTGATTGGAGGCGCCTGAAGCGGGAATTCTTTGATATTGCTCAATTGCCCAATGTCTTGGGAGCCATTGATTGTACCCACATTGCGCTGCGTGCTCCAATTGATGACTTGCCCTTCAGAAATCGCAAACATTTTCATAGCCTCAACGTGCAGTATGTTTGTGACGCACGGATGAGGATTATGCATGTGTATGCGAATTTTGGAGGGGCTTGTCATGATGCCCGCATCCTCTCTCTGTCGTCCCTGTGGAGACAGTTTGAGGAAAGACAAATGCCCCCTGGTTATCTCGTTGGTGAGTATTTGTGCTCAACATGGTTAATTATTTTGACAATTGCCCCTGTATTTTTTAACTGTTAGCGTCATGTTCAGCTATAGGATTAAATTTAACCATTTGTTATTTACCGACGCTAATGTCTAGTTTTATTGAAAAGCAGATATGTAGCATGTCTTACCTTAAGTGTTCAGATAGAGAATGCAATGTAACCATGTAGTTAGCATTTTACACAAGGTTTGGTTTAGTCGAAATACGCATATGTAGCATGTCTTAGATGAAATGGCAAGATATTATCTCATGCAATTTAACCCTGTCATTGTCTTTTTCCGCTAATGTCTAGTTTTATTGAAATGCAGATATGTAGCATGTCTTACCTTAAGTGTTCAGATAGAGAATGCAATGTAACCATGTAGTTAGCATTTTACACAAGGTTTGGTTTAGGAGAAATACGCATATGTAGCATGTCTTAGATGAAAAGGCAAGATATTATCTCATGCAATTTAACCCTGTCATTGTCTTTTTCTGCTAATGTCTATTTTTATTGAAATGCAGATATGTAGCATGTCTTACCTTAAGTGTTCAGATAGAGAATGCAATGTAACCATGTAGTTAGCATTTTACACAAGGTTTGGTTTTGGAGAAATACGCATATGTAGCATGTCTTAGATGAAATGGCAAGATATTATCTCATGCAATTTAACCCTGTCATTGTCTTTTTCCGCTAATGTCTAGTTTTATTGAAATGCAGATATGTAGCATGTCTTACCTTAAGTGTTCAGATAGAGAATGCAATGTAACCATGTAGTTAGCATTTTACACAAGGTTTGGTTTAGGAGAAATACGCATATGTAGCATGTCTTAGATGAAATGGCAAGATACAGATTTATATATAAATTTTTTTTTTTTATTTTATCTTTCTGACAACTTTTAATATGGATTATGGTTTTTAAAAAATATATTTATACAACAATATACTAGTTTAAGTATTCTGTTTGAATTATGTTCTGTTCTAAATTTATAGGTGATTCTGGGTACATGAGCCGGCCTTGGCTCATTACCCCCTTGCGTAGCCCAACTGATGTGTCTGAGGAGCGCTACAATAGGGCTCATAAGAGAACCAGGGCGGTGGTTGAAAGGATGTTCGGGCTCCTGAAGATGAGATTCAGGTGCCTGGACCGTTCTGGAGGAGCACTCCAGTACAACCCAAAGAAGGTGGCTAAGATCGTTGTAGCCTGTAGCGTCCTGCATAATATTGCACAGCGGGCTGGGATGCTGCAGGCCGTCCCGGTGGACAGAGACCTCCTCAGAGATGAAGAGGATGATCCTGTTCTAGAGGGGGAATTCCAGGACGAGGGACTTGATGTCAGAGCAGACGTCATCAACCGCCACTTTAGACGGTAAATAATAGAAGTTACACTGTAGTATTTTCAATAGATGTGAACTCTAGGGAAATGACAAGTAGAGAATTGTGCAAACATGTTAGTATTGATCAAATGTTAGAATAATCTTTATTTCTCATAATATAGGTGATGCTCTGGGCATTGGGTCCTATAGCGAGTCTTTGCCACCTGGTTTTTAAAGAGGACATCAGATGGTAAGTAGAAATGTATGGACTGTTGCTGGCATGATTTGTACACAAATACATCATATGGCATACATTTTAAAAAATATAACTTTGTTTACACATTACTTAAAATGTACATAATCAGAAAGGGATACTCTAGAATGACTATGGTTCAATGTCACACAGAGGTTTGTTCTGCTCAATATGACTCATCTTCACACTTGATAGAAAATAACACAGGTTCATACACAGGCTTAGTAAGCTAGTGATAGATATTTATTATGAAATGGGGGGTGGGAGAGGGGTACAGAACTGATTCACACACTTGTATGAAATCTTTATATATAATTTCTTACATTAGGGAGATGACTTAATCTAAAGACTGAAAGGGAACAATTTGAAGCCTGACAGTGAAGATTTCCAAGACTGACAGTGGGGAAAAAGCCAAGATTGAAATTGAAGTATACCAATGGGATCATGTCTGGCATTATATTTCAATTCTGCTGACCTTGAAAACCATACAAATACATGTTCACATGGTAAGTGCAAACTATTTGATAGAATAAGGCTGTGGAGACATCCTATTGGAGACACTTAGATGATTTTCTATTTTGTAGATGGTATTTCCCAGTCCTCTATTTAATGAACTGATGAATAATACACCTATTGAAGATCAACTGTTTACCCCTGAATTGACTTTCAAAGACCATGCATTGTCCAGGTTGGTGTACCAATGCATGCTAGTGAAGACTGTAGAATATTAGTAGCTTACATACATTAGTCATATTTAGTTCTTAATGAGATATTTAGGGATCACAATCAGACACTTAGATGATTGTACTTTTTTAGATGGTATTTCCCAGTCCTCTATTTAATGAACTGATGAATAAGACACCTATTGAAGATCAACTGTTTACCCCTGAATTGACTTTCAAAGACCATGCATTGTCCAGGTTGGTGTACCAATGCATGCTAGTGAAGACTGTAGAATATTAGTAGCTTACATACATTAGTCATATTTAGTTCTTAATGAGATATTTAGGGATCACAATCAGAAAAAGGAATACATATTATAGTTGATATAGAGGTATTTGAATGGACATGAAATATTACATTTATGTTCAGCATACATATATTGTTTACATGTGATATACATTATTATGTATAATTTTAATTTTTGATATATAAATATAATTTTTAATCAACAATATAATGGTGTATGTATTTCATTAATTTAAAATCAATGTAATGATTATCTTTAAAAAATGTTGATCAAAGTTAGAGCATAGACACCATATGATTTTAAATGTATTTTATGAATATTTTACAACGTGTGTATTAACTTTGTTCCATTTTTATTATTTGTCATTTCAGATTGGCATCTGATGACTTCCTGGAATATTTAATTATTTTCTATTAAATATATGTTTATTTTTAACAGATTCTAATATATATCAATATAATCTGTAAATAAATAAAACTTGGACTCCCATGACTGGTAGTTGGCTATTTGACAAGCACATGCATAAGAGAAAATAATGCATTAATAGTAGAAAATAAAAATCTTCAGAGAATATTAAAATATATCTTTTAACATTAATTGGGGAGTCAGATTCTTCAATGCTTTTATATTTAAAAAGTATATATTAAAAATATTTAGGATATGTATTAATATTATGATTGTTTTAACATTTAATAAGGTGAAGTGGTTCAATTACATGAAAGTGACAGTGTTGTTGAATGTAAAAAGAATTGTATAAGATCATGTATCTTCCTTAGGTATCTCAAAACATTATTAGAAAATATTTTACAATTATTACATTTATAAATGGTAGGTCATTTAACTTGATATTTTTAAAAAATTAGTTATTGGATGCCAGGTTAATCTATGTAATTTTCTAGTGGAGTCATTTAACTATACTTAGTAATATTATGTATTTATTACAATCTTACCTCTTGGGTTAGACATCAAATATCTATATAGAATGTAATTTCCCCTTTAGTTTATTTTGTCAATGTTAAATCAAAATACAATATGTTTGGGTCCTTAAAGGGGTCATTCAAAATGTATATTTTGTATAGATTGTTACAAATATCATACAAGAATTTAAACATATTTAGAATGTACTATAGAATTACATTCAGTCTTTAAATATACTTGTTAAAATAAAAATAAATGCACATATCTTAGTCAATGATATAAGGCATCTATATGCAAACAACAATCAGCATCAAAATAGCCTATGTAGAGATGTATTTAATCCACGAATATATATAATTACAATATAATGATTGAATAACAAAACATATTAAGTTGGTCAAATATAAGATTATTATACAAAATGCATACATAACATATAGCTTAATGTCCCTCTACGCTGAAGGCTAAAAAAGACCTCATTTAATAAATATATTTCAGTCAGTGTGTAAAACAATCTAGAAGTTAATCTAAATTTGCTTTACTCATATGTTAGACTCATTTAGCAAAAGGAAGGTGCCTAGGTTTATGATATATTAAGCATTATTGTGAAATGTTTATTTAAAGGGACATGAACTCAAAATATACTTAAAGGTAGCCAGTTAAAAAAACAATGATTTATACATTCTGAATGAGTATTCTATTTTAATCAACTTTAAAACTTGTCTCATATTATGAATGCTCATTGTGATGTTGCTATCATTACTTTAGAAATAAGGCAGTAAATAGCTAATTTATTTGCTTCAGTACTCTGGACAGAACTTGATTGTTTGGAATAATTGATGCAACAATCGTCAAGGACAACCCAGGTTTTTATTAAACAATTGTCCGTAATATAAAATATCATTATTGATTTGCAAAGAAACATAACAAGATAACTTAACATTTGATAATCGTATTAAATAATAAAGTTGATTAACATTTCATGCTCAATCACCAATGGTAAATTTGTTTGGACAGTGTCCCTTTAAGAGATTTAAAGAGTGTATTTACTTCTCTTCCTATCTTGACATACTTTGCTTGAAAAGCATATCGAGATAGGCTCAGTAGCTGAAGATTGGTGGATGCACAGAGATGCCTTATGTGATTGTCTCAACCATGTGCATTTAAATTTCTTCTGTTGAGGATATATAAATACTAAGAGAAAATGATTTACAGTTTAAAGTCTAAACAATCTTCTATCTCTACAGATCATTTGATACAATTGTTTGTTTGTAATGTCTCTTTAAAACTAAAGACGCCATTGCACAATAACATATATGAGCACTTCAGAGAAATACAAGCTCGAGGTTTATTTGCGAATAACAAAGCTGTAGTTTAACATTTATAAACAGATTATCCAAGTTACTGACATTCTAACCGGAATTTTAACATTAATAAATATTGCGTGGGAAACGCATCTTCAAACACCAGATTAGCATATTTAAACATTAGTGTAATGTCACGCAATAGCACACAATCAATGTGCATTATAAATACATTTAATAGAGCAATGTCAATACTTCACAATCAATTTATTTAAAGAACAATAAAGACATACAATATTAAATGTGTATTTGTATTAAAGAAACAGACCGTTATTAAACCGAGAAATGTCTACAACATTAATAATGTGACAGGATTAGATTTTAAAGAGTATTTAATCATTAATATTTCACGGATCCCGGATATTAAATCTGCGTCACACATATCCGCATGACAGGCCCATGAGTTACAAATAAGTCTACATGAAAAATGAAGTTACAGCACCACCAAGCGGTATGTGTAAGGAAGTTACTAAGATATGAAACATTAAGGAACGGCCAATCAGAGTTCATCACACAAACACAACTTGAGTCAGGATGGTCTCACAGACATTATAACAATATTTCAAACTTTTATCCAATCAGATGTACAGATAAATTGTCCCATGGTGCATCTCATGTTTACTTCACCATATAAAAGTCCATTACACGTTGCCATCTTTGTCAGTTCTCTAATGCCTGCAGGCAGTTTATATTATTATAATATATTTATTGGACAACCCAGCAGGCATGTCAGTTCCCAGGTTCACCAAGGAGGAGAGCGCTGCACTGGTCCACGCCGTCAAGGACTTTTATCCCCAGCTGTTTGGGAACAAGAGGAGCTCGACAGATGCGCCTGTTAAGAAGGCCCTCTGGGAGTCTATCACCAATGCGGTTAGATTGGTGTGTGACGTCCAGAGGACCCAGGATCAGATCATGAGGAGATTCGGAGATATGAGGTTGCGTTTATCGAAAAAAGTCAACCTCATAAGGGACTGGGTACAAGCCCGTAAAAGAGGGGGCCAAAGAAAGGCCCCGCGGAAACTGTACCTACTCCCTTATGAGGTGACTTTATGCGAGCTCCTCAATCTCCGGGTCCCCAAAAGATTTAGATCCTCGCCATCCTCGGCCTCCTCTTCTTCCCTCCCAGCTGCGGGATCTGAAAGTCCTGACGCGGGGGACAGGGCAGATGCTTCTCCGTCCGGTGGCCTGGGAGGAGCCGATAGAGAATCTGAACCAGGTAATTATCCAACTTCATATAATATTTATAATTTTAAAAATCAAAAATGTGTATTTAGTCAGATACTAAACCTATACAGATCTCACAACATACACTACATATGATGTTTAGATATCTGATTTTAGATTATTGACACATGAAATAGGAATGATGTTTCTTGCGCTCTACAGAATATGCGTCACAGAGCGGAAATGTAATTTCGCATCCACGTTAACATGGGTTTGCGGAAAGTGGCATTGCTTTATACATGTTGTTCAAATGACGGATGCGTAATTCCGCTTGGAATCATTGCGCAATGATCGCGAAAATGGCATTTCTCATCCACGTTAACATGGGTTTGCGGAAAGTGGCATTGCTTTATACATGTTGTTCAAATGACGGATGCGTAATTCCGCTTGGAATCATTGCGCAATGATCGCGAAAATGGCATTTCTCATCCACGTTAACATGGGTTTGCGGAAAGTGGCATTGCTTTATACATGTTGTTCAAATGACGGATGCGTAATTCCGCTTGGAATCATTGCGCAATGATCGCGAAAATGGCATTTCTCATCCACGTTAACATGGGTTTGCGGAAAGTGGCATTGCTTTATACATGTTGTTCAAATGACGGATGCGTAATTCCGCTTGGAATCATTGCGCAATGATCGCGAAAATGGCATTTCTCATCCACGTTAACATGGGTTTGCGGAAAGTGGCATTGCTTTATACATGTTGTTCAAATGACGGATGCGTAATTCCGCTTGGAATCATTGCGCAATGATCGCGAAAATGGCATTTCTCATCCACGTTAACATGGGTTTGCGGAAAGTGGCATTGCTTTATACATGTTGTTAAAAATTAAATGGAAATTCTTAGATTAGTGAAGAATACAGTATTCTTATTTTAAATATTATATCTAATAAAAAACGAATAATACTAATAAATTATAACATATGGCCATCAATTGATGATTATGTAATAACAAGCAGATATTCTTAAAGATACAGTAAACAACACAACTGATTGAAAATAAGAGTCCAGGATATATTTATCATTAATTTAATTGCGGAAACTATTAACTCATGGGACTACCAAAGGATTAATATTTTTCTATTGATTTGATATTAATGTAAATATTTTAAACATGGCATGATTAGTATTAATGATATGCAATCCTCATTTAATATATTACAGATATGGATGTGGCTGCTGGATCCTCAAGCCAGGGCTTGTCACAGTATGGTATGTCTCATTTTAATTGACATTTGTCTTAGAAACATGGAATGAACATTACATACTAAATACACATTGTTCAATATTTATATGTAATGTCTATTTAATAGATGAAAATTATATAATTATTCGGATATCCTTAAATAACATATTTGATTTTAATTGCATGCTCAATACCATTCATTACATCAACATATGGAGTAGATAATTCATTAACAAACAACAACATTGTGGAATCTATTTAATTTTAGATTAAAGGGATACTGAGCTACAATTATTAATATTGTCTTTCACATACAGTATGCAATATTAATAAACATAAAATATAATACTATCATCATATGTGACATATTCTATTGCTAAATGTAGTTTAAAATAAAGAAAGTACGTTTATGTGCATCTAAATATTTGTTGACCAACCTGGGTTTATATTGATGATTGGTGGATACCTTCAACAAACAATATTTATTGAATCCAATATTCCTTATCTGCCTTTAAGATTAATATCGAACAACATTCTAATTATAATAGGAGTCAATGTTAAATCATTTTTTACATTTTGAACATAGAAATCAATTATTTAAATTAATCATGTCAGTGTCCCTTTAAACATAGAAACATAGAAACATAGATATTGACGGCAGATAAGAGCCATAGGCCCAGCAAGTCTGCCCCACCTTACCTAACAGTATAAACTTATCTAGTTCGTAGGATAGCCCTATGCTTGTCCCATGCATTTTTAAAGTCCCCCACAGTGTTTGTTGCTACTACCTCTTGAGGAAGTTTATTCCATAAATTTAAGACAAAATAGATTCATTCATCTTTACATTATTTTTATTAAAAACTATTGATATATAAATCTAATTATCTGTTGGAGTTACTTTATAGATATCTGCATACTCTAACAGCACCATGATTACATATTTGTAATAATCAAGTTTGTTATGTATTGTGATAAATATGTGTTGTGTCCTAAACAAGATTACTGTACATTGAAAAAATGGGTCGATGTGACACATGTTTGTTTAGATTTGTCAACAGATGCTCCTCAATATGTGGTTTGTGTGTATTCTTGTAACTTCTTAAGGACATATGACGGAATTATTCCGTCATAAAACAATTGAGCTAAGTGAAAGCTGTGTCCTTAAAGGGTTAAGAACATTGATCATTGGGTATATTTAGATATGCAATAGCAGCATCTGAGATGAATTTGATGTCTAATGTAGTCTGACATTAAACATATGTTCAATACAGATATGTTTACAGAATCCCCTTGATTCAATCAAGCATTTTCTGGTGTAATGACTGCTCTATTCTTCACATTTTAAAGTTGATTAATGTTAAAATTCTAGACAGATGTGATTTAGTGATATCCAAAATGTGTTTAATAATATATATCTATATCATTCATAGAGAGAGTTGGTGTGGGAAGCCCACAGGAATCCAGCAGTGACATAGAGCCGCCTTTGCGGTCTCCTGGTAAGTCCATTGACTCATTTATATGTAATTGAAGGTGTATTGCTAATCAATATTATGATCATGATTCCGATGAAGCATAACATTATAAAAAATCATAGAATTTATCTTCTGTTTATATATTTATTTTTTATATTGAGCGATTAATAATTTCTACTTTATTAGTCTACACATTTGTTATTCATAAGATGTCTAACATATGTTTTTTTCAATTTGTTTTTTTGACAACAGTCATCAAGTGATACACACATGAGAAATCTTAAATGTTCTATGTACTATGCTTTTATGAATTTAACATTAAGACAAACAATACATTAATATTCTGATTTATTGACAATAACAAATCTATTGTCATTTGTATGCTCCATCAAAATGATGTAAATCATAACTTTGTGTGTGTATATCTTTAATGCAACATTGATGTGCGTATTTGAGCAACAGTAACATATGTTATAATATCTGATCTTAAGGTGTACACAACATGTTATGTTTTACAGAGATTGATGTCACATGTGGGATGGAGGAGGAAGAGGCTGCCTTGGAGTCTGATGGTATGTGAAATATATCTATCATGTTTCCAACATGTTTCTTTGTTTGAAATCATTTTATTGAAGACATTCAAAGTCTACAGCTTTTTCCCTTTAAAAAGGAATATTATTTGTCTGTTCAAATACACTACTGCCCCCTTTCTATATCAGGCAGCATGAAAATCTGCTTGTATATATTTTTTTAATAATATATAATTCATGCCATCATTATGTCACATGCATATTCCATGCCAAAACACAATAATAAGTTTCACATTGTACAGACAGTCATTGAGATTCATCTGAGTGCCTATATAGATACCATATCCTCATTTCAGAATAGTTTACAGATTCAAACACACTTCGAAGTATATTGAAAACATAATCAATTTGAAATGCGTTGATTTGATGTCAGGATGTATGAGATGTTAATATATTTCTTTTACATTTTCAGATGGATCCACCACTTCTGGTCATCTGGATTCCGCCCCTGCCCAGTCACAGACCCCTCCCCGTGCACACACCCCTGACCATGGCCACACCTCTGCACACACCCAGAGCCCTTCCCATCACCAAACTCATGACCATGCCCCGACCACTGCCAGCCCTTCCCATATTTCATATCCTGTCCCTCCCAAAAAACGCCCATACACCCCCCTTCGCCGCTCTCCCCGTATTCTGGCCCGTACAGCTGTCCAGACCCAAACTCCCCACTCCCCAGCTGTACGGCCTACCCTGGAGCAGCAGCTCACCACTCCCCAAGCCATTCCCATCCCTCCCCAAGCCAATCCCATCCCTCCCCCCTGTTTAAACCTTCATTGTCCTGGGTGTCAGATTGTCCTTCCCAGGCACAGCTGTAAGTATCATTCTAAATACACTTTATAAGATACTTAAAGGTACAGTGAAGTTAAATTGGTTAAATTGTGATTCAAATCCAGCATGCAATGTTAAGCCAATGTATAATAGAATACTCTTATGAATTATTCGTCATTCTCTTGATATATTTATGGAAAACAACTTATTCCTATAATTAGTTTAAACAATAAAATAAATGTGGCCATCATTTCTTTATTGTTGGATGAATGTATCCATCAACCAGCATGCACAAACAAAGTTCATCAACAAATATTGGCTTCCATAAAAACCAACATTCTTGCATTCAAAATATAGCTTGACAATTAAAACATATAATGAATATGTGTAATTTCTAAAGATTTGTCATGTCATGCTCTATCTGAATCAGTCCATTAAATATTTAGGTTCAGTGTCCCTTTAATTGGATATCACTACATATACCAAACACCACTACTTGGATCCAAAATTTTATGTCCAAATGTGGATACATTATCTCTTGTCTAACCCAGTGGGAATGTAATTTCTTCTGGTTGCTATGTTTACACAGCTTGTCCTCAATGCCAAAATGTTTAAGGATAGGTGTGCCTACCACAGTCTAAATTGAATTTTTAAATTGCTGATGTAAGTACAATGTAAATCCTTTAACAAGATTTGATACACTCAAGCTGTATAAGTGGATCATCTAAAACCAATTAAAGGGGACAACATGTTTGAGTAACATGAGCCTTTAATGATTTCTGTCTGTCTGAATAACCTAATTCATGTGTAAACAATATATGAAAAATAATTTATGTAAATAATTATTTGTCTTTATGATGACAATGTATGTATTAAAATCTTTTATTCTGTTGTGTAATTATCCTTAATATTTAATTTTATTTTATTTTAGGCTGTGACTCAGCATGGCTCATGCTAGAAGGGATAGCAAGAGTAGAGCAGGCCGTGTTGAGGAACGCAGATGTCCTGAGAGGGATGAACGACACCATGCAGGCCCAGCTCCGGGTTCAGGACTTGACTCTGCGTGAAATTATGCAATTACGTTCAAGGCCTGAATCTGGAGCTGGACATGCACAGGACAATGAAGAGGATGACCAGTAAGTGGAGGATCTGGATATGCTCCATGGTGGCAGATAATAATCCTCCGTCCACATGTTGAATTAGTATTTATATTGTTGCCATTTGGCCTTTTTATCAGTTTATTGTTGTGCCTGTTGCACTCTTTTACCTTGTCATGTGTCTCCAATGAGGCTATGCTGGCCCTTGGCAACTCTCTTCATGGACTGTGATGCACTGTGTTACCTTGCCATGTGTCTCCAATGGGGCTATGCTGGCCCTTGGCAACTCTCTTCATGGACTGTGATGCACTGTGTTACCTTGCCATGTGTCTCCAATGGGGCTATGCTGGCCCTTGGCAACTCTCTTCATGGACTGTGATGCACTGTGTTACCTTGTCATGTGTCTCCAATGGGGCTATGCTGGCCCTTGGCAACTCTCTTCATGGACTGTGATGCACTGTGTTACCTTGCCATGTGTCTCCAATGGGGCTATGCTGGCCCTTGGCAACTCTCTTCATGGACTGTGATGCACTGTGTTACCTTGCCATGTGTCTCCAATGGGGCTATGCTGGCCCTTGGCAACTCTCTTCATGGACTGTGATGCACTGTGTTACCTTGTCATGTGTCTCCAATGGGGCTATGCTGGCCCTTGGCAACTCTCTTCATGGACTGTGATGCACTGTGTTACCTTGCCATGTGTCTCCAATGGGGCTATGCTGGCCCTTGGCAACTCTCTTCATGGACTATGATGCACTGTGTTACCTTGCCATGTGTCTCCAATGGGGCTATGCTGGCCCTTGGCAACTCTCTTCATGGACTGTGATGCACTGTGTTACCTTGTCATGTGTCTCCAATGGGGCTATGCTGGCCCTTGGCAACTCTCTTCATGGACTGTGATGCACTGTGTTACCTTGCCATGTGTCTCCAATGGGGCTATGCTGGCCCTTGGCAACTCTCTTCATGGACTGTGATGCACTGTGTTACCTTGCCATGTGTCTCCAATGGGGCTATGCTGGCCCTTGGCAACTCTCTTCATGGACTGTGATGCACTGTGTTACCTTGTCATGTGTCTCCAATGGGGCTATGCTGGCCCTTGGCAACTCTCTTCATGGACTGTGATGCACTGTGTTACCTTGCCATGTGTCTCCAATGGGGCTATGCTGGCCCTTGGCAACTCTCTTCATGGACTGTGATGCACTGTGTTACCTTGCCATGTGTCTCCAATGGGGCTATGCTGGCCCTTGGCAACTCTCTTCATGGACTGTGATGCACTGTGTTACCTTGTCATGTGTCTCCAATGGGGCTATGCTGGCCCTTGGCAACTCTCTTCATGGACTGTGATGCACTGTGTTACCTTGCCATGTGTCTCCAATGGGGCTATGCTGGCCCTTGGCAACTCTCTTCATGGACTGTGATGCACTGTGTTACCTTGTCATATGGCTCATATATTCCTTATTTTTACAAGATTATTTATAAACGTTGTGTATGTTTTCTTACATACTAATAAAATACATTTTATTTCACAAATCTTTGTCCTCATTCTTCCTGTTATTTTTTGAAAGCTCTAGTTTATGTTGTTTATCCTTAAAGGGACCTAACAAATATATTTGTTATAATGAAATCATATATGTAAGACAATAGTAAATGACTTTAAGATTAACATCTCCAATGTAATCTTATTATTTGTGTTTATATTATTTTCTCTTAGCTCTATCATTGCCTGATTATGATTAGCAGAGTAATTTCTTTATATATGTATATATATTTTTGTATTTGTGTATATATGTATATTTAAATGTTCAGATCCATGTGTGTATTTATAAACTCTGCATGAATTGATGCACCTTTACCAAATGATCTGAGTATTGATACAATGATATAATCCCTGTAAAGTGTTCATTTTATTTAAATAGTATTGACTATGTGTATGCTCTTTTTAAAAACAAAATAATGTCCCTTTAAGTGATGTTGATCACTATTGTAAATGAATGTATTTCCATTTGTAAAGCGTTTTTGTCCTTTTTACAAGAACAAGGACATATAGTTTTATTAATAAACAATCTTATTGTAATGTTGACAGCACCTGTATTTCATTTTCAAATCTATATTATTGTCAAAGTGTAACCAAATCAATCTCTGTGTGTAATGCAAATAATGTAGATGATGAATATTAGTTAACTAATATGTTAACAAAATACATCTCCTCCCATATATGGCTATAGGTAGGCTGACAATAATTAAACTTGAATAAATGACACGTTTAATCAATACATGTATAACTATTGTTATTCAACAACAATCCAAACATATCTTAAAACATCAATGGCATATGTATTTCTCATGTGTATCTTTTAAATGTTAAAGATATACACCATAGCTATAGTTCAAGGGACAGTCAAGTCCGAAAAGATGATTCATGATTTGGTGACATTCCTAGATAGCAATCTACACACATACTAGTTCCTAAAATATAAATACGTTTCTTAGTGATATGCCAAGATGTCACTGAGTCCTTGTATTGTCTGCGTTTTTTCAGCGATCTCGGATGCGCCATGTTGCTTAAGACGTCACCTGCCAGGCTGTCCAATGATTCCTTGTATTGACTGACGTTCTTACGTGATCAGGAATATGCCTTTTATTGGATTGCGTTTTGACGCGATCAAGGATGCGCCTTTTTTTTTTGTGCGTTCTTACGTGATCAATAATGTGCCTTTCATTGGATGGCGTTCTTACGTGATCAAGGAAGCGCCATGTTAAGACGGAACATGTAAAGGTAAAAAAACGTGTGATTGGATTGCGTAGTCCCGCAATATTTGTGAACGTTAAAAACGTTTGTGACTGCATGCAATTTTAAAAAGCTTGCGAATATGTATTATTTGCATCATGTTACATTGTTGACCCGTAGCTGATAAAGACCAACACATTCTCTTTTGCTGGATGTCTGGTTGAATCAACGAACGAAAGCAAAATGTTTTCATGCATAGGATATTTATAGGCAAGTGCAAATCTCTCCAGTCCATGTTTAATATGTTTGTCAACAATGTTCCTTTTTCTGAAAAATTACTGTTGTGTTTAATGTTGAACATATCTAATTAATAAATATGCGCTATTGTGTTTGAATAAAGTAATCAATATGCATTTATCATATGCTAAATATATGATGCCGACTTCTTCTAAATGTAATTTCGTTGTATATTTTATGAAAGGTTCATTAGACACTCACATTATAAATAAAAATATTTGATTTTGTCTCTAGTTAGATAGTCCATTGTTTAACCAATCGGTTTATTTTGTCTTGTGTTGTAAGAAAATGTAAGTAATTTTCTTACTCCTCGCAAAGCCAATGAGTTTCATGTGAGTACCATCTCCAGCTTTGTCCAGTTTGTGTAAAGGGTCTTTTCATATGTTAATGATGGGGTATTGTGTTGTTTTACGGTTGTAATGGTGGTTCATCTATATTTTCAATATAGCTAACCCTATTTTATTTGCAAGTGTTTGAAGCTTTTTAATATTGATATCAGTATATGTTAATCTTGTTGTTTGTAGTAGTGTCTATTACATACAGTTATGTAAAAAATATAGGATACTGTCCCTTGAATGCAAATGTTGTTTTTTGTATCATGTATGAGATCCACATAGTTTAATCTTCAAATATATTTTTGTTAGCATATTTCCCCCCCCCCCCACTCCTAAAAGGACTTTAAACCATATTCATTGTTAAAATAAAAATATTTACAATAAAATATTAACACAATAATGTCTCTTAAAGAAAATAGACTTTATTTAACACGTCAATATAAATGTGATTTTAAAATTTTTTTTTTGACAAAGTACATGTAGATATACCAACAAGCTTAAAATATGTGTTAGCATATGTAATGTTGTTAAAGGGACAGTTTAGAAAAAAAAAATTTTTTAAATTATTCGAAAAGTCAATTCTGTAATATCAAGGATATCAAATGTTTCTCAACAATTGAACATTTGTCTGGGTTTATTTAAATTTGCTATCTAAACCTATGAGGTTGGTGTGCTCATTTCTTAAATCTTGAAGAGTGCTTGTAATCATTATACAATTTGAGCACTAGAGGGCATTTGGATAGCATTTGTATATGTAAAACCTTGTGCTCATACAGCATATTATTGACCATGTATTGATCATTGATATCTAAAATGTTGTTATGTCAGAACAACAAATAAGTGGTCATTTTTCATAGTCATAGATACAAGGGTAAGCACATAAGTCACACATGTATTTCTCCATGTTTTGTTGTTTCAAACTTTATAATGCGTAATACAGTGTTTTCTTTGTAATCAATAATTTTCTGACTGTCCCTTTAAGCTGTGTTATTGGCATTCAAACAGTAATATGCCATCATGGATAATTGTTATGGTAATTTAGTTAGCGATTCGGGAAACAGTTTGGACATCACATCACAGAAACCAATCAATATCATGAACAAGGATAGGTATGTGATGATGTGGTTTTCACACACTTATAACCCACACTCTGCAAAGAATCTTCCTCCATGGACCCGGTCCCATAGAAGTCGATTATATACAGAGTGTGGTCCACAAGTGTATGAAAACCACATCATCACATACCTATCCATTACACAAAAAAAATATTTGAAGATGGAAAAAAATACTTACTTCCTCTTCCTTCCCCTCTTCCCACGGGGCTGAGGCTCTGGGAGAGGCAACTGCCGACTCCGAAGAGTCCTCCTTGGAGCTGTTGTGGGAGGAGTGGAAGGAAGAGTACTGGGACGACCAAGGTGAGGAGTAGATGGCTGAGGAGGAGGAGAAGATGGATGAGGAGGAGAAGATGGCTGAGGAGGAGGAGGAGTAGATGGCTGAGGAGGAGGAGGAGTAGATGGCTGAGGAGGAGGATGAGATGGGCCGGCAGGAGGAGATGGCCCAGCAGCAAGAGGCCCAGCAACAAGAGGCCCAGCAACAGGAGGTAGACCAGCATGCGCCTCCCGGAAAAATGTGAACATTTCCTGATGAAGATTAAACATTCTTGTTTGTCCTTCTTGTATTCTATTCAGTATATTGATTATTTCATTTTGGCCTTGAATTATTTGATTCTGCCCATCAAGTATTCTGCGTCGTCTTTCTATGTTTTCTATCCGGGAGGTACGCATCTGGTCTATGTACTCCAGTAGAACCCGCACCTCCGCTATTTCTTCTTGTTGTGCCTGTTGAACCCGTGCACGGCGGGGTGCCCGTGCACGGCGGAGTGCGGGTCTTTGAGGGACCTCGGGTTCCGCGGGTTCTGCGGGTTCAGCGGGATCCTCCTGTGCTTCCGGGGCCTCTTCATCATCTCCCGTGCGCTGTTCGTCACGGGGGGCCTCTTCCCTCCGAAGTGGGAATTCCTCACCACCACTCTCATCCCGGGGAGATGCAGGAGGCTGTGCTGCCTCGTCCCCAGACTCTGTATATAAATAAAAAAAAAAAAAATATATATATATATATTAGCATATTTGCAAATCAAGGTTTAAATGACTTAGCTTACGATACAATTACAAATGCAGAATCATTAATCCACTTTGAAATCTAACAAACAATCAATACGATTTCCGCTTTTTCTAAACCGTGTTTGTGATATCTGGTCAATGTGAATGTTTTTGCGTTTGTTTTCAGTCTGTTTAAATGCACACCTAACCTATAGCCTAGATACTGATGTAACCGCAAAGTAATAGAATGCGTGTAAACAGCGTAATAGCATTAATCTGATCCTTAACACATGAAACCCAATGTTTTATCTTTCATGATTTAGAAGCATACATTTAGTATCAACTTTCGAATGTACTTTTCTTATCTAATTAGCTTCATTCTCTGGATATTCTTTGCTGAAAAGCATATCTAAATATGCTTATAAGATGCTGATTGTTAGCTGAATATAGCTGCCTCCTGTGATTGTTTCACCGTGTGCATGGCTATTTCTTCATTAAAATATATCTCAAGAATGAATCAAATTAGGTAATATAAGTACATTTGAATGTTTTGTCAAATTGTATTCGCTACCTCAATCATGAAAGTAAATGTTTGCGTATAGTGTCCATTGAAATACATTCGTATGTGAAATTATTGTTCAATGAGCTTACCGTCAGATGAGAGTGGCAGGTTCCCGGTATCGATTCCTCCGATACCGACTACTTCCACCTCGGAGATGCTGGGCTGCAACATTTCCTCCCATCTGCAGTACTCCATTTCAAGGGCAGGGCCGCCACCGGTCCCTGCGGCATGTCGGGCCTCCAGGCTTAACTTTTTTTTAAGTTCAAGTTTACAGTCCCGGTACCGATGTTTGATAGAATCCATATCCCGGTTCCGGCCACCCACTGCATTGACTGCATTCCTAATCTCGTTCCAGAGCCTCCTCCTGTCAGTCGGGGTAGTCTTCTGGTGCTGCAGCATCCTATGCCTGGCCATATAGGCCTCTACGAGGGCCTCCTTCTCCTCCATCGTAAACCTCGCCTCCCTAGTCGCCTTGGCCTTCCCCTGTGACGATGCCCTCTGTTTCCCGGACTGTGAAGCCCTACTCTGACCGCCACTGGGCCCAGCCACTTGGTCATCTTGAACCAAGTGGCTGGGTCCACCCACCGCTTCCACCCCCGCTTCCTGCCCCCCTTCCTGCCCTGTTCCTCTCCCCCTCCCTCTACTCCCCCCTCTACCTGTCCCCTGCCTGGCCTCCATCTCCTCCCTAAACTAAACCCCAAATAATCAAACAAAAAGTGAGTGTGATGAAATGAAAGGGGGTCAAAATAAAGAACTAAAAAGACAAAAAAGGTGCTTAAAGTGTGAGGGATGTAAACAAAACAAAGAGGGTAAGGAGTATTTAAATAAACGAAAAGAATAAGACTAAAAGGAGGATATGTAAACTAAATGTAACTAGGGGATGGGTATGGGGTATGGGATAAGAGTAAATGGGATGAAAGGGAATGGGACTACAAGGAATGGGGTATGGAGTGTAGTATGAGGGGGTAGGGGGTATGGAGTGTATGTAGTGTTATTGATAAGTGTATGTATGTATTGAATGTGTTTGCGTGTAAATGTGTTAAGTGTACAGATAAATCACTCGCTCGCTAACTCACACTACTTCTAATTCTCAATAACAAACACTCCCACTAACGCTCACTAACTACCACTAACTGACGCTCACACTAACAACTATCACTAATAACTCCCACTAACTCACTCACGCTCCCACTAACAGACTCTCTCCCACTCCCACTAACTCCCACTAACTCACTCACTCTCTCACGCTAACACTACCAACTGACTCTCTCACGCTAACACTACCAACTGACTCTCTCACGCTAACACTACCAACTGACTCTCTCACGCTAACACTACCAACTGACTCTCTCACGCTAACACTAACTCACTCTCAAAAATTCTCAAACTCTCTATTCTTAAACCTCCAATCTCCAAAGACCCACCAGCAACACAGTCAAAGAAGCCATGCTTGTGTGGTGCTTATATACCCTGTGTAAATGTTTAATGATGTCCCAATTTCCATTGTAATTAGTGTTCAGGTGTGCTTTATTAGCAATTAATATTATTGCAATGTGTATTAGGTGTGTGAATTTGCGCATGCTCATTTAGAGTTGGTATTTGTGGAATGTGTAGAATGCGATGATGTCATAGTGTTCGTTTTCGCTTTCATTGTCCAAAAGTATTCTTTTTAAATGTGAATTTGCGATGGTGTGTTCTTCGTGAAGTGTTGTATATGTATGTTTTTCATAATATATAATGATATTGAATGCGATTTTGTTTCTAGTGTATGTATATATTTTTTAATCCTTGTTGTTATTGTGCGATTTTCCGCATCTTAAAGTATATGCGTATTCCCCGTATAAATAGTATTAAAACTTCCCCCGCTTGTGAATGTGTAATGCTTGTGTGCTTTGTTGATTGATTGTTGTTGTGACATTTGCGGCGTGTTATTGTTGTGCATGATGTGGTATGCGTCATATGACCGAGCTGTGCGTATTCTCGCGAGATCGAGTGTTAGGTGAAAAAAGGCAATTTATTTGCTTTCCCATTGATCTCTATGGGAGACTGTCTAACGCGGGCAGGATTACGCATGTGACATACACGCGTTAGGAGCATCGTTAGATGGTCTTATATTAACTCTAAATACCGGAGTCAAACAATGACGTGCGTTAGACATAAACACGCGTGGCGTTAACAGCCCATCTACCGCCGAACTCTAAATCTAGCCGTAAGACTCTTTTTTCAGTCCACAGTGTGCACTGCAATGTACATCCCAGTCCCAGGCTGATCTACTTTATACCCCAGGCCGATCTATTCAGACAATGATCCAAAAGAGAAGAAGGCACCTTCACTTGTTAATCAGTATGTACATTATTGATAAAGTACTCACAATTGTGCTTAGTAAGTATTCTAGGATCTCCCAGTGTCCCAGCGTTTTTCTGCTTGCCGGAAGGTGGTGGTTTACATTATGTGTTCAAATGCAGTATAAACTTATAAACTGTTTAATAAAAGTTGCAACATCCTAAAAACATGAAGGAGTTAAACACTCTCTTCTCTAAAAGAATCGCTACGCGTTTTTTAGCCTTGCTGGCTGTTCCATCAGGCGTATTCTGTTGCTAAATACACACCTTCCTTTTAAACTTTCTCTAACCTATCAAAAGACATCTGATTTGCCACACCCATTTAATTCTTTGGCTATTGATATTCCCAAGCAGTAATACGTGTTACCTATGGCAGCCAATTCGCATATAACAAATAATTATCATAAACAGATCGATACTATTATTTTCACACTTTGTCCCCATTGCCAATATGTCACCGCTTTGTTCATAAGGCAAATAACTTACAGTGTATAAATATATAATGTTAAAATCATACTAACATTTGTTACAATGTTGGGACTATATTAGCTTTTGCTGTCATGTAATCCTATGTTGCAATATGTCTCCATTATCAGAACTATCAGCTCACACTTCTACTTCCTAGTTTTGACGTCATGCCCGCTTATGCGTTTCATAGTCCAAAAAGAAATGCAGCAGCACCACCAATATTATTAAAGGTTTATTAAACCAAAGGCAATAAAACACAACGTTTCGACCAAAGCCCTTAATCATGTATGTGTTTGATAGGTCATACCCTATCATGTGAACGCTCACGTAGTGTATATGCTAATAGATCATCAACAATTCATAAAGGATATATATCATACTGAATTCTGTTCCTACCATCTTTCTAATGCTAATTGCATGCTCTATGAATCAATGTTATGCGCACAAGTTATGTTAAAAATAAAGTATGTATTATGTGCGGCAATTGTATACTTGTGATGCGATCCTATATATTAAATGTTGCCATTATCATTATTGATGGGGATTCATTATTATTATCAATACTAATAAAGATCATTTAAGTGCTTGTCTAATAATATTCATGAGCCGATAAGCTAAAATTATGTGTTCATATGATTCATATGTGTATATACATACCTAGATATATGAGAATAATACTCAAAAGTGCTCAATACACCGCTGACTCAAACCTGGGATCAGTGAGTTGGGGCACTGGGAGATCCTAGCATGCGTTACTAAATACAACTGGGAGCTGGCACACTTGTGAGTACTTAATATTGTACATAGTGATTAACAAGTGTAACTCTGCTGCACCAGAAGGCGCCATCTCTTTTGTATCATTGTTTGAATTTTAAAATGAATCCTTTTTTAAAAATTTAAGTAGAATCACAAATATACATTTTAATGATCATAGTTTAAAAAAGCAATTAAACTATATTTTAAAACTTCTTAGCAAAGAAGGGAACGTGCATGAATACTTCAAACACTACACAAAAGACAAGATATGACAATCAAAAGTTGCCAAATGGGTTTTCAAATGGTCAATTTTGAAAAAAAAAAGATAAAAAAGAACTAAAATATTGTGAGAAGTGTTATATTGGAATGTTGCTGGTGATATTTTGTCAGCCCTTTTTATTTTCATGATTCAGATACAGCATGCAATTTTAAACAACTTTCCAATTTACTTCCATTAAAAAAAATGTGCAGTCTTTTATATTTACACTTTTTGAATCACGAGCTCCTAATGAGCATGTGCAAGAATTCACAGACTATACGTATATGTATTTGTGATTGGCTGATGGCTATCACATGATACAGGAGGAGTGGAAATAGACATAACTTTGAAATTTGTTAGAAAAAAATCTACTACTCATTTGAAATTCAGACTAAGTGCTATTGTATTGTCTTGTTATCTTGCATTTGTTGATTATGCAAATCTACTGTGTTGACTGGTCCTTTAACCTTTCTTCAGCACATACGTTATGCTAGTTTATGTTATATTTCCCATTTCACCGGGATCCTCTGTTATTATCTTGATTAGTGATTTTTTTTTTTATGGTCTATATCATAAGCCTCAACATAAGCTTTAAAGGGCTATTAAACTTTTTTTTTTTATTATTTTGTGTGTGTGTGATTCAGACAGTGCATACAATTTTAAAAATGTTTCCAATTTAATTTTACTATTATCAAAATTGCTTTATTCTCATGGTATTCTTTGTTGAAAAGATACCTAGGTAGGTGTCTAGAGCACTACATGGCAATAAATAGTGCCACAATCTAGTGCTCTTGCAAATGGATAACATTCTTGCCTAACTGCTGCCATATATCGCTCCAGACACATGCACGCTCCTGAGATTGTGTCCCTGCTTTTGAACAAAAGTTACCAAGAGAAATAAATTAGAAAGTTATTTAAAATTGCATGTTCTATCTGAATGATAAAATTAAGTAAGACTCTTTGTTTGCTTTAAAAAGGGACACATATGAAAAATACATATGTCAGGGCTATTTAAAGAAATGCTTTGAATAATGTTCTGTTATAAGAACCCTGACATATGTATTTTTCATATGTGTAAAGCGGCAATATGGTCAGCCTAGCTAAAATATATCAGCATTTTAAAACTAAAACAAACATGATTTTGCATCGTTACTACAGTATACATTTCCAGGACCCCAGAAGAGAGTGTTTTTATTATGAACCATGCTATCTACCCATTTGACACGTACTACACACCACAGTTAATTATCTTTTTGAAAAACAACGTTTCACACTTCCAAATTACATAAAACATCTGCTTATATCATAGGCCAAATAACAATTCTTTTATGAATGCGTAAATATATTTACAGAAAAAAATTGAATTTCACTCAAGATAACCTCTATGACTTTGGTAAATAGCAATAAAACAGTAAATTATTAAACAAAACAAGATGATGTGAAAAAAAGAAACATCTTAGCCACATCTGTGCACATAAATATTATTATATACACTGATTAAACAACTTAAAAAACAAAGACTACGGGATTGAGAAAAAGGTTAAATGTTCCTAAATAATAACCACAATTATTATTACAAAAAAATATAGTTGTAGCACAGTACTACTACTACTATTAAAAATAATGATAATAGTTTTTGTATAGTTAGGTTTATGGGGAGGTCTGCTGTTTCACAATCTTTGTCGCCTTAATAAAATGAGGGGCATAATGTTGATTTTATAAAGGTGGAATCTAACACCTAGATTCCGAGTTTTGCATTAGAGGCTATGCGGTGCTAACGAGCAGTTTTTCCTCACCGCTCACTTACCTGCAGCGCTGGTATTACGAGTTTTCAGAAACCCGTCGTTAAAAGGCAATAAGTGAGCATTGAGCAAAATTTTGCTCATTACCGCACTCCAATACCAGGGCTGCTTAAGTCAGCGGTGAGCTGGTCGTACGTGCTCGTGCACGATTTCCCCATAGGAATCAACGGGGAGAGCCAGCTGCAAAAAAACAGCGTAAAACTTAGTAACGCAGCCCCATCAATTCCTATGGGGAAACAAAAGTTATGTCTACACCTAACACCCTAACATGAACCCCGAGTCTAAACACCCCTAATATTACACTTATTAACCCCTAATCTGCCGCCCCTGACATCGCCAACACCTACATTATTTTTATTCACCACTAATTTGCCGCTCCGGACACCGCCGACACCTACATTATATTTATTAACCTGTAATCTGCCGCCCCCAATGTCGCCGCCACCTACCTACACTTATTAACCCTAATCTGCCGCCCCAACGTTGCCGCCACTATAATAAACATATTAACCCCTAAACCACCGCACTCCCGCCAATCAAACATTAGTTAAATATTATTAACCCCTAATCTGTCGTCCCTAACATCAACGCCACCTACCTACATTTATTGACCCCTATTTTGCCACCCCCAAAGTCGCCGCCACTATACTAAATGTATTAACCCCTAAATCTAAGTCTAACCCTAACACCCCCTAACTTAAATAAAATTGAAATAAGTCTAAATAAAAAATACTATCATTAAGTAAATTATTCCTATTTAAAACTAAATACCTATAAAATAAACCCTAAGCTAGCTACAATATAACTAATGGTTACATTGTAGCTATCTTAGGGTTTATTTTTATTTTACAGGCAAGTTTGTATTTATTTTAGCTAGGTACAGTAGGTATTAATAGTTATTAACTATTTAATAACTACCTAGCTAAAATAAATACAAAAGTACCTGTAAAATAAAACCTAACCCTACACTATAATTAAATAAATTAACTAAATTAACAACAATTAAATAAATTAAATACAATTAGCTAAAGTACAAAATAACAAACAAACACTAAATTACAGTAAATAATAAACTAATTAAAAGATATTTAAACTAATTACACCTAATCTAATAGCCCTATCAAAATAAAAAAGCCCCCCCAAAATGAAAAAAAAAAACCCTAGCCTAAACTAAACTACCAATAACCCTTAAAAGTGCCTTTTTCTGGGCATTGCCCCAAAGTAATCAGCTCTTTTACCTGGAAAAATTACAAACAACCCCCCAACAGTAAAACCCACCACCCACATAACCAACCCCCCCAAATAAAATACTAACTAAAAAAACCTAAGCTCTGACAGACCTGCATTTTAGCCAATCAGTGCTCATCCCTAGGTCACTTCAAGTGCATGAGCTCAATGTTATCTATATGAAACACATTAACTAATGCCCTCTAGTGGTCAAAATGCATTCAGATTAGAGGCAGTCTTCAAAGTCTAAGAAATTAGCATATGAACCTCCTAGGTCTAGCTTTCAACTAAGAATACCAAAAGAACAAAGCAAAATTGGTGATAAAAGTGAATTGGGAAGTTTAAAATTACATGCCCTTTTTAAATCATGAAAGTTTTTTTTTTTACTTGACTGTCCCTTTAAGCAAATGTCATAGTAATAATGATAGTCATAATAATGATGGTTAAGGATAAAATATTTTTTTCTGTGAGCAAATACACATTTCCTGGTGTGCAAATAAGTGGGAGAACTAGTAAATGTGAAAAGGCAACATTTTATCAAAATCTTCATAGATATAAAAGTGCTGAACCAGGGAACAGAGTAGTGATGTGAAGTTCGGTTCATCCTGATGAATCGGTTCATTTCGGACAGTTCGATTAACTGAACCGGTTCATGAACCGATTCATCAGTTCACCTACTGATCACATGATGCGCTTGAGGGGCAGAGCAGAAGAATCGCAGATTCAGTACAGACGCAGCGATTCTGAATCATTTAGAATGAGTCCTGAGTCACTGTGTCTGTACTGCTCTCTGCTGCTTGTTGCTTCAGACCAAACCCCCGATCCTGAAGCCCTTGTCTGCATTTTTTTACATAAAATAAAATAATAAACACACGACAACCCTAGGTTCAGTCACAATCAATGAATGTGGACCACATAATCCCTGTTGTCAGTTTTATATATATATATATATATATATATATATATATATATATATATAACACCTCAAAACACATATCTACTTAATAATTTTCCCCTGAAAATTATATATAAAGTTTAATCAATTTAAAACATTTACACTCAAGGTATTTTTTTTATTTTTATTATTGTATTGTGCCAATGTATTCCACAGTAATTAAATGTGTGTATCACAGAGCTGTTAGTTGCTGTGCTGTTGAATCAGTGTACTGAATCAGTGTACTGTGTACTGTTAACTCAGTGATTCATAGCAGAACCAGAGTTATAACACAGTTGCTAATGAATCACTGAGTTAACAGTACACAGTACACTGATGCAGTACACTGATTCAACAGCATGTAATATGATCCTAGAGTGAGGTCTCAGTGATTCATAGCAGAACCAGAGTTATAACAGAGACCTCTAGGCTCTAGGATCATATTACATGCTGCCTGTGCAACTGAACTGTTACAAACGAATCAGTTCAGTCTGGTGAACTGATTCATACAGTTCAGTAAAAAGAACCAGTTCAAATGAACGATTCGTTCATGAACTGCACATCACTAGAACAGAGGAATTACAGCATTCATGCAAGAGAGAAGGAAATTCCTATAGATTACATTTTGTTGGTAGATCAAGGTTAGTACCTATTATACATTTTTTTTAAAAGTTAGTTTGATGATATATATATAATTGTATTAGTTTAGTTACATATATTTTAGTACATAGATAGCCAATTTAGAGATTGGAAGAGTAGTATGAAAGGCATTTATTAGGAAAGTAGATGAATTTATCTAAAAGAGGTAATAAAGATAGAGTGAAGAGGTGATATATGGGTGCTGGGATCGTTACTAAGTGGCAAGGGTAATCAAGGCAAAACAAGATGAATGAGAGAATACATATTTGGTTAGTCTTTGGAAAAATCTACTGATATATAGAATAAATGAGATGTGATAGAGTTTAAGAGAGTATAACTCACATTTGAAGTTTCTGTAATATTGGGGGAGGTCTTGTTAAGGATTAATGCACTGGGGGTAAAGACGGAAGAGGGATACAAGTGGTGGGCATATTTCAGTAAGGTTATTGCAGTGTGGCGGGGGGGGGGGGGTCATGAAAATAATATATGCACCAAGTAGGTCTGGGTTCAGTGTGTTAATAGCGGTTGAGGAGTGTGGTTACAACTTATTGCAGTGACAGGTGTCATTGCTTAAATGACCATTAAAGAAAGTAGAATTTAATAATGGACAATTATAAAACAACAACACAAGGCAATAACATTTACTTTAATTTTAAAGTTAGCAGTAGAATATTTTCTGGCCAATTTAAAAGTTAATCCAATTTTTCCTCTGTCTGTATCATGTGACAGCACTCGGCAAATCACAAAATGTATATGCAGATATACTGTATTGTGCACTTGTGGCAGCTGGAGCCTCAGAAAGTGTGCATATAAAAATAATGTGCATATTTTGATAATGGAAGTATATTGGACAGTTTTGTTTTTAATTGCATTTTTAATTGCATTGCATCTGAATCCTAAAACTTTAATTTTGACTTTAGTGGCCTTTAAACAAATATATATATATATATATATATATATATATATATATATATATATATATATATATATATATACTGTATTTATCTATATATATACTGTATTTATATATATATATATATATATATATATATATATACATAGTTCCTCCAAGAAGCAGGCAACTCACTGGTCTTTACAATAAAAAATACAAATTTATTTCTTCAGTTTAAAAAACAAACGTTTCGGCACTGCATTGTGCCTTTGTCAATGTTACACAAAAAGAATATACAAAAGCAGAGTGCAACTAAGCACCCGAAATCAGATAATATACATTTAAAAACAAACCCCTTAAATAGAGAAAATACCCCTTAAACTTTACCGCCATTCCTGTAACACGCTCATTCGATCTCAAAACTCTGACGTCACGCTGACACGTTAGCCGTGCCTAGCGTGATGACGCATAGCACGGCGTTGTCCTGACAACATCAAAAGCATCACGTCGGCGTGCTATATATATATATAAGATAGTGATAAAGGAACAGAAAACCCCTTGTAATTATAAGATATTTCTGTTGTATAGCTATATGATATCAGCCAAGTATAATTGTTTTTAAAACAAATCAACATCCTTTTTCTGCAATTATTTTTCAATAGCCAAACTCCACCCTTATTTATTATTATTATTATTATTATTATTATTATTATTATTTGCCTTATTTGGAAGAGCCAATTTGTTAGAAATCGCTCAATTTTCAGAGCTGAATTAGATTAAAAGGAGGAAAAAAAAATATTGAAAATATGTTCTTTCATCATGCAAAACTAAAGATTTCATATAATAATCTCATGGTGTTTATTGTCCTTTTAAATCAAGGCAGCTGATAACTTGTTTGCTTCATCAACACTTTACTGCAGCATTGTAAATGGTGTTATGATTTCTGTCAGGTCAATGCAGGTGTAATTATTTATTATATAAACATATACAGAACTATTCTATTTATATTTAATCATGGCAATTATAACCCTCACACCCAGCAATAACAATCAAAGCTAAAGCAAAGGATGGTTAATATGTCATGCAAATCAATTCAAGCAACCAAAATACAATAAAAAGTTATTAAATCAGCAATTGTAATTTTTAAGTTGTAATGCAATTCCTTCTTTCTAAAAAAAAAGTCTAAATTAAATACACCATAACCACAATTATGAGGTGACTTTTTAAAACAATCTTTATTAAAGTAAATGTCAACTTTCATGAATCAGTGCCCGGTTTTGAAAAAAAAAACACTATTAAAAACAGGGGCACTTTCATTAATGAAAGTTTACATTGTACCGAATTTTACAAATACTTACCTTCTCCTGAAACACCGGATTGCAGATTGCCCCACCTGCTTCCTCTTGCTGTACTAACACAGCAATGACGAAACCAGCATCTTCCAATCACGGCATGGCCTCACCAGATGAACGCTCCTGGGGGGGAAGCCGTGATTGGAGAGAGCCAACTTCATTATTGCTGACAAAGTACAGAGGAGCTGCAGGCATGGGATCGGCAATCCGGTGTTTCAGGAGAAGAAGGTAAGTATTTGTAAAATCTGATGCAATACCTAGTTATGCTTTTCAACAAATAATACCAGGAAAGCATAGTAAATAAGATAACAGAAATAAAATAGAAATTTCTTAAACCCTTAACAACCATGACGTACATCACTGACAATAAAATTAAATGACAACAATCAATTATGTAAAGGCATACTAATCATTGCTAGTTAGAATAGGAGTTAATGTTTAAGGAAATTGGATCTGACATCATGCTATAGTTCTTGTTGTTGATATTCCTCCAATGATGAAAAAGCAATTAATGTAAGTCAGGGTCTTATAATACCTATGTTTTATTAAAGGGACATGTTTACTGCATCACTTGAAAATGATGTAGCATACTATATATGTAAAAAAGTGACTAGAAAATACCAACATTTTAAAGGGACTTTTAGCATCCAATCTGTATCTTTGACCAGTGCACATCTGGCATGAGCAGGCACTGTCACTTTATTTTCCTCTGAAATTAAATAAATAATTTATTCCAAAAATGTTCAAGACTATGATGAAATCCTGTGAGATCATGGCAAAGCAAAGCATTAATTCAGCATTGATGATGTTGATTGGCTTTTTTTTCCAAAGTGCGGATGAAAGTAGGAAGAAGAGTTACATTGTAACTGTTTACAAAGCAATTATCTCATGAGCTGGGTTTTAAATGAAGAAAACACAAAAATATACTGTACATCATTAAAATTGTCAGTTCTCAAATTGCATCAGGTCTAAAGGATAATATAGTTTATCTAAAATAAAGAGTATTGTATGCAGGTTAATGTGTGCCTTAGGTATACAAGTTAAAATTCTGGGAGTAGAAGCACAATATTTTTTTATAATTTAACTAATTTTTCCCCAGAAACATTGCTAAAAGGCTGCATCATTAAAGAAAAGTAGTTGTAAAGAATATGAAGACTCTATATTGAATCAAAACTAAGCAAAGCGAAAAACATCTTATTAAACATCAAGTGTGTAAAAGCAAAAGACTGGAGCCTCTAGAGTCATGTTAATTATCTCAGGGTCGAAGTCAGTAAGAAGGCTGTCTGGCAGTTTCTAAGGCAGTCAGATGGCAGTGCCAACATCTAAACATCCCCAAGGTCTTGCAGTTACAACACTGTCATATTTCAAATGACAGGTAATACTTATGAACATACCAACACTAACCTCCTCAATTATATTCAATGTCAAGGTTTCTCTTCAAGAGGAACCTCTAATTTTCAAAATATTTTTTCTGACAAAATCTACTTTATCCAAAAGAAAAAAAAAAATATTGTTGAAAGATATCTCTCGCAGAATACCAAAGGAAGCTGCAAGAATAAAAAAAACATGCTGCTAAAAATTGTTAGTTTAGAAATTGTAAACCCTTTTGGGTCATACGACTTTTGTAAGACATTTAACTCGTTTTGGACAAATTTTGTTATCAAACCTCATTGCAATAAACCCCCTACACTTTTAACCCCTAAAAACAATTTGCTCAAACTTGCCACAGAGATATGATGCCTGAAGTGGTTGCTTCAGTGATGAAAACAAATGGCACGTTTCTATTTCTCTTGAGGTACATATGAGTGAAATGACTGTAGCCTGATAGTGGTTTTACTGAAATACTTAAAATGTTGATAGTCAATAAATAACACAATTTATGTAAGAACTTACCTGATAATTCATTTCTTTCATATTGGCAAGAGTCCATGAGCTAGTGACATATGGGATATACAATCCTACCAGGAGGGGCAAAGTTTCCCAAACCTCAAAATGCCTATAAATACACCCCTCCCCACACCCACAATTCAGTTTAATGAATAGCCAAGCAGTGGGGTGATAAAGAAAGGAGTAGAAAGCATCAACCAAGGAAATTTGGAAATAATTGTGCTTTATACAAAAAATCATAACCACCTTAAAAAGGGTGAGCCTCATGGACCCTTGCCAATATGAAAGAAATGAATTTATCAGGTAAGTTCTTACATAAATTATGTTTTCTTTCATGTAATTGGCAAGAGTCCATGAGCTAGTGACATATGGGATATCAATACCCAAGATGTGGAGTCTTCCACTAAAGAGTCACTAGAGAGGGAGGGAATAAAAATAAAAACAGCCATATACCGCTGAAAAAATTAATCCACAACCCAAAACAAAAATAAGTTTATTTCATCTTTGAAAGGAAAAAACTTAAATCAAAAGCAGAAGAATCAAACTGAAACAGCTGCCTGAAGAACTTTTCTACCAAAAACTGCTTCCGAAGAAGCAAATTAATCAAAACGGTAGAATTTAGTAAATGTATGCAAAGAGGACCAAGTCGCCGCTTTACAAATCTGATCAACTGAAGCTTCATTCTTAAAAGCGCATGAAGTGGAAACTGATCTAGTAGAATGAGCTGTAATTCTCTGAGGCGGGGCCTGACCCGACACTAAATAAGCTTGATGAATCTAAAGTTTCAACCAAGAAGCCAAGGAACTAGCAGAAGCCTTCTGACCTTTCCTAGGACCAGCAAATAAAATAAATAGACTGGAAGTCTTCCTGAAATCTTTAGTAGCTTCCACATAAAATTTCAAAGCTCTTACCACATCCAAATAATGTAAGGATCTCTCCAAAGAATTCTTAGGATTAGGACATAAGGAAGGGACAACAATTTTTCTACTAATGTTGTTAGAATTCACAACCTTAGGTAAAAATTTAAAAGAAGTCTGCAAAACTGCCTTATCCTGATGAAAAATCAGAAAAGGAGACTCACAAGAAAGAGCATATAGTTCAGAAACTATTCTAGCAGAAGAGATAGCCAAAAGGAACAACACTTTCCAAGAAAGTAGTTTAATGTCCAAAGGATGCATAGGCTCAAATGGAGGAGCCTGTAACGCCTTCAGAACCAAATTAAGACTCCAAGGAGGAGAAATTGATTTAATGACAGGCTTAATATGAACTAAAGCCTGTACAAAACAGTGAATATCAGGAAGTATAGCAATCGTTCTGTGAAATAAAACAGAAAGAGGGGAGATTTGTCCTTTCAAGGAACTTGCAGACAAACCCTTATCCAAACCATCCTGAAGGAACTGTAAAATTCTAGGAATTCTAAAAGAATGCCAGGAGAATTTATGAGAAGAACACCATGAAATGTAAGTCTTCCAAACTCTATAATAAATCTTTCTAGAGACAGATTTACGAGCTTGTAACATAGTATTAATCACTGAGTCAGAGAAACCTCTACGACTTAGAATTAAGCGTTCAATTTCCACACCTTCAAATTTAATGATTTGAGATCCTGATGGAAAACAGGACCTTGAGATAGTAGGTCCGGCCGTAACGGAAGTGGCCAAGGCGGGCAACTGGACATCCACACCAGATCCGCATACCAAAACCTGTGTAGCCATGCTGGAGCCACCAGCAACACAAAAGACTGTTCCATGATGATTTTGGAGATCACTCTTGGAAGGAGAACTAGAGGCGGGAAGATGTAAGCAGGATGAAAACACCAAGGAAGTGTCAGTGCATCCACTGCTTCCGCCTGAACATCCCTGGACCTGGACAGGTCTATCTCTGGAAGACCCCACATCTGAACAATCTGAGAAAACACATCTGGCTGGAGAGACCACTCCCCTGGATGTAAAGTCTGGTGGCTGAGATAATCCGCCTCCCAGTTGTCTACACCTGGGATATGCACCGCAGTGAACATCCCTGAACTGAACAGGTATCTGGGAAGTTACAGGAGCTGGATTCTGCCCAAGCAAGTATCCAAGATACTTCTTTCATAGCTTGGGGACTGTGAGTCCCACCCTGATGATTGACATAAGCCACAGTTGTGATATTGTCTGTCTGAAAACAAATGAACGGTTCTCTCTTTAGCAGAGGCCAAAACTGAAGAGCCCTGAGAATTGCACGGAGTTCTAAAATATTTATTGGTAATCTCGCCTCTTGAGATTTCCAAACCCCTTGTGCTGTCAGAGATCTCCAAACAGCTCCCCAACCTGAAAGACTCGCATCTGTTGAGATCACAGTCCAGGTTGACTGAACAAAAGAGGCCCCTTGAACCAAACGATGGTGATCTATCCACCATGTCAGAGAGTGTCGTACATTGGGATTCAAAGATATTAATTGTGATATATTTGTATAATCCCTGCACCATTGATTCAGCATGCAAAGCTGTAGAGGTCTCATGTGAAAACGAGCAAAGGGGATCGCGTCTGATGCTGCAGTCATGAGACCTAAAACTTCCATGCACATAGCCACTGAAGGAAATGACTGAGACTGAAGGTGCCGGCATGCTGCAACCAATTTTAAACGTCTCTTGTCTGTTAGAGACAGAGTCATGGACACTGAATCTATCTGGAAACCTAAAAAGGTGACCCTTGTCTGAGGAATCAAGAAACTTTTTGGTAAATTGATCCTCCAACCATGTTTCCGAAGAAACAACACTAGTTGATTCGTGTGAGATTCTGCAGTATGTAAAGACTGAGCTAGTACCAAGATATCATCCAAATAAGGAAACACCACAATACCCTGTTCTCTGATTACAGATAGTAGGGCACCCAGAACCTTTGAAAAGATTCTTGGAGCTGTTGCTAGGCCAAATGGAAGAGCAACAAATTGGTAATGCTTGTCTAGAAAAGAGAATCTCAGAAACTGATAGTGTTCTGGATGAATCGGAATATGAAGGTATGCATCCTGCAAGTCTATTGTGGACATATAATGTCCTTGCTGAACAAAAGGCAGAATAGTCCTTATAGTCACCATCTTGAAAGTTGGTACTCTTACATAACGATTCAAAATTTTCAGATCCAGAACTGGTCTGAACAAATTTTCTTTCTTTGGTACAATGAATAGGTTTGAATAAAACCCCAAACCTTGTTCCTGAGGAGGAACTGGCATGATTACCCCTGAAGACTCCAGGTCTGAAACAAACTTCAGGAAAGCCTGAGCTTTTACTGTATTTACAGGAATGCGTGAGAGAAAAAATCTTCTCACAGGAGGTTTTATTTTGAATCCTATTCGATACCCTTGAGAGACAATGCTCTGAATCCAATGATTTTGGACAGATTTTATCCAAAAATCCTTGAAAAACCTTAATCTGCCCCCTACCAGCTGAGCTGGAATGAGGGCCGCACCTTCATGCAGACTTAGGTTTCCTAAATGGCTTGGATTTATTCCAATTTGAGGAAGGCTTCCAACTGGAAGCAGATTCCTTGGGAGGAGGATTGAGTTTTTGTTTATTATTCTGATGAAAGGAACGAAAACAGTTATAAGCTTTAGATTTACCCTTCGTTTTTTTATCCTGAGGCAAAAAAACTCCTTTTCCTCCAGTGATAGGTGAAATAATAGAATCCAACTGAGAACCAAATAAATTATTACTTTGGAAAGAAAGAGATAGTAATCTAGATTTAGATGTCAAATCAGCATTCAAAGATTTAAGCCACAAAGCTCTTCTAGCTAATACAGCTAAAGACATAGATCTTACATCAATTTTGATAATATCAAAAATGGCATCACAAATAAAATGATTAGCATGTTGCAGTTAGCGAGTAATGCTAGATATGTCAGGATCCAATTCTCGTTGCGCTAAATTCTCCAACCAAAAAGTTGAGGCAGCCGCAACATCAGCCAAAGAAATAGCAGGTCTGAGAAGATGACCTGAATATAAATAGGCCTTCCTTATATATGATTCAAACTTCCTATCTAAAGGATCCTTAAAGGAAGTACTATCTTCCATAGGAATAGAGGTACGTTTAGCAAGAGTAGAAATAGCCCCATCAACTTTGGGGATTTTTTCCCAAAACTCTATAGATTTTGCTGGTAAAGGATACAATTTTATAAACCTTGAAGAAGGAATAAAAGAAGTACCTGGCTTATTCCATTCCCTAGAAATCATATAAGAAATAGCCTCAGGAATGGGAAAAACCCCTGGGGAAACCACAGGAGGTTTAAAAACAGCATTTAAACGTTTATTAGACTGAACGTCAATAGGACTGGTTACCTCAATATCCAAAGTAATTAACACTTCTTTTAATAAAGAACGCATATACTCTACTTTAAATAAATAAGTAGATTTGTCAGTGTCAATGTCTGAGGAAGGATCTTCTGAATCAGATAGATCCTCATCAGAAGAGGATACATTATTATGTTGCTGGTCATTTGAAATTTCATCAGCTAAATGAGAAGTTTTAAAAGACCTTTTACGTTTATTAGAAGGTGGAAATGCAGACAAAGCCTTCAGAATAGAATCAGAAACAAATTCTTTAAAATTTACAGGTATATCATGTACATTAGAAGTTGAAGGAACTGCAACTGGCAATGTACTATTACTGATGGAAACACTATCTGCATGTAAAAGTTTATCATGACAACTATTACAAATGACATTTGGTGGAATAATTTCTACACTTTTACAACAAATGCACTTAGCTTTGGTAGAACCGATGTCAGGCAGCAATGTTCCAGCAGAAACTTCTGAGGCAGGATCAGATTGGGACATCTTGCTCAATGTAAGAGAAAAAACAACATATAAAGCAATTATCTATTTCCTTATATGACAGTTTCAGGAATGGGAAAAAATGCAAAAGCATAGGCCTCTGATTGAGAAAAAAGCAAGAGGCAAACATCAATGGGGTATTGAAATAATGAAAAAAATTTGGCGCCAAGTATGACACACAACGTAAAGTAAACCGGAAATGACACACTCACGTCACTAATGACGCCGCCGTGTGAAAGGTCTCGGCGTCACATATGACGCCGGAAATGACGAAGTTGCGTCATAAATGTCTTTTTCCGCGCCCAAATTTTTTTCCGCGCCAAGAATGACGCAATAAAGTTTAGCATTTGACGCACCCACAGGCCTAATACCCGCAATAGCAAGAAGTAGTCAATTGAAAAAAAGACTAAAACCCCAGGTAAGAAATACATTTCTTAAAATGTTTAAATTCCCCAAATATGAAACTGACAGTCTGCTGAAGGAAATACATGAACCTGACTCATGGCAAATATAAGTGCAATACATATATTTAGAACCTTATATAAATGCATAAAGTGCCAAACCATAGCTGAGGTGTCTTAAGTAATAAAAACATACTTACCAAAAGACACCCATCCACATATAGCAGATAGCTAAACCAGTACTAAAACAGTTATTAGGAGAGGTAATGGTAAATTGAGAGTATATCGTCGATCTGAAAAGGAAGGTAGGAGATGAATCTCTACGACCGATAACAGAGAACCTATGAAATAGACCCCCGTTAGGGAAATCATCGTATTCAAATAAGTGATACTCCCTTCACGTCCCTCTGACATTCGCTGTACTCTGAGAGGAATCGGGCTTCAACAATGCTGAGAAGCGCATATCAACGTAGAAATCTTAGCACAAACTTACTTCACCACCTCCATAGGAGGCAAAGTTTGTAAAACTGAATTGTGGGTGTGGTGAGAGGTGTATTTATAGGCATTTTGAGGTTTGGGAAACTTTGCCCCTCCTGGTAGGATTGTATATCCCATATGTCACTAGCTCATGGACTTTTGCCAATCACAAAGAAAGGTGACGTTTGGGTTAAAAAGAATCTAATGCAGTCTTTGTGTTACACTGTAAAATGGCAAAAAAATATATTTTGAAATGCTAAATCTGATAGGTACAGATGGAAATTACTGCCAAGTCCATTCTTTGTTGTTGTTTTTTTTGCTTGACATGACTGTGGAATTGTACTTTACATGCATGGTTTAAAGATGAAGGATTATAAGTAGTTCCAGGTCTTTTTAAATTTAATTTTAATAAGTTTATATTTAAGAATATATTATGATGATTATGACTTTTATTACTATTATCATTTTTTATTTATTAAAGCAACACAATGATTTGTGGTGCTATACAGGTGTTTGTGACATACACAAGACAATGATAATACATGTTTAAATAAAATGAAATAAAGAAAAAGAGGAACATGTCAGCAATCAGCAGTAAATACACTTTTATCCAAAGTGTGGTTGAAAAGCTCTCAAATGTGCAGTCTATTGAGAAAAATGTTTGTAAGAAAGGATGAGGGAAGCAGATAAGAGAAGTAAAAGTCCAAGTCAGTGTAATAAATCGTTTAGGTAGGATAGTAATTTAAAGGAAAACCATAAAAACATAAAGAAGAAGAAAAAATATCATTGCAATTGAGTGTTTAAATTAGTGATTAAAGTCACATTAATTGTATGGCAGAGGGTATAGATAGTTTTTACAATTAGTCAGTAGGATAATTTAATGTGTTTGAAGGACGTTTGTTGACCAGGCTTTGAGTTTAGGGAAAGCAAACAAATGCAAATATATAAGGGTTATACTATTAGTAAATACTTGCAAACATCATCAATTTTATTTTTCATAATACAGATTGATGGACCTCTATGACACCTTATAAAAAACTATACTCAAAATCCTTAGAAGATATCCACCATGGCCAGTGATAATGTTGATGACACTTTATTTGTTTAATATTGTATCTATCAAGTACATCCTTTAGTGATTTAGTTGGTTTTGAAAGTTAAAAAAGAAGAAGTGGATTCCAAGGTAAAACTTAAAGGGACATAATACTCATATGCTAAATCACTTGAATCTGATGCAGTATAAATGTAAAAAGCTGACAGGAAAATATCACCTGAGCATCTCTATGTAAAATAGGAAGACATTTTACCTCACAATCTCCTCAGCTCAGCAGAGTAAGTTCTGTGTAAAAAGATATACTCAGCTGCTCCCAGCTGCAGGTAAAAAAATTAAAAAAAATGAAGAAATGAACAGCAGCCAATCAGCATCAGCAGTGCTGAGGTCATGAACTCTTACTGTGATCTCATGAGATTTGACTAAACTCTCATGAGATTTCATATTAAGCTTCCTTTACCTGATTGGTGAAATAATATGAGAGTGCACGAAGCTCATCCTTTCACTTGTCCCGGGACAGACATACTGATTTGCTGCTTAGAAATCCTTTACAATGGGAGGTGGCTACTGAGGAACTTTTGAGGTAAAATATCTTTCTTTTTTACATAGACATGTTCAGGTGATATTTTCTAGTCATATTTTTACAGCTATGCTGCATCACTTTCAAGTGTTTAAACATTTGGGTATTATGGCCCTTTAAAAGAAAGATCCCCAAATTATAACATACCATTGCAAGGGATTTCATATTGTCTGCTAGCTATATAAGACAATTTTGTCTGCCATACAAAAAGAGATATAGACCCCCTATTCTTCCTTTGTCAATTATACTATTATGATAGACTGATGTATAGACATAGTATTATGATCACCTTAACTGAAATACAACATATACAGAAATTGTCATTTATTGGATGCGATAGGAAATGTATGCTGACATTTGTTTTCAGCGTCTAGCAAACTTAACATAGTACATAACCCATATTATAATGATAATATATATGGAACCCTGTTCAGTTTTTCTTCTCTTAATGTAATTTTATTATTATTATCAGTTATTTGTAGAGTGACAACAGATTCTGCAGCTCTATAAACAGAGGTATGGTATGCAAGGTAATCATTATAGGGAACAAGTGGCTGGAGTGCCCTGCCAAGAGTTGCACTGTTGTAAATAACTTCTCCTGAAGGTAATCTAAACAGCTGGGCTCATAGCTTTACATGCTATGGGATTTACAGGGATAACAAAGGAGGGGAGGACTGAGTTAGAAAACGTTAGAAGGTGCTGGTGACAATATATCGATAAAGAGTTTAAACACTATTATTTTTTGACAGCTAGACATTGTATACTTAAAAACTGGAAAGTCAGTCGGGCCCCGGGAGTTGCTAAGGTTCTTAAAAGTGTCCAGGATCAAATTACAAATGAATCTTACCATCTCCAGTCTGCTTCGGAGAAAAGAATTAAGAATTTTTTGATGAGATGGACACCCGTTATTAAAACATATCCTATTTTAAAGGGACATTAAACACTAAATACATGCTAGATAGACTGATGCATTCAAAGAAAAGATTAGTCTATTAGTGTCTATAAAACACTGGGAGCTGCCATGTTGTAACTTGTGTTACCTTCTCTGCTGTGGCCAATTAGGGTCAGATATAAAAAGGTCACTAGAGTGTGCAGCCAATGCTTGTGCTGGATTTAACAGTGTTCTGCACTTCCATTTCTAACAGGAACTGAAAAGCTCACAATTTCAGAATGGAATTACAGGCAAAGAGGACAAAATAAATAATGAAAGTATATTGCAGAGTTGTTTTATTATATAGAATTTATCATTTTATATTACCACCTCAAAGTGTTTAATGTCCCTTTAATACAAAAATCGATTTTGTTTTCGTTTTTTCGTCCTCTATTAGTTTTGCGGAATTGACATTACAAGATATTTTCCCACCAACAGGGATTGCTAATTTTGGTGAAGTCCATTAAAAAGAATACAGAAAGAGAGCAGCGGAGTGAGAGCGGATGGGGGGGGGAGGGAAGGAGAACTTTTTTATGTTTTTTGTTAGTATTTTTGATGAAGGTTTTTTTTGTGTTATAAAACAATGTCTGAATCATTGCAACAAAATACATGTCTGGTATATAATGTATTTCCTTGGAACATGAATTTCTCAGAGTAGAGGACCTGGATAAGTATAGATTCCTATGTTAGAAATGGTTTCTTTTGCGTTTTTATTTTTTTATCATGTGCTATGTTGGATGTCTATAGCAATATCCCAGTAGGGATTGTTTATTTTTGTTCGTACTGTTTTTTTTCCTTTCTGTATAAAATGCTTTGGAATATTAATAAATAAATGGGTTTTTTTTGTTTTTTTTTTAAAAAAGAAAATGTTAGTGTATATAGCATACATCCCTGAACAGTAGAATCTTTAAACAATGCTTGAAACTTTCAAAACTGTGCAAGGCAAGGACATCTACAAAATAGGGGCCAGTTTGGAGAAGTCTTGTAGACGGGAATGTGAGGTGGTAAAAACAGAGGAGGAGAAGGTCAGGAGTAGAATGAAGGGGACAGGGAGGAGAATATTTGGAAACAAGGTGTGAGATATAGAAGGGAGCAGTTCTATTCAGAATTTTGTGTTTAATAGACTATAGGAACCCAGTAAAGAGATTGGCAGAGAGATAGACAACTAGGGAGACCAGAGTGGACGGAGTTGCAATAGTCAAGGCAGGAAATAATGAGAGAGGGAAATTCTGCAGCACTAAAAAAGGAATATGGTATGCAAGGTAACAGTTATAGGGAGTAAATGGGTGGAGGGCCCTGCCAAGAGTTGCACTGTTGTCAATCAGCTCCCCTAAAGGTGATCTACTAACAGCTGGGCTTGCAGGCTTACATGCTAAGTTGGTTTACAGGAATAACAATTAAGGGGAGGACCGAGGTTAGAAAATGTTAGCATATATTGTATACATCCCTGAACTATAGAGTTTTTAAAGAGTGCTTGAAACTTTCAAAACTGGGAGAGTCTTGTGGAGCAAGGCAGAGAAATCTACAAAATAGGAGCCAGTCTGGAAAAGTCTTGTAGACTGGAATTTGAGGGGGTAACAAAAGAGGGGGAGAGAATGAGATCATGAAAAGAGTGAAGGGGATGAGGAGGAGAATATCTAGAGACAAGGTCTGAGATTTAGGAGGGGAGCAGTGCCATTGAGGGCCTTGAATGTCAAAGTCAGAACTTTGTGTTTAATTCTGGATGCTATCAAAGTCAGTGAAGGGCTTAGCAGAGAGGTGCAGCAGAAGAAGAGTGATTTGTAAAGAAGACCCGCCTGGCAGAATAATTAATTATAAATTGTAAAGGAGATAGATGACAACTTGGAGATGAGAGAGGATGGAGTTGCTATACTCAAGGTGGGAAATTATGAGAGAGTGGATTAATATATTAGCTGTGTCTTTTGTTAAAAAAAAAAAAAAAAAAAAAGTGGTGGATTTTGGAGATGTTTTAAGGTGTAAATGGCAGTGGTTGACCAAACACTGGATGTGAGGAGTGAAAGAGAGATCTGAGTCAAGTGTGATTAGAATGATCTTTCAAATGTTAAATATAATAATGAATGTTTCTACTCTTGGCTTCAATTACATACTGTTAGAAGTGTCATGCAAAGACATTGAAGACCTAACTAGAAGAGCCATAGTTTATAATTTTATTCAACATTCTAACATATTGCTACTATTTAAAGGGATAGAAAGGTCAAAATTTAAATGTACATGGGTGCAATTCAATTTTGAATGGAAGCGGTTTTCCACTATAATTCAATTCATTACTAGAAAAAGTTTTGTTAATGGAAGCATATTGCAAAAATGTTTCCATTTAAAATTAAATTTAACCCATGCACAGTTTTAACCTTTCTGTTCCATTAAAGAATCATGGAAGTCAAAATGATGTAATACTGAAGGCTCTGCTATAGCTGTATACATTCTGCTGTGAATATTAATTTTGTTACTCCATCTGATCCAGAACTCAACTACAGCAAGCAAAGAAGAGTCTACTGAGCTTGGAGATAGTTCTTTTTTTCTACTACAAACTTTCCAGTTAGAGCCAATTTGGACTTTGGGGTCCTGCATAGGAAAGGCCTTAGCACCCCCTGCCGCCTGTTATCTGGGTAAAGAGAGAAAAACTTAATTTTATTTATTCCTGTCTTACTTTTTCTCTCTTATTTATATGGAGAAGCTATATGTAGCCTTACAGCTCCTTTTAAGAGATTTTTAGAGGGAGATCTGTGAAAGACTGGGTAACACCTTAATGGCAGTAAGAGAGGATCTAAAGTAACTTAAGAAGATAAATGAAGTGGCTGTGAGATTGGCAGGAGACAAAGAGTGGCATGTTTCAAATTCATCTACCCACTTGAAGTTGGAAACAAAAGCATGGCTGACATGGAGAAGAGGGTATAGAGTCTCCACAAGTCAGAGCCTATCCTAAACACCCTATATGCCCCAATATTCCAGGAGTGTGACTCTGCACTAACAGAGAGGAGTTTGGGAGATGACAATGGGAACCCTGTCACTCAATGGCCTTCAGATAAATGTGGGGTCATCTGGCTTTGATTAAGCGGTCAAGAACATGATCTTGCTAAGGATCTGACACTGTTTGTCATCCAGACTAGTGAGGCTGGCTCACTGAAGTACAGAATCTTGTCACACCCAGGGAGCTATGGTGGAGATGGGGCTTTTACAACTTTCAAGCTGCATTCAAGCTGTGCATGCCTTCAACAAGCAAGCATAGACCATTATGTTTAATTCTGCTGCTCAGAGTTCCTTCTGCTTTATTGCCCTAAAGTACTAGACAGCTGGAGACTTATTCTTCTTTTTCCCTGGACCTCCAAGAGCACTTCTTATATTGGTCTGTTTAAGGTGGTATTTCTTCCTATTGCCATCCTGCAGGTCTGGAGTAAGTTAATAATCGGATCATCCGGGACATTTACATTTATGCCAATACTGTCTGTTCTAGTTAAACTTACCATTTAAAAGTTGTATGTGTTTTTGATGTTTGATTTTATAATACCTGTAAATGTAGCCACCAATCGGCAAATGCTATATCAGATAAGGGGAATCACACTGTAAGGCAGATAACTCTGAAACTCTTCAAGCCGAAGAGATAGCTACCAAAACAGAACTTTCCAAGATAAAAGCTTGATATCTATGGAATGCAGAGGTTCAAACGGAACCCCTTGAAGAACTTTAAGAACTAAATTTAAACTCCACGGCAGAGCAACAGGTTTAAACACAGGCTTGATTCTAACTAAAGCCTGACAAAACGCCTGAACATCTGCCAGACACTTGTGCAGAAGAATAGACAGAGCAGAAATCTGTCCCTTTAAGGAACTAGCTGACAATCCTTTCTCCAATCCCTCTTGGAGAAAGGATAATATCCTAGGAATCCTGACTTTACTCCATGAGTAACCCTTGGATTCACACCAATGAAGATATTTACACCATATCTTATGATAGATTTTCCAGGCTTTCGAGCCTGAATTAAGGTATCAATGACTAACTCGGAGAAACCACGTTTTGATAAAATCAAGCGTTCAATCTCCAAGCAGTCAGCCGCAGAGAAATTAGATTTGGATGTTTGAATGGACCTTGGAGTAGAAGGTCCTGTCTCAGCGGCAGAGTCCATGGTGGAAGGGATGACATGTCCACCAGATCTGCATACCAAGTCTTGCGTGGCCATGCAGGTGCTATCAAAATCACTGAAGCTCTCTCCTGCTTGATATTGGCAATCAGACGAGGGAGGAGAGGAAATGGTGGGAACACATAAGCCAGGCTGAAGGACCAGGGCACTGCTAGAGCATCTATCAGCGATGCCTGTGGATCCCTTGACCTGGACCCGTAAAACAAGGAAGCTTGGCGTTCTGACGAGATGCCATCAGATCCACTTCTGGTTTTCCCCATAGTTGAATCAGCTGGGCAAACACCTCCGGATGGAGCTCCCACTCCCCCGGATGAAAAGTCTGCCAACTTAGAAAATCCGCCTCCCAGTTCTCTACTCCTGGGATATGGATAGCTGAGAGATGGCAAGAGTGAACCTCTGCCCATAGAATTATCTTTGAAACCTCCAACATTGCCAGGGGGCTTCTTGTTCCCCCCTGATGGTTGATATAGGCTACAGTCGAGATATTGTCCGACTGAAAACTGATGGACCTGACCGCAGCTAGTTGAGGCCAAGTCTGAAGAGCATTGAATATCGCTCTCAGTTCCAGAATGTTTATCGGAAGGAGGGCTTCCTCCTGAGTCCACGAACCCTGAGCCTTCAGGGAGTTCCAGACTGCGCCCCAGCCGAGAAGGCTGGCATCTGTCATGACTATAGTCCACTCTGGCCTGCGGAAACTCATTCCCCTGGACAGATGGACCTGAGAGAACCACCAGAGAAGAGAATCCCTGGTATCTTGATCCGTATTTAGCAGAGGGGACAAATCTGTGTAATCCCCATTCCACTGATTGAGCATGCAAAGTTGCAGTGGTCTGAGATGTAGGCGGGCAAATGGAACTATGTCCATTGCCGCTACCATTAGGCCGATTACTTCCATACACTGAGCCACTGACAGCCGAGAAGTGTAATGAAGAGCACGGCAGGAAGTTAGACGCTTTGATAACCTGACCTCTGTCAGAAAAATTTTCATTTCTACTGAATCTATCAGTGTTCCTAGGAAGGAAACTCTTGTGAGAGGGGAGAGAGAACTCTTTTCTTCATTCACCTTCCACCCATGAGACCTCAGAAAGGCCAGAACAATGTCCGTATGGGACTTGGCGATTTGAAAAGTCGACGCCTGTATCAGAATGTCATCTAGGTAAGGAGCCACTGCTATGCCCTGTGGCCTTAGAACCGCCAGTAGGGACCCTCGAACCTTCGTAAAGATTATTGGTGCCGTGGCTAACCCGAAGGGAAGAGCCACAAACTGGTAATGCCTGTCTAAGAAAGCAGACCTGAGGAACTGATTATGATCTCTGTGAATCGGAATGTGGAGATAAACATCCTTTAAGTCCACGGTAGTCATATATTGACCCTCCTGGATCATAGGGAGGATGGTTCGGATAGTCTCCATCTTGAAGGATGGGACCCTGAGAAATTTGTTTAGGATCTTGAGATCCAAGATTGGTCTGAAAGTTCCCTCTTTTTTGGGAACTATAAACAGATTTGAATAGAAGCCTTGCCCCTGTTCCTCCCTTGGAACTGGGTGGATCACTCCCATAACCAGCAGGTCTTGAACACAATGTAAGAATGCCTCTCTCTTTATCTGGTTTACAGATAATTGTGAGAGATGAAATCTCCCCTTTGGAGATGAATCTTTGAAGTCCAGAAGATATCCCTGGGAAAGAATCTCTAATGCCCAGGGATCCTGGACGTCTCTTGCCCAAGCCTGGGCGAAGAGAGAGAGTCTGCCCCCCACAAGATCCGGTCCCGGATCAGGGGCTACTCCTTCATGCTGCTGGCCTGCTTCCCTTTGTTCCAAGCTTGGTTAGGTCTCCAGACTGGTTTGGACTGGGCAAAATTTCCCTCTTGTTTTGCATTAGAGGAAACTGAAGCTGCGCCACTCTTGAAGTTTCGAAAGGAACGAAAATTCTTCTGTTTGGTCCTTAACTTATTGGACATATCCTGAGGAAGGGCGTGACCTTTTCCTCCAGTAATATCAGAAATGATCTCCTTCAGACCGGGCCCGAATAGGGTCTGTCCCTTGAAGGGGATGTTAAGAAGCTTAGACTTTGAAGTAAAGTCTGCTGACCAGGACTTAAGCCATAGCGCCCTATGCGCCAAAATGACAAAACCTGAATTCTTAGCCGTTAGCTTGGCTAAATGAAAAATGGCATCAGAAATAAAGGAGTTGGCTAACTTAAGAGCTTTAATCCTGTCTAGAATATCGTCTAATGGGTTCTCCACCTGTAGAGCCTCCTCAAGAGACTCAAACCAAAAAGCCGCTGCAGCAGTAACTGGTGCAATGCATGCAAGAGGCTGGAGAATAAAACCTTGATGTATAAAGATTTTCAAAAGGAGACCCTCCAATTTTTTATCCATAGGATCTAGGAAAGCACAACTGTCCTCGACGGGGATAGTTGTACGCTTAGCTAGGGTGGAGACTGCTCCCTCCACCTTAGGAACCGTCTGCCATGAGTCCCGTATGGTGGCATCTATGGGAAACATCTTTTAAAAGCAGGAGGGGGAGAGAATGGCACACCTGGTCTATCCCATTCCTTAGTAATAATTTCTGAAAACCTCTTAGGGACTGGAAAAACATCGGTGTAAACAGGTACTGCAAAGTATTTGTCCATTTTACACAATTTCTCTGGAACCACAATGGGGTCACAGTCATCCAGAGTCGCTAACACCTCCCTAAGCAATAAGCGGAGGTGTTCAAGCTTAAATTTAAAAGCTGTCATCTCAGAATCAGACTGAAGTAACGCCTTCCCTGATTCTGAAATGTCACCCACAGATAGAAGCTCACCTGCCTCGGCTTCTGAGCATTGTGAGGGTATATCGGACACAGGCAATAAAGCATCAGAAAACTCTGTATTAATTCTAGCCCCAGAGCTATCTCGCTTTCCTTGTAGCCCTGGCAGTTTGGAGAATACCTCTGTGAGGGTAGCATTCATAACTGCCGCCATGTCCTGTAAGGTAAAAGAATTAGATGCGCTAGATGTACTTGGCATCACTTGAGCGGGAGTTATAGGCTCTAACACATGGGGAGAGTTAGATGGCATAATCTCCCTCTTTTCAGTCAGAGAATCCCCTGGAGATAAATCTTTAAGTGCCAAAATATGGTCTTTATAGTTTATAGAAAATTCAGTACATTTGGTACACATTCTAAAAGGGGGTTCCACAATGGCTTCCAAACATATTGAACAAGGAGTTTCCTCTATGTCAGATATGTTTAACAGACTAGTAATGAGACAAGCAAGCTTGGAAAACACTTTAATAAAGGTGAAACAGCAATTAAACAAAAACGTTACTGTGCCTTTAAGAGAAAAAAACTAGCACTTAAACTGCAAAATAGTGAAAAAATACAGTAAAATCTTTGAAATTTTTACAGTGTGAATAAGGGACTAAAGCAGCATTTCACCCACTTGCAAATGGATGATTAACCCCTTAGGCCCCAAAAATACTCCTAGGAGTATCTGACTAGCCATGTGGAAACTAGGCCCCAAATAAAGACTTATCTCCCTCAGAGAAAAAACGTCCTATTTATGAAATCATGTAAACATTTTGTCACTAAGCAATATGAATATTAACATGAGTATTACCCTGTTATGTAAGCATGATCCCAGTCGCTGTTCAATCACTGCATCAGGCTTACCTCAAATACACAAGGCTCTGTCAGCATTTTCTAGAACTTATTCCTCTCTCTAGAAATAAAAATGCTGAACATACCTCAAAGCAAACCTCAAAGCAGGTAATCTGCAGGCCGATCCCCCAACTGAAGTTTTCCCATATTCAACAGTTATGTGTGAGAGCAGCAATGGACCTTAGTTACAAACCGCTAAGATCATCAAATCTCCAGGAAGAATTCTTCTAATTTCTGCCTGAGAAAAAAACAGTACAACGCCGGTACCGATACAATACAATACAAACTCTTGATTGAAGGTAAAACTACACTAAGTCCCCACATATCTCTTGATACTTCCTTTTATGTTGAGAGTCGCAAGAGAATGACTGGGGGTGGCAGTTAGTGGAGGAGCTATATAGACAGCTCTGCTGTGGCTGTCCTCTTGCAACTTCCTGTTGGGAAGGAGAATATCCCACAAGTAATGGATGAACCGGTGGACTGGATACACCTTACAAGAGAAATATAGTTTTATGTAAATAAAAAGAATCTGATAGAATAAGATAGCAGAAGCAGATTGCTGTATGTATTAATAGTAAAATGTGATTTGCATACTCACAGAATAACATGACAGTATGTTAATTCTTTTCACGTGAGAAAAGGATGATAAAGCTTTGACAGAAAAACAAATAACTGATAGGACATATTCTAAAAGGAAAATATGAGGCTGGCAATTATTAAAACTTTTGTAAAATTAATACATTTGTGGGTATCATCATGAAATTCTTTGGAGTGCTTTAAAGATATGGACTAGATTACAAGTGAGGCGTAAATGATTTCAAGAGGGGTTTCACACATTTTAATTGCTCTCATATGACAAGTTGAGCAAAATCTTTACACTAGAATGTTTACTACGATCGCAGAGCTGTGGTTAACTGTTTTGCAAAACAAAAAAGTGTCACAAATCACATCAAAAATACATTACAAAGTACACTTACACTCATAACAACACTAATAAAAAATATTTAAAGAAAATATATTGCATTAAAAAGTTATAAGGGCTCAAAGATATGGCAATGGGCTTTAACAGCTCTAATAATGTTTATTTATTTATATATATATATATATATATATATATATATATATATATATAAATATATATATTATATATTTTTATATATATATATATATATATATATATATACATGTATGTGTGTGTGTACATATGTATTAATGTGTTTATATGTGTATATATGTATTTACAGACATATATATCAATATAAAAACATAAATATATATGTGTACATATATATATATATATATATATATATATATATAGTTACAAAATATGATAGAAGAAGAGAAGCCACAGTAGAGCTATATGAGATACTGTGTAAAGATGGGGGATTGCAGCACTCTATAGAGCTTCATTTTACTTTAGTAGGTGTTTGGCTGAAAGCAATCAAGAAACAAACAAGCGGATGCACATAAGTTCTGGTCAGCTGCAAATTTATATACATAGTAACAAACATACTGAAAAGTTATTGCAATTTGTCATGGTATAAGCAAATATATTACGACCACTGCAGTGGGATAATTATTATCGTAATGTATTGCTAAAACAGCTAATATAGTTGCAACATGTATATTGATCCTGTAAATCAACAAAGGAAAATAACTAATAATCATGTGGGATAACTTTTGATCATATATACGACCTGTATAAAGTGTCCTCCTTGTGATTGAAAAAGTAGAAAGGGACAAGATATTTCAAAAGAGTCCGTTTCTGCCTGGGCCCAGAACTTATGTGCATCCGCTTGTTTGTTTCTTGATTGCTTTCAGCCAAACACCTACTAAAGTAAAATGAAGCTCTATAGAGTGCTGCAATCCCCCATCTTTACACAGTATATCATATAGCTCTACTGTGGCTTCTCTTCTTCTAACATATTTTTTAACTATAAATGTTTTTGGGGGTCTGCACCTGATCTAAGAACGGATAATAACCGCTTGGATCCTAAATAAACAAAATATAATTACTGTTAAACACCTTGGTCTGTCTAAACAGGAAGGTGTCAGTATTCCTCTCCCAATACTTGCTTTGTAAAATATATATATATATATATATATATATATATCAGATATATGTAGAAATATTTCATTATGAATAAATACAACATATTCCGTTACATAAAGAACATTGGAATATTAAATATTAATATTTTCATATTGGGTATGCTCATATTACAGTATGCGATTGGGTATGCACATATTATAAACAAAAATGTTAAAGAACATTGGAATATGAAATATTCATATTTTCATGTCGGGTTTGCGCTAATGAAAATATGTCATGGTGTTTGCAGGAGAGAGTGGGGGGTTAGTTTTGGTTTCCCAACTTTTTTTCTCCATTGACTTTTGTAGGGAAATGAGAAAAAACAATCGCTTTTTTGAAATTTCGACTTTAAGCGCAATTTGCGTTACCGTGGGAGAAAAAAACTGTTTACTTTCAACTTGTAATACGAGCATAATCCGACTAGCGCAATAGCGAAAACAGAAAATACCGCTGCTCCAATTTTTTATTTATTTATTTTTTTTTTTTTTTAATTGCTGGCAGCCCTGTTAAAGGGACACTAAAGTCAAAATTAAGTTTTAATTATTTAGATAGAAGATTAAAAAAAGATCTTAATACACTAATATTTACAATATGTATTTTGCACAGTTTTTTTTTTTAAAGAAAGCACTCTGAGGCACCAGCTCCTTCTAAGCATGTGTAAGAATTTAGAGTATATACATATTTGTATTTTGTGATTGGCTGGTGGGTGTCACATGATACCGGGGGGCTGGGAATATAGAAGCAAGTAACATTCTTCAGAAAAATACTACTCATTTGAAATTACATTCTCTTTTTATTTCGCATTTGTTGATTATTCAATTATACTGTATTTAATGGTCTTTTAAGAAGTCAAACACTTACTATAAGGCAAGGATGAAGACACACTTACAAATGTTTGCTTGTGCTTCTGAATCACATATATTTTTGGCTACCTTATAATTTTAAAACTGTACTTTTTCCTGCTTAAAGGGACAGTAAACACCAACAATGTAGTTGTTTAAAAAGGTAGATAATCCCTTTATTACCCATTCCCCAATTTTGCATAACCAACACAGTTACAATAATATAACTTTTACCTCTGTGATTACCTTGTATCTATGGCTCTGCAAACTGCCCCCTTATTTCAGTTCTTTTGACAGACTTGCATTTTTAGCCAATCAGTGCTTGCTCTTAGGAGCTTCACATGCCTGAACTCAATGTTATCTATATGAAACACATGAACTAACGCCCTCTAGTGGTGAAAAACTGTCAAAATGCTTTCAGATTAGAGGTGGCCTTCAATGTCTAAGAAATTAGCATAAATACCTCCTAGATTTAGCTTTCAACTAAGAATACCAAGAGAACAAAGCAAAATTGTTAATAAAAGTAAATCGGAAAGTTGTTTAAAATTGTATGCCCTATTTAAATCATGACAGTTTTTTTTTACTTGACTGTCCCTTTAATATAAATGTTATTTAACTATAACATACTACCATTTAATTAGAACATAATCCAATAAAGGGAGTAGAATAAATCATAAAAAGAAACAAAGATAACAAATACAAAACATCTGGTATCCAACACCCAAGATAGGCCTCTCCCTCAGATGGTTATTAAAAGAGACCTCTCCAACAGAGTGGTTTAGTGAGAAAATCTTGTTATTTGCCTTATCTATAGTAGAATATGAGGTTGAAATTTATCTTTTGATAGCAATACTCCAATAACGGCTTGGGAGTAGTGGTTCATATCTAGGGATGGGCAAATGTTTCTAAAAATTCGAAATTTAAAATGAATTTTGATACATTCGTTCGTTCAAATCGAATTTCGAATGTTTATATAACATTCTAACATTCTATTTTTGAATTTTCGTTTTCGAATTTTTCAATAAACGTCAAAAATATTTGTTCGAATAATAGAATGTTTAGCTATGTATTTATTCAATTTCGAAATGTAATATTCAAATTCGAATGTGACATTCGAATTTGAATGTGACATTCAAATTTGAAATAGTATTTCTAGTCTACAACTGTGTTTAATAAATGTAATATTTGAATTCAAATGCTACATTCGAATTTGAAATAGTATTTCTAGTCTAATACTGTGTTTTATAAATGTAATATTTGAATTTGAATGTGACATTCGATTCGAATCTGATATTCGATTCAAATGTGACATTCAAAATAGTGTTTCTAGTCTACAATTGTGTTTTATAAATGTAATATTCGAATTCGAATGTGATATTCGAATGTAACATTCGAATTTGAATATGACATTCGAATTTGAATGTGACATTCGAATTCGAATGTGACATTCGAAAACTGTAAATAACATTCGAAAATCCAATTTTTAAGAATATTCGTTCTTATCAACATTCTATTATGTAAATTGAATTTCTACAATAACATTCGTTCTAACATTCGAATTTGGATATAAACACATTCGTCCATCCCTATTCATATCAAGCAACCACTTATGTTAAAACTTGCCTGGTGGCACATATGAATGCCCTAGCCTGTTGGAACAAACGTATTACATGGGTTAACCCAAAAAGTATATTAAGGTCTAGGTCTAGGTCTTTTTGGAAGTTTTCAATTGAACGTAAACTTTGCTAGAAGTAATATTTTTGCGTGTGTCAGGTTGCGGTCGTTTTATAAGTTGAAAGTAAAAAACAAAAGACATTTAATAAATAGAATGATTTTTTTCTCTATGTGAAGAACATTAAAATGTAAAATATGCATAAAACAATTTTTTTTTTTTGTGTGCTTTAGGTCTAACTCTGTGCCTGATTAGCTAACTCAGTGGCATGAAGGATTATAAATCTCAAAGTGCGTCCATGAAATATTAAATATTAAAAAATATTAATATTTATCAAAAATTAATATGCATGCTATAATTTGTGTATGTATATATATATGTATATATATATATATATATATATATATATATATATATGTATATATATATATATATATATATTAATATAAAATAGATATCAATTAAAAATTAACTGATTAAAAATTAAATCTCCACATGCAAAATATATAGCTGTACATACCAAAAACCTGAAGAATGCAGTATTTCAATTTTGTAGCGTAGACAATTATCTATTTTAGATACTTACAGCACACAATTAAAATCTCTTCATCAGCAGAACAGTTTAAAAACCCTCCACTGAGTCATATTTAACTTTCAGATGCTGCTATACAGAAGCAAATCTTTCAGCTTTGTTACTGTGCTATAGCATTACATTAAAAAAGGACATCTAAAGAATTATTGGTGTATTTTTGTTCCTTATCAATTTAAATATGTCTATATTCTGAACATGTATAACAAGAATAAAATGTTTTCAGCATTTCTTTATCCAATTTTGAATCAAATGTTAAGGAGTCTGAATATGATATTAATGCATATTCATGTTAGTACATCCAAAGGTTCTTTATCAACAGATTCTCATATCCTGGCAAGAATTTACATTATGTTTTTTGGATTGATGTATGAATTTTATCATTTTTAAATCTTACAATTGACAGAGTGATTAGGTAGCATTAACAGTATAAAAATAAGGTATGATATATGGTATGCAAATAATTTATCTTGTGTAGAGTTAATTAATACAGTTATAACCCAGACATTTTTAATCTTAAGACATTTTTAAATAACATGAGTTTAGCATTTGAGATGAGGGCAAAAAAGATTTCTCATTTTTTTAAATAAAATAAATAATTGTGTAAAAGTAGTGTGCTATTTATTATTCAGTATGACATTTATTAGAGATTTAAGGTTACCTTTATACTTGCTCAATCTACCATACTTAATGAATTGGATTTCCCATTACCACAACATGTTAAAATATATAATGTATCATATTTTTTTTAAAAGAACAAGGGATATCTTTATGCATGCCAGTGTGCGTGTATGTAAATATATGTGTATACACCATAAGCATGTATATACAGTATATATACAGTTTAATATACAGTATATATACAGTTTAATAAAATTAAACAAATATATGTAAAAACAAGAACAACTTAGGGTATTCCATATTCACAAGTGTAACCCCAATCTAATGAGGTAAGTATAGGCAGGTGGATCTCAAAGTGTCCCCACTTGTTTTCGATCTTTGATCCAAATGTAGTCAAGGGTCTCCTCACTCCAGTTCTTATCGATATCCCAGTGGTACACACTGTCAATCTTTGTCCACTTGTCTGTGATTATAAGTTCACTAATGTCAGTTCAAACTAACCGCTCTGTCCGGAGCTGTTAAAAAACACTGTGAGTAGCTGCAATATACACAGGACTGCTCCTCAGCGTGTATGTCTCAGTGTTTATTTTATTCTGTGGTATATTACTTGATTATCATTATACTACTATAATATTATAATACTATCTATAATATATCCAATTGTGAGTGTGCGCAACTCTGGTTTTCAGTGGTGATATTCGCTCTGTTGTGTATATATATATATATATATATATATATATTTATATATACACACAAAACAACAATTAAAATTAAGGGGAGACGAAAAGTGAGTTTAAAATCCTCCACTAAATACAAAATGTAGAAAAAATAACTTGTTGTGTAAACCATTTACAAATCTAAACAAGTCAGAAGACTTGCTTTTCCCACAGACACTCTCTGATTACACTGTTTCCAATGCAGCAAAGGACTCTGGGTAAGACATGCAAATGAAGTTCACAATGACTCACTTTTTTACTTCTAGCCTGCTTTTAAGGCAGACTTCCCTTTATGCCATAGCATCGCCACATTACACAGCTTTTACACTGTATTTCCCCCAGAAATGAACTTTACCAAGTAGTGATTCAACCTACTCCCAGCTGATGAGTGGCAAAAACCACGAAACAGCTGTCCTGGAATTGGTCTGAATCACTGTACTAACCCTAGCTAAGCATAAAAGCTGTGTAATGCGGCGATGCTATGGCATAAAGGGAAGTCTGCCTTAAAAAGCAGGCTAGAAGTAAAAAAAGTGGGTCATTGTGAACCTCATTTGCATATCTTACCCAGAGTCCTTTGCTGCATTGGAAACAGTGTAATCAGAGAGTTTCTGTGGGAAAAGCAAGTCTTCTGACTTGTCTAGATTTGTAAAATGTTTATATATATATAAACACAGACAATCTAAAATGTATTACTGCATACTGCAATAGATAGATAGACAAATATATAGATAGACAGACAGACAGATATATATATATATATATATATATATATATATATATATATATATAATAGTTATGATTACAGCATTCAGTATCCAGTAATACCTTTTTTAATTAAACACATTTCATATGTAATGTTAGTCTTATAAAAAAAGTTATTACGCATATATACATACATACACACACACACACACACACACACACACACACACACCATTACACAGTAAGCAATATGCATTTATAAATGAAAATGTCTTTTCAAAATGTATTAAATGACAATCCGAGAGAAAAAAAAGCATAAAGGATACCAGCCTCTTAACTGTAATCTGAATATTATATGCATCTAATGACCATAACCTTTAAGGACCATGTAGACACATATACATGTCCATTTGGTATAAAGATCTGTATGCTTCTCAGCATAGTGGAGGATTAATTATTTATGTCTAGCCAGCACTGAGTTTTAGTTTACCTTGCAGCTAGAATAAAGTTGGGGCAGCTGTATTGAAAATGGGCTTTTCATGCATTGTTACTATCACTCATATTGTTTCAAATGTCCCAACTACTTGGGACCTGTTGTAATGCAGCTGTTCATTAATGAATTGATACAAATAATGATGAAGAATATGTTGCTACATAGCAACCCTTTTACTATCCATTCTATAAAGCACATGATCTAGCTCTTTGTTTTGGAAAATAGACAATATTTGACTCACTCTTACCAACAAAGAACAGAATAGAAACATATAGGTATAGGCAATAAGACAATGCTTTACACCTTCACCTTATTGTAGCTTTATGGCCCTTAAAGTAAAATAAATATAATCATATGGGTAAAAAATAAAATATTCAGCTTTTAGATTTTATTATTTCATAAATCACGTTAATTAATGAAATATATTTGTATTTTAATATCATCTATATTCATGTGTGACATTTTTTGTGATCAGTAATAAAACTATTTAAACCTGTATCTCTTTCTGCTATGCAAGTTGTATTATACATGTGGTATTTTAACCAAAATAGATTTACACTATTTTGATCTAACTGTAGTGGAAGTCCCAGAGCACTTAGTTCAAAAAGCTGAAAGAAATAATAACTGATGTTGCAAACATACTATCTTACTGCTGAGACCATAAAGTATACTCTACATTAGTTCTGCAATAATAAGCTTGCTAATCCTGATACTAAATAATTCAAAAAAATAAGCAACTATCTGTGCTGCTAAGAAAATAGGATCACAAAAAACATAAGAATAATAGCAATGCTGAGAAAGGAGATTGGAAATTAAACAAATATACACTTGTTTATTTTGAAATATCCACCTGTCCTGTTTTATGCATTGAAGAACTATGAAAAAATTCCTGTGTTAAGAGGAAAGTATTTTTTTTAACTCCCTAGTTATTTGTGAAATCCATGTGATACACCTAAATTGTTTTTACATTTTAATTTGATAACAGAATTATTTAATAATTGTAATGAATCTGAATTAAATGTGAAAAATATTTTAAAAAAAAAGTAAGAAGCCTTAACCATTTTTATATAATGTGCTCTATGTTATTAAGAATATTATAGCAAGTTTTATCTGAATTCTTAAACACATCATATCAAGTAAGCAAGATTATTTCAGTCATTTTTATTAAGAGTTTGGCCCCAATTTATCAAAGGTCAATTTATCAGTACGGATCAGGTCTGCAAGACCTCGCTAAATGCGGAGAGCGATACGCTCTCCACATTTAACATTGCACCAGCAGCTCACAAGAGCTGCTGGTGCAACGCCGCCCCCTGCTGACTCGCGGCCAACCAGCCACCAGCAAGGAAGTGTCAATCAACCAGATCGTATTCGATCGGGTTGATTTCCGGCGATTCCTGTCCACCTGCTCAGAGCAGGCGGACAGGGTTATGGAGCAGCGGTCTTTAGACCGCTGCTTCATAACTTGTGTTTCTGGCGAGTCTGAAGAATCGCCAGAGACACGGCCCTTCAAGCTCCGTACGGAGCTTGATAAATATGGGCCTTTGAATGTGCTACTGTTGTCAGACATCAAAGATAGAAATACAGCAAAGACTACAAAAGCAATGTTATCAATTAAAGGGACACTATACCCCACAAAAAATATTTCATGATTGAGGTAGAGAATACATTTTTAAACAACATTCCAATTTACTTCTATTATCTAATTTGCTTCATTCTTTAGATATCCTTTAATTAAGAAATAGCAATGCACATGGTGAGCCAATCACAGGAGGCATCTATGTGCAGCTACCAATCAGCAGCTACTAAGCATATCTAGATATGCTTTTCAGCAAAGAATATCAAGAGAATGAAGCAAATGAGATAATAGAAGTAAATTAGAAAGCTGTTTATAATTGTATGCTCTTTCTAAATCATGGAAGAAAAAAATTGGTTTTCATGTCCCTTTAAAAATGTTCAAGTGAGATATTCTAAGAAGCCTCATCAGTACAGCGAGTCCCTAAAAAATGTTTAGAAATAGAAATGTTAACTTGAGACGTGTTTATGTTGCTTTGTAGTGTTCTTTCTGTGAAACAGAGACTCCTACATTACAATACAAGGTTTAAAAAAATCATTAAAGATTTTGCGAGATTTCTCTCCATGCCAGCAAGGTATTGAATATCAGGCCCTGAGAGAGCTACTATATAATTATGCACTTACTGGAACAAAAAAAAACATTGCTATTGCCTGTAATTGGAAACGTTTGATTATCCCATGCACAAATAATAAACAGTTAAAATATTAGCAGATATTAAAGCTGATCTTTTTCATTGCTTTCAGGAAAAACATAATCTTGTTTTCAGGCTAGTTGCAGGAAATTAAGGTTTGTTGCTCAGTGTGCAACATAACAATATAGGGCTCCATTTAAGTAGCTGTGAATGCAGCTTTGAATCGCCTTTGGCTGCAGGTTCACATCCAGGAGCATGCAGCCAATAGTTATGAAGCAGCAGTCATAAGACCGCTGCTTCTTTACCTACTACACCAACTATTAAGTGTCGTGTCTCAATTCCCCCAGACTTCTCTGACAGAGGTGATTGACAGCCACTGCTGGGTGGCGTTGCACAAGCAGCAGTTTGTGCAATGTAAAATGCTGGCAGCTTTGGAAATATCCGCCCTTGTCCAATTGACATTTAGTAAATCTAGCTGATAGGTTCACATTATTGCAAAGCATTATTACTTTTATGACTAATTAACATATTTTTTATCAAAACAGTGCAGTAAAAATGGCTGTACTACTGCTTGTTTAATATAATGTTCTCAGACTTTTTGACAGAAAATCTAGTGCTGAGAATTGGTGGTTCTGCCATGTCAAGTCATGTGTGTGCAGAGAGAGAGGGTCATCACTGTGGGAAGCAGCTGTGAGTAGCAACCTAAAAGAACTAAAACAAGCAAGCAAGGGAGACAAAGAGTTGGATTAAGTTTTGAAGTGAGAAATAGTGGATTAGTTCAGAATTTAGGGCAGATTGAAAACTAGATTGATATAATCTAGATGCTGATTGTTTGTGTGCAAGACTTTAATGCATAGATTGATTTAACCTCTATGCAAATGAATGTGAACAGGGACTTTAATTGAACATAGAAACCTGAGTCATTTGTTAGCAGAGCTGCTTCCCAGAAGAACAAATGAACAAGCAGCTTTTGAGAGGAGACTTTGCTTAACCTCTTAAGGACATATGACGTAATTTTTCTGTCATAAAACAATTGAGCAAACTGAAAGCCGTGTCCTTAAAAGGTTAAACATCTTCCACATGGTGTTCTGTCGCCTGATGAGATAAAGTACCTCCTATGGGCGCCATGTACTAAGAGGCAGGCGGACAGCTTCTTAACTCGCGAAGCGGTCCACCCGCCTCCGCTACACACGAGCAGCGGATCTATTGATCCGCTTGCCTGTATGTACCATTAAACACTCATTGGAGTGTGTAATGCCCGCCCCTTCAATCGCGCGACCAATCACGTGACTGAAGGGGCTGTCAATCACCGTCATATGCGACATATGCGACATGACATATCTGTCATATGCGAACCTGCCCCGCAAAGGCTCCGGTCAGCTTTCGCTGCTTCGTACATGGAGCCCATATAATAACAGTGATCTGTCTTTTTGCCAGTATATGCCATATTTAACAACTAACAAACCACTAACTACTGGTAGGTATTGTTTAATGTATACTCATTGCTTTGCTTTAGTATAAGTTTTCAATAAAAAGGGATCTAATTTCACAGTATTCTGGTATTCTCCATTTTCAGAAGTAATAGGTACACTTGGTGCTCTCCCTTGCACAAAACATAGTCTATTTATAATAATGTTTTTAGCACATTGTAATAATGTGTTTAATACTTCCTAAGCACTCAGAAAGTTTTATAATTACCTGTAGACTTATGAAAGTCCAGTTATTTACAGACACATCCTTGTATATTTATGAATAAAATAAAGCTTTATACTGTTTTATAGTAATATTTAAAAAAGGGAAAGTAAAAGTATATAGCAAATTGAGCTACTGAATAGCCTCAGAGGTTTTAGCCATTACTTGTTTCAAAGCATTTGATTGCTGATTGCTTCATATCTCTTAAATAGCCCCTACTGTATATAGAGGGTTTTGTGTTCTTTGACTGAATAAATGGTCACATAAGTGCTACCACCAAACTTTTTGTGCTCTTGTAATAACTTCACAGCAGCAGCCTCAAGAGGAGGTGGGTATATAGAAAGCATTTAGTAATTGAAAATATATGTATTTGAGATAAGTATGTCACCAAAAAAAACCTCAGAATAAACTTGTTTCATTAAATGCATTGTAATTCTCCAGTATAGATATCAAGCTAATTATATAATTATGTGACAAGGAAGGACCACTACAAATGTGGTAAAAACATACTTTGTATATGACTCATAACATCTAAGTGAAGAATAATTTCATTGTTGATCCTTCGTAATAGCATATTGTTTAGTGACTGTAGATTTGGTACCATTTTAAGGAGCTGACCTTGTCATAAATTAATGAGCTTTCAGGACCAAACAGTTCTCATTTTCAAATGAAATGGTTGTTGTCTGTTGAGGGAGATGTAAATATCCTATTTTGCAGCTATCATGACTGAGCATGTCTAGTACTCAAAAGCAATTCTTCCTCCTAAACTTCTTTTTAAAGGACATAAAGGCAAAATACATTCTCAAATCTACAATGTAAAATGCTTTACAGCCCTACAAAGGATTACACACTGAAGAAAAAAAAAAGAGACCTGCACAGGGACAATGTTTAGAAATGTCACTTTGTAAGTTATTAGTTTCCTAGACTTGTCCTTTATAAGATGCCATAGATAACAATTATACTGCAGTAATTTAGGAATGGTGGACATGCTGAAATATGCCCCAAACTTAAAACTATAAACAGATGATACTAAAATTAATTTATAAGCTAAATTAGAATGGTGGAATTTTAAGAAAATGCCCTTTGCTTTGCAGACAGCATACGTCGTCAGCATTCAGCATTGCACAAGCAGTTCTAGTGAACTGCTTGTGCAATACCCCCTTCTGCAGATTCACGGTCAATAAGCCACTAGCAGGGGGTGTCAATCAGATCGGATTGATTGCTGTACGCTGCTCAGAGGTGGCAGATCCCGTTAAGGAGCAGCGGTCTTAAGACTGCTGCTTCTTAACTGGTGTTTCCGGTGAGCCTGAAGGCTTGCGCAGAAACAAAGCGAGTTGGCCACATTCGGGGCATAGTAAATCAGCTCCATAGTGTTATTTTTGGAGTTGATATTTTGATGTGAAGTATAACTCTTTGCTTAGTCAGTTAGATGGCTGCAAAAACAATATGCAAAACATAATGAATATAGGTTTAATATTCTACAAGTGAAAACATTAAAAAGTAATGTAGGATGCAGCATTGCTTCTTGGATTACAAAATCCTACATGTTGCAATTTATCCATAATCTTTTCAAGAATTTTTTTTTTTTTTTAAATAATATTTTTAATTGAAGTCATAAATAAATACAGCCAACAAGTATGCCTCAAAACATATACAGAAAAGTGCAAATACAATATTGTGACATATGTGTTACAAACATAACCCTACAGTGAGGGCTTAATGTATCCAAATAGCACACATAATGTTATATAACTTGGGCAGTGTACAGTGTGACTTCAGTTTTATAATAAAGATAATAACAATAAGACAAAAATTGTCCTCCCTGGACCATATAGAAGGTAATGCAAGCGTCGACTCTGATACAATTAGGGCCAGGGGGAAATTAGCTTTACTGATTGAAGGGGAGGGGATGCAGCGGGCAAGAGCCGCTCGAAATATAATGGGGGGGGGGGATGGATGGGGGATGGAGGGCGGAGCCAGTCAGGATGGCCATCTTATATTAACTATTATCGGGGCACTAAGTGAGTATTAGTTTTAACTGCCAAGTATACTCTTAAAGATATCTAGGCAGAGTATAAAGTAGTTATAAATATCGACATAGGAGCATAATGAGGTTAATCTCTAGGCCTGAACTGTAAATCTCCTATATGTCAAAGATGAGCCCCTCTCCTAGGGGGGTGCCACCTATAGGCGATGTAGGAAAAAGGAGTAGGGATATGACCCGCAGGCAACCAGTACCAGCGGGAAAGGGAGGAGAGAGGCTCAGCATGAACAAATAATATGCACCAAGAAGATAGACTAGTTTACTCATCTCAGTCCAGATTGGGTCTGTAGATAACCTATAATGACAGTTTATAATCCTTATGAGGACAATAGGTAACATAGTATATGGAAGAGGGACTGGTATAGGGGAGAGGCTGAACACCAAAATTATAACTGCTAGAAAAAAAAAAACAATGTTAGACATACTCTCTGTAGGTAAATAAAACTAAATCTCAGCTAAAGATGTGAAAATCAAACAGTATAGGCATGTAAGCACCAGATAGAGAAATCGTGCTAAATCAGCTATCGTAAGCACATATATATATAAGAGCACAACTACTAGACCATGTGTGTAATTTTAGAGGTAAGCAGCCATTATCAGTGTGACATTATTTCAACAAGCAGAGGCATGTCTAAGCAAGGGAAAATTAGCTATAGCTGGCAGCATTGGTAGGAGCGGGTAATACAATCATGTAACTTAAAGCTACCAGAACCTGGTGGAGGAGCAGCATTGCATATAAATAGAGGAAGAAAAAAAAAAAAAAAACAGAAAAAAAAAACTGAGAGATGTGGTACTTTCTTTCAGATTAGAAACATTAAAGCACTAAGAGAACATGGTGTAAACAGCGGTGCATTAAACTATACCATAAGAGGTCTATACAAGAGAACACAGAGCTCAGGGATGTAACTTATTAGGGTAGATGGGAGATATGGGGATATGGTGCCAGACCATGTATCTAGTGTGGGATTGTATAGGCAGCAATATGTGAGCACATGGTATGACATGTAAAAAGTTCAGGCATAAACAGCATGCTAGTGGACACTCCTTCATAACTGTACTTTGTTTTAGTATACATCTTACAAAGAGTAAAAGTGCAGGATAATTCCCAGCAGGGGTATAACATGTGCGTATTAATATAACAAGCAATTGGCTGTTCTACGTTTCTCTGTATAAAATGCAGCGATACAATAGAGAGATGCATACACATTATATTATACCTCTTCTAACTCTTAGCTCAATATAGATATATTTTAGTGCTAAAAACAAAAAAACACTAATGGTGAACTAGGCACACAATGCAGTGAAAGTTAGCCTAAAAATGAATATATCAGATTAAAACTGTTATGAGTTAGAAGAAGGACAAACATGGATAGGAATATTCAATTATCATGCATTAAGACTGCACTTCAGAGACTGCAGTCTAAAACTTTCAACGCTACCGAATATTATTTTAATATACAGTGGCAGACCCTGGGATAGTAGGAGTTCATAAATCAGATCTGTGAGGGAAGATAACAATCCTGAGTGAGCCTACAGAAATAAAAATACTTATAAACTGCTGCATAAAATGTGGGGCAGCAAAATAGACAAACATATAACATCGCTGGATCTCCAAATCTTGGGGAAATGTGCCACAGGTTCTCCCACAGTCCACATAGAGGGGTTATAAAGCGAGAGTAATGAGAGGTAAACAGGCTATAAAATAGTGAAACAGGCAGATAGAGTCAATTGAACCACGTTTATATGGTTTGCGACCATATTCTTAGGCTCTCTGAAGAACCATCATTTAGGCCATTATTGGGGAAGTCTGCTGTCAATTGTGGTAAATGGAGAGCTATGTGGCTAGGTACAATTAAACATGAATCACACTCCAGCACAACATCACACTTGGTAAGTAGTTACCCCACTCCGGTTTTGTGGTCCGATGACCGATACATAATGACCCATAGATCTTGCTGTAGTACAGGGTAGTTCCCACCAGCGAGTACCGTGAAAGGCGAGGCAGAACATAAAGGCAGAGAGCTGTTTCTCATCGGATCAGATACTAAGCTTCCGCGAGAGGCCAGAAGATCAAAGGACTCCAGTCCCCGACTATGGGAGTCAGTCGCCCCTCTGTGGCCATAGAGCCAGTGTAAGCGCGGTAGTTTCTGCGCCAGTATTAAGGTAGGCTTCGGCTCAAAGTAGGATTGAGGGGTCAAGGGCTGCGTACCTCTCTCCATTCGAATTGTATCGCACCCAAAGTCTGCCGCTTGTAAAGGTTCTTCTGTAGTTTGGTCCGGTGGGTGCGTATTAGCCGGTTGATGTTCCATACTAGGGTACTGTGACCACTTCATGTTGCTTCCTCTCTCCTCTCTCTCTGAGCTCTGGTCGGACATAAGTTCTGCACACAGTGAGAAGAATTGAGTGTCGAGCTTGTCTCCCAACTGCTGCAGGAGTAGAATGATCTCCGCCATTTTGGACATCAATTCGTTCCACGATAGTATAGCAGACTCACTAAATAAATAGCGTTATGGGGATTTATGTTGAGCGATATTGTGATGAAAAGGAGTAGAGCTGTTCCCTCACAAGATTATTGCTGCTTATAATGCATACTGCCGCAAATCTCCCCAGGCAGTGGTGCTCAAAGCCGCGTGGTCATCCTAAGATCGAAGAGCTGAATTTTCTGTAGGTTTCTATGTTTCTAGCTGTGCCTGGTCTCAGTGAGTGACACTATCCCTTGAAAATCTCAGGTCACAGAGCATTTTGTAGAAGACTACATAGATAAAAGCTGTTTTAAAGCATATAGAATCGGGAGCTCTATCAGGACACGTCTTGCTCCCTTGATGGCTAGCTCCGCCCCCCTTTTCAAGAATTTTGACTCTTAAGAAGTTCTAGATTCATTTGATCCATTCCTTTATAAGATAATACAATTTAGTATATTATCTGCAAAAAGACACAAATTGCTTGAAGCACATCAGCAATGTAACTAATTGATGTTAATCAAAACAGGCCCCAGCAATGAAGTACATCACTTGAAAATTTCCCATCCTTTTAATACAAACATGCATTAGTATTTAATAAAGAAACATTGTTGTAAATTAAGACACACATATATATATATATATATAATGCATATAAAAGGGCAGCACATGGCAATTCTTTTTTCTTTTTGTGCCTTAAAAAAACAAAGTAAAAGCTGTTTAAATTGATATGAATACTGCCATATTGTTTTTTTTGTATTTTTTTGTAATGTCTACCTTCATTAGCTTATAAGGACTGGTCCTAATTTAGGGCCAGATTATAAGTGGAGCTCAAAATATCACTTTAGCTAAAGCGATATTTGTGCTCCACTTTGTAATAAAACACCTACTTACCATTATCATGTTTTCTGAAAGGCATAGACAGGCATAGATGAGTGTGGATAAAGTTAGGCTAAACCCTAATATCTATTTGATATATTATGTATTATTTTTAACTACTGTGTACTAAACCACTCCTAATAATTGGATGCCTTATATCTTCTAGCCAGAAATAGTAACAATGAGGAACAAGAAGCAAAGTCTAGAAATGGTTCATGTTTACATTAAATGGCTGAGAAGCTGTGCACCCTGGGTGTTGGGAGTGGCTTGTGAATACTGGGAAGTATATAAGGGTGGTGATTTTCACTGTATTGTTACTTTGACAAAGGCCCAGGTGGGGGCCGAAACGTTGGACTATGTCACAATAAAGGACTTAAAATGAAAAACTGAGCCGAGTCATATGCATTAATATTTGATGGAAGCTCAAAAAGTTTATCCAAGAGTGCAATCTCATACTGAAAAGTATATATATATATATATATATCTATATATATATATATATATATATATATATATATATATAGATATCTATATATTACATTACAGATGTAATCTGTAACCATCAGCTGCATATAAGAAGCCTTCATACGGCACTGAAACTACAGAATAAGAAACAAACACATAGATTACGAGTTTCGCGTTAGAGGCTATGCGGTGCTAACGAGCAGTTTTGTCTCACAGCTCACTTACCTGCAGCGCTGGTATTACGGGTTTTTATAAACCCGGCGTTATTAGGCAAGAAGTGAGCGTTGAACAAAATTTAGCTCCAATACCAGCGCTGCTTAAGTCAGAAGTGAGCTGGTCGTACGTGCTCGTGCACAATTTCCCCATAGGAATCAACGGGGAGAGCTGGCTGAGAAAAAGTCTAACACCTGCAAAAAAGCAGCATAAAACTCACTAACGCAGCCCCATTGATGCCTATGGGGAAACACATTTTATGTTTACACCTAACACCCTAACATGAACCCTGAGTCTAAACACCCCTAATCTTACACTTATTAACCCCTAATCTGCTGCCCCCTACATCGCTGACACCTCCATTATATTTATTAACCCCTAATCTGCCAACCCCAATGTCGCCGCAACCTACCTACACTTATTAACCCCTAATCTGCCGCACCCAATGTCGCCGCCACTATAATAAACATATTAACCCCTAAACCGCTGCACTCCTGCCTCGCAAACATTAGTTAAATATTATTAACCCCTAATCTGCCGCCCCAACGTCGCCGCCACTTTACTAAATGTATTAACCCCTAAACCTAAGTCTAACCCTAACCCTAACACCCCCTAACTTAAATATAATTACAATAAATCTAAAGAAAACTTACTATTAATAACTAAATAATTCCTATTTAAAACTAAATACTTACCTATAAAATAAACCCTAAGCTAGCTACAATATAACTAATAGTTACATTGTAGCTATTTTAGGGTTTATTTTTATTTTACAGGCAAGTTTGAATTTATTTTAACTAGGTAGAATAGTTACTAAATAGTTATTAACTATTTAATAACTACCTAGCTAAAATAAATACAAATTGACCTGTAAAATAAAACCTAACCTAAGTTACACTAACACCTAACACTACACTATAATTAAATAAATTAACTAAATTAACAACAATTAAATAAATTAAATTAAATTAGATAAAGTACAACCCCCCCCCACTAAATTACAGAACATTAATTACAAGATTTTTAAACTAATTACACCTAATCTAATAGCCCTATCAAAATAAAAAAGCCCCCCCCAAAATAAAAAAAAAAACCTAGCCTAAACTAAACTATTAATAACCCTTAAAAGGGCCTTTTGTGGGGCATTGCCCCAAATAAATCAGCTCTTTTACCTGTAAAAAAAATACAAACAACCCCCCAACAGTAAAACCCACCACTCACACAACCAACCCCCAAATTAAATACTAACTAAAAAAAACTAAGCTCCCCATTGCCCTGAAAAGGGCATTTGGATGGGCATTGTCCTTAAAAGGGCAGTTAGCTCTTTTGCGGCCCAAAGTCCCTAACTTAAAAATAAAACCCACCCAATACACCCTTAAAAAACCTAACACTAACCCCCTGAAGATCGACTTACAGTTCTGAAGACTGGACACCCATCCTCAAGGAAGTGGCAGAAGTCTTCATCCAAGCCGGGCAAAGTGGTCCTCCAGACAGGCAGAAGTCTTCATCCAGACGGCATCTTCTATCTTCATCCATCCGACACGGAGCAGCTCCATCTTCAAGACATCCGACGTGGAGCATCCTCTCCACGAATTAAGGTAGAAAAAATCCTATTGGCTGATGCAATCAGCCAATAGGATTGAGCTTGCATTCTATTGGCTGATTGGAACAGCCAATAGAATGCAAGCTCAATCCTATTGGCTAATTGCATCAGCCAATAGGATTTTTTCTACCTTAATTCCGATTGGCTGATAGAATTCTATCAGCCAATCGGATTCTAAGGGACACCATCTTGGATGACGTCACTTAAAGAAACCTTTATTCGTCTTTAGTCGTCGGAAGAAGAGGATGCGCTGCGTCGGATGTCTTGAAGATGGAGCAGCTCCACGTTGGCTGGATAAAGATAGAAGATGCCGTCTGGATGAAGACTTCTACCCGTCTGGAGGACCACTTCGCCGGCTTGGATGAAGACTTCTCCCGGCTTCGTTGAGGACTTCGGCCTTGTTTGATGAAGACTTCTGCCGCTTCCTTGAGGATGGATGTCCGGTCTTCAGAACTGTCAGGGGGTTAGTGTTAGGTTTTTTAAGGGTGTATTGGGTGGGTTTTATTGTAAGGTTAGGGACTTTGGGCCGCAAAAGATCTAACTGCTCTTTTAAGGGCAATGCACATCCAAATGCCCTTTTTAGGGCAATGGGGAGCTTAGGTTTTTTTAGTTAGTATTTTATTTGGGGGGATGGTTGTGTGGGTGGTGGGTTTTACTGTTGGGGGGTTGTTTGTATTTTTTTTTACAGGTAAAAGAACTGATGTCTTTGGGGCAATGCCACGCAAAAGGTCCTTTTAAAGGCTATTGATAGTTTAGTTTAGGCTAGGGTTTTTTTTATTTTGGGGGGGATTTTTTTTTTATTTTGATAGGGCTATTAGATTAGGTGTAATTAGTTTAAAAATCTTGTCATTTGTTTATTATTTTCTGCAATTTAGTGGGGTTTTTTGTACTTTAGCTAATTTAATTTAATTTAATTGTTGTTAATTTAGTTAATTTATTTAATTATAGTGTAGTGTTAGGTGTTAGTGTAACTTAGTTTAGGTTTTATTTTACAGGTAAATTTGTATTTAATTTAGCTAGGTAGTTATTAAATAGTTAATAACTATTTAACAACTATTCTACCTAGTTAAAAGAAATACAAACTTGCCTGTAAAATAAAAATAAACCCTAAGATAGCTACAATGTAAGTATTAGTTATATTGTAGCTAGCTTAGGGTTTATTTTATAGGTAAGTATTTAGTTTTAAATATGAATTATTTAGTTATTAATAGTAAGTTTTCTTTAGATTTGTTGTAATTATATTTAAGTTAGGGGATGTTAGGGTTAGTGTTAGACTTAGGTTTAGGGGTTAATACATTTATTATAGTGGCAGCGACGTTGGGGTGGCAGATTAGGGGGTTAATAAATGTAGGTAGGTGGCGGCGATGTTAGGGATGGCAGATTAGGGGGTTAATAAATGTAGGTAGGTAGCGGCGATGTTAGGGACGGCAGATTAGGGGTTAATAATATTTAACTAATGTTTGCGGGCGGGAGTGCAACGGTTTAGGGGTTAATATTTTTATTATTGTGGCGGCGACATTGGGGCGGCAGATTAGGGGTTAATAAGTGTAGGTAGGTTGTGGCGACATTGGGGGAGGCAGATTAGGGGTTAATAAATATAATGTAGGCGTCGGCGATGTTGGGGGCAGCAGATTAGGGGTTCATAGATATAATGTAGGTGGCGGCGGTTTCCGGAGCGGCAGATTAGGGGTTAAAAACTTTTTTAGTGTTTGCGATGTTGGAGGGTCTCTGTTTCGGGGTTAATAGGTAGTTTATGGGTGTTAGTGTACTTTTTAGCACTTTAGTTATGAGTTTTATGTTACGGCGTTGTACCATAAAACTCTTAACTGCTGACTTTAAAATGCGTTAGGACTCTTGACAGGGTAGGGTGTACCGCTCACTTTTTGGCCTCCCAGGACAGACTCGTAATACCAGCGCTATGGAAGTCCCATAGAAAAAAAGACTTTACAAAGTTTACGTAAGTCGTTTTGCGGTAAGGCCAAAGAAGTGTGCAGTGACCCTAAACCTTCAAGTCTCATAATACCGAATACCAGCAGGCGTAAAAAAAAGCAGCGTTAGGACCTCTTAACGCTGCTTTTTTTACCCTAACGCACAACTCGTAATCTAGCCGAAAGAAAATAAATGTATTATCATAATATAAAGATAATACATTAAAATAATTCTCATATGTGACAAATATGATAAAAACCCAACCCACCATAAATGATAGCCTGTTCTACACTGCTCACACTCACGTTAACAGAATAGTATCATAGTGTACTATTTAAGCAACAAATGTTAGTTTTTTGTTTAATATCAAAATGTAAATAGTACAAATGAACATGGGTTTTGTACATGCTCCAAATCATACACCAAAATTATACTGTCTGTGTAACATACATCTATATCTTCTATTATATACTCTGCCCTAACAACGAACAACACTAAAAAATACTCTCTTGTTTTGATTTTCTAATATTATTAATATAGCACTTCTTCCTAAAGGGCTCAGTGCACACAGCACATAGACATTGGGCATAACAAATAGGCATTAGCAATAAATAATAAATGTTATAACTATAATGACATCCACGCATACTGAAGAACTATATTTTGCATTCATATTGCATAGAAAACACATAAAAATACACATTATTAATTAAACACATATACTATATTAAAAATATTTCACCTTGACACCAAGTATAATTACTGCAAAAATACAAGTAAAGCCCAACAGTATACTATTGCATTGTATATATAAGTTTAGTAATTATTCAGGATAACTTCATACATATGACAACCATGCTTAAATTCCTTTATTATAGTGTCCCTATTTTCTGATACAGATACATTATATGGGTCAGATTTATCAAAGTGCAGATGGACATGATACAATTTAGCATACCATGTCGGGCGCACATTGATAAATGCAGACAGCATACGCTGTCAGCATTTATAATTTCACAAGCAGTTCTTGTGAACTGCTTGTGCAATCCTGCCACCTGCAGAGTTGCGTCCAATCGGTCGCTAGCAGGGGGTGTCAATCAGCCCGTTCGTATAGGATCGTGTGGATTGATTTCCGCAGCCTCAGAGCAGGCGGACAAGTTATGGAGCAGCTGTCTTCATAACTGCTGTTTCCGGCGAGCCTGAAGGCTCGCGCATAAACGAGGGCATCAAACTCCATTCGGAGCTTGATAATTCAGCCCCTATGTATCCACTGCAATTTCCTACAAAAATACTTTCACCATTTCCTCTGATTCCCTTTTGTAGTATAGCTCTTTGTTTAAAATGCTTTGTTTCTAATTTAATTAAGAAATGAATTTATTTGAAGGTTTCTATTACACTCTTCATATCCTTAGTAGAAGATGGATTAATGGAAAGATAAATAGATAGATATAATGGGCCGCACTTATGATTCTGTGGTTTAAGCTTTTTGGTCGGTTTTAAATTTGTGCACACAGGCCTGAAGCTCTACTTAACTAGCTGCAGTCTTAAGGCAGCAGCTACTCAGCCTCTCCGCCATCTCAAGGCTCACACAGTTAAATGGAGATAATACTTACGGTATATGCTAAATCACTTGAAAGTGATGCAGCATAACTGTAAAAAGCTGACAGGAAAATGTCACCTGAGCATCGCTATGTTAAAAAGTAAGATATTTTACCTCACAACTTCCTCAGCTCACCAGAGTAAGTATTCTGTAAAAAGTTATCTTTTACTTACTGCCCAGCTGCAGGTTTAAAAAACAAAAAAGGGACAGAATGAACAGCAGTGCTGAGGTCATGAACTCTTTTTCTATGATCTTCCTTAAACTGAATAGGGAAATAACACGAGGCTCACTCCCTTGCAGGTCCTGGGACAGGCATACTGATTTGCTGCTTAAATTCCTTTACAGTGGGGTGTGAATACTTTGGACATTTTGAGGTAAAATATCTTCCTTTTTTTACATAGAGATGTTCAGGTGATATTTTCTAGTCGGCTTTTTACAGCTATGCTGCAGCATATCATGGCCCTTTAAATCCTCCTTATACAATCTGGATGATTGACAAACCCTGCTCTAGTATTATTGGTTGTGCTAAAGCAGAGACCATGGCTAGATGCAGGCAGCAGATACTAGACATACAGGGTCTTGTTCGTCTGGCATTTAATAAATGGGACCCATAAATAGAAATGTTCCCTACTATTGTAGTGATGTCTAGTAATACATTTCAAAAGGCATAAAATAATGTTTTTTTTTTCTATCTTTGGCATTGAGTAGACATCACTTAATTTAGTAGACACTAAACTTTTAAACATTAGCAATTTTAGCAACCGGAGACTTCCGGGAGGCGGAGTTACCGAACAGCAGCAGGGAGCTCTGGTACAGAAGCGGCTTAAAGTTAATATTGAGCCGCGTATACTGCTCCCACGCATCAGCCTTATGCAGCTATAAGGTCCCTAACACCCAGAGATCGGTTGGTGTCGGCCATAAAAGCATGTGGGGATAACATCAGTGCCCCAGCACCCTGATAGTTGCTACTCAAGAAGCGAGAAAGTGCTGACGCCATCTTGCCTGAGGGGAGAAAGTGAAGGTGAAAATACAGCGGCACATCTCTCCTGAACATCGGGCACATACTGGCAGCGTGCAAGTGAGAGACACAGCGGGGGTCACATAAACAACTCGCAGGAAGGAAACCGCAAGACACCACACGGTGTTGTTAGTATAGACAGCACCAACAGTATGACATAAGCTATACCTTGTGGTAGTTAAGGATCACATTGGGACAAGCAGACAAAGTAACTGAATCTACCTAAGGGCCTTATTATAAATATCCCCTCTACACAAGATACCTGCCAAACAGGGAAATACAGGTCCTTTTTGAAGATCATCGGTCAATGATGTTCCAGGTCTACTCCACTGAGATCACCAAACAAAGAAGGGATTTTGCCCCACACTGCTCTAAACTCCATGAACAGGGTAGACAAGTGGCCCTATTATACCCTGCAAAATTGCGGCTGATGACTCCCTCCGGCCCCAAGATCTTTCATTCCCCTCAAGCCTTGGAATCGTACTTGGCCACAGAAAAGTGAGCTGATGCACACTGAGAGCCTAACTTCACAGCTCTAGTTGAATGTATCCTGGCACAAATCTTGTGTCTCATCTCAGATGGAGATATGTAATGTATACACGCTATATATGTTTAATTTTGTTGATTTTTTTATGCTTGATTTATATGCCACTGTCTGCAGCGTTACCTGTGCCTAATTACCTTGCACAAACAACACATAGTCCATCCCTGCTATCTTACACTGTCACTCTTGTTTTGGGTAGTTTTGCCTCACAAACATTAAACACACCTCCTATGTCTCTGACCCATAAAGGGATAGGGACTTGCTTCCACATTAGGCTCTATTATGCAATAGGGCGGGCTCAGTACTATACTGGCACTGGTCGCACGGTGTGTAACCCAGTTCTTCCCATATTAATGTTTAAAATGTTTAGAATGTTATTGTTGCTGTTATTATTGTTTATTGGATGCCTTTCATCTAATTATGATGCTGACATACAAAAATTTGAGAGCACTGTAGCTTATTATGCTATCCTACTGAGGGTTGCTCAGTGGGTAACAAAACTGGGCATTGACTGGCCCGTTTATCTCCTGCCGGACCTACAGATGATTTGCATGTTGGTGGGATACTTGCATACACTCACACTATTTGGTTATAAATCACTGTATGTATGGAATGATGTGCTATCTTTATCCCAACAGGTGCTCTCGCTATTGACATGTGCCCTAGACTATACAGGTCTTACATGTTTCACACATATTTATGTCAATCTAGTATCAATGTTTAAAATGTTGTTGTTATTTAAAATGTTACTGTTCCCGGTATTATTGTTCATTAGAGGCCTTTCATGTAATTTTGATACTGACACACAAATATTTGGTGACACTATAGACTATTATACTATACTACTGAGGGTTGCTCATTGGGTAACAAAAGTGGGCACTGACTGGCCCTTCTCTCCCATGCCAGACCAACAGATGGCCTATACGTGGCTGGGATACTTGCATCCACTCACACTAATTGGTTAAGACTCACTGTATGTACGAAATGATGTGCTATCTTTGTCCCAACAGGTGTTCTTGCTGCTGACATATGCTCTAGATTCTACAGGACTTACATGCCTCACACATATTTATGTAAATCTAGTATCAATGTTTAAAATGTTATTTGTAATATCAATGTTTAATATTGGCCCATCTGACATAGTATTTGGCTGGCGCATCTCTCCACTGGGTTCTGTAATTCTAAATTTTCCTGTTACTCCCCACCCCATAGAAGACATGCCAGTAAGCCCTCTGCATATATCTTACCTAACATATAAAGGGAAACCACATGAGTTCTTCTCTCTCTGCCCTATTCTCCCTTATCTCAGAATGCCCACTCAGCCACTGACATGCCTGAATCTCTATAATGTAACATAATGGCTCTTAAATTAGTTACTCGAAATGTAGGAGGCATTAACTCCCCGGTCAATAGGAAATCTATTTTAACACACCTCCGCAGGCTTAATGCAGACATTGCGTTCCTACAAGAGACCCACCTCACAGATAGGGAGCATGAGAAACTGCATAGTGACTGGGTAGGTCACGTAGCTTACTTGTCATATCAGAGTAGCAGTAGGGTAATAGCTATCTTATTCAGTCGAAGGCTGCAGGTAGAAATTCTGAGTACAACAACGGACCCTGATGGCAGGTTCCTCATCCTACAAGCATCTGTAGATAATGTTAACTACACCTTCTGCAACACCTATGCCCCTAACACTAACTCCCTACTTTTTTGGAAATTACTAGTTCAGGCCTTATCTCCTTTCATAGGCACCAAATTTCTTCTGGGGGGAGATTTTAATTTAACTCCACACCCAACATTGGATAGAGCCTGGCCTACAGAAGATCTGACTAACAAACGTATCCTCCGCTATAAGGGAAGATTTGAACTTAAGGTGTTTAACCTGCTCTCTGACACCCTGTTGTCATCTGGCGCAGACGACACCCTGATGATAGGGATTTTACATGTCTCTCCAAATATAAATCATTCCTCTCTAGATTGGAGCTCTTCCTTATTTCAGACTCCCTAGTCTCCCAGGTTCAGTCTGACAAAATTCACAACATTGTAATTTCTGATCATGCACCCGTGGAACTCACAGTGGGTGTTTTCCCTAATAAATCCAATAGGAACACACTACGTTTCCCTTCCTACCTTCTCACATCTAAATCTTTCCAAAAACACCTGATCCATGCTTGGAATGATTTTTATACTGATAACTCCTCACATTCTTCTTATCCACAATTATTTTGAGAGACTGCTAAAACAGTCCTAACAGGACATATTATCTCATATACATGGCCAATTTAAAATGTAAAATCCAACATAGATATAATACCCTACAAGCCAACTTAGGACAGATGTACCTGACATACTGCACTCTAAAATCCCGCCCAGCATATGACAGTTATATTGCTGCTAAAACGGAACTGGACACATTTGTCCAACAGCAGGCTGCTACTGTCCTTCTCAAATCATCAGGCCGATTTTACCGATTCGGTGGAAAGTCTGGGCGTCTTTTAGATATTACCGCTTTGAAACATGAGGGGAAGGTTTATTGGACTCCCTTAGAGATAGTCGGCTGTTTGGCAGATTACTTTTGTAAACTTTATAAAAAACAACAACCGAAAACCACAGACTCCTTTCACACCTTCTGGCAATCACTCACACTTCCCCACCTTACTCAGGATCAGATAGACACATTGAATGCCCCAATCACCCTGGAGGAAATCCAATATACTATTAAGTCCCTGTCCCTGGGGAAAGTAGCGGGCCCGGATAGACTCCCTACCGAGGTCTATCGACTACTGCTACCTCAGGGCTCACCAACCTTATTCAACTTATTTAATTATATGTTTACATGAGAGGGACAGCCATCGAGATCTTTCACAATGGCCCATATCATCCTGATCCCAAAACCAGGAAAGGACCACACACTCCCTGAAGCATACCGTCCCATATCCTTATTAAACACGGACTACAAAATACTGATGAAAATTCTGGCCAATCGATTAAAGGGGATCCTCCCCTTATTGGTTCACCCCAATAAGTCGGGCTTTGTACAGGATAGAGCTTCTGTGGTCAACTTGAGAAGTGTACTTGATGCCCTCAATCCCTTCTGGACCAGACCCTCTAATAAACTCAGAAATGGGGCTCAAGAGGCCTTCCTGCTGTCCTTAAGTGGTCCCATCTTTTTAAAACTCTTCAACAATTTCACTTCAAGGGCCACTTCCTTGATTTTATCCGCAAACTCTACTCCTTCCCCACTGCAAGTATCTTGGTTAATGGCCTTAACTCTCCAAACTTTACTCTTGAAAGGGGTATGTGCCAAGAATGTCCACTTTCCCCCCTATTATTTGACCTAGCCTTAGAACCACTTGCCCTGAAACAAATCTTCCCGGGAATTGCTATTGGGAATACCATTCTACACATGGCACTATAAGCGGACGATATGCTGTTCTTTGTGAGTAACCCCTCCCGATATGTCTCTAGACTTATTGACGCCTTACAAACCTTCGGAGATTTCTCAGGGTACAAAATAAACATGTCAAAGTCTGAGATATTGTGGCTTACTGATCACAACATGGAGAAAGGTAGTTACCCCTTTACCATACAAACTAACACACTCACATATCTAGGTATCATCCTACACAGAAACCCACAAAAGCTATATGACCTTAATATCGCCAGACAGTGTACACAGTTGCAGCTTCAGCTGAAGGCCTGCGCTAAGCTTCCCCTGGGTCTTTCGGGTAGGATAAATCTGCTTTAAATGACAATCTTGCCTAAGCTCCTCTATCCGTTTTTAATGTTGCCCTTTTTGCTTACTAAAAGAGACCTGACCAATATAAACAAAGCTATTCAAACCTTAATTTGGGGAGGTAGGAAAACGCGCATAGCGGCTGCGACCTTACAGCAACCATATCTCAATGGGGGTCTAGGTCTAGCACTCTACAACTGGGCAGCACTACTCAGGCTGGTGATGGATTGGCAGCTTGACACCACAAATTTCCACGAACTGTCCCTACAAGCAGCAATTGTCTCCCCACACTCTTTAGCCTACCTACCATATATGCCCTTTACGAACTTGCCCGTTGACATTAAGAATAACTTTATGTACAGAGATGCATTGAGAGCATGGAGACTAGTATATAAATACTTGGGAAACACACTCCTAAATACATTCCACTGATGGGAAACATGGATTTTCCGGCGGGGAATGAAACGGCCCCCTTCCATGTCTGGAAGTTACAGGGGATCAGAACGGTGGGTGATCTCTTGGATCCCTTGTCGCACACAGTCAGGACTTATTAGGACCTTAAAAACCAGTACCATCTACCAAATTTGAACTTCTACGCATACCTGAAGGCCCAACACTATACTAACACACTGATGTCACGCCATGATGATTTCTGGGAACCCTCTCCTTGGGCCCATATACATGTTGCATACAAATTGGGCAACTTTTCCATATCACCCTTATACCGCCTTTTAATCACACATGCTTCCAAAGATGTCATGGGACATATGCTGACCAAATTACAGAGAGAAGACTTGGGGGACATATCACTTACAGACAAACTTACCAGCCTGGAAAGAACAAAGACAGCTAGCCTAGAGGTACATATCAGGGAAATGCAGATTAGGATGCTAAGCAGGGACTACATTACCCCCGCACACAGATTTCACTGGAACCAAGACCTGCCAAACCAATGTATTAATTGTTCATTACCAGAGCCTAAACGTAAGCATTACTTCTTTGAGTGTCCATATGTAAATCAATTCTGGAGACGCTTACAATATTGGGTTAGGAAAATGTTCAAGATTGATCTTCTTTTTTACTCTAAATCAATTTTCCTACTTTCATGGGAAGTGCAACACAAGTCACTATATTCCATGCTTATTCTTAGCACCTTACTGGCCCAACAATGGGCGGGATCCGATATACGGCGTAGTTTGCGGCGCAAGCGAGGGAACCCCCGCCGCCCGTAATTTCAGCTCGCAACTCGAGCTATCCAATATACCCTGCCGGCAATTGCTAAAGTGCCGTAAGTTGGATAAACTAGCGATGTCACCAGTGACTTACGGCACTTTAGAAACTGCCGGCACCTACAAAAACTGACTAAAGTATTAAATGTCCAGTACTGTCTAACACGCCTCCCAAACATAGCCCGATACGTATACCCCTCTATCTGCTATCCCCCCTCACTCTCCTAATAATAAATGTATTAACCCCTAAACCGCCGCTCCCGGACCCCGCCGCACCTAATAAAGTTATTAACCCCTAAACTACCGCTCCCGGACCCCACTGCCACCTACATTAAATACCCCCTAATGTGAGCCCCTTACACCACCACCACCTACATTACCTACCCCTAATGTGAGCTCCTACCCCGCCGCCAGCTATATTAAAATTATTAACCCCTAATCTAATCCCCCTACCCCGCCGCCAGCTATATTAAAATTATTAACCCCTAATCTAATCCCCCTATACTGTTGCCACCTATATTAAATTAATTAACCCCTAAAATACTAAAATATCCCTACCACTAAACCTAAGTCTAACCCTACAAATAGCCCTGAAAAGGGCTTTTTGCGTGGCATTACCCCAAAGTAACCAGCTCTATTGCCAGCCCTTAAAAGGGCTTTTGGCGGGGCATTGTCACAAAGTAATCAGCTCTTTTGCCTGTAATCTAAATCCCCCTACACCGCCGCCACCTATATTAAATTAATTAACCCCTAATCTAATCCCCCTACACCGCCGCCACCTATATTAAATTAATTAACCCCTAATCTAATCCCCCTATACCGCCGCCACCTATATTAACTATATTAACCCTAATTATATTAGGGTTAATATAGTTAATATAGTTATATTATATATATTAACTATATTAACCCTATCTAACTCTAACACCCCTAACTTAATTATTATTAAAATAAATCTAAATAATATTAATAATATTAACTAAATTATTCCTATTTAAAACTAAATACTTACCTATAAAATAAACCCTAAGATAGCTACAATATAATTAATAATTACATTGTAGCTATTTTAGGGTTTATATTTATTTTACAGGTAACTTGGTATTTATTTTAACTAGGTACAATAGCTATTAAATAGTTAATAACTATTTAATAGCTACCATGTAAAAATAAATACCAATTTACCTGTAAAATAAATCCTAACCTAAGTTACAAATACACCTACACTATCAATAAATTAAATAAACTACAAATATCTAAACTAAAATACAATTAAATACACTAAACTAAATTACAAAAAAAACAAACACTAAATTACAAAAAAATAAAAAAAATTACAAGAATTTTAAGAATTACACCTATTCTAAGCCCCCTAATAAAATAATAAAGCCCCCCAAAATAAAAAATGCCCTACCCTATTCTAAATTAAAAAGTAACCAGCTCTTTTACCAGCCCTTAAAAGGGCTTTTTGCGGGGCATGCCCCTAAGTAATCAGCTATTTTGCCTGTAAAAAAACAAAACACAATACCACCCCCAACATTACAACCCACCACCCACATACCCCTACTCTAAACCTAAACCCACCCAAACCCCCCTTAAAAAAACCTAACACTAACCCCCAGAAGATCTCCCTACCTTGAGTCGTCTTCACTCATCCGGGCCGAACTCTTCATCCAGATGTGGTCCTCCATCCCAGCGATGTCTTCATCCAAGCGGCAAAGAAGAGGTCTTCCATCCCGGCGTTGTCTTCATCTAAGCGGCAAAGAAGAGGTCTTCCATCCCGGCGTTGTCTTCATCTAAGCGGCAAAGAAGAGGTCCTCCATCGGGGCGAAGTCTTCCTCCAAGCGGCATCTTCAATCTTCTTTCTTCCGGCTTCTTCTGACCTCTATCAGATTCTATCAGCCAATCGGAATTAAGGTAAGAAAATCTGATTGGCTGGTTCAATCAGCTAATCAGATTCAAGTTCAATCCGATTGGCTGATCTAATCAGCCAATCAGATTGAGCTTGCATTCTATTGGCTGATCGGAACAGCCAATAGAATGCGAGCTCAGCCTGATTGGCTGATTGAATCAGCCAATCAGATTTTCTTACCTTAATTCCGATTGGCTGATAGAATCCTATCAGCCAATCGGAATTCGAGGGACGCCATCTTGGATGACGTCATTTAAAGGAAACTTCCTTCGTTGTTCAGTCGTCGGGCCAGCTGGATGTTATGCGTCGGTTGTCGGAAGAAGCCAGAAGAAAGAAGATTGAAGATGCCGCTTGGAGGAAGACTTCGCCCCGATGGAGGACCTCTTCTTTGCCGCTTGGATGAAGACATCGCCGGGATGGAAGACCTCTTCTTTGCCGCTTGGATGAAGACATCGCCGGGATGGAAGACCTCTTCTTTGCCGCTTGGATGAAGACATCGCCGGGATGGAAGACCTCTTCTTTGCCGCTTGGATGAAGACATCGCCGGGATGGAGGACCACATCTGGATGAAGAGTTCGGCCCGGATGGGTGAAGACGACTCAAGGTAGGGAGATCTTCTGAGGGTTAGTGTTAGGTTTTTTTAAGGGGTGTTTGTGGTATTGGAGTTTTTTTTTACAGGCAAAAGAGCTGATTACTTTGGAGCATGCCCCACAAAAAGCCCTTTTAAGGGCTGGTAAAAGAGCTGGTTACTTTTTAATTTAGAATAGGGTAGGGCATTTTTTTATTTTGGGGGGCTTTATTATTTTATTAGAGGGCTTAGAATAGGGTTAATTAGCTTAAAATTCTTGTAATCTTTTTTTATTTTTTGCAATTTAGTGTTTGTTTGTTTTTTGTAATTTAGTTTAGTGTATTTAATTGTATTTTAGTTTAGATATTTGTAGTTTATTTAATTTATTGATAGTGTAGGTGTATTTGTAACTTAGGTTAGGATTTATTTTACAGGTAAATTGGTATTTATTTTAACAAGGTAGCTATTAAATAGTTATTAACTATTTAATAGCTATTGTACCTAGTTAAAATAAATACCAAGTTACCTGTAAAATAAATATAAACCCTAAAATAGCTACAATGTAATTATTAATTATATTGTAGCTATCTTAGGGTTTATTTTATAGGTAATATTTAGTTTTAAATAGGAATAATTTAGTTAATATTATTAATATTATTTAGATTTATTTTAATAATAATTAAGTTAGTGGTGTTAGAGTTACATAGGGTTAATAAAGTTAATATATATAATATAATAACTATATTAACCCTAATATAATTAAGGTTAATATAGTTAATATAGGTGGCGGCGGTGTAGGGGGGTCAGATTAGGGGTTAATACATTTAATATAGGTGGCGGTGGTGTAGGGGGATTAGATTAGGGGGTAATACATTTATTATATGGCGGCGGTGTAGGGGGATTTAGATTAAAGGCAAAAGAGCCGATTATTTTGTGACAATGCCCCACAAAAAGCCCTTTTAAGGGCTGGTAAAAGAGCTGGTTACTTTAGGGCAATGGCCCGCAAAAAGCCCTTTTAAGGGCTGGCAATAGAGCTGTTTACTTTGGGGCAATGCCACGCAAAAAGACCTTTTCAGGGCTATTTGTAGGGTTAGACTTAGGTTTAGTGGTAGGAATATTTTAGTATTTTAGGGGTTAATTAATTTAATATAGGTGGCGGCGGTATAGGGGGATTAGATTAGGGGTTAATAATTTAATATAGCTGGCGGCGGTAAAGGGGGATTAGATTAGGGGTTAATAATTTAATATAGGTGGCGGCGGTATAGGGGGATTAAATTAGGGGTTAATAATTTAATATAGGTGGCGGCAGTGTAGGGGGCTCACATTAGGGGTTAATATAGTTTAAATAGGTGGCGGTGGTGTAGGGGGATCTTATTAGGGGTAACATAGTTAATGTAGGTGGCGGCGGGGTAGGGGGCTCACATTAGAGGGTAAAACATTTAATGTAGCTAGTGGCGGTGTAGGGGGCTCAGATTAGGGGGTGATATAGATAATGTAGCTGGTGGCGGGGTCCGGGAGCGGCGGTTTAGGGGTTAAACACTTTATTAGGGATTGCGGCGGGGAATCGCGGTTGACAGGTAGAGAGACATTGCGCATGCGTTAGGTGTTAGGTTTTATTTTGAAGTTTGCGGTTAACAGGTAGATAGACATTGCGCATGCGTTAGGTGTTAGGTTTTATTTTGAAGCTAGTTTAGGGAGTTACGGGGCTCCAATACACAGCGTAAGGCTTACTATGCCTGCAATTTGTGGTGAGGTGAAATTGGAGTAAGATTTCTCCATTTTCGCCACGTAAGTCCTTACGCTGTATATTGGATACTAAACTGCGCTGGTTTGGTATACCTGTCTATGGGCCAAAAAACTACGGCCAAAGGCAGAAAGATATACAAGAGTAACTTCTAGGTTACGCCGTATATGTGATACCAAACCTGCGCAAAATTTTGCGTCACCGGCTTTTGCGGGCGACGCTGCCTATCGGATCGAGGCCAATGTATTTTAGCACAGTAGACCTCCAAAAACCCACCCACATTGACCCATTTCAAACATAGGATGCTGCGGCAAATGTATATAGAGCAATTTGATGCTACTCTAGACACCAAACGCAGGCTGAGACACTTTTTACATAAATGGTAGAGTTATATATTGAGCCTCCCTCTTAGTCAACAAAAACAGGTGTTGCGACCCTTCTTGCACCATGAGGTGTTTATTGAAGCGATGCTTAGAGGCAAGTGGAGTAATATACTTTAACCCGCCTCATATATTTCCTGGGGGGAGAGATGGGCCATTAACTTGGTATGGAACTAGTTGGAAACACGTTCATCTGGTCTTGTTTTGTTATTGAGAGTATAAATGTTTGATAATTATAAATAATAAGATAAAAATTGAAAATGATGGGAGGAGACACATGATCTAGTAGATATACATACCACTAATTCTCTTACTGGTCATGAACATGCATATTTCCTATTGAACTTACTTAGACACTGTAAAACTGACTAAAAAATAAAATATGTTTCTCATGTATTTATGCCACATCTCCTATTATTGAGTTGGAGAACATAAGTCTCTGTTATCTGTATACTCGCATGTGCTTCTTCTATCTAATAAAAAGAATTAAAAAACAAAAAAATTGGCTATAAAATGACTATATTCTATTTGTGAGGTTTTGTATTTCTTAAAATGACAAATATTGAGTTTTATAAAAAAAAAAAAAGAATGAATCAGTTGTTTTAAAAATAATTATTTAATTACATAATGGTATAAAGGGCCAATTAAGGAATCATATGGACTTCAAGCAATGGTTTGCTATGGAATTTTAATATTGGAAATGTCTATGTCGGAAGGTTGCTAATCTTTTGCTAATATTACACATGCACTTTTGGTATGTAATTAGCTGATAATACTCTTGGAGCTTGTAAGGTACAACTCAAGTGCCTTGCTTACTAATGTGTTTGGTATTCTGCAAATAAATCTTCAAGGCAATTATGTCCCTTGTTACTCCGAAAATGCTACCATACTGATGTAATAACAGAACATAATAGAGTAGATGCCACTAATCAAGAGGTTATTCTTTAAATAATTGCAGGATTCAGAAGTAATCATCACTGAAGATAGACTGAATTGCAATACTTTTCTGTGTGTGTACAATCAACTACTCTTCAAAAAAATTGTGATTGCTACTTGGCAAGTTTTCAAATAAGGTAGTGTTTATCTGTATTTGTATATTTTGCTAGGTTTTAACTGTACAATGACCTGGCAAAAATAAATAACTGATGACAAAGTGTTTTATATCTGCAAAATTTTGGCCATTTAGTGGTTTAAAATATAGCCAGAGCTAGATGATATATTTATGGCAAAATCCTTAATTCCTCCAGGAATTAATATATAGTATATTGTTCTGGGAGATATATGTAAATGCAGGTGTCTATAAGATTAAGTTATTTTAAAAAGACATACAAGTAATTCCTAGACTTTTCTCTAGTCTTGCAATAAAATAACTTATCATTCAAATATACATATTTTACATTAACACCTTGTTTCATTAAATTATTTTTAAAAAAAAGCTAAAAGTACCTTACAAATTTGTAGGAACCAATCAAGATTATTAACTAGACAACACAATGCTTGCCATTCTAATGTTGTTAGAAAAAGCGTTTCAAACATGTAAATTGGATCATTGGGTACTTGTTCAGGACCAGATTACAAGGGGAGCACTATTTAACGGTCCTACTTGAGCGTTAACTGCGCAAGAAGTAAGCTTTTTGTGCATGTCGGGTTGCATTCATATTACAAGTTAAAAGTAAAAGTTATCACTTGTGCGCTAACTTAACAATTATAAAAAGCCGAAATTAGAATACCGTGAGCATGATAAACTATTCCCCCAGTCAATGGAGCAAAAAAAACAACAACCTAGTGAGTGTGCATAAACACGATTGCACACAACATGAAAATATAAATACTTCACATTCCAATGTGCTTCACCTAGAAGAATATGTTCTATTTATTCATAAATACACACACACACATACATATATATATATATATATATATATATTTTTTTTATTGTACAATATATATCTATTTATATATATATATATATATATATATATATATATATATATATATATATATATATATATATATATATATATATAGGTATGGATATAGATATATATATATATATATATACACAGTATAGGAATATCTATTTAAAAATACATAGAACATATTCTGCTATCTGCAGAACATTGGAATGTGAAATATTTACACTAAACACACAGTTAAACACTTTATTAAACATGAATATTGCATAAATATAATTTTATGTTTTCATCTATTTAAAGGGATATAATCCCCCCCCAAAATATTTCATGATTCAGATAGAGAATACAATTTTAATCAACTTTCTACTTTACTTCTATTATTTAATTTGCGTCCTTCTCTTGTTACCCATTCCTGAAAAGTTTATCTAGGCAAGCTCAGGAGCAGCAAATAACCTAGGTTCTAGCTGCTGATTGGTGGCTGCATATATATACAAATTGTCATTGGCTCACCCATGTGTTCAGTTAGAATCCAGTCGTGCATTGTTGCTCCTGCAACAAATGATACCAGGAGAATAAAACAAATTAGATAATATAAGTAAATTAGGAAGTTGTTTAAAATTGTATTCTCTATCTAAATTATTAAATAAATTTTTTGGGTTTCATGGGTTTCATGTCCCTTTAACTGTAAATGGGCTCTAATGCATATATACATATACATGTATTTGTTTATATGTGTATAGATGTCTGTAACTAGATATATAGGCATAGAAATACATATGTACACACACACATATATATATATACATATATGTGTGTGTTTGTGTGTGTATCTCTATGTTAAAGTCCTTTGCCTGCTTTTTGTTTTCTAACACCTGGGTCCTCATAAATTTGAGCCCTTATAACTTTTTTGTGCAATATTTTTTTTAAATGATTTTTATTAGATGGTGTTATTATAAGTGTAACTGTACTTTGTAATGTATTTTTGATGTGTTTTGAAGCACTTTTTTATTTAGCGAAGCAGTTAACCAGAGCTCTGAGGATGCGCTATCCCGATATGCGTTAACTTAAATTGCGCTCAAGTGATCTCGTTTGCTTTCAACTTGCAGTTTGAGCAAAAAACCCAATGCGAGAAAACATCTGCAATAAACCCCTTATAGCTTGCGCAGAACTGCTAGCGTTCCACTAGCAATCTGGCTCTAAATTGGAGAGAATCTTACAGAACATTGTCCCTTAAGTTAAAGTTTGTTGACTTATAAACCACATACACGCACACAGACTATTTCATATGTTTAACAATGATACTGTTTTACTCATATAACCTTTAGGATCTTGGAAATACAGCTGTATTGATTTCTAATTTTAACACTGTTTATATAAAATAGGTAGTTTTAAATTAAATTTGTTACAATTTCTGCCATTCTCTGTAAAATTCACTAATTGCCTTGAGTACTCAGCTGTTTTGTGTAAGAATTTGAATTTACTATTCTTTTCTATAATGCAGTGAAGCTGCACATTTCTGAAACTATTTTGATTACCTACATTAATCTTCCAGATTTATCGCCAGGATTTAAAAGGTGAATAAAAATTAATAATATGTAAACAAATCTAAGTATGCAGGAAGTACAAAATCAAACCCTTTTCACCTTTGAAAGAGGGTAAGTGAATAATAAAAAAAGTGTTATGCTTCATTAATTCCTTACTACACTTGAGAGGTTTCAATTGTATTGTTCAACAGCATCTCTTTTTTCTGAATGGTCTAATAAAATAAATGAAAAATCTTCTGCTTCCATCACAAACACAAAATATAAATGTATAACTGTGTTTATATATTTAGATACATGTTGCTTTATCATGTTTGCCATTTTGATGAATACCAATTCAATATAACAACAATACATACAGTAATTTTCAGCAGTTGAGTGGTTTTGAATGTCAAATGAGAATGATTCATCAAGATTGAAATGACTTGTTGCATACTAATTTAAAAAGTAGAATTGCATTTTGTGCAAGTTTTTAAATTGCCTAAACTATTAAATTTATGAAACACACATTCACTCTTTATGGTTCATTATCTATCAATCAGTATTTTTTTTAATTAACCAACATGTTTATTTTGTTTGTACTGTAAATTAACATAAAAAAAAATAGATGGGATTCTGATTGGTTGAGAACATGACTGCAGCCAATCAGCAGTAAGTATCTGCTCAATGAACTGAAGTACATTCGTAGGGCAATGGAAAATAAAGGAAGCACATGTGACCATTATTTTCCATAAGAAGAATTTATTTGTTTTATCTTTTTTTATTGTAAATTGAGAAAGAAACAGTGGTTTTATCAAAACCTCAAACATAGTTAAAGGATTACTTTCTGTTATATATATATATTTTTTTTTTTTTTAAATGAAATTTTTATTTGGTTTTAGAATAAGAGGTAACATTTGGGGACTCGCAGGACCCCTGATCTAGCATACACAAACAAAAGGATCGGACACGCAGGTCCGGTTGCAATAGCTGTTCAAACATTGATATATCGTAGATAAATTGCAGGGAAAGGTAACACTTGGGGACACACAGGACCCCTGTTCAAACATACACAAACAAAAGGATCGGACACGCAGGTCCGGTTGCAATAGCTGTTCAAACATTGATATATCACAAATAAATTGCAGGGATATGTGGTGAAAATAATTCACCAAGGTGGAACCCTAGTGTGGGCTCTAGAAATAAGGGGGGGAGGGGTGATAATTATAGATTAGATTTAATTCCAGAGACAAGTAACATGTACCCTGTGTCTAGTATATACTCTACTCAGCAATTATTGTGCTTAACACCCACTACACCTGGCCCTCATTACACCTAGCACATGCCGTACCCAGCACATATTCACTGTACTTCACTCATTGTATTTAGCATAAACCATACCCAGCGCACACAGTTCTCAGCACACAATATACCTAGCACACACTGTACTTAACCTGAATTGTACCCAGCATACCCTGTACCTGGCACACTTCATACCTAGCACACATTGTACCCAACACGCATAGTACCTGGAACCTACTGTACCTAGATCACACAATGCTCAGCACACACAGCACCCGGCACCCACCTAGCCTAGCACACGCAGTACCCAGCACACAATGAACCAAGCATTCACCGTAGCCAGCACTCATTGCATCTAACGCGCTCTGCACCTAGCACACACTGTACCTAGCACCCACGGTACTTCGTTCAAACTGTACCTAGCCCATGCCGTACCTAGCACACATTGTACCTAGTACACATTGTACCTAGCACACATCTGTTATAATTTTTAAGCTAAACAACTAACATATTAAAGTTAATAAACATTAATTAAAACCTACTGACCTATATTTTCTCCAAAACGAAGTTTCATCACGTTCTAAAAGTTATATCTTTTATTCGCCGATGATGTCACGTTATCCTGCCCACTATTTTCAGCACTGAGTGTTCAAAATACTTAAACCAATAACTTTGTGTTTAAAGCGCCATTTTGAAACCTAGGTATTGTAAGCGGATTGGTACAGAGCAAAGGATACCCACGGAGTGGGTTTGGAAAACAATTAAATTTGCAGACAAGATTTCTGATATACGGTAGAGATATGTTAATGAAATGCTATTGATAAAAAGCATATTTGGGGTAGTTAGTTAGTAACAGGCATAGAAAATATTTACTTAAAGTGGCCCTTTAACTACTAGAATACAGTCCCAGTGTGTTGCAGATGACTGTGGGGATTGTTGTTAAAAATCCAGAGTGCATAATTGAAGATCTTTCCAGGATTTTTCCATAAATATAATAAAGCCTCAACCAGCAATAAAAACAGTATAAAACTGATTCTCTTATTCAATAGCCTGAGAAAACAGCCCCATAGAGGCGGAGAAATGCGTTGCTTTTAATAACGTTTTTATTAATCCGTACACTTGCTGCTGTTTTTATCTGGGGCCAATCTTTATCCCTGAATCTTTTTGGGAATATTTCTGTTTGCTGAAACCTTTGGAATCAGTCAGCTGGGCAGCTGAGAAGCTCCAGCCTGGGTTTATTGCACCTGGAGGTGCTTAGAAATATGTAAGTGTGCCTATTTCCTATATATACACATCCTGTATCATGCTGTGCTGGGCTATAATGGCTCTGTATTTCTCTATATAGAAACATCTTGGACACCACAGGCGAGATTTTGTCCTTGGATATCTGGCTGCGCTTATTCAGTTTGCTTGGCAACTGTGAGGTTTCAGTCTGCTTTTTTGCACCCTAGGGTGCAGTTCGTTTGTGAGAATATTTCTTGTCTATTTTGAATCCATCTTGTGTGCTTGGTATTAGGCCATTGGGTGCCTCTGTGTTCTTCTTTTCTGATTCTCTTATCAGACAAGCATGACAAAGTAAATTAGTGGACCATGGATGATGGGACTAAAAAAAAAATAGAATATACATTATTTCTCTCTCCTTACTCTCTTTTAACCTTTAATTAGAGTCACACACATTTGGCCATTCACCTCTGGCCTCCAAAAATGTCACAGAATGAAGGAATGAAAATAATAGGCATCACTGTATTTCTAATTCAAAGGATTTGAATTAGTCTGTGCCATTTCCGTAAAAAAAAGGGCCAATCTATTTAGTACTTTTTACATCTAGATGTTCTATAAATATTTGTGACGAGGGTATTCTTGAATTGAGAAGTGTATAGTAAAATTGTCTGTATTGTGACCCCCGATTTAGGAATAGTATATGTTGCTGTTGTATTACAATTTAAATTTTCACTTGTTTATGATTTCAAAATTGCAGTTTGTTCAAAAACTGCCCACATATGGGCAAATGTAAAAGTAATGAAGTAAAGTCGGGGCAGCTAACGAACATTTAACACATTGATAAGGCTATTCCTTTATCCATTTTGCCAAACGTCTCGGAGTAAAATAGGCCTAGTGTCATTTTCTAATCTGAGATTCTCTTAACATTGCTGAGAGAGTAGCTTTTCTGACTTTTTCCAAGTCATCCCGAGCTGCAACCTAATTAACCTCAAGAATACCATCCTTTTCCCACCACTCTAGAATTGTTAGAAATTTTTGTAATTAGTTAAAAGGTTTAATAAATTTAAACTGCAAAGAACTTGCCCATTTTAAATAAGGCATATACGATTCAAATAGGTGATTCTTCCCAAAAATATGTATTGTATCTGTTCATAACCCTCAAATATGGCCAGATTACAATTGGAGCGGTAATTAACACTCCTGCTCAAGCGTTAACTCCGCTAGAAGTAAGTTTTTTCTGCGCATTGTATTGTGCTCATACTACAAGTTAAAAGTATACTGTTTTCACTAGCGTGCTAACTTGATGCGTGTAAAAAGCTGTTCTTCTAATATTGCACGCGCAATGATGTATTCCCCTATAGAAGTCAATAGAGCAATAAAACTGGGAAAAAAGCATTACTTGCATGCAAACCTGCAACCTGCATGCAAACCCCACGTGAAAATATGTATATTTCACATTCCAATATTCTTTAAATAGATTCATAAATGCATATATGTTATTTTTTGGCACAAATATGTATTTATACATATACAGTATATATATATATATATATATATATATAGATATATATAGATGATTATATATAGATATTTACAGGTATATAGGAATATCTATTTAAACATACATAGAACATATTCTGCTATATTTTTACATACATATAAATAGATATATACATACTTATAGACATACAGTATATATATATATATATATATATATATATATATATATATATATATATACATACATATATATATACACACACACACACACACACATGTGTACACTGGAGTCCTTAGCAGTTAAGAAACTGAAAACATGTAAAAAACATATTTATGCAATATTCATATTTAATAAAGTGTTTAACTGTGTTTTACTGTAAATGTTTTACATTCCAATGTTCTTCACATAGGGGACTATATTCTAAGTATTTTTAAATAGACCATCCTATATACTGTATATATATATACAAACATTATATATATATATATATATATATATATATATACTGTATATATATAAACAAACATTATATATATATATATATATATATATATATATAAATATATATACTGTATATCAAATTTAAATATATATATATATATATATATATATATATATAAATATCTATGTTTTAAAATAATTGAACATATTCTTCCATGTGAAGAAAATTGAAATGTGAAATATTCATATTTTCATGTCATGTTAGCACACTTGAAAAAAATGTGATTGGTTTTGTGTGTGAGTAGGTTTTTTTTCCCCACTTTTCGTGCTCTATTGATGTCAACTGGGAAATATGTTAATGCAGTCACAATATTTGAAGCTTGGCTTTTTGCGTGCATAGGGTTAGCTAGTGAGCGAAAATGTTTTACTTTAAACTTCTAGCAAAGTTAACGTGCAAGCGGGAGTGATAATTACCACTCCACTCGTAATCTAGCCCATAGTGGGTAATATTTAAAGCATATAATTTATTGGGGTTGACATGTAGTTTAATATCCAAATATGTCAGTCACTGTGTAGCTACTGTAAAAGGGTATTCAGTACTTGGTCTTTCTCCCAGTTTCAACCACAAAATCTCTGATTTTTGCATATTGACTTTATAGCCAGAAAAGGAGCCAAACTTATTTAGGTCAGATATAATTGATGGAATTATAAGTAAAAGACTTGCTAATAGACTTTTAAGAAACTATGTAGGAGGGTACTCACAAAGTGGAGCACTATATATAAGTGCTGATATCGCAGACTGGGCCTCCTACTCTCCAGCTGACTGTCTCTCAGGGATATCAGTGGCAAATCAAATGTTTGCTATGAAACAAAGCACAGAGAGAAAACACAATAGTGCAGCAAAATTTTGATGCCAAAGGTATATTGTGAAATGTGTGTATATTTTACTCACATTTGGTAGTGCACTGGAAAATAGTGCTGAATATTGCAGGCTGGATGTCAAAGTCTGATAAAACAGCCACTTATAGCTGAGAAACGCATTGCATTGTTGATTTTATTGTTTTAAGAATTCAAATTGTTTTAGTAGTATCTGACTTGTACTAATTTATTTATTTTCCTTTCATAGAGCTGGCTTTGGATTCCTGAACTCATCATTATTCCTCCTGGGAAACCACAGTATTACAGTCAGCTGGGGACTTTGACATCCAGCCCTGCAATATTTAGCACTATTTTCCAGTGCACTACCAAATGTGATTAATATATACACTCATTTCATGATATACCTTTGGCTCAAAATTGTGCTGCACTATTGGGTTTTCTCTCTGTGCTTTATGTTTCATAACAAACATCTGATTTGCCACTGATATCCCTGAGAGACAGTCAACTGAAGAGTGAGAGGTCCAGCCTGCCATATCAGCACTTATATATAGTGCTACACTTTTGTCAGTACCGTCCTACATAGTTTCTTAAAATTGTCTATCAGAAAGTCTTTTTCTGCACCATGAGGCGTCTTTTCTTTGTTTTACTTATAGAACCACCCTCCAAGCCCAATCCTTTGAAAGAAGAGTCGACTAGTGAATCCAGCAAATACACCTCAAAGTTTTACAAGGACTTCAACACTTTTCTTTTGAGATTTAGGGGCAATGGGTAGTTTAAGTTTTTTAGTGTTAGATTTTTTAATTTTGGGGAGTTTGGTGGGTGGGGGGTTTACTGTTAGAGGGGGGGGGACTTAGTATTATTTAAAGGAAAAGAGCTGTTTAATTTAGTGCAATGCCCTACAAAAGGCCCCTTTAAGGGCTATCGGTAGTTTATTCTTAGATTAGGAGGTGTTTTTATTTGGGGGGGTTTATTTTCATAGGGATTAGGTTTATTTTTTTTTATTTTGGATAATGTGGTTTATTATTTTCTGTAATGTTAGACTTTTTTTCTTTTGTGTAATTTTAGATTAATTTAATGTAATCTTAGGTTTTTAGTTTTTTTAATTTTAATTGTAATGTAGTATTTTATTATTTTATGTAAATAAGGGGTTAATTTAGGGGGTGTTAGGTTAGGAGGCTTAGTCATTAAATTAGTTATTTGCGTTGTGTGGATTGGAGGTTTAGGAGTTAATAGGTAAATTAGGTTTAATGCGTTGTGGGGATTGGCCGATTAGGGGCTAATATGTTAATTTAATTTATTGCGTTGATGGTGGGTGGCGGTTTAGGAGTTAATAAATTAATTATTTAATTTGCGATGTTGGGGAATGGCGGATTAGGGGTTAATAGATGTATTAGGTAGTTTGCGATGTTGGGGTTGGCGGATATAGGGGTTAATCATTTTATTATGTAGTTGTTTTTTGTTGTTTTCTTAATACTTCATGCGGGCGGTTATTTTTTTTCTTAATACTTTGTACGGGTGGTTAGGGTTTTTTTTTATACTTATTGCAGGCGGTTAGGTATTGTTTTAACACTTATTGCGGGCAGTTAGTTTTTTTTTTCCTATGCTCCGTTTGCCTTTGCTGCATCCCGGTGGATTCCGACAATGGCAGGGTGGTGAAAGAATAAACCTGTGGTGGATTCTTTTACCACCCTGCCATTTTCGGAATCCACCGGGGTGCAGCTTCACTGCATCCAGGTGAGCTCTTTTTGCTGCCTCGTGCAGCTAACATTCCTTTGAGGATGCGTGCGCAACTGGTGACGGGCACGTTACAAACACGATTATAGTATAGATATATTTTTTAATTACCCTATTTTTGATACTGAGACTTTATATACATTTTTCGTAAATATTTTATTATATCTTTTCATGTGACAACACTGAAGAAATGAGACTTTGGTAAAATGTAAAGTAGTGAGTGTACTGCCTGTATAACAGTGTAAATTTGCTGTCCATTCAAAATAACTCAATACACAGCTATTAATGTCTAAACCGTTGGCAGCAAAAGTAAGTACACCCCTAGGTGGAAATGTCCAAATTGGGCCCAATTAGCCATTTTTCTTCCCCGGTGTCATGTGACTCATTAGTGTTACAAGGTCTCAGGTGTGAATGAGGAGCAGGTGTGTTAAATTTGGTGTTATCGCTCTCACACTCTCTCATACTGGTAACTGGAAGTTCAACATGGCACCTCATGGCAAAGAACTCTCTGAGGATCTGAAAAAAAGAATTGTTGCTCTACAAAAAGATGGCCGAGGCTATAAGAAGATTGCCAAGACCCTGGAACTGAGCTGCAGCATGATGAGCAAGAACATACAGTGGTTTCACAGGAAGGGTTTCACTCGGAACAGGCCTTGCCATGGTCGACCAAAGAAGTTGAGTGCACGTGCTCAGCGTCATATCCAGAGGTTGTCTTTGGGAAATAGATGTATGAGTGCTGCCAGCATTGCTGCAGAGGTTGAAGGGGTGGGGGGTTCAGAATGTCAGTGCTCAGACCATACACCGCACACTGCATAAAATTGGTCTGCATGGCTGTCGTCCCAGAAGGAAGCCTCTTCCAAAGATGATGCACACTAAAGCCTGCAAACAGTTTGCTGAAGACAAGCAGACTAAAGACATAGATTACTGGAACCATGTTCTGTGGTCCGATGAGACCAAGATATACTTATTTGGTTCAGATGGTGTCAAGTGTGTGTGACGACAACCAGGTGAGGAGTACAAAGACAAATGTGTCTTTCCGACAGTCAAGCATGGAGGTGGGAGTGTCATGGTCTGAGCCTGCATGAGTGCTGCCTGAACTGGGGAGTTACAGTTCATTAAGGGAACCATGAATCCCAACTTGTACTGTGACTTGTTGAGCATGATTTCCTCCTTTTGGAGACTGGGCTGCAGGGCAGTATTCCAACATGGTAACGACCCCAAAGACACCTCCAAGATGACCACTGCCTTGCTAATCAAGCTGGGGGTAAAGGTGATGGACTGGCCAAGCATGTCTCCATGTCCCTTTAATTACATTCTAAGAGTTTATTTTTTTTGGTGCTATAAAGGTTGACCATAACAGTTAGTGTTTGTCATAACAGCTCCATGAAAGGAGCCTTTAAACAGCAGAGACCAGTTAGCTTACCTTAACTTCCTTATGGGCTCTGATTTCATTCAGGATTAAATAAAAAAAAAAAATCACACAAATTAATAAAGTTACCAATAAGAGGGTACCAAATATACACCTAGATTACGAGTTTTGCGTTAGAGGCTGTGCGGTGCTAACGAGCAGTTTTCCCTCAACGCTTACTTCACTGCAGCACTGGTATTACAAGTTTTCAGAAACCCGTAATTAAAAGACAAGAAGTGAGCATTGAGCAAAATTTTGCTCATTACCGCACACCAATACCCGCGCTGCTTAAGTCAGCGGTGAGCTGGTGTAACGTGCTCGTGAACGATTTCCCCATAGACATCAATGGGGAGAGCCGGCTGAAAAAAAGTCTAACACCTGCAAAAAAGCAGCGTAAAAAACCTTAACGCAGCCCCATTGATTCCTATGGGGAAATAAAATTTATGTCTACACTTAACACCCTAACATGAACGTCGAGTCTAAACACCCCTAATTACACTTATTAACCACTAATCTGTCGCCCCCGACATCGTCGACACCTACATTATTCTTATTAACTCCTAATCTGCCGCTCAGGACACCGCCGCAACCTACATTATATTTATGAACCCCTAATCTGCTGCCCCCAACATCGCCGACACCTACATTATATTTATTAATCCCTAATCTGTTGCCCCCAATGTTGCCACCACCTACCTACACTTATTAACCCCTAATCTTCTTCCCCAATGTCACCACCACTATATTAAAGCAATTAACCCCTAGACCTAAGTCTAACCCTAAACCTAACACCCCCTAACTTAAATATAATTTAAATAAATCTAAATAAATATTCCTATCATTACCTAAATTATTCCTATTTAAAACTAAATACTTACCTATAAAATAAACCCTAAGCTAGCTACAATATAACTAATAGTAATAGCTTAGGGTTTATTTTTATTTTACAGGCAAGTTTGTATTTATTTTAACTAGGTAGAATTGTTATAAAATAGTTATTAACTATTTAATAACTAAATAGCTAAAATAAATACAAATTTACCTGTAAAATAAAACCTAACCTAAGTTACACTAACACTACACTATAATTAATTAAATAAATAAACTAAATTAAATACAATTACCTAAATTAAATTAAATTAAATTAGCTAAAGTACAAAAAAAACCCACTAAATTACTTAAAATAATAAACAAATTACAGAAATTTAAACTAATTACACCTAATCTAATAGCCCTATTAAAATAAAAAAAGCCCCCCCCCCCCCAAAAAAAAAAAAAAAACCTAACCTAAACTACCAATAGCCCTTAAAAGGGCCTTTTGTGGGGCTTTGCCCCAAAGTAATCAGCTCTTTTACCTGTAAAAAAAATACAAAAAACCCCCAACAGTAAAACCCACCACCCACACAACCAACCCCCCAAATAAAATACTATCTAAAAAAACCGAAGCTCCCCATTGCCCTGAAAGGGCATTTGGATGAGCATTGCCCTTAAAAGGGCAGTTAGCTCTTTTGCGGCCCAAAGTCCCTAACCTAAAAATAAAACCCACTCAATACACCCTTAAAAAAACCTAACACTAACCCCCTGAAGATCGACTTACTGGAAGACGTCTTCATCCAAGCCGGGTTAAGAATTGGTCCTCCAGAAGGGCAGAAGTCTTCATCCAAGCCGGGCAGAAGTGGTCCTCCAGACGGGCAGAAATCTTCATCCAGACGGCATCTTCTATCTTCATCCATCCGGCGCGGAGCGGGTCCATCTTCAAGACATCCGACGTGGAGCATCCTCTTCATCCGACGACTAAAACAGAATGAAGGTACCTTTAAGTGACGTCATCCAAGATGGCGTCCCTTAGATTCCGATTGGCTGATAGAATTCTATCAGCCAATCGGAATTAAGGTAGAAAAAATCCTATTGTTCCTGATTGGAACAGCCAATAGAATGCAAGCTCAAACCTATTGGCTGATTGGATCAGCCAATATGATTTTTCTACCTTAATTCCTATTGGTTTATAGAATTCTATCAGCCAATCGGAATCTAAGGGATGCCATCTTGGATGACGTCACTTATAGGTACCTTCATTCTGTTTTAGTCGTTGGATGAAGAGGATGCTCCTTGTCGGATGTCTTGAAGATGGACCCGCTCCACGCCGGATGGATGAAGATAGAAGATGCCGTCTGGATGAAGACTTCTGCCAGTCTGGAGGACCACTTCTGCCCGGCTTGGATGAAGACTTCTGCCCGTCTGGAGGACCACTTTGCCCGGCTTAGATGAAGATGTCTCCCGGTAAGACGATCTTCAGAGGGTTAGTGTTAGTTTTTTTTTAAGGGTGTATTGGGTGGGTTTTATTATTTTTTTAGATTAGGGTTTGGGCGGCAAAAGAGCTAACTCCCCTTTTAAGGGCAATGTCCATCCAAATGCCCTTTTCAGGGCAATGAGGAGCTTAGGTTTTTTTAAATAGTTTTTTATTTGGGTGGTTGGTTGTGTGGGTTTTACTGTTGGGGGGGTTGTTTTTTTTTTTACAGGTAAAAGAGCTGTATATTAATATATTTATATTTAATTATAGTGTAAGGCTAGGTGTTAGTGTAACTTAGGTTAGGTTTTATTTTACAGGTCAATTTGTATTTATTTTAGCTAGGTAGTTATTAAATAGTTAATAACTATTTAATTACTGTTCTATCTAGTTAAAATAAATACAAACTTGCCTGTAAAATAAAAATAAATCCTAACTTAGATACAATGTAACTACTAGTTATATTGTAGCTATCTTAGGGTTTATTTTATAGGTAAGTATTTAGTTTTAAATAGGAATAATTTAGGTAATGATAGGAATATTTATTTAGATTTATTTAAATTATATTTAAGTTAGTGGGTGTTCGGTTTAGGGTTAGACTTAGGTTTAGGGTTTAATAACTTTAATATAGTGGCGGCGACGTCGGGGGCAGCAGATTAGGGGTTAATAAATGTAGGTAGGTGGCGGCGATGTTAGGGACGACAGATTAGGGGTTAATAATATTTAAAGGGACAGTTTACTCAAAAATTTTCTCCTCTTTAATTTGTTGCCAATGATCCACTTTACCTGCTGGAGTGTATTAAATTGTTTACAAGTAGCTCCTTTACCCTTATATTGGCATTTGAAATTGTTAATTTAGCATGTGGTATCCCCACCTATTCTGAAAGTTTGTGGCCGCGCGTACCAGCTATAGATAAGCTTTGTAAACACAGCCAGCAGAAGAAATTACGCTCCCAGTGTGATAAAGCAGAGATAAGGTAATAAAATGTTGATTTTCCATTGTTCTCTCAAAGTACTGGTGATTGTTTTAAGGACAGATATAAGATAAAGAAGCAGGTATATGTGTACAATGTGATACAGTAATGAGATCTGTTTATACCTACAAGCTCAACCTATTTTATTAGGCTGTGGCTTCAAAACACAAAATCAGAGCTTTAATATACACAAAAAACCTTAAAAAGCTAATTTTCATACATTTTTTACTCTGCAGTTGGTAAAAAAAAGCAATTGTAAACACATTAAGGGAAAAACTATTTTACAGTATACTGTCCCTTTAACTAATGTTTGCGAGGCGGGAGTGCGGTGGTTTAGGGGTTAATATGTTTATTATAGTGGCGGCGACGTTGGGGGCGGCAGATTAGGGGTTAATAAGTGTAGGTAGGTGGTGGCGACATTGGGGGCGGCAGATTAGGGGTTAATAAATATAATGTAGGTGGCGGCAGTGTCCGGAGCGGCAGATTAGGGGTTAATTTTTTTATAGTGTTTGCAATGTGGGAGGGCCTCGGTTTAGGGGTTAATAGGCAGTTTATGGGTGTTAGTGTACTTTTTAGCACTTTAGTTATGAGTTTTATGCTATGGCGTTGTACCATAAAACTCTTAACTACTGACTATTAAATGCATTAGGACTCTTGACAGGAGAGGGTGTACCACTCACTTTTTGGCCTCCAAGGACAGACTCGTAATACCGGCTCTATGGAAGTCCCATAGAAAAAAGACTTTACGAAGTTTACGTAAGTCGTTTTGTGGTAAGGCCAAAGAAGTGTGCGGTCACCCTAAACCTGCAAGACTCGTAATACCAGCGGGCATAAAAAAGCAGCGTTAGGACCTCTTAACGCTGCTTTTTCAGCCTAATGCACAACTCATAATCTAGCCGAAAGGGTTATAGTAATTTAAATATTTTTTTCTTTATGAATAAAAGTAAAACACCTCTCTGTCACTTAAACAGCTTTCAAGAACATGAAACATTAACTAAATACTCAATAGAGAAAATAATATGCAGAATATTTTGAAAATTATGTTTGTTGTTTATATATATATATATATATATATATATATATAAAAAGAAGTGTAAAATAGTGTCCATTAAGCAACTGGTGCCTTCATGTTGTAACCTAGGTTTTTTCTGTGCTGAGACTAATAAGTGGCAGTTAGCAATGGGCCACTCACTAACATGTGTAGTGAATGACTATATGGAATATAGCAGTGCTAATTCAGGAGTCTGTGCTTTCTTTTTATTGGGAATTGTAAATCTTACAATTTTCAGAATGAAATTACTGAAAAGGGAGGTAAAATGAATAATGAATATAGTGCAAAGTTTTTTTTACTACATATAATTGTATTCCAATTTCAATATGTTTACTGTTCGTTTCAGGTTGTCATGAAAGTTATGTTGTTCATTTTCTAGGGACTTAAATTATTTGTGCCTAACAAAACCTGTTCTTCTTTAATCAAGTCTGATAATACAATACAAATAGAAAAATCTCTTGCTGTTCTAGAAAATAATTTTGTATCCCCTGTATGAACTTCAGTTACTTCCTTATTTGACGCTTACTCATATTTTTTTTGTTTATAAGAACCAATATGTTCCCATGACCATTGTATGAAGATGATTCATAAGACTGCTAAGAAGAATCCTCTAAATATTAACAAATAAGCATTTCTCAGTGTCCTGTTTTCCCCTTCCCCCTAACAGTTTTTTCCAGTAACAATTCAGCAACAATGGTATTGAAATGGTATTGAAATGTCCTGTAAAAATTTGATTTGTAAATACATCAGACAATTATTTATCAATCTACTGTTTTTAAATAATACCCTTTATATTTTATGAATTTTATCATCTTCTTTATATAACGGCATATCAGTTAGTCTATGCTATAGCATATCTAAAACACCTAGGGCCCGATCCGATATGCAGCGTCGCCCGCAAATGCCGGCGACGCTGAATTTTGCGCGGGTTTGGTATCCTATATACGGCGTAACCTAGAAGTTACGCCCGTATATTTCTGCCGTCGCCCGTAGTTTTTTGGGCCATAGGCAGGTATACGAAACTCGCGCAGTTTTGGACTTACGTGGCGAAAATGGAGAAATCTTACTCCATTTTCACCTCGCCACAAAAAGCAGCCGGAAGAAGCCTTACGCTGACTATTTTAGCCCCGTAACTACCTAAACTACCTGCAAAATAAAACCTAACACCTAACACATGCACAATGTCTATCTACCTGTCAACCGCGATCCCCCGCCGCAATCCCTAATAAAGTATTTAACCCCTAAACCGCCGCTCCCGGAGCCCGCCGCCATCTACATAAACTAACCCCCTACTGTGAGCCCCTAAAACCGCCACCATCTAACTGATCTATCCCCTAATGTGAAGCCCTAAAACCGCCGCCATCTACCTGATCTATCCCCTAATGTGAACCCCTTACACCGCCGCCATCTACCTTATCTATCCCCTAATCTGACCCCTTAAAACACCGCCACCTATATAAAAATTATTAACCCCTAATCTAATCCCCCTATACTGCCGCAAGCTATATTAATATTATTAACCCCTAATCTAATCCCCCTAAAATAATTATCTCTATTACCAGCCCTTAAAAGGGCCTTTTGCGGGGCTTTGCCCAAAGTAAACAGCTCTTTTGCCCTATAACCTGCCCTCCCTACAACGCCGCCACCTATATTAATAGTATTAACTCCTAATGTAAGCCCCTTACACTGCCGCCATCTATATAAAAATTATTAACCCCTAATTTAATCTACCTACCCCGCCGCCAGCTATATTATCTATATTAACCCTAAGTATATTATAGTTAATACAGTTATTACATTATATATATTAACTATATTAACCCTAATTATATTAGGGTTAATATAGTTAATATAGTTACTATAGTATTTATATTAACTCTATCTAACCCTAACAACCCTAACTAAAATCTTATTAAATAAATCTAATTCATATTATAAACTAAAATATTCCTATTTAAATCTAAATACTTACCTATAAAATAAACCCTGATAGCTACAATATAATTAATAATTACATTGTAGCTATGTTAGGGTTTATATTTATTTTACAGGTAAATTGTTAATTATTTTAACTAGGTATAATAGCTATTAAGTAGTTATTAACTATTTAATAGCTACCTAGTTAAAATAATTACCCAATTACCTGTAAAATAAATCTTAACCTAAGTTATAAATATTTCAAAAAAGAATAGAGTCAGAAATGTGAGTTTCTGGCTCCAAAAGCGGAATGCATTTATTAGCACTTACTGTCCCCTACATTAGGTATCAAACCTTGAAAAGGAAGAAAATATGGGTGGAACAGCGTGTATCTGTGATTAAAACCTAACTTTTATTTCAACACTTAAAAAAAGAATTGTGACATACAATTTAAAAACACAAATTTGCGTAGAACTTGGGAATTGGGGTTAGATTGTACACTTTATTTAGTACTTCTGGGGAAGTCCAAAAATGAAAAAAGGTATCAATGTTCAGATACTATAATACTTAATTACGGTGATCTGAAGAACTAATATATGTGTGGATTCTCTTATCTCTCTAACAACTACGTTGCTGTATCAAATTATTAATGTGCATACATATGATGTTACTCTGGATATTATGTCTCTCTAGTAAGATTCAATAACGTACACCTCCTCTATTAGGCTTATATTTCAGATTGAGGTGATATTGTATCGTATTAAATGGTATTAGTAAGAGAATAAACTTTTATGGTTTTGGATTTTGGTGTGGTGTACACGTGCAAAGATGATTCTACTGTATATGGTGGGGTTCGAGTATTAAGAAAAAATATATATATCTAGCCAAAATAAGCTGCAGGAATACCTGCCTTTAGATAATGCTTATATAGCAAATTTTCTCTTAGTCCTTAGGAGAATAATGGGAGCATTCCCCTTATTTCTGGGGCACTGTACTCTGTACACAAGCTTTTGTATCTTTTCTCTTAATCTTATTTAAGTAAATATACCTGAAGAATCGAATCATGCATATAAACACATACACACACATGCAGTTTGTTGTTTAGATCATTGGTACAGATATTTTATATCGATAGTTGGAGATTATATAGGTTGATACTTGTGAACGATATCTAAGTGTGGCAATGTAACTTAGTTACTATTCTGCTTCTTTTTGAACGTATCTTTTTTATTTTATTTTGTATGGATACTTGCTAAGTGCTGAGATTGCAAACTGCAAACAAGTTAGTTATTGGTTCTGTTTTTTATGGAATCAAATCGATATTGGGCTGATTAATCCTTCCCCTTATAATAAATATATTGACTTTGACTTAAGTACAGTTTTGTGTGATTCAATTTGTTATATATCTCTGTATATTTTTCTTAATTTTTGTTGGAAGTCAGTGCACTTGACCTTATGTATTGTTTCTTTGCTTACTGAAATTTGAATGTTATTAATCTCTCAACAGCCATACTTAGTAATGATGAATTGGAAGTTTTGGGCCTAGGGTTGGGATTTGTACCAACTAGCAAATTTAATTTGTTCAATACGATTGTTGATTTAAATAAATTTACACGTAACCTGACACTAAAGAAATTCTTTTGGACTAATGAGAAGGAAGAGGGAGTTCTAGAAGTTGGCTTTGCCAATGAGAATACTCCTAAGATTTATGATCTGGTAGATTTTAATGAGGCTAAAGATTATTTAAATATGTATGAACTTGCCCACGATACTCCTATAGATGAGGCTTATGTAAAAGTAACACATGGTGGATATCGGCCTAAATCTATTTTCTATCCCACGAAAGAGAGAGGACCCTTTTTAGAGGCGTTCCACCATAGAATTGAGGAAGATCTAATTAAACTATCTATAGAGAGCCGACATCCTCGCCCTAACCTTACTCCAGCTCAAACATCAGCTTTGACGAATCTCAGACAAAGAGATGATATTATAATCAAGCAAGCTGATAAAGGGGGCAGTGTTGTTGTACTAGATAGATCTATGTATGTACAAGAAGCCATGAGACAGTTAAGTGACACTGAAGTCTATCAGGTCCTTACATGTAATCCAACTAAAGAGTTTGGCAGACGCTTGGCATCCCTTATCGACGATGGCCTTGAATTGGGGATTTTTGATCAGGATACAGCTGATTATCTTTATGTCACTGAGCCAATTACTCCAATATTCCACCACCTCCCCAAGGTACATAAGTCCCTTGGGGAGGTGAAGGGAAGACCTATTGTGGCAGGGATTGGCTCCCTTTTTGAGAATATGTCGACTTGGGTCGAATCATTATTACAACCCTTAGTGTACAATCTCCCTTCATATTTGAGGGATACCAAACATCTCCTAAATAGTATTGAACAAATAGAATGGGATGACCAAAATATTTGGCTGACGGTGGATGTTGTCAGCCTATATTCTGCAATCCCGCATTCTCATGGCCTTGCTGCCATTTCCTTTATGCTAGACAAGTTTAGCAATTACGGTGAGGATCTTAAGACATTTTTGCTCAATACACTTGACTTCCTGCTGTCACATAATTTTTTCTTGTTCGATGGAACCTTCTATCTCCAAAGACGTGGCACAGCTATGGGGGCTAAATTTGCCCCTGCCTATGCCAACCTGTTTATGGGTTGGTGGGAGATGTGCCACGTCTTTGGAGATGGTAACCCATTCCTAAAGGACATTAAGATGTACAAGAGATACATCGATGACCTCCTGTTCGTTTGGATGGGAGGTCATCATAAGATTGAGGCCTTTATACAATATTTAAATCAGAATGAAGTTAATCTCCAATTTACTCATGAGTGTGATCACCATTCCATACCATATTTGGACATTCTCCTTATTGGAGATACTGAAGATCACAGAGTAAAGACAACTTTATATCGGAAGCCCATTACCAGCAATGCTGTGTTACATGGCCGAAGCAATCACCCAAAACATACAGGGTTTGGTGTTGCAAAGGGACAATTCATCCGTGTAAAACGCAACTGCACGGATGAAATAGATTTTGAGAAAGAAAGCCAGCTCCTAATGAATAATTTTCTGGAGAGAGGCTACAAGAAAAAAGTGCTTGAGAGAGCCCTTTTGGAAGTATGCCGTATGGACAGGAGGCACCTTCTGGGAGATCCGGGCACTAAAAAGAAAAAGGAGAATGGTTTTAGTTCTTTAAAGCCTACTTTTACTACTGCTTACAGTGCCCAATTTAACGATATATGTAAGATTGTGGGGAAACATCTCCCAATACTTACAGCTGAAGACAGCCTCAAAGATTATGTATCCCAAGGCTGCAATTTCGTATCTAGAAGAGGTTGCTCCTTAGGGAATATATTATCCCCTAGTCTGTTACGGAAGTCTCCAACAAGGGTTAATAGTTGGCTGGAAGTCAAGGGTCACTATAAGTGTCATTTCAGTAATTGTATAGCATGTGGCTACACACTAGTTACGAAACATTTTCAATCATATGTTACACAAAAGGTGTTCGACCTAGACTCCTATACTAACTGCCGCTCAACTTTTGTAATATATCTGGTTGGGTGCACCCAATGTAAGAGACAATATGTAGGGTGCACCACCAGAGAGGGCAGAAGTAGGATCAGGGAACACCTGAATAACATAGAGAATGGTAATGAGTGTTCAGATTTAGCCAGACACTTTATCTTTGTTCATGATAAAGTGGTTACTACTCTGAAATGGCAAGTGATTGATCATATCAAAACTCCACTACGTGGAGGAGATCGATTGGGCAAACTATTGTTCAAAGAAGCCTTTTGGATCTTTAAGTTACAAACTAGAAGACCAAAGGGCTTCAATATTGATGGTGATGTCATCAATTTCTGGAACCGATAAGGTTAACTTTGGCTCTAACCAGCTTATAGTTTAGTACCTTCCTACTATAATTCAATACTTTGAGAGTCTATACTAAGAGGAGATTATAGTACCTTAAACCAATAAAGTGAAGGTTGGGGACTGTCATTAATATTGATTGGGATTAAAATAATAAATATGAGTAGCCTAACATTTAGGATCCGTGAGCATTGTTATATCACATACTAACTGTATGTTGATTACGGCTTAGAGATTGGAGGATTGATATCTCCTTTTCTCTTTTAAATAGGTTAAACTAATCACTGATAGGATTATGGAAATATCTCTTTATATTTCAAGGTAGCACATTTAGCAAAGATATTGATGTTATATTGGTCAGTAAAACTACTATAACAATATCTACATTAACTGCCTATTTAGGCATTTTATATAAGTTTTCCCACTGCTTAGTAATCTAATATATTAAGAACTCTTTAATATTAAGGGATCAACTCTTATTTATATTTACATCTTATACTAAATGGTGAATTTTTGATTATATAATATTTCTAAATTTACTACTAATTTTTCTTATAATTTTCATGAATAATTGAAACGTTCCAGCTTACATCCAAAATTAATAGAGAATATGTGACTTTATATTTCAGCTGAGTCACAATTGTATAAATCCATATATTGTATAAAACATGCTATGTGAGGATTTGCTATGTCCCTTTAAATAGGCATCTACGGGGTTTCTGGTACCTGGGGGCTCAGGTGTATTTAAGAGGCACGATTATGCTAACTCTTCAGTCCATGAATAAGGCAGAGGGCTGCCGAAACGCGTAGGACGTATTTCTACACCCCTGATGCAAGGGCAAAATGCTTTTTATGCAATTTTATGTTTTTCTCCAATAAAGTCAAGTTTTATTATCAACGCTTGGAGGTCTCGCTGGTTCTTTCATATTAAGACTGTTTACATACCATTTCCCAGCTGAGCCTTGGCGTGCAACGGAACAGCAACAGTCAGAGTGGCGCTACGGGATCACGCAGAGAGAGGAGGAGTTCAGTATCACAGCAACGTGTGCTGCAAATTGGCAGCTGGAAACACACAGACGCTCACCCGGTACAACACTGGTAGAGGTTAGTATAAGGAGGCCGGCGGAGATAAACCCTTGGATATAGCCACTACGCTTCTAAGGTGATTGGATAGACTCTCCGCAACCGCATAGTGGGGCCATATTTTCCGCACAACCTTGAGTCTGCCAGGAGGATACCGGGTGAGTTACCATTATTACCTTTACCTATATTCCTCTACGCTACATACCGCCACAGCCTGGAGCTGCAGAGGGGGACTTTTTTGTATATACTGAAATTTGTGTATATGTTTGGTGCATTCAGTAATATATCCTACTTTCTAGTGTAGTGTTTATTCACAATGTTATTTGCAAATTATTGCAGTTCACTTATATTCTTAAGTAATGCTGCTGACTGTATAATACCATGATGATCTTATATATCTAGATCTAAATAGCTTGCTTAAATAATCTCACTCGTATTATTATAGAGCTCTTGATAGTTATAATGTTGAGTGGACTATATACACTGTGTGCAGAATTATTAGGCAAATTAGTATTTTGACCACATCATCCTCTTTATGCATGTTGTCTTACTCAAAGCTGTATAGGCTTGAAAGCCTACTACCAATTAAGCATATTAGGTGATGTGCATCTCTGTAATGAGAAGGGGTGTGGTCTAATGACATCAACACCCTATATCAGGTGTGCATAATTATTAGGCAACTTCCTTTCCTTTGGCAAAATGGGTCAAAAGAAGGACTTGACAGGCTCAGAAAAGTCAAAAATAGTGAGATATCTTGCAGAGGGATGCAGCACTCTTAAAATTGCAAAGCTTCTGAAGCGTGGTCATCGAACAATCAAGCGTTTCATTCAAAATAGTCAACAGGGTCGCAAGAAGCGTGTGGAAAAACCAAGGCGAAAAATAACTGCCCATGAACTGAGAAAAGTCAAGCGTGCAGCTGCCAAGATGCCACTTGCCACCAGTTTGGCCATATTTCAGAGCTGCAACATCACTGGAGTGCCCAAAAGCACAAGGTGTGCAATACTCAGAGACATGGCCAAGGTAAGAAAGGCTGAAAGACGACCACCACTGAACAAGACACACAAGCTGAAACGTCAAGACTGGGCCAAGAAATATCTCAAGACTGATTTTTCTAAGGTTTTATGGACTGATGAAATGAGAGTGAGTCTTGATGGGCCAGATGGATGGGCCCGTGGCTGGATTGGTAAAGGGCAGAGAGCTCCAGTCCGACTCAGACGCCAGCAAGGTGGAGGTGGAGTACTGGTTTGGGCTGGTATCATCAAAGATGAGCTTGTGGGGCCTTTTCGGGTTGAGGATGGAGTCAAGCTCAACTCCCAGTCCTACTGCCAGTTTCTGGAAGACACCTTCTTCAAGCAGTGGTACAGGAAGAAGTCTGCATCCTTCAAGAAAAACATGATTTTCATGCAGGACAATGCTCCATCACACGCGTCCAAGTACTCCACATTGTGGCTGGCAAGAAAGGGTATAAAAGAAGAAAATCTAATGACATGGCCTCCTTGTTCACCTGATCTGAACCCCATTGAGAACCTGTGGTCCATCATCAAATGTGAGATTTACAAGGAGGGAAAACAGTACACCTTTCTGAACAGTGTCTGGGAGGCTGTGGTTGCTGCTGCACGCAATTTTGATGGTGAACAGATCAAAACACTGACAGAATCCATGGATGGCAGGCTTTTGAGTGTCCTTGCAAAGAAAGGTGGCAATATTGGTCACTGGTTTGTTTTTGTTTTGTTTTTGAATGTCAGAAATGTATATTTGTGAATGTTGAGATGTTATATTGGTTTCACTGGTAAAAATAAATAATTGAAATAGGTATATATTTGTTTTTTGTTAAGTTGCCTAATAATTATGCACAGTAATAGTCACCTGCACACACAGATATCCCCCTAAAATAGCTATAACTAAAAACAAACTAAAAATTACTTCCAAAACTATTCAGCTTTGATATTAATGAGTTTTTTGGGTTCATTGAGAACATGGTTGTTGTTCAATAATAAAATTAATCCTCAAAAATACAACTTGCCTAATAATTCTGCACTCCCTGTATATATAGGTCTCAGTTTGTTAAATGTAAGATCTGAGCTAAGTTGTAATTGTCTTTTGTTTTCAAGCGGTATTGCTTGGGAGCCGGTATATTTTTTAGTATAGCAGTCTTGTGATCTTTGTAATATTGACTAGCGTCTAATATACTATAGTGAAATTAGGTCAGGTAATACTGATACTTCTATAGCAGCGGTTACTCGGTAAAGTTCAGAGCCACACTTTTTTTACATTCACATAAGTTATAAATATACCTACACTATCAATAAATTAAATAAACTACAAATATCTATCTAAAAATACAATTAAATAAACTAAACTAAATTACAAAAACAAACAAACACTAAATTACAAAAAAAAAAAGATTACAGCAATTTTAAGCTAATTACACCTATTCTAAGCCCCCTAATAAAATAATAAAGCCCCCCAAAATAAAAAATTCCCTACCCTATTCTAAATTATAAAATACCCAGCTCTGTACCAGCCCTTAAAAGGGCTTCTTGCGGGGTATTTACCCCAAGTTAACAGCTCTTTTGCCTGTAAAAAAAAAAGAACACAACACCCCCCAACATTACAACCCACCACCCACATACCCCTATTCTAAACCCACCCAAACCCCCCTTAAAAAACCTAACACTACCCCCCTGAAGATCTCCCTACCTTGTCTTCACCCAACCGGGCCGAACTCCTCATCCGATCCGGGCGATGTCTTTATCCAAGCGGCAAAGAAGAAGTCTTCATCCCGGCGATGTCTTTATCCATGCAGCAAAGAAGAAGTCTTTATCCCGGCAATGTCTTTATCCAAACGGCAGCAAAGTCTTCTTCCATCCGGCAGCATCTTCCATCAAGCGGCATCTTCAATCTTCTTTCTTCGCTCCTCCGACGTGGAGCATCCATCCCAGCCGACGACTGAACGATGAATGAGGTACCTTTAAATGACGTCATCCAAGATGGCGTCCATCGAATTCCGATTGGCTGATAGGATTCTATCAGCCAATCGGAATTTAGGTAGAAAAATCTGATTGGCTGATTGAATCAGCCAATCAGATTGTGCTCACATTCTATTGGCTGATCGGACCAGCCAATAGAATGCGAGCTCAATCTTATTGGCTGATTGGTTCAGCCAATCGGATTGAACTTGAATCTGATTGGCTGATTCAATCAGCCAATCAGATTTTTCTACCTTAATTCCGATTGGCTGATAGAATCCTATCAGCCAATCGGAATTTGACGGACGCCATCTTGGATGACATCATTTAAAGGTACCTCATTCGTCGTTCAGTCGTCGGCCGGGATGGATGCTCCGCATCGGAGGAGTGAAGAAAGAAGATTGAAGATGACGCTTGATGGAAGATGCTGCCGGATGGAAGAAGACTTTGCTGCCGCTTGGATAAAGACATCGCCGGGATGAAGACTTCTTCTTTGCCGCTTGGATAAAGACATCGCCGGGATGAAGACTTCTTCTTTGCCGCTTGGATAAAGACATCGCCCGGATCGGATGAGGAGTTCGGTCCGGTTGGGTGAAGACAAGGTAGGGAGATCTTCAGGGGGGTAGTGTTAGGTTTATTTAAGGGGGGTTTGGGTTAGATTAGGGGTATGTGGGTGGTGGGTTGTAATGTTGGGGGTGGTATTGTGTTTTTTTTTCAGGCAAAAGAGCAGTTTTCTTTGGGGCATGCCCCGCAAAAGGCCCTTTTAAGGGCTGGTAAGGTAAAAGAGCTTTGAACTTGTTTAATTTAGAATAGGGTAGGGAATTTTTTTTATTTTGGGGGGCTTTATTATTTTATTAGGGGGCTTAGAATAGGTGTAATTAGCTTAAAAATCTTGTAATTTTTTTTTATTTTTTGTAATTTAGTGTTTTTTTTTTGGTAATTTAGTTTAGTGTATTTAATTGTATTTTAGTTTGGATATTTGTAGTTTATTTAATTTATTGATAGTGTAGGTGTATTTGTAACTTAGGTTAGGATTTATTTTACAGGTAAATTGGTAATTATTTTAACTAGGTAGCTATTAAATAGTTATTAACTATTTAATAGCTATTGTACCTAGTTAAAATAAATACCAAGTTACCTGTAAAATAAATATAAACCCTTAAATAGCTACAATGTAATTATTAATTACATTGTAGCTATCTTAGGGTTTATTTTATAGGTAAGTATTTAGATTTAAATAGGAATATTTTCATTAATAATATTAATATTAGATTTATTTTAATAAGAGTTTAGTTAGGGATGTTAGAGTTAGATAGGGTTATTATACTTAATATATATATAATATTATAACGATATTAACTATATTAACCCTAATATAATTAGGGTTAATATAGTTAATATATATAATATAATAATTATATTAACTATATTAACCCTAATATAATTAGGGTTAATATAGTTAATATAGCTGGCGGCGGTGTAGGGGGATTAGATTAGGGGTTAATGTGTTTAATATAGGTGGCGACGGTGTAGGGGGATTAGATTAGGGGTTAATACATTTATTATAGGTGGCAGCGGTGTAGGGGGATTTAGATTGTAGGAAAAAGAGCTGATTACTTTGTGACAAAGCCCCGCCAAAAGCCCTTTTAAGGGCTGGCAAAAGAGCAGTTTACTTTGGGGTAATGCCACGCAAAAAGCCCTTTTCAGGGCTATTTTTAGGGTTAGACTTAGGTTTAGTGGTAGGGATAGTTTAGTATTTTAGGGGTTAAATAATTTAATATAGATGGCGGTGGGGTAGGGGGATTAAATTAGGGGTTAATAATTTTAAAATAGATGGCGGCGGGGTAGGGGCTCACTTTAGGGGGTAGGTAAGGTAGATGGCGGCGGGGTAGGGGTTCACTTTAGGGGGTAGGTAAGGTAGATGGCGGCGGTGTTAGGGGCTCACTTTAGGGGGTTATAGATTTAATATAGCTGGCGGCGGGGTCCGGGAGCGGCGGTTTAGGGTTAATAACTTTATTAGGTGGCGGCGGGGTCCGGGAGCGGCAGTTTAGGGGTTAATAACTTTTTTTATTGTTAGGATAGTGAGGGGGGATAGCGGATAGAGGGTTAGACGTGTCGGGCTATGCTTGGGAGGCGTGTTAGACAGTGCGGGTGATTTCATACTTTAGTCAGGTTTTGTAGGCGCCGGGAGTTTCTAACGTGCCGTAAGTCACTGGCGACGCCAGAAATTTCTACTTACGCTGATTTCTGGACATCGCTGGTTTATCCGACTTACGGCACGTTAGCATCTGACGGTATCGTATATTGGATAGCTCGAGTTGCGAGCTGAAACTGCGGGCGACGCGGGTTCCCTCGCTTGTGCCGCAAACTACGACGTATATCGGATCGCACCCCCTATTAGGTAAGGGTCAAAATGTAACATACATTCGAAAGTGTATAGGAAAAAGTAAGAAAGATCAATCAGAGCCTGTTCCTAGTGCTCACAAGAGAGAAGGAAATGGTTGCACAGAAGGTTAGAAAATATAAAAAAATAATACAACTGTTATTAAAGAACTAAGAAGAATGTGTGGGTCTTAACTGACAACTTTAACATAATTACAGCTGAGAAATTGTTGTATTTGCATTGTTTTAATTCAACAAATGGTTACATTGTATTGTCATTCTGATTCTTTTTAGATTAGGACTCATACTGTGTAAAGTAAAAATGGCATCAAGTAAGTAAAGCTATATCCCCAGATTACATTTATAGCATAATATAACAATATTTTTCTTAATGGTGCATTATGACATAGTGGGGTTTTAAAAATAAAATAAATAATAATAACAAATAATCTCATCTGATTAATATAGATGTTTCCAGCTATCTGACACGTGAGATATTTTTTTTTCTTTTGAAATGGGTTTTCAACAAATCCAAAAGGGATGTTAGTTCAAATGTGAATTGAGCAAGCATTTAATATGTATAGGGTTATTATAGATCCCCAAACGCTAAGCCAACTAGTATCTCAAATTTGTGCAAAGTTGAATTTTGATGTGTTGATAAAATGAAGGCCTCACTAAATTCACTGTTAATGTTTTCTAGGCAGATTGAAAATAAGGTTGTATTAGGGTTGTTCTTTCATGGTCTGATGTCATTTAACTAACGCTGAAAATAGCTCTCTATATACACTAGCGTTCAACAGTTTGGGGTCACCTAGACATTTCCTTGTTTTGTCCATTAAAATAACATCAATTTGATCATAAATACAGTGTAAACTGTTAATATTGCAAATGAATATTGTAGCTGGAAACAACTGTTTTTTAATGAAATATCTATATAGGCATACAGAAACCCATTATCAGCAACCATCTGTCTTGTGTTCCAATGGCATGGTGTGCTTGCCAATCAAAGCTTTTCATTTTAAAAGGCTAATTGATTATTAGAAAACCCTTTTGCAATTGTGTTAGCACAAATGAAAACGTTTGTTCTTATTAAAGAAGCAATTAAACTGGACTTCATTACACTAGTTAAGTATCTGAAGCATCAGCAATTGTGGGTTGAATTACAGGCTCAAGATGGCCAGAAAGAAAGAAGTTTCTTTCTGAAACTCATTTGTCTATTCTTGTTCTGACAAAATAAGGCAATTCCATGTGAGAAATTGCCAAGAAACTAAAGATATTTTACAACGCTCTTTACTAATCCCTTCACAGAACAGCACAAACTGGTTCTAACCAGAATAGAAAGAGGAGTGGGAGGCCCCCGTGCATAAGTGAGCAAGAGGGCATGTACATTAGAGTGTCTAGTTTGAGAACAGATGTGTCACAGGTCCTCAACTGGTAGCTTCATTAAATAGTACCCTCAAAACACCAGTCTTAATGTCAAGAGTGAAAAGGATGTTGGCCTACTAGGAAGAGTTGCAAAGAAAAAGCAACATCTCATACTGGCCAATACAAAGTAAAAGATTAAGGGCCAGATTATGAATGGCACACCAACAGTTACATGCGAGCGAAAAGTGGTTTATCACGGCTGTTTGCACAAGTCGGGTATAGCGCTCCCTATAACGTTATTGGCATCTGCTGGGAGTTACAAGGGTCATCAAGATATTACACCCCTCGGCTATCCACAACATTATTATTAACAGATTCCGCAACACTGTCAATGGTGTGTGTGTATATATATGGACACATGGAAGTATTCTAAGCTTCCCAAGCTACGTGTTTTACAGCGTCCAGCCAGTATCTCCACCTGGTTTCTGTCTACAAGACTAATCTTTCTCTCTCCCTTCCCCTCCTTAAAGGGGGAATGTGATCAATGATCATCATTTTCAAACTCAAGATAATGGGGCATATTTATCAAGCTCCGTATGGATGCTCCTTGCTTCCGGCGAGCCTTTAGGCTGCACCATAATTTGTCTGTCTGCTCTGAGGCGGCGGACAGAAATCAACCCGATCGAACACGATTGGGTTGATTGACACCCACTGCTAGCGGCTGATTGGCCGCAAATCTGCAGGGGGCGCAATTGCCTCAGCAGTTCACAAGAACTGCTGGTGCAATGATAAATGTAGACAGCGTATGCTGTTGGCATTTATTGATGTCTATTGATGTGCGGTGGACATGATACGCTACTTCGTATCATGTCCGCTCACACATTGATAAACATACCCCAATATGTTTATGTATTAGGAAATGGTGTGCCACTGGTTGGTCAGAGCTACCACTTTTAATGGTTGTCTCTGATCGCATAGCTATGGTTAGCCATCCTCTCTCTATACATAAGTGTGGTCTCTCTCACATAGAACAGAAAGCAAGGACAAATAAGAATGTAGATTACAAATGTGCTCATGCTGGCCAGTCTATGGTGGATTTTGAAACTTTTATTCATATGGGGATGATGAAAAGTTGCACCAGTTATCATACAATTCCAGACACACAATCCCCACATTTAAAACAATCCATACGCTGGGGTCTCAGTCATGTTTCTCTTATGTACAGATATATTACCACACTCTTCCTGCCAGCATTTAGATAAAAAAATGTGAACAGCACAGTTTTAGAAACATCGATTGGAAAGGCTTTTTTTTCTAGAAAAGTTTGGAAAAACACTAATATAGTAATTTTAAACCATTAGTAATATTTAAAACTGATTTGCCTTGTCTATATATATACTGTATATTATGATTATTATGATAAAGAAACAAAAAAAATCATCTGAGTCCTGAACTGGCATATTCATATTGGTAGCAATATATATTGAGCCAGGCTGATTCCAGTCTTGACTCATTACAATTTCAGAATATGATAAATTGTCTGTAGTTGGTTGCCATAATCTAGGTGCCAGTAACTCGTACAGCTGTAACACCTGCCACATTGATAAATCATGCCTTGTACCTGCTTCCAAATAAGAAATTTGCATATATTATAAAAACCTTTTTAATGTTTATAGTAATACCAGAGATGAAATAAGATGTTTTTTCATCTCCTCATAGAGGGAAAAACAATAGGCTTTTTTTCTTAAAGATATATATTCACCTCTAGCTATATTGTGGCATTTCTGTGCACTTAAGAAAATACTTTTATGTTAAGTACAATGTCTGCAACATTGGTGACAAAACTGGATTTGAGTCCCAGCTGTTTTGCTGTGATAGCCCTAGGGCAAACTAACACTTTGAAAATTAGAGGCATATGTAGATTCAGGCAAGAATACAATAGCAATATTTACAAGAGAAAATGTGATGCAAAACATCTCAGTAAAAACTGCTTTCAGCAAATCACTACATAAATTAGAATGTAGATGATTATTAGCATATTTCCATGGGGTAACTGCTGTAGCATTTTATAATGTAATTGTTTTCTATGTAAATATCCCTGCTACCAAGAATGTGTTTGACACAGAACACAGAATGATCCTGATTTCTATCTAGGCTTTCACTTTTATCTGGAGTGTGATTTCATTGTTTGCATTAAACATCATTGCTTAAAAAAACTAATTTATGCATATACATATATATACATTATAAATTAATTTATTTCATGGTGGTGAGAGTCCACGATCCATTACTCCTGTGAATGTATTTTTTTCTACCACTAGGAGGAGGCAAATATTCCTAAACCCCCAAGAGCCCTATATTACCTCTCCCACTTCACACATACCTAAGGCTGATATATAGTCAAGCAAAGTGAGGTAAGCAGGGAAATAAGATGGCTAAAGAAAAAAATAACCCCAAAAACACAAGCGTGGGATCTAATGGACTCTTACCACCATGAAATAATTTATTAGGGATGCATACATTTTGTTTCTTTCATACAGGTGGTGAGAGTCCACAGTCCATTACACCTGGAAACTAACTAATACCCAAGCTGTGGAGTCCATGACTAATAAAAAAAAAATTGAATAAAGTCTTTATCCTGATGAAAAATAAGATAAAGAGGATCACAGGAAAGAGCACATAACTCAGAGACTCTTCTAGCTGAAGAATCAGCCAGAAAGCAGTTTAAAATCAACCTTATGCATATGTTCAAAAGGAGGAGCCTGCAAAATCCTTAACACTAAGTTAAGATTCCATGGAGGAGAAATTGGTTTAAATACAGATTTAATATGGACCAGAGCCTGAACAAAACTATGAATATCAGGAAAATTAGCAATCTTCCTGTGGCGAACTGGCAGATAGGCCCTTATCCAGACCATCCTGTAAGAACTGCAAAATCCTGGTAATTTTGAATAAATGCCAAGAAAAATCATTATCTACAAAAAAAAGAATAAAGGTCTTCCAGACCTTGTTATAGATTCTCCTAGTTACTGGCTTATGAGCCTGTATCAAGGTTTCAATAACAGAAAAAGAGAAACCCCTATGTCTAAGAACTAAACGTTCAAATTCCATTGCATCAAGTTTAGAGACTTGAGATCTGGATGGAAAAACTAACCTTGAGAGAGGCTGAATGTTCAAACAAACTGACACCAATTTTAACCTTCTCTGCTCTGTTAGATTAAGACTCATGGAGAATGAATCTATTTGAAAAAAAGTTACATTTGTCCAAGGAACCAAATAACTTTTTAGAAAATGTATCCTTCAACCATGCTAATGAAAAAACAACAAATATGGAGCTTAAACAAAAATGTCATCCAGGTAAGGAAACACTTCAATACCCTGAGATCTGATCACAGACAAAACGGCATCCAGAACCTTTGTGAAAATTCTTAGAGCTGTAGCCAAACCAAATGGTAGAACAACAAACTGAAAATGCCTGTCCAGAAAGGCAAACCTCAGAAACTAGAAATGTTCTTTGTTAATTGGAACATGAAGGTAAGCATCCTTTAAATCTATAGTGGACATAAACTGGCATTGCTGAACAAAAAGCAGAATAGTCTAAATAGTTTCCATTTTAAAAAAGGACTCCTTACAAACTTGTTCAGAGCTTTCAGATCCAGATCTGGTCTAAAAGTACCTTCCTTCTTTGGCACAATGAAGATATTTTTAATAAAATCCCATCTATCCCCTGTTCCTGAAATAGAATTGGAACAATCAATCCCAAAGCATACATATCTGAGACAGACTTGAAAATAGCTTGAGCTTTTTCAGGATTCCTTGGAACATTGGAAAGAAAAAAGCTTCCTCTGGGAGTCCTATTTGATTTTCCTGAGAAACAATGTTCAGGGTTCTGGAACAGACTGAAACCAAGACCCCTGAAAGAGCCTTAATCTGCCCCCTACCAGAACCTCTGGATTGGGGCCACACCTTCATGCAGTTTTTGTAGTGGGGATAGATTTCTTAACCTGATTTGACTTGTTCAAATTAATACTAGGTCTCCAGACTGAACAAGGCCACATAGAAATTGTAGAAGGTAAAATCTGAACTGACCTTTTCCACTTGTTTGAAGGCAGGGGAGCAGCCAGAGCCTCAGAAACTGCAGCCTTGATAAAAAACATTTCACTGTAGGTGGAACAATGTCAGTATTATCCTGTAATAAACAAAGAGAAGGTGCATTAATAACCAAAGAAAACATATTAGCTTGGTCTGATTGGATTAATAATAAACATGAATAAGCTGAAGAAGGCACCTCAGTTCTTTTACAATAATTACACCTAATAATGGTAGAACGGTGTTCAGTGGACTCATTTTCTTGGGTAGATTTAGGGACAAAATCACACTGCTCTATTATAGCATATGACAAAGCAATGCAATAAACAAAATAACACCCTTAAAAAGCTCTTGAGGAATGGAAATCACTTACTCCCTCCTAAGTAGCTTTTCAAATAAACTCACAGATACAATGCGTGCTAAGCCGAACTGCAAAACAAAGCAGGAGACATAAACATAACATCCAAAGGCAGATATTGCTCATCACTAAAGAAATAATGCATGAGAAAAAACTAAGGAATTCTAGCTCACCATAAACCTGTAATGTGCACAGCCGAGGATGAAAATATGCTAACCGTCGTGCGTAAACCTGCCTACACATGAAAGAACTATAGAAGTACTAAAGGGACATGCACTAACCAAACAAGTATTAACCCGATGAGCACAATATATATTAGCATATATATATATATATATATATATATATATATATATATATATATATACAAACTTAAAAAGTGCCAATAACATAGCTATAGAGTGTCTACATTTTTTTAATAAATAATACTTACCAACAGACAATTATCCACTAGCAAATATGAAGCAGACAGCCAAACCAGTACAGAAACATATCAATAGAGGTTTAGGAATAGGTGTATATTGTAGATCCAAAAAGGGAGGCAAAAGACAAGTCCCTGTGATGAATTATGTGTCAGGGTTTTTTCCCTGCCTTGTTTGCCATGTGCTGCTGGCAGCCATTTCACTCACCTCTCTTGCTGACTCTGGTGCATACTGTGTGATGCTGCTCATTTCCTGCACTTCCTTTAATGGCCAGACTTGTGTACATCATCCGTGTGAGACAGGATGCAGTCTCAGAATTGAGATGTCATCACTAATTATTTAAAGGGCTTCTGTTCAGTATGCTTTGCCCTTGTGTTGTCTCAGAGCTGTTTGTGAGAGCGCCTGTGTATTACCTGGCTGTCTGACATCCCTCCTGGTTCCTGATCCCTGGCTTGTTCCTGACTCTGCTGTTCTCCTTGTTCCTGATTCCGGCTCATCTGACTACTCACTTTGGCTCCTGACTCAGCTTGTCTAACTGTTCGCTTTGGCTCCTGACTCGGCTTGTCTGACTACCAGCTCTGGTTCTGATTCCTGTCACCCTGACATTATGGAAGGTTTATTAAAAATTTCCCTTGAGCTGAAAAAATTAAATCACAAACAATTCCCCCATATACATCCCTTTGACAAGCACAGGCAATATAGACTGAAAAACACTTTCTCTGAAGAATCAAATTCACATCTTCATTCTTCAACCACCTCCAGAAAAGGCACAGTAAAGACTGAGGTATGTGTGAGTTGGGAGGGGTTTTATAGCAGTCTTGGGGTTTGGGAATCATTTCCTCCTCCTAGTGGTAGAATAGAGTAATTCACAGGAGTAAAGGCTGTGACACACTGCAAGCGGAGCGGTGCGCAGTGTGTAGATGCAACTGTGCGTGCTCAGTGTGTCCTGCCTTTTCATCTCTGAGCACTCTGCTGCATCAGGTTGCATAGCTGAGCACTCAGAGATGAAATAATTGAACTTCAGAAGCGATGCAACGCAGTACGAAGCAGCTGCATCGCCTCATGCTGCATCGCTTGCAGTGTGTCACAGCCTTAATGGATCATGAACTCTAACCACCTGTATGAAAGAAATAAGTCTCCTCTGTTTTTAATAATGATGCACACTGTTGTATGTTTACTTGACTTAAATCAATTCCAGGAACTCATGTATCCATAAATGATTAATGGAGGGGTTAAACCAAATTCAATATGGGTTATGTTTACTAAGTGCTTATCTAAAGGCAATATCTAATAGAAAACATATTGGTAAAGCTTCTATAGCAACAGTAATTTACAATATACATTTTCAGGATATTGATGAAATTTTTGTTGAATTAACCCTTACACTTAGGTAATGCTACAATGTCATTCCAATTTACAAGAATATATTAAAAAAAATTCTACTATATAACAAAACAAGTGAACTAGAAGGATATTAAGAAAAAAATATCTCCTGTCTTTGGGGGAGATTTGTTACTTTGCTCTATAGAGAGAATTAAAGCTCACAGACCAGTTGTGCACATACATACATTTTTGTTGTTTTTATTTTCAATAACAAATAAATAGTTTTAACTGTTTTAATGCAAAATATTTAAAAAGTGCTCTTATACATTATATGACAGAAATATAGCATATTGATTGAAGTCTGGGTTAAAAGGGACATATTGATATTTTATTAAGATATATTTAGTTATCTGGAGTAAAACAGTGTTTTGGTCTGAGAATTAGACCTTTGTCAAGGGTACATCTAAAGTAATAAAACAAAGTATAACATTAACTTATTTTACACTCAAGGCGCACAATGTACACTGGAAGTGACATCCATTTGTCCAACATACCCCAGGCCAAATGGGCATTAAATAATGTATACTACCATCACTGAAGAGCAAGTTCTCAACTGTTACATGTCACACATCCATTTGCATGGTAGAATCCAGGTTTAAAATCCCAACTGTTTTGTAGGTAAGTACTAATTGGATCAGTACACATCAATAAGTCTTTCAAACTTTTACAGCAATTGAATCCTATCATTGAGCAATCCCCCACACATTTACTCAAGGGGACATTTTATGCAGCAATACTTTCTTAAAGTGACAGTCAACACCAGAATTTTTGTTGTTTAAAAAGATAGGTAATCCCTTTTTTACCCATTCCCCAGTTTTGCATAACCGACACAGTTCTAATAATACACGTTTTACCTCTGTAATTACCTTGCATCTAAGTCTCTGCAACTACCCCCTTATTTCAGTTCTTTTGACAGACTTGCATTTAAGCCAATCAGTGCCCACTTCTAGGAGCTTCACGTGCATGAGCTCAATGTTATCTATATGAAATACATGAACTAATGCTCTCTAGTGGTGAAAATTTGTCAAAATGCTTTCAGATTAGAGGTGGCCTTCAAGGTCTAAGAAATTAGCATATGAACCTCCTTGGTTTAGCTTTTAACTAAGAATACCAAGGGAACAAAGTAAAATTGGTGATAAAAGGGAATTGGAAAGTTGTTTAAAATGCCATGCCCTATTTAAATCATGAAAGTTGTTTTTTTAACTTGACTGTCCCTTTAAGTAAACGTGACTTGCTCTTCGGCTATTAAATATAAATGTTGTATGTTAAAAGACACAAATAAATTTGTTTATAACATACACACACACCACATAAATTAACAATTGCCCTACATGAACTGAATTAGCTGAATTTGGTTAATTTGTTAAGAGCTATAATATATGAGAATTAAAAGTAAAAATGTGCTTTAATAATCTGGCAAAACATAAGTATTATCCCAGACTGTTTAAAAGGCCACCAAATTATATACTTATGTAATGCCAATATAAAAAAAAAATATTCATTGATTTTTTCAGTCTACAGAAATAAACCTATAGGAATATTAAACAGGGTAAAAATGAGCCAATTTTGACAAAAACATTATCACAAAGTACACCAATGACAATTGCCTTACTAAAGTACTTAAATTTGGTTAATTAAGCATGAGGTAAAAATGGGCTTTGACAATCTGGAAAAATCAAACACTTTCTCAAGCTGTTTAAAGGGTTAACAAAATTATAAACATATGTGATGCTAACATGGGAAAAAAATATATAATTTAAAAAAAAATCGGCATAAATTTATTCAACCTACATAAATAAACCTAAATAAATTAATGGCCCTTATTCTGAGCACTAACAGGCAATATTGTCCAAAAGATGCAAAATAAATAAAGGCAAATGTGCATCTCTTCTCATTCAATATACAAAAATGTTAAAAAATTAAAATGGACACAGCAACATCTGTCCATATGTGGTTATATGCCAATATTCAAACATATCATACTATATATACACATAGCACACTAATCAGAAATAAAACAAGTATGAAATAATTTTACTCAGGCCTCTTGGGTTACTAGCCTGTAGTTTGCATATGCACTGGAGCTCTCCCCAGTAACAATATTCTGACATCACTAGCCCTAGTGACTTGATCTATACACATGATGTCCCTCCTCAAAAAAATGATGTGCCGGTTAATAGCTTTGCTGATCTTTATATGATTCACCATTTGCAGCAAGATTTTTCCTTTTTGCAGACATAAACCTTACCACATGGACATTTGATGATATAAACCAAATATTTGATGTGTAGGTAAAACAACGCATCAGATTAGTTAACAGACCACTGCACAGAAGTCTAAAACTTTTCCCAGTAATACGATTATTGGACTTGACACAGCGATCCGTGCAAAAGCATCCCACTGATGCATCAAAATATTATAGTTACTTTAAGATAACCAGTATTTCTTTATCCAATGTGTGTGTAAAATATAGATATGAGTTAAAAATAAACAAACATGGAGAAAGTGGAACACCAGGACATATAATGCCAACATGTTTATTAAAATCAAACAACGCCTTGTAAGCAGCCTATATGTGAATGGATTGGGAGTGCAACAGATTTGATGTGAGATACTACTTTTAAATAACACATTTATTTTAACATTTATATTTATTAGAAATGTGCATTTGTTTTGTTATGAATGCATATTTGTTAACGACACACAGATTTTCTTAAAGTTTTCACAAAATTAATAAACTAACGAATACAGCACAAAATTAAAAGAAAACAAAATAATAATGACAAATTTGTTAGTATTTATTAATGCCATTTAAATTGTTAAAGGAACAGTAAAGTCCAAATTAAAATTGCATGCCCTATCTGAATCTTGAAAGTTTAAACAACTTTCTAATTTACTTTTATCGTCAAATTTGCTTTGTTCTCTTCGTATTCAAAGTTGAAAGCTAAACCTAGATAGGCTCATATGCTCATTTCTAAGCCCTGGAAGACAGCCTCTTATCTGAATGTATTTGACAGTTTTTCGCAGCTAGAGGGTGTTAGTTAATGTGCTTCATAGAGATAACATTGTGCTCATGCATGTGGAGTTATTTAAGAGTCAGCACTAATTGCCTAAAATGCAAGTCTGTCAAAAGATCTGAGATAAGGAGGCAGTCTGCAGAAGCTTAGATACAAGGTAATTACAATGGAAAAAAGTATATTTCTTTAACTGTGTTGGTTATGCAAAAGTGAGGAATGGTAAATAAAGGAATTTTCTATCGTTTTAAACAATAACATTTTGTTGTTTACTATCCCTTTAAGGAGAAGTTCCTTTTTAAAAAAAACTTTAAAGAAAGAAAATGATAGTGAGATCCACTTATCATAAAGAAGACAGGGAATCAAGAACTCTTTTAAAGGGACACTGAACCCAAATTTTTTCTTTTGTGATTCAGATAGAGCATGCAATTTTAAGCAACTTTCTAATTTGCTCCTATTATCAATTTTTTTTCATTCTCTTGCTATCTTTATTTGAAAAAGGAGGCATCTAAGCTGTTTTTGGTTTCAGTACTCTGGACAGCACTTTTTTATTGTTGGATGAATTTATCCACCAATCAGCAAGGACAACCCAGGTTGTTCACCAAAAATGGGCCGGCATCTAAACTTACATTCATGCATTTCAAATAAAGATACCAAGAGAATGAAGAAAATTTGATAATATGAGTAAATTAGAAAGTTGCTTAAAATTTCATGCTCAATCTGAATCACGAAAGAAAAAATGTGGGTACAGTGTCCCTTTAACTTTTTATTGATTTAGCTTATGGATTTTTGCAATGCCTTAATGGCAAATAATCCAATATAGACACTCTCTCACAAAAGAAACTGTACAACACTATCCATTACTAAATAAATGTAATATTGTGATCAACCATATTTGAAAGTTAACAATACTATACCTATATACAATAAATGCAGACTTCTCATTTGAAAGCAGTACTGTGACGTCACTAAGACAGCCCCAACTTTTAAGGAATGGAATAGCTGCCATGGATAGAAGAAGGATCTATCTACTAGCGCAGCCGGGGCTCTGTGAAGAAGAGGAGCAGATTAGCGCAGCTCTCCAGCTTGCTAAAGGAAAGAATAAAGCTACAGGTAAACTGTTTTCACCTGTAGCTCTGGAACATTTACATTTGTTTAACGAAAACAAATCTAAATGTTACTCAAATTGTCAATATTTGTTTAGTTTTAAACAAGATGAATACCAAATACCACGTGGCACCGAATATTCGAAAGATTGGAACGAAAGATTCGGCCAAACCAAATATTTTACCCATGTACAACTCTAATATTTATGTATTATAAAGGATATAAGACGTTAATGGACTGTTGTTAACAAGAATACATTGGGGGTTTTTTAGTAATAATTAATCTAAAAATGTAATGAAAACATGAATCTTTATAGGACAAAATAAGAGTAGCACACATTTTGCAATTTTATTTTGTAATTATAGAACCCATAGCTTTCAGATATACATTATGATTAGAACTAGTGACCATATAAGGGCATTAAATGTATCATTTTCCAGAAAATACATTTTTAACAAATCACGTTGAGACCAATTAAACAGTTATGCAAGTGTGTTTCTATGTTTTCAAGGAAACAAAGGACAGAACAGAAAAAATGCTCTTTCTTCTTGTTAGGAAACATGCTTATTTTATTTGTTTTACATGATGAAATAAAACAGCACTAAATCACTTTAAGATTCCAATTAAATTGAAACAAAAGAATGACTCAGTTCGCATCTGATAATGAGAGACATAAATCATAATTCAAAAACAATGCTCTCCTATGAAATATTAGTTGATATTCTTGACTATGAAAAAAACGTACTCATAAACAAGGTTACCAATATTATTTCGTATGCAAATGTTTAAATGAGTATAATAATATTATATATATATATATATATATATTAGAAAATGAAGAGCACTCTCACTTTACATCCAGGTGCCAGGGTGCAAACAGCAAACAAATAACAATGAACCATGGATTGCACTCACTGGTCTTTTTGAAAAAATGTGACTTTAATGTAACGTTTCTGGGACCATATCCCCTTCCTCAGACCCTGGTCTGAGGAAGGGGATACGGTCCCCGACACGTTACATTAAAGGCACGTTTTTTCAAGAAGACCAGTGAGTGCAATCCATTGTTCATAGTTTTTTTATATATATATATATGTGTGTGTGTGTATATATATATATATATATTTATATATATATATATATATATATATATATATATATATAATATTATAATCATTTAAACATGTACATACTAAATAGTATTGATAATGTTTATTAGTACAACCTTTTTTGTTTACTATTAAGTATGCATATATTTAAATGATTATAAAAATATTTTATATATATATACACACATCTCTCTCTCTCTCTCTCTCTCTGTCTATATATATATATATATATATATATATATATATAAACACACATTTATATACACATGTGCAGGTACGGTTTGCAAAGTGTTTTATTTCAAATTTACTATTCCATAGTAAATTGAGTTCAGAAAAGAATAACATACAGAATGGTACCAAGCGTTTCAATAAAGCACTCTGCAAACTGTGCCAGTACATATGTAAAAGCACAGCCTGTCACAATCTATATGTGAATATGTTATGTACATAAAGTAAATCTCAGAATGCAATTCTCTGTTTTAAACTTAGTCAACAGTTACTGCCAGTGTGCTTTTCCTGTCATTCTCAAATTCCCCTACCCTGAAGTTTTTCACATCTACTGTGTTACTTGTCTTCCTCATTCCAGATACCCCCTATCTCCATAGCCATCTTCCCAACATATCTATGACAATTCTATTGAATTGGCCAGTATTTCGTCAGACTTGATGAAGAGGGTAGACTCTCTCAAAAAATTATATATATATATATATATATATATATATATATATATATATATATATATATATATATATACTTGTCAATAGTCTGGGCAGTCTAATTATTTTTTAAACTACAGATGTAGAAACAACCTATTTTGTAACTCTTCTTTTATATAAATATTTAAGCTACAGGTGTAGCAATGCTATAATTATAATGGACTACTGTCTTAAATATATAAAAAATATTTTCTATATAATAAACTACAGATATAGCCACACTCTATTTGGACAAACTACTGCCCTAAATAAATACAACATTTCTTCTCTTTAAATTATATCTACTTTAAGTATATTTCTTTATATAAATCAGCAATTTCCGTAACTCCACCCACACATAATTTATACTGTATCAATGCATAGTGACTGTATCAATAATGTAGACACTGAAAAAATATTCATTAATAAAAATGTCAGTGTCTACATTATTGATGCATTGTGACTGTATAAATAATGTTTAGACTGAGCCTCCTCCCAATGAAAAACCTAACAGTTTTTTACCTATATTTCCGCCTTCCCCAAAAAATCGCAAGTTATACTAAAATTAATAACACCTTAACAGTCAACCACCCACATCGCAATACACCTAATTACCCTATTAACCCCTAAACCGCACAACACCCACATCACAATAAACCTAATTACCCTATTTATCCCTAAACCGCAAAACCCCCACATCGCAATACACCTAATTACCCTATTAACCCCTACACCTCAAAACCCCCAAGCTATAAACCTAGTTACCCTATTAACCCCTAAACCGCAAAACCCCTACATCGCAATAAACCTTATTAAACTTATAACCCCTAAACCACAAAACCCCTACATTGCAATAAACCTAATTAAACTAATAACCCCTAAACCCCTACATCACAATAAACCTATTTACCCTATTAACCCCCTTAAACCGCCAAAACCCACAACGCAAATAACTAAGTACCCTAACCTAACATCCCCTAACCTAACACCCCTTAAATTAACCCAAATTACCTATACCAATACATGCTAAAGTTACAAAAAATAAAAAATAAACTAAGTTTACAAAAAAAGGCTAACATTACAGAAAATAAAAAATCAAATTACCAAATTTAATAAAATTAAACCTAATTCCTAAGAAATTAAAAAAGCCCCCCCAAAATAAAAACACCCCCTACTCTAAGAACAGACTACCAGTAGCCCTTAAAAGGGCTTTTTGCAGGGCATTGCCCCAAGATAATCAGCTCTTTTACAAAAAATACCCACCTAACAGTAAACCCCCCCACCCCCCAAAATAAAAGAACCTAACACTAAAAAACCTAAACTACCCATTGCCCTGAAAAAGGCACTTGTTTGGGCATTGCCCTTAAAAGGGCTTTTAGATCTTTTACTGCCCATCCCTAATCTAAATAAAACAAACCCCCAGATTGCTACTCACCGTTCCTGAATTCCGGCAGATAACATCCTGCGTGGTGCAGAGCTGAAGACTGAAGACCGATGACCGCAGAGCTTAAGACCGGCGACCCTGGAGCTGAAGACTGGCGACCGCGGAGCCATGGAGCATGAAGGATCCTCTTCGTACAATCTCCGCCGTACACTGAATAGTTAATTCAAGGTACGCGATTAAAGATGGCGTCCCTTGAATTCCAATTGGCTGATTTGATTCTTCCAATTCAAATCAACCAATAGGATGAGAGCAAGTGAAATTCTATTGGCTATGCAAATCAGCCAATAGTTGTTAGGACTTTGTGTATTTTTAGTAAAAGAGCTGATTATCTTGGGGCAATGCCCTGCAAAAAAGCACTTTTAAGAGCTACTGGTAGTTTATTCTTAGAGTAGGGGGTGTATTAGTTTCAGTAATTTGGGTTAATTTAAGGGGATGTTAGGTTAGGGGGTGTTAGGTTAGGGTACTTAGTTATTTAAATAGTTTTTTGCATTGTGGGTTTTGGCAGTTTAAGGGGTTAATAAGTTAATTAGGTTTATTGCGATGTGGGAGTTTTGCGGTTTTGGGGTTAATAGGATAATTAGGTTTATTGCGATGTGGGGTTTTTGCATTTTAGAGGTTAATAGGGTATTTAGGTGTATTCCTATGTGGGTGGCAGACAGTTAAGTGATTAAGGGGTTAATTACTTTATTATTTAGCAATGTGGGGGTTTGCGGTGTATTTGTTAATACTTCGTGTAAGAGGGTTTTTTTTGTTATATTTCATGAGGGAGGTGTTTTTTGTTTTTTTTTTAATACTTGACGCGGGCGTTTATTTTATTTTTTTTCAATACTTGATGCGGGCGGTTGTTGCTTTTGTAATGCTCGTTTGCCCGTTTGCATCCCGGTGGATTCCAAAAATGCATTCTTTCTTTCAATTGTTTTGTCCTCGCACTGTCAACATTCCATTGAGGATCCTTGCTCAACTGCCGACGGTGACGGACATTACAAACGCAATTATAGTATATATATATATATATATATATATATATATATATATATATATACACACACACACACATGTATGATTTTTAAATTTATGGAACATTATTACTTATATAAAAATGCTAAATCACTCCTGAGCCCTGATAAATATACAGGTAGCCCTCAGTTTACGCCGGGGTTAGGTTACAGAAGGAAAGATTGTAAATCGAAACCATTGTAAATTGAAACTCAGTTTATAATGTAAGTCTATGGGAAGTGAGGGAGTTAGGTTCCAGGCCCCTCTCAAAATTGGCATAAGTAACACCTAATACATTATTTTTAAAGCTTTGAAATGAAGACTTTAAATGCTAAACTGCATTATAAACCTAATAAAATAATCACACAACACAGACTTTACTTGCATTTTTCTGCAGACAGCTCTTTCTATGCATTCCAATCTGGACTGATTTATAGACAGGAAGATCTTGTTCGTTTGCAAGCTGCTCGATAGCTCAGGTCTGGTTAAACTGATTAATTTCAGCTTGCTTGGTTTGCATATCTTTGCTGCAACACAAGCAGACAGCTCCACCTACTGGCTATTTTAATCACATGGACCAAAATCATTTGATGTTTCCTTTGGACTGTATTAATTTTAATAAAGGTTTTAACTATGTTTTTACTGTAAATTTCACATTCCTATGTTCTGCACATAGCTCTATGTATTTATAAATCTATAGCTATGTATTTATGAATAAATAGAACATATTCTTCTATGTGAAGAACATTGGAATGTAAATATTCATATTTTCATATCAGGCTAGTACACTTGAGAATATGGGATCAGGATTGCACGTGACTAGGGTGTTAGTTTTTTTTTCTCTTTTATTGTTCCATTAACTTCTATGAGGGAATAGGTTATCATGCACATGATATCCTAAGCTTGCCTTTTTACGCGCTTTAGGTTAGTTTGCGAATGAAAACAGTTTACTTTCAACTCATAATACAAGTGCAACCAAACTCGCACAAAAAGCTTTCTTCTAGCAGAGTTAACGATTGAGCGGGAGTGTAAATAGCGCTCCATTTGTAATCTGGCCCAATATTTTTTTAGCTATGTTAAATTTCCTAAGTTCTATATTTCTCCCTGGATTAGTTTGTAGCACTGTTATCATCTATGACAATTGTACATTGGCTTTACGTATCCTTAACTTTCTTAAAATGTTACTGAACTTATTTATTAGGGTCCGGCAACAAATTGGGATTTTTTTTAATCATTTTTTACTAATCTGCTCCTTTTAACACCTGGCAGTGAGAAAGAACATTCTTTATTATCATTTCATAGCTTACCTCTTACATTTAAATCTAATCAAGCTCTATTCAGATAGACAATTAAAACTGACCTTATGCTTTTCTTTGCTTCCCAATATAACTGTGACCCATCTTCCATTCTGCACTTTCTTCTCTTTATCACCTGTACTAGTTCCTAATTAAGTCTGCTCAGTGGGATCAATTTGCCTTTCAAGACAGTGGATTTCATCATACAGTGTTATAATTATTTCCATTAGATCTTACATATAAGCTTCAGAAGAGAATATATCATTATACTTCCCAAAAAAGTCTGAATCCTGCAGCAGCTACTACTGAAGTATGAGCATATGGCAAGCTGAGTCCTGAATGGAAAATGATCTAATATCTGTACAATGTCTTCTCCTACAATGCTTTGATCTGCTACAACAGATAGCATGAACATTAAAGCTTGAAGATAATTTACTGCTATCAATGCAAAAGTATTTTTAAAATATATAATTCAAGCTACAGTACATTTACATATGATAACCTGTTTGAATGTTGACTGCATAATTTTATATGACACATATCAATAGGGCTATATCCATACTTTATCAAACAAAATATCAGCTGAATTGTATTGTTGGACATCATATATCACTCAAAACACCAATTATATTTGACATATATATAAAAAATGGACAATCTTATGGTGCAAATGCTATTGGATCCGAAAACAAATACATTTTATTCTTATAAAAGCAGCAAATGATAATTTGTACTTTATGTGCATCACATAAAGGGAAGTAGAGATAGTGGATCTAAATAAAGGCACTGGAGGGCAACATTTTCATCTCTTTAAGATTTACAACACATTCCTAACATTTCTTGTAAATGATGTGAGATGAAGATCAGGATCATGGTCATTGAGATATTGAGAAAAAGGCATCAGAATCACACGCCATGCAGATAGGCTTATTCAAGCATATTAATCAACTATAGATCCCAAATGAGATGTTGATCACCCATAAACTCATATATAGCTTAACTAAACAGTAGCTGTCCCATTGTGACCCCCCAAAAGGTATAACATGATAGGTTTTAAATTATTTTATACCTGCAGGAAAATGTAGCTACATAAACTGCAGAAAAAAACACAGTTTTCAATGTTTTAAAATAATTTAATTTCTGTGGAGACCTCTTTCAATTATCATTGTTTAATTGTGGATATATTAAAAATGGCTAAAAATTCCATGTCCCTTTAACTATATACATTTTGCTTTAATGTGTTTCCAGTGACTTAAACTAGATGCAGAGTATAATTTGTATTGGAAGTTGATCCTTTAGATTTTTTTGTATTCAAAAAGCTGTTTTTACTCTTTAAAAACAGATTCCATTTAAATGGGCTGAGCGAGAGTCCACAATTCAATACTCCTGGGAATAACTCTTCCCTGCCACTAGGAGGAGGCAAATATTCCCAAACCCCAAGAACTCTATAAAACCCCTCCAAAAACTCTATAAAACCCCTCCCAACTCAAAGTTACTTCAGTCTAACTTATAGCCAAGCAAAATGAGGTAGGAAAAAAGAAATAAGAGCCAAAAAAGAAGCAGGAAAAAAAAGATGTGCTAAAAAAAGCAAGGATATCACAATTAATATCCTTAAATCCCAATGTTCGACTTTCTCTGACTTGGTGGTTAGATCATCATCGTATAGTTCAAGGGGCCTCTTTTGTTCATCCAACCTGGACTGTATTCACAACAGATGCAAGTCTTTTAGGTTGGGGAGTTTTCTTGGGACCTCTGACAGCACAAGGGGTTTGGAAATCTCAAGAGACGAGATTGCCAATAAATATTTTAGAACACCGTGCTATTTTCAGGGCTCTTCAGGTTTGGCCTCTGTTGAAGAGAGAACCATTCATTTGTTTTCAGACAGACACTATCACAACTGTGTCATATTTCAATCATCAGTGTGGGACACACAGTCCCTTAGCTATGAAATAAGTATCTCGGATACTTATTGGGCAGAATCCAGCTCTTGTCTAATTTCTGCAGTACATATCCCAGGTGTAGACAATTGGGAAGTGGATTATCTCAGCCATCAGACTTTCCATCCGGGGGAGTGGTCTCTCCATCCAGATGTGTTTTTTCAGATTGTTCAGATGTGGGGTCTTCCATAAATAGATCTGATGGCTTCCCATCTAAACAAGAAACTTCCCAGGTACTTGTCCAGGTCCAGGGATTCTCAGGCGGAGTTGGTGGATGCATTAGCAGTTCCTTGGTTTTACCAACCTTCTTATATATTCCCGCCTCTAGTTCTTCCTACAAGAGTGAACTCCAAGATCATCATGGAACAATCATTTGTGTTTCTGGTAGCACCAGCATGGCCTCACAGGTTCTGGTATGCAGATCTTGTCCGGATGTCCAGTTGCCAACCTTGGCCACTTCCTTTAAAGGGACATTAAACACATAGCTCTACATGCTAGATAGAATGATGCATTCAAAGAAAAGATTAGTCCATGAGTAACATGTAGATGTATTTTTTAAAGTTTCATTAGTTGTTTAAAAAGTGACAAAATAAGTGTAAAGTTTTAGTGTCTATAAAACACTGGGAGCTGCCATGTTGTAACTTGTGTTACCTTCTCTGCTGTGGCCAATTAGGGACAGTTATAAATAGGTCGCTAGAGTGTGCAGCCAATGGTTGTGCTGGATTTAACAGTGTTCTGCACTTCCATTTCTAACAGGAACTGAAAAGCTCACAATTTCAGAATGGAATTACAGGCAAAGAGGACAAAATAAATAATGAAAGTATATTGCAGAGTTGTTTTATATATAAAATTTATCATTTTATATTACCATCTCAAAGTGTTTAATGTCCCTTTAAGACCAGACCATCTGACTCAAGGACCATTTTTCCATCAGGATCTCAAATCGTTAAATTTGAAGGTATGGTAATTGAACGCTTAGTGCTTGGTCATAGAGGTTTCTCTGACTCAGTGATTGATACTATGTTACAGGCTCATAAATCTGTTTCTAGGAAGATTTATTATCGAGTTTGAAAGACTTATATTTCATGGTGTTCTCATAAATTCTCCTGGTATTCTTTTAGAATTCCTAGAATTTTACAGTTTCTTCAGGATGGTTTGGATAAAGGTTTGTGTGCAAGTTCATTGAAGGGACAAACCTCTGCTCACAGAAAGATTGCTAAGCTTCCTGATATTCACTGTTTTGTGCAGGATTTGGTCCATATCAAGCCTGTCATTAAATCAACCTCTCCTCCTTGGAGTCTTAATTTGGTTTTGAAGGCTTTACAGGCTTCTCCTTTTGAGCCTATGCATTCTTTGGATATTATACTACTTTCTTGGAAAGTGTTGTTCCTTTTGGCTATCTCTTCTGCTAGAATAGTTTCCGAATTATCTGCTCTTTCTTGTGAGTCTCCTTTTCTGACTTTCCATCAATATAAGGCAGTTTTGTGGACTTCATTTAAATTTTTACCAAAGTTGTGAATTCTAACAACATTAATAGGGAAATTGTTGTTCCCTCTTTGTGTCCTAATCCTAAGAATTCTTTGGAGAGATCCTTACATTCTCTGGATGTTGTAAGAGCTTTGAAATATTATATTGAAGCTACTAAAGATTTCAGGAAGACTTCTAGTCTATTTGTTGTTATTCTGGTCCTAGGAAAGGTCAGAAAGCTTCTGCCATTTCCTTGGCATCCTGGTTAAAGCTTTTGATTCATCAGGCTTATAAGAAGTCGGGTCAGGCAACGCCTCAGAGAATCACAGTTCATTCTACTAGATCAGTTTCCACTTTGTGGGCTTTTAAGAATGAAGCTTAAGTTAATCAGATTTGCAAAGCAGCAACTTGGTCTTCTTTGCATACATTTACTAAATTCTACCGTTTTTATGTATTTGCTTCTTCGGAAGCAGTTTTTGGTAGAAAAGTTCTTCAGGCAGCTGTTTCAGTTTGATTCCTCTGCTTATGTTTTAAGTTTTTTTCTTTTCAATTATAAGAAAACTTATTTTTTGGGATGTGGATTTAATTTTTTCAGTGGAAAATGGCTGTTCTAGTGACTCTTCTGTGGAGTACCACATCTTGGGTATTACTATCCCATACGACACTAGCTCATGGACTCTTGCCAATTACATGAAAGAAAACATAATTTATGTAAGAACTTACCTGATAAATTAATTTATTTCATATTGGCAAGAGTCCATGAGACCCACCCTTTTTATGGTGGTTATGTTTTTTGTATAAAGTTATATTTTCAGTTCCTTTTTTTGATGCTTTTTACTCATTTTTCTATCACCCTACTACTTGGCTATTCATAAAAATTAATTGTGGGTGTGGTGAGGGGTGTAATTATAGGCATTTTGAGGTTTGGGAAAATTGCCCCTCCTGGTAGGATTGTATATCCCATACGTCACTAGCTCATGGACTCTTGCCAATATGAAAGAAATTAATTTATTAGGTAAGTTCTTACATAAATTATGTTTTTTTACCACACCTTCTGATAGGCAGTTCCAGGTAAGGACTTCCACTGTAAATAATAATCACAATTGCAACAAGAATAAGAATATTTTTAAATAAATGGACAATCATTTTCAGTAGTACATTCTTTTAAATTTCTTTTGGAAGAGGTTTTATTTGTAGTCATTTTTTTCATCATCTTACATGAGTTTTGCAGGGAAACTCCTCTATTGAACATGGGCAAGTAACTGACTGGAGCAATAATATGCCCCCTATGGGGCTATGACAGAAATGTACCCTGCCATGTAAAAGCCTTTTAAAATAATGAATAATAAAACTGCAATAATTTCTATTAAGTATAAACCACTGCTTTGTTTTTTGTTTTTTTATTACAACAATGAAATAGATTGTTTTATATCCCTTTAAAATGACAAGTTACCTGAACTGACACAAATATTATGATTTTGTTTTTAATAATTCACTCTTATTTTGTTAATTTAATGGACAACAATGTGTTTTGCATATGATTAGAAAGAAAGTTTTTATTTCAGTAACTCAGCATTGTCCTTATACAAGGGGCATTTCTGCCTAAAAGCATTGTTCGTATATTAAAGTCTAATATTGCACCCAAGGTGAAGGCAATAAGAGGCTAATGTACCTCCTGTAAGTTTGCTATTTTTGTCGTAGCACAAGAGTCCATTGGAGCCACTATTTTTAAAATTATGTAAAATATGGATAGCTATGTGTATAGCAAACAGATCAGTCCTGCTATATTTCCTCTAATATTATTATTAATTTAATTCATTTATTTTTTCCAAACTCTGAATCCAAGGACATCTATAACAGTGCTTTTTAGAGACTCCAGCACAACTCCTGTATTCCCTTTGCTTTCCTCCAACTCAGAGATACCTAAATTACTGTCACAAATTTTCCCACCATTGATTTTATGCGACCTTATGCACCACAGAGCAGAAAATAGGCATCAATAATCTGTTCCACCCTTTTAATGAACTGAAACTAATATGGTACCATTTGTTGTATTCATCCTACTAATGCTTACTTGACTGATAAGGAAATCTACTCCAGCTCCATTGGTCAAGATGGATATACCTTTATAAACCTGACAAGAAAACGGTTTGATTTGCTTCAACTGCACTGAAAACATGGCCCTGGAGTGAAAAAGTTTTGTGACTACTAATGGGATACGGCACCTGCACATCAATTCCCTAATAACAGAAAAGGAACAACTAGTTCCAAAGAACACAGTTCTAACAACAAATCTTTAACCATGCAGAGTACTATGAGAACTTAAATATCTACAAACACGTTACACGAATAGCAAGTGACTATTAAAATAACAATCTCCCAACATTTCCCAGCTGCTTTGCTGGATAGGTATGTTAGGGGACTTGTGGGAGGTAGCACACCCATATTTTTTTGGGCAGGGCCATGATGGCAGAACTGGAGCTGTTGTTTTAATGGTTTATACAGGCAAAAGTGTGTGCCCAAGGCAAAGCTGGAAAGTGGGCAGGCCTCCAAACACATGACAATCCTACAGGATCCAAGAATGGTGGAAGGTCTAAAATTATAATCTTTTTAGCATCAACATATTAAAAATTGTGGAGCACACAAAAAATAGAGCTATTGCACGCCAACATTGCTCAGGTTAAATCAATAGTACAGAGTTTCATTAAAATAAAAGGGGACAAAATAAATAATGACAGTATAAATATATAATGAAATTATACTGCAAAGTTCTTAATTACACATCCAAACACTTTAAATTAAAATCTCAAGTGCAAAATTATGCATTAATGAATCCAAAAAAACCAAAGGTCTATTTCAGTCTCAATTATATTGCCGTCGGTAAATAGAGATTTGGTAATTATTATTTTAGACTATATTAAATTAGGAAAACAATGCAGCTGGTAAGCCTAATAGAATACATGGTTGGATTGGAAGAGGTATTAGCAAGGCTCTTATACCAATTTATAGATCACTAGTTAGGCTTCTTCTTGAATATTGTGTGCCATTCTGGAGACCATATCACTTGAAGGATATAATCAAACTTTAAACTGTAGAAAATAGGACTATTAAATTGGTACATGGTCTTAAATATAAAACGTACACAGAAAAACTCTATCATCTAAATATGTATGTTAGAGAACAGAAGAGAAAGGTGTGACATGATAGAAACCTTCAAATATATGAATGCACTTAATAAAGTGGAAGCTGAAATAATTTTCCACCAAAAAATAGAATACCAAAAAAAGAGGTTACAGTCTTTAGTTAGAGGGTAACAGGTTCTGCATAAATGTGAGGAATATTTTTTTTTATTTAGAGAAAAGAAGGATGATTCATGGAATAAACTTCCAATAGAGGCGGTAAACGCAATGACAGTAAAATAATGTAAAACTGTCTTGGACACACATAAGGCTATCCTAAGAAATGAGTAAGTTTACATGGCACAAATAGTATAGGTAGCTTTAACAGGCCTTTTAGTTCTCATCAAATTCTATGTTTCTAAGGTATGCTATTTCCCTTTAAAATATTTAGTTGTCTTTCAGTCAAATGGAGGATCAGATATTTTACAATTTAGAAAAAAAACATGAGCTTCTACTTATAAATTATGCAAACTCCACTTATCTTAAATCCCCTTGTATTTAGGTGTATATGTGATGACCTTCACCAAAGGTTCCTTCAAAGCACCCGGATTCTTTCTGCTGTATTTAATAGACTTAAAAACTGCTTAGTAAAAACACTTGTTTATTTAGAAAAGTGCAATTTCAAAACAAAGCAGTGTGTAACAGGGGCTTAACAATGCTCCCAGACTTATACAGCGCGTTTTTCGGTGTATAACCGTTTCATCAGACATAACAAGTTATATTCATTCATGCTATTTAAATGCAGCATTAACCAATTAAATTACATCAGCATAGGAAAAGGTGTGTGAAACTCAATTACAAACCATTGATAAAATTCATAACATTAGATAACAGACTTAAACAGTATCTTATACATATTAGCTAAACAATTTGGTAGAATGTCAAATATTCTCCCATATATATGAAACAATGTACACAATGTGTGGCAATCTCCACAGTACGTTTTCATTGGCTGTATCACCCCCCTCCCCGTGTAATAAAAGGAAAAAAAAAAGCAATTTTCAGAAAAGCAGGTTGAGTACACTTTAATAATAGAGAAGGATAAAGAGTACTGGCAGTAGTTTAGTAAATACAGGAATATGAGGAACTAGTTAATGTTCCGGTGCTTGCCACTAAAATATATATATGCAAGAAAGGAAGAGGTAAGAGAACCTCAGTTAAAGCTGGTGGTTAAAGTAAGCACTCATTCCAGTAGGGCGTGAGTAAATTGTCAGCTAAAATCAAAACTTTAATTAGTAATTTAAAAATACCGGCCAAAATACCACAGTGTACCAAAAATATATTTTAAAAACTAAGGCCTAGATTTAGAGTTCGGCGTTAGCCGTGAAAACCAGCGTTAGAGGCTCCTAACGCTGGTTTTAGGAGTCAGTGATTAAAGGGTCTAACGCTCACTTTTCAGCCGCGACTTTTCCATACCGCAGATCCCCTTATGTCAATTGCGTATCCTATCTTTTCAATGGGATCTTCCTAACGCCGGTATTTAGAGTCGTTTCTGAAGTGAGCGTTAGAGCTCTAACGACAAAACTCCAGCCGCCGAAAAAAAGCAGGAGTTAAGAGCTTTCTGGGCTAACGCCGGTTCATAAAGCTCTTAACTACTGTACCCTAAAGTACACTAACACCCATAAACTACCTATGTACCCCTAAACTGAGGTCCCCCCACATCGCCGCAACTCGATTACATTTTTTTAACCCCTAATCTGCCGACCGCCACCTACGTTATACTTATGTACCCCTAATCTGCTGCCCCTAACACCGCCGACCCCTGTATTATATTTATTAACCCCTAACCTGCCCCCCTCAATGTCGCCGCCAGCTACTTACAATAATTAACCCCTAATCTGCCGACCGCAAAGCGCCGCTACCTACGTTATCCTTATGTACCCCTAATCTGCTGCCCCTAACACCGCCGACCCCTATATTATATTTATTAACCCCTAATCTGCCCCCCTCAACGTCGCCTCCACCTGCCTACACTTATTAACCCCTAATCTGTCGAGCGGACCTGAGCGCTACTATAATAAAGTTATTAACCCCTAATCCGCCTCACTAACCCGATCATAAATAGTATTAACCCCTAATCTGCCCTCCCTAACATCGCCGACACCTAACTTCAATTATTAACCCCTAATCTGATGACCGGAGCTCACCGCTACTATAATAAATGGATTAACCCCTAAAGCTAAGTCTAACCCTAACACTAACACCCCCCTAAGTTAAATATAATTTAAATCTAACGAAATTAATTAACTCTTATTAAATAAATTATTCCTATTTAAAGCTAAATACTTACCTGTAAAATACATCCTAATATAGCTACAATATAAATTATAATTATATTATAGCTATTTTAGGATTAATATTTATTTTACAGGCAACTTTGTAATTATTTTAACCAGGTACAATAGCTATTAAATAGTTAAGAACTATTTAATAGTTACCTAGTTAAAATAATTACAAAATTAACTGTAAAATAAGTCCTAACCTAAGTTATAATTAAACCTAACACTATACTATCAATAAATGAATTAAATAAAATACCTACAATTACCTACAATAAAACCTAACACTACACTATCAATAAATAAATTAAATACAATTCCTACAAATAACTACAATTACATAAACTACCTAAAGTACAAAAAATAAAAAAGAACTAAGTTACAAAAAATAAAAAAATATTTACAAACATAAGAAAAATATTACAACAATTTTAAAGTAATTACACCTACTCTAAGCCCCCTAATAAAATAACAAAGACCCCCAAAATAAAAAAAATGCCCTACCCTATTCTAAATTAATAGAGTTAAAAGCTCTTTTACCTTACCAGCCCTGAACAGGGCCCTTTGCGGGGCATGCCCCAAGAAAATCAGCTCTTTTGCCTGTAAAAAAAAACATACAATACCCCCCCCCCAACATTACAACCCACCACCCACATACCCCTAATCTAACCCAAACCCCCCTTAAATAAACCTAACACTAAGCCCCTGAAGATCTTCCTACCTTGTCTTCACCTCAACAGGTATCACCGATCCGTCCTGGCATCCGGTGCTGAAGAGGTCCAGAAGAGGCTCCAAAGTCTTCCTCCTATCCGGCAAGAAGAGGACATCTGGACCGGCAAACATCTTCATCCAAGCGGCATCTTCGATCTTCTTCCATCCGGTGCGGAGCGGGTCCATGTTGAAGCAGCCGACGCGGATCCATCCTCTTCTTCCGGCGTCTCCCGACGAATGACGGTTCCTTTAAGGGACGTCATCCAAGATGGCGTCCCTCGAATTCCAATTGGCTGATAGGATTCTATCAGCCAATCGGAATTAAGGTAGGAATATTCTGATTGGCTGATGGAATCAGCCAATCAGAATCAAGTTCAATCAGATTGGCTGATCCAATCAGCCAATCAGATTGAGCTCGCATTCTATTGGCTGTTCCTCTTCTGGACCTCTTCAGCACCGGATGCCAGGACGGATCGGTGATACCTGTTGAGGTGAAGACAAGGTAGGAAGATCTTCAGGGGCTTAGTGTTAGGTTTATTTAAGGGGGGTTTGGGTTAGATTAGGGGTATGTGGGTGGTGGGTTGTAATGTTGGGTGGGGGGTATTGTATGGTTTTTTTTACAGGCAAAAGAGCTGATTTTCTTGGGGCATGCCCCGCAAAGGGCCCTGTTCAGGGCTGGTAAGGTAAAAGAGCTTTTAACTCTATTAATTTAGAATAGGGTAGGGCATTTTTTTATTTTGGGGGTCTTTGTTATTTTATTAGGGGGCTTAGAGTAGGTGTAATTAGTTTAAAATTGTTGTAATATTTTTCTTATGTTTGTAAATATTTTTTTATTTTTTGTAACTTAGTTCTTTTTTATTTTTCGTACTTTAGTTAGTTTATTTCATTGTAGTTATTTGTAGGAATTGTATTTAATTTATTTATTGATAGTGTAGTGTTAGGTTTTATTGTAGGTAATTGTAGGTATTTTATTTAATTAATTTATTGATAGGGTAGTGTTAGGTTTTATTGTAGGTAATTGTAGGTATTTTATTTAATTAATTTATTGATAGTATAGTGTTAGGTTTAATTATAACTTAGGTTAGGACTTATTTTACAGGTAATTTTGTAATTATTTAATAGCTATTGTACCTGGTTAAAATAATTACAAAGTTGCCTGTAAAATAAATATTAATCCTAAAATAGCTACAATGTAATTATAATTTATATTGTAGCTATATTAGGATGTATTTTACAGGTAAGTATTTAGCTTTAAATAGGAATAATTTATTTAATAAGAGTTAATTAATTTCGTTAGATTTAAATTATATTTAACTTAGGGGGGGTGTTAGTGTTAGGGTTAGACTTAGCTTTAGGGGTTAATCCATTTATTATAGTAGCGGTGAGCTCCGGTCGTCAGATTAGGGGTTAATAATTGAAGTTAGGTGTCGGCGATGTTAGGGAGGGCAGATTAGGGGTTAATACTATTTATGATCGGGTTAGTGAGGCGGATTAGGGGTTAATAACTTTATTATAGTAGCGCTCAGGTCCGCTCGGCAGATTAGGGGTTAATAAGTGTAGGCAGGTGGAGGCGACGTTGAGGGGGGCAGATTAGGGGTTAATAAATATAATATAGGGGTCGGCGGTGTTAGGGGCAGCAGATTAGGGGTACATAAGGATAACGTAGGTGGCGGCGCTTTGCGGTCGGCAGATTAGGGGTTAATTATTGTAGGTAGCTGGCGGCGACATTGTGGGGGGCAGGTTAGGGGTTAATAAATATAATACAGGGGTCGGTGGTGTTAGGGGCAGCAGATTAGGGGTACATAGGGATAATGTAAGTTGCGGCGGTTTACGGAGCGGAAGATTAGGGGTTAATAATATAATGCAGGGGTCAGCGATAGCGGGGGCGGCAGATTAGGGGTTAATAAGTGTAAGGTTAGGGGTGTTTAGACTCGGGGTACATGTTAGAGTGTTAGGTGCAGACGTAGGAAGTGTTTCCCCATAGGAAACAATGGGGCTGCGTTAGGAGCTGAACGCTGCTTTTTTGCAGGTGTTAGGTTTTTTTTCAGATCAAACAGCCCCATTGTTTCCTATGGGGGAATCGTGCACGAGCACGTTTTTGAGGCTGGTCGCGTCCGTAAGCAACTCTGGTATCGAGAGTTGCATTTGCGGTAAAAATGCTCTACGCTCCTTTTTTGGAGCCTAACGCAGCATTTTTGGGACTCTCGATACCAGAGTTAATTTTATGGTGCGGCCAGAAAAAAGCCCGCGTAGCGTTAACAGCCCATCTACCGCCAAACTCCAAATCTAGGCCATAGTCTCAATTGTCCCCCTGTTTCCTGGCCGATAGCAGCTCCCTCAGCTTCAGGTGACAGGGACAAATGGACTAGAAAGTTAAAAATAAACAACCACAGATATGCAGCAAAGTGCACAATAATAAGCAGCAAACTAGTTTCGGCTGGGCTACCAGCCTTTGTCAATGCTATGAGCAAACCGAGGCCCGGGTGCCACCCCTTTAAATAGCACAAACCTTAAACATAAAGCCAATCAACAATCAGTATCAAGACACTCCTATTTCTCATCCAATCCCTGTCTTGTACGGGATTGTGTCATATACCTGCATAACACCATTGGTGTTAATACTAGTATAGTCTTAAATACCGAGTGTTGTTGGAACTGTTCATTCCCTTTCCTTGTTATCCGTTTATAATTTCAGCACATATATGTCATATTAAACATCAAACATATATGTGCTGAAATTATAAACGGATAACAAGGAAAGGGAATGAACAGTTCCAACAACACTGGCTTTATGTTTAAGGTTTGTGCTATTTAAAGGGGTGGCACCCGGGCCTCGGTTTGCTCATAGCATTGAGAAAGGCTGGTAGCACAGCCGAAACTAGTTTGCTGCTTATTATTGTGCACTTTGCTGAATATCTGTGGTTGTTTATTTTTAACTTTCTAGTCCATTTGTCCCTGTCATCTGAAGCCGAGGGAGCTGCTATCGGCCAGGAAACAGGGGGACAGAGACTTAGTTTTTAAAATATATTTTTGGTACACTGTGGTATTTTGGCCGGTATTTTTAAATTACTAATTAAAGTTTTGCTTTTTAGCTGACAATTTACTCACGCCCTACTGGAATGAGTGCTTACTTTAACCACCAGCTTTAACTGAGGTTCTCTTACCTCTTCCTTTCTTGCATATGAGTACACTTTAAAACAGATTATTATTATTAATAATAATAATAATAATAATAATAATAAAGTAAGTTATATAGTGCTTAAAAAAAACACCTTGTCTATAATATGTGTGCCCTGCCTTCATTAATATGCAATGTCTGAAATGCTTGTGGTTAAACCATTGTTATACACTTATATTGGCAGTGCGTAAAAAGTACCCCAGAGGTTCAAAAAACGTTGTTAAATTTACTTTGTTTATGACTCTATAACAGTCTTTTTTTTGTCCTGAATACCAAATTGGAAGTATGAAAATCCCCTGGTTTGATTAATTCAGTTCTACTAATTTGTTTAAGTGGCTAGTTGTCCTTGACATCCATTAGGTCACTATTTTTTACTGTACAATCTCATATCTGTATATCAGGTTGAAATATACCTTTTTAAGGGCATCCATGTAAATCAATAAAAAAAAAAACATTTCTTTGACTTACGAAAACATCTATTGCGTAAATCTTTGTTATAAAATCTATTAAAAATGTAACATAACCTTGTGAATTAAATCTCAAAGGGTAAGGGCCAAAG